>NC_092636.1:59744205-60944205 GCF_039555335.1 Amphiura filiformis
CCTTGCAATTGTATACCTGATCTCATGTACCAATACCTTGTGTATTGGTACATGATTCAGCGGTATACTTCAGCAATAGCTGAATAAGTGGTCGTTTTTTACTCTTTTCATTATGTTACATGTACACCAAATACACCCCACGAAAAGGTCTACTTTTAGCGTGCCTTAACTCCGAAACAGTTTAGTCAAAGTTAAAAATGCGATCCCCAACCCTTTGCTTACTTGGACGAATTTGCAGTATTTTCCGCTAGCTCCGTGTTGAAAAATGTCCGGTACTTGCCCGGTACAAACATAGAAATGGCCACATTTGCTTCAGTCCTGGTATGAATATTTCTTCTGTAATCCAATGGTTCCAACGTGGGCATCACGATGATAGTCTCCTACACAACCAGATTGTGTCGGCCTGACGCTCGTCGATCCTAAAAGTGAGGACAGCGTGAGCTCTTACCTGCGTAAAAGTCTGTTCGACAAAGGCAATAAGGATGATTGACAGCGCCGTTCATTGGGCGGAGCCATTATATTACGTCATGACAGCAGACAGGTTCTGGATCTGGATCTGGATTGGTTACTCCGTATAAGCAGGTACCTGCATCTCAACAGAGGTTTTGACCTTTGAATCCTAAGCTTGGTGTGCGGTGCAAAAAATAATCATGGAGAACTAAGTAAAATGGGTCCGGATGGCAGTCTTGAAGGCCTTGAAGTCAGTAATGTCCAGTATGCTGTGAGGGAGGCTGTTCCAGTGAGGTATTGTCCAAGGGAAGAAACTGTTTTTTCGTAGCTGGTTGCTTTAACTTGAATTTGCATGTAGGTTGAAGGGTGATGACGTCTAGTTGGTCTGGTTGGTTTGGTCAGATGGTCTTGCCAGTCGATGTCAACTAAGTTGTGGGTGATACGGTACATCATGGAGAGTCTGGTTATCAGTCGGCAGGTCTCTAAACTGGTCCACTCAAGATTGGTCAGCATCAGAGTCACACTTGAATCACGGGAGTAGTCGTTGAAGCAAAGACGAGCTGAAGATCTCTGGATCATGTCAAGGAGATGTTTTTCTTCTTTGGTTGACGGGTACCAGGCAGCTGTGCCGTAATTTAGCTTCGGCTGAATCAAGGATTGGTACAGGCGAGACTTGACATCAGTTGAACAAGCACGGAAATTCCTTCTGATGACTCCCATGGTTCTTCTGCAATTACTGGTCACTTTTTGGATGTGGTCTTTCCACTTCAGATTGTCAGCAAATTGGAGACCAAGGTATGGATGGGTCTTAGTAGACACCAGTTTGTTTCCACAAAGCGAGTAATCAGAAGTAAGCACAGTCTTCTTAGTCGTGAAGTGCATGGTATAGCATTTGTCAGTATTAAATGTCATTAACCAATCAGAACCCCATTTAGTGAGGGCGTCCAAATCTTGTTGGAGGATGGTAGCATCTCCGGGAGAATTTATTTCACGGTAAACAAAAGCATCGTCAGCAAAAAGTCTCGTCTTTGTGCCGCTACTGACACAATCAGGCAGGTCGTTAATATATACGAGAAAACTCAGGTTGCGCTGTTCTCTGACCTTGACTGTTCGTCACGTAGACATACCGTGACCTGGGTACACGTACAAAGCTGGGGGGATGCGACTGCGGCCGCCATTTTGACACGCGGTATCTACTCTTCAGAAAAATTACTTTTGGTGACGTTTTATATCAAACAATTTTCGATAACGGATTTCTACTAGGATTTCAATTTTTTATTAATGAAGGTGCATGTAGTTTTGAGGAATAACACGGGATGTTTCGAAGTTTTATTTCAACTGGTGGTGTAGGAAGGTGAGTGAATTTGTGAATGAGGCCGGGATTGAGGTTCGTTGTTTCAACGATCCGATAGTAGGATACTAAACGTAGGCTAAAATGTCTAATGACGCCATGTTTACATGAAAACATTAGCTGTTGCGAGGTCAGTGTCGTTGAATTTGTTACCTAAATTCCTTTCAGGATATTCTGATTTCACTTATTTATGATGTGTACGAAAATTCACCATATAAACTCAAAAGTGTGAATGCAAGCTGTTATTGCTGACAATAGAAACATTGTTGCAAAGTCATTAAAAACAGGTATGTATTACAGACGTACTTTGGCCGAAACGAGATACAGGCCAGTTAGGCAGTCTATGCAATTGCAGTGTACATACACACTACACTGCACTGCCTGCACAGAGATTACATGGGCAGTCAGTGACACAGTCAAAAGTATCGTACCCGAGAGCCGCTACCCGGCGATTATCTGACCTACCTTTGGTGTTGTGATATGCTCCATTTTCAATCGGATTTGTTTCCAAACTAAATGAAATGTCTACTGCTCAATCACGGATATTTAGGTCCTGTAAGTTGAGTCAAATCATGATAAAATGAATAATTTTATCAACGACTCGGCTTCAATATGTACAGCAAAATTACGTACGGTCCCTTATGACTGTCTCTTAAACAAATGTGATTGATCTTTTTCTGTTGTTTGCCTGCATCAAACGATTGCAGGTATTGAAAGCGACTGCTATCTGTGCAGTACCGCGTGCGGTACTGCACACTTCCGCTCACAGTCCCGCATGCGGAACTGCACCTTCCGTCACGCACTTCCGCATGCGGGACTGCACATCCCGACGTGCATTCCCGCATGCGGTGATGCAGGTCGGGATGTGCAGTACCGCATGCGGTGATGCAGGTCGGGATGTGCAGTCCCGCATGGGGAACTGCAATATTTTTGGGGGGATGTGCAATATTTTTGGTGTTTATCCGCATGGGGATGTGCAATATTTTGGTGCATTTCCGTTAGGGGATGTGCAATATTTTTGGTGTTTATCCGCATGGGGATGTGCAATATTTTGGTGCATTTCCGTTAGGGTAGGCCTATGTGCAATATTTTGGATTTTTTCCGCATGGGGAACTGCAATATTTTTGGTGCATTTCCGTTAGGGGATGTGCAATATTTTTGGGGCATTTCCGTTAGGGTATGTGCAATATTTTTGGGTTTTTTTTCCGCATGGGGAACTGCAATATTTTTGGTGTCTTTCCGCATGGGGTACTGCAACATTTTTGGTGTAGTTCCGCATAATGAAGTAAATGAACGGCTTTTGTTCGAATTGTTTTTGGTTTTATTTGTTTTGTTTTTTATTTGTAGGCCCTGCGGCGTAGAAAATATTATCACATGCATATATAAATGTCTTTAATATTACTATCGTTTTACTTTGACTATTAGCCTATTGTGAGTTTTGCTTCATTTGCTGTAATTAAAAGAAAGTGTTATAAACTTTAACGTCTATAGTAGGTTATTCTAATTAGGAAAAATCTTATCGCACGTCGCTTAATGATAAGTGGCTATTGTGATGAATCTATTTAGTGACATTGTAATAAACTTGACATTGTGTGCATTTTATTCATGTTAGAAGCTGCCCAACCTTGTCAATCAAATACTTCATCTATTGTGTCCAATACTTAATCCGATAAGTGATCGATGTATATCGATAAAAATAGGATCAAGATCATGGAATTTTAGACAATCAATGATCGTCGCATGTATCCCGCGCATATTCGCATGTAGATATGAATATTAATTCAATATTAGGCCTAGGCCCACTATCGTTTTACTTTCCGTTTCATTATTTGTATTTAAAAGAGAGTTTTGAAAAGTCTTGTCCGAAAGGTCACGGCATAGTATAGAAACCTAGCTAATAGTTATTGTATGAAATTAATTTTTATTAAAATCAATTTCACACGCCTCTTTAATGATGACTATTAAATATTCAACTTGACGTTGTGACCACTTTCTATTAAAGTTCCAACGGGGAATTTCTCAAGTGGATCGATTATCAATTTAGGATAATAATTTAATTTAGCATGATGAAATGTATATACTATTATATAATCAACTAATAATTGTATTTAGCATGATGAAATGTATATTAAAAGCGGCTGTTACCGCATGCGGAACTGCACCAAATATTTTGTAGTTCCGCATGCGGCCGGGCATGCGAAAATAAATTTTCACTAGTATAACCAATGCGTAATTGTGCCAAATATTCCGCGTGCCTCCATATTGTCTTGATTATAATAATATGACCGCTCGTATATTGTATACATTTTATAAAAAAAAAAAAAAAAATTAAAAGGGTTTTTTTTAATCTTAAAAATTCTTCAGGTAGACCAGACAGAGACCTCCCGGGGGCACTCCCACTTTGGAGGTGACGCGTATGTAGGGCTGTTAAGACCCCCTTTTTCTGCGTCGCTGTCACCCAAAGACCCCATATTTTTTACGAACACATGCTCTGTCACCCGAAGACCCCTATTTTTCCATTTGATCTGTCACCCAAAGACCCTTACAAGTTCAATTTGAACAGCAACTTTCATTTATCACTGATTTTGTTACTTATTTTGAAAAAAAACAAAACAATGAAATTTGAAGCCATTTAGACCCGGCATTTAGAACTCGAAATTCGATTTTCGAGGTTTTTAAGGCGCTGTTTTGGCTCTCACCCAAAGATTCCATTTTATAAAAAGGTCATGTTCACCCAATGACCCCATATTTTTTACATTTTGCTCTCACCGAATGCCAAAAATCATGCTCTCACGTATCACCCAATGACCCCATATTTTTTTACATTTTGCTCTCACCGGATGAAGATTCCATTTTATAAAAAGGTCATGCTCTCACCCAATGACCCCATATTTTTTTACATTTTGCTCTCACCGAATGCCAAAAATCATGCTCTCACGTATCACCCAATGACCCCATATTTTTTTACATTTTGCTCTCACCGGATGCCCCTTAGTGCGAAAGTGTCAGCCCTACACAATATCCATTTCATTTTGAAGTGTCCCCACCCCCCCCACCCCAGGACATACCTGTGTGCCCAATACTGACTTGGTCATGCTGTGATAAAATTAAAAGTTGTTTTCTGATCTTGTTGCTGCTATTGATGCGCATGCATCGTTTGAGATCAGTGTGAATTGATGATTGATCCACTTGAGGAATGTCCGATGGGTTCTTATAATAGAACAATATCAAGTAGATTTATAATAGTCACTAATCATCATAAGAGGCGTGTGAAAATGATTTTAATATAAAATTGTGTACATATTTTAGGCCAGACTCTGCCGATCTTTGGAGAAGACTTTATTTTTTAATTACAACAATGAAACTATATGCAGAAATTTGGAACAAGACTTTCTTCTTTAAAAATTTCAATAAATAAAACATGTACAACATACTGTAGGCCTACGTATCCGGAACTGTGCATCTCGTCTTGCATTCCCTCATCATGCGGACATGCGAAAAACATGTACCGTACATCCCGCATGCGGACCTGCACCAAATATATTACATTACCGCACGCGGACATTCACATTAAATGCATGCGGAACTACACCAAATATTTGACAGTTCCGCACGCGGGCATGCGAAAATACCGCATTCGGAACTGCACCAAATATTTTGCAGTTCCGCATGCGGACATGCAACAAAATAGGTATGACAAAAATTTAGTAGGCCTACATTCGTGGTGAAAAATACGTCAGGCTCTTAGGTGTTTTTACTTTTTTTAGTAATTAGTTTTAGACAATCAATGATCGTCGCATGTAATTAATGTCGCATTTTTGTATTTAAAAGAGAGTCTTGGAAATTAAGTCGTGTCCGAAAGGTCGGCATAGTATAGAAACCTAGCTAATAGTTATTGTATAAAATTAATTTTATTAAAATCAATTTCACACGCCTCTTTAATGATGACTATTATATATTCAACTTGACATTGTGACCACTTTCTATTAAAGTTCCAACGGAGAATTTCTCAAGTGGATCGATTATCAATCAATTTACGGAGGACAGTAATTTAATATAATTTAAATATTGCACATCCCCATGCGGAAAAACACCAAAAATATTGCAAATCCCCTAGCGGAAATGCACCAAAAATATTGCAGTTCCCCACGCGGAAATACACCAAAAATATTGCACATCCCCATGCGGGAAAAACACCAAAAATATTGCACATCCCCTGCCGGAAATGCACCAAAAATATTGCAGTTCCCCACGCTGAAATACACCAAAAATATTGCACATCCCCATGCGGAAAAAACACCAAAAATATTGCACATCCCCTGCCGGAAATACACCAAAAATATTGCACATCCCCATGCGGAAAAACACCAAAAATGTTGCAGTTCCCCTAACGGAAATGCACCAAAAATATTGCACATCCCCTAACGGAAATGCACCGAAAATATTGCACATCCCCATGCGGAAAAACACCAAAAATATTGCACATCCCCTGGCGGAAATACACCAAAAATATTGCACATCCCCATGCGGAAAAACACCAAAAATATTGCACATCCCCTAGCGGAAATGCACCAAAAATATTGCAGTTCCCCACGCGGAAATACACCGAAAATATTGCACATCCCCATGCGGAAAAAACACCAAAAATATTGCACATCCCCTAGCGGAAATGCACAAAATTTTACAGTCCCGCATGCGGTACTGCACATCCCGACCTGCATTCCCGCATGCGGGAATGCAGGTCGGGATGTGCAGTTCCGCATGCGGGACTGTAAACGGAAGTGTGCAGTACCGCACGCGGTACTGCACAATTCCGCGTCCCAAAAAATAGTTCCAAATAGATCAACAACCAATCACACTGCGCCTTTGCCCTGACATCAGACGCAAATTAGTCTTTTTAATTCGGTCTTTAATTATATTTTTATACTAAGATACGGTGTACCATGAGGGACATGCAAACTTCAATCAGTTTTTGAAAACTTCAATCAGTTTTTGCAAACTTCAATCAGTTTTTGCAAACTTCAACAAGTTTTTGCAAAATTCAACCAGTTTTTGCAAACTTCAATCAGTTTTTGCCCGGGTTTTTGCATTATTATGTTGATGGATCCAAGTTGTGATAATATTGGATCCAAAACATAATAATGATAAAATTGGATGCTTTACGCCCAATATTTATTATTTTAAAACTCATACTAGCTCGACCAATAAATATGGGCTCAACCGATCCAATTTTATATCAAACTTCAATCACTTTTTGCAAACTTCAAACCCTTTTTTCGCTAAACTTCAAACCCTGTTTTTGCTAACTTCAAACCGGGGACTCGGGGGGGTTCACTCGTATACCAAAGTGGTATGCATGCTCGTCCCCAAAAACATCGAAAAAGGGTTGATTTTTGGCCTTGTGGCGGCGTCGACGTTTTTAGAAAAAAAGGGTGCTTTTCAGGTAAAGTTTCGACGTTTAGGGTATATTTTTGCAACTTCAGTGGGTTTGTTTTAGAATTTACGGTCGTGTGTCTTGAGCTCGCCACCAAAAAAAGTTGGCGACGTTACATTTTGCCAAAGTCGACTCAAAACAAATGATGATATCTCTGTCAAGCAAGAAGGTATTGTCATGCTTGTGAGCTCTTGTGGTCTCATTTTATTGCTAAATAAAATGCACTTTCAACCCTGTAAAAAGAAATACTTGAACTTTTGTAATACTGACACTGTGCTTCATAGAATTCAGAATGGGCAGGGTGGTGGTGGGGGATGTGGTGGTGGGGGATGTGGTATACACAAACTCTATGGGATTGGTATTTTTAGTGCGTAATCTGCTTCTGTAAAGGCTGATCTTTTGGTTGTTTAGATATGTTGGTTAAGGGATGTATAATGGGCGGAAACCTGGTTTGGATTCCAGAGAAGTGTGCCTGTAAGAGACACAGCCATCGGAAAAGGACCAGCTCAGATCGGGCACCAAATAAGTTAATTGCAGTTCAGAAATTGCATTTCTTTTCTCAGCCTTGGAAAAAAAACACAGGAAGAGCTGGGAATCGAACCCGGGACCTCCATGTTGTAAAACTCAGTACATTACCACTGAGCTAAGTAACTACTGCGAGAAGTGTGATAGTAATCCTTGTTATTGCTGAATAGAATAAATCAATACTTATAGGCCTATTTATCTAATGTACGATGCAATTCAAAATTAATAGACGTTCCATAGGGGCCTATAAACTATAGGAATATGTGTGGAATGGCTATAAATCGATCAATCAATCAAGTTTTCAAGTTATCAACAATCAATGATAAAGCGATGAATCATGGAATATTATTAATTACTTACTAATCTACCAAATAAATAAATAAGTCAGTAAATAAACAAATAAATAAATAGGCATAGGCCTAAATTAATCAATACATAATGCAGAACGCAGTAAGTATTTTAGGTACAAAATTCTATTATTCTATTATTTAAATTATAATTTTCTACTGTACACGCAAAGGACCTGTGCTTTTAATATCCGCGCCTAACCATGCTAACCAATGTTCATGCACTCAATAGTTACACTTCACTGTATCCCTGTAAGAGTATCTATTGACCTCAGGGGGGGAGGGGCACTCAACCTTGGAGGTGACGCGTATGTATAGGGCTGTTAAGACCCCTTTTTCAGCCTCGCTGTCACCCAAAGACCCCATATTTTTTTACGAACACATGCTCTGTCACCCGAAGACCCCCTTTTCCATTTGATCTGTCACTTACGGGTAGACGAGGTTGGTCGAAGCAACCTAAAAATCGATTTTTATTATCTAGATCAATATATTATTGAAAAATAACACCTTGATGTTTTGCAAAAGTTACTTTGCCAACTTGCTTAATTTATTGTTGTTATACAGGTAACACAACTTCTAAGTTCCCCCCTAATACTTTTGAAAATAAGTCGAAAATATTTTACAAAATGTAAAAATGTAAAAAGATATGTATAGCCCTGTTTGCTTTACCCCTGTGGACCAATTTATAGCGTCACACATCATTGCGTTCAGTCACAATGGTCAATTATGTAAGAAAAGAGGCCGTTTTAAAAGTTGCACCTGAGCCCATATCATTTTCTGTATTTAGGGATTCAATCATGTGTCACCGTTGTTCATCACCGATTAACAACGGTGCGTCTGCGTCGTTTGCGTGGTTTACTTCGCGAGGACAGCTTTAGCTTTAGCTGCCCTCGCGAAATAAACCACGCAGACTACGCAGACGCATCGTTGTTACTCGATGATGAACAACGGTGAAACATGATCGAATCCCTTTCAACAACGAAAACAAGCTAACGGTCGTCTAATTCACACGATTATTTCATGAGGAATGACCAGTTTAGTCATTGTCACTAAACACAAGCATCAATGCTTTCCTGTTGATAGCAGCAAAAGAACTACAGAATAAAAGAGCAGTATTTAGCCGCTTCCTCCAAAATAATGAAAACATCATGTAGCGCACACAGGTTCCAAGTATCCCAGACAAACGATATGTCTATGGTATGTCTATGCCAAGTATGGCAAATTTCTGACGCGTATCGCGTACTAACGCGCTTCCAATAACTTGCGTTTGCGTATACGCTACTAGCAAATTGTGGATTCATCACGGATTAACAACGATTGGCGCCTGTAAAAAGGTATAGGAAAAATTGTTGAACAAACACATGAATAGGCCTGGCCTGCTGAATTGTTTGAGAGTTGACTCCTATGGACTCAAATGCAACTTTTAACACAGTTTAAAACGGTCTCTTTTTTACATAATGAACCATTGTGACTGAACGCAATGACGTGTGACGCTATAATTTGTTCCATAGGTGTAAAACAAATAAGGCTACACATGTCTTCTTACAAGTTTGCATTTTGTCAAATATTTTCGATTTATTAAAAAAGTATTTAGGGAACTTACAACTTGTGCTATGGGCTCAGGTGCAACTTTTAAAACGGCCTTTTTTTTCTTACACAATTAACCATTGCGACTGAACGCAATGATGTGTGACGCTATAAATTGGTCCACATGGGTAAAACAAACAGGGCTATACATATCTTTTTAAAATTTTACATTTTATTAAATATTTTTCGACTTATTATAAAAAGTATTAGGGGGGAACTTAGAAGTTGTGTTACCTGTATGAGTTATGTACGTTTTACAAAAGTGTTGTTGTTTCAGCCCTCTTTACAACGTAACTCAAGAACCGCAGCACCTATAAAAGTATATCTGTGATATTTTAGTTCTTCTACACACTCGCTATGAATTGAGCAATGCAGTTTTTGCCAAACCTCACTACCATTCGTAAGATGCCGTGAACTACCAAATCACAACAGTTTAAAATAATTAATACCCTTAAAGACCCTTACAAGTTCAATTTGAACAGCAACTTTCATTTTTCACTGATTTTGTTACTTATTTTGAAAAAACAATGAAATTTGAAGCCATTTAGAACTAGAAATTCGATTTTCGAGGTGTTTGTGGCGCTGTTTCGGCTCTCACCCAAAGATTCCATTTAAGAAAAAGGTCATGTTCTCACCCAATGACCCCATATTTTTTACATTTAGCTCTCACCGAATGTCAAAAATCATGCTCTCACCCAATGACACCATATTTTTTACATTTTGCTCTCACCGAATGCCCCTTAGTGCGAAAGTGCCAGCCCTACACCTATATCCATTTCATATTGAATAGCTTTGCTCCAAAGCCAACCTATTTTCCACCCAATTGAAAGAAAAAATGAAAAACCATGCCATATGCCCTCTGACACTAATAGTAAAGACCAGCTCGCCTGGCGGCTCGGTGAGTGGACTTTCGCGGTTGGTGGTTGGGGTAGACCAATATCTTAGGTAGACAGTGATCTTTACTGCATAGTGGTTCTACTTACTTGTTGGTGACTTATGTAGCTTGCCTATAATAGTGAAGCTTGCCTTCGGCAAGCTCTGTACAT
Organism: Amphiura filiformis; assembly: GCF_039555335.1. Classification (NCBI taxonomy): domain Eukaryota; kingdom Metazoa; phylum Echinodermata; class Ophiuroidea; order Amphilepidida; family Amphiuridae; genus Amphiura; species Amphiura filiformis. The sequence continues at coordinate 59,754,946 of NC_092636.1, forward strand.
GTGCATGTACTGCTGGGAGTGGTATTAATTTTTTACAGAATGGGCAGAATTTGTACATTTTCTTTACTAATACTAGTCACTTGCTTGGATTTATTTTACTTGGGGATCACTGGATCTTCTAAGGTACTGCGAGGGCTCTGATCAAGAGCTAATATTGAAGTGCCCCCCCCCGGGCTATTGACCAGGTGCTAAAGTGGATGCTTTAACAGTACCCAAGCAAGTGTACATATCAAGGTCATAGCAGGGCCTAGGGCCACTGATCTCTATACACTGATCTCTATTATGCAAAGAATGGTCAAAGGTCAACGTTTCCAAAGAAGTACCTGGGTGGGCAAGCTTTCGTGCGGGATACATAAATACATAATACTCACCAGTCGTGGCCTTTTTATGAGATTTGATACGGCGCCGAAGGCTAGAGCTGTTCCATAATTTAGTCCGAAACCCTGTTTCCAGACGAAAATTTGTGTGTTGTTACAAGGAATTCAAAGTAATTTTATCATGAAGTGACCCACATAGAGGAATACGATATCTATCGTGAGCCAATCTGCATTATGTTGCCTGCAAAAGCCGACGATCAGGTAAAAATTCTAAAAGGAGCGTGACTAGATATTTTTCTTAATTTAATGATAAGCTTAAAATGCATTGAAAACGCCAAATTGCAGTCACAAAATATATAATAAATATTAGTAAATCACCAAAGCGAATGGTAACGTAGGTATGTGGAAAAGAAGTGCAATAGCAATAACAAAGTATGTGCCCAAAGAGTTGTCTTTGGCATGTCGCTTTTTTTGAAATAAAAAAAAAAATATCAAATTTGGGGAAAACGCCCCAAAATTTGAAACAAACATGAATCTTCCAAAATAAATACATATTCGCACTCGGCGGTACCTGCCGCTGTGATTTGGGGTAACTCGTTGCGTCCCATCTACAGATACCTATACTTCAAGTTCGCCCATACCCCATGCCTTAACAGATTTGGCATCGGACTATAGGCTATAATAGTTTGTAGCTTTGAATAATCTCCATAAAAATGTTTTTAAGATGCGGTTGTCCAACTGCTTATTGAGGGTAAATATTTTGTTCCTATTTGAGCTCCCTGAAAAGCCTTGGGACTTCAAAAACTAAATAAAACATGTTTTATATGAAAAGAAAAGATTGGAGGATTGAACAGACACACAAATGTGATGCGATCAAGCAAAATCAGTCGGAACTCGGAAATATTGATTCTCGTATAGGGAATGTGTAATGGGCGGGAACCTGGTTTGGATTCCAGAGGGAGTGTGCCTGTAACAGACACAGCCACCAGAAAAGGACCAGCTCAGATCGCGCGCCAAATAAGTTTGCAGTTCAGAAATTTCATTTTTTTTTTTCTCCGCCCATACTGCAGTTACTGTCCGTTTTCCTATACACAATATACACAGTGCTCTCACCATTGAGCTGTGACCTGTACAAATCGTGCCATGTTAGAAGTATTTGCCTAGATAACGTCAATGTGTGAAACATAACCGGCCAATATTAAAAGTACTCTCAAAAACTTCTAGCAAATATATTTCTCTAACATGACCTAAAATTACAGCTAGGTTAGATGTTCAGAAATATTCGTACTTTGGTAAAATAGTGAGTGAGGGCAAGGCATAGCTAGCCAACTCCCGTGTTAATTGAATGGAGATTTGACCGAAATTTTTGGTAACCGCTCACTTCTGAAGAATGCCACACGAAAACGGTACAAGCTACATTTAAAGTACTCTCTGTTCGATCATCATGATGAGTTTCTTATATAGTATGCCGAAATTGGGTACTGTAGGTGATTGACAAAGGGTCGTACTTCGCTGATGAGTAAATGACAGTGAACATGAAAGTCAGCGCCCATAACCCTAGTTAGTAGCTAGTTAGTGGAGGCCGTCGCGGGACTGATTATTGATTATTGAAGTGCTTTATTTGGTCATGAGAGCGCGATTTAGGGCAAGAAAAAAAACCGGGACACTTTTGGAGACATCATCATCATCATCATCATCATCATCACTTTCTACATTTTTTCTAAACAACATACTGTTTTAATAAGATTTTTTTCTTAAAATGCATGTAACAACTATAATAATTATTGTTTAGAGCGTGATGAAATAAAACATCACGATTTTCATCACAAAACAAATATAATGCATAAGAAATCGTTTGTTTTAGAGCGTGATGATGAAATAAAACATCACGGTTTTCATCACGAAACAAAGTAATACATAAGAAATCCATTTTTCGTGAGTGATGAAATAAAACATCACGATTTTCATCACGAAACAAAGTAATACATTAAGAAATCGTTTGTTTTAGAGCGTGATGAAATAAAACATCACGATTTTCTTCACAAAACAAAGTAATATAGGCCTACAAAAGAAAGAAATTTGTCGAGAGTGATTAAATAAAACATCACGATTTTCATCACGGAACAAAGTAATACATAAGACATCGTTTGTTTGATTGCAATCAACCGCGACAGTTCGTCTCACACACATAACAATGCACTGCGATCAAATAGGTTGATGACAACATTTGATTGAATGGACTGCACTGCGCCATGATTACGGTGAAGGACACCGGTTCAAATCCTTTGTTTGGAGTATATGGAGCCAATCAATAATTTCACGCACAGCCTCTATGCAAGTTAGAGTTTACACACGCTGCAGCTGGGGTGATCGATCGAAGCTGGTTGCCGTTAGTGATCGAATGCATGAGCTTATTTGCTTTACTGAATCGATTTACTGGATTAATTTCCTGTTAACTGGGTTTAATGCCACAAAGGTCGAATCGGGTTTGCCGTGGACCATAAGTGCATCATGCTTGAAAAAAATAGGCGGAGCTGGGAATCGAACCCGTGATCTCCCTGTTGTAAAACTCAGTGCGTTACCACTGAGCTAACTGACAATTAGCTATGAGAAGTTTGATAGTAATCCTTGATATTGCTGAATAGAATAAATCAATACTGATAGGCCTATTTATCTAATGTAGGCATACGATGCTATATATTCAAAATTAATAGACGTTCCATATAGGGGCCGGGCATAGGGGCCTATAAACTAGGAATATAATGTGAAATGACTATCAATCGATCAATCAATAATCAAGTTTTCAAGTTATCAACAATCAATCAATCAATAATAAACCAATGAATCATGGAATATTACTAATTACTAACTAATATACCATGATGCAGTCATGTCTACAGTAGAATTCAATTCGACCTTTGCAGGACTTAAACCCCATTAAAACCAGCAAACACAAAAACGTTTTAAAAACGTTTTAAATAAGTTATATTTTGGCTTTTGGTTTAGGTAAAAACGTTTTAATAACATTAAAATGTCGGGTTATATAAAGGTCATGATAACGTTTTAAAACGTTTTGTATGAAAACACACTACAACAATATTTTTAAATGTTTTCAAAAATGTTATTGTAAACTATTTTTGCAAACATTTTTGCCAAATATTGTGTCAATACTTAAATAACACAGAAATGTTCTTAAAATGTTTTCTTAAAAACCTTTTAAAAACATTTAAATGTCGGGTTATATAAAGGTCATGAAAACGTTTTTAAAACGTTATTGAAAATATTTTGGGCAAACATTTTTCGCAAAATATTTTTTCAACCCCAAAATAACATTCTGTTTAGAATGTTTTGTATCACGTTTTCAAGAATGTTTTTGGAATGTTATTAAAACGTTTTTATATCCTTTATATAACCCGACATTTAAACGTTTTCTGTAAAACATTTTTGTTTGCTTAGCAGTAGGTTATCAAAACAATGTTTTTTAAGGTTATGAAAACGTTTTATACTCTTAATATACCCTTTATATAACCCGACATTTAAACGTTTTCTGACAACCTTTTATAACCTTTTGCGAATGATGTCGAAAACGTTTTGTGTTTGCTGGGAAGCTATTAAACCAAGATAACACTCATTGAAAGCAGCTCAACTGATTAAATCATATCTTCTCTTGTTAAATACACACATCATATGTTTCTGCTTTTACACGTACAATGGAGCAATGTGCTGGGATTATACTTTCAGTTGGGTGAACGATTATAAAGCGAGCACTAGAGAACAATTCTGTGTGGGCTTTTGTTTACGAAATGAGACAAAACACTGCTAATTGTTAACCAGCGTTCTTGAAAATGAGAAACATGGTGGTTTGCAGACTTAACACGGTTTGGAAATAATTTCTTCATATTTTTTGGTGTTATCTGTCGTTTACATATCATTCCTAAAACACCAAAGTACGAATATTTCCAAACATCTAAATTAGCTAAAAATTTAGGACATGTTACAAAACTATATTGTCTAGAATTTTAGAAGAGTACTTTTAATATTGGCCGGTTATTTTTCACACAGCGACGTTAACTAGGCATATCCCCATTCTTTTAACGTAGGCTATTTGTAGAGGTCACGCGTCAATGTGAAAGAGCACTGTGTATTATGTATAGGAAAACGGACAGTAACTGCAGTATGCCAAATAAATAAACAAGTCAGTACATAAATAAATAGGCATAGGCCTAAATAAATAAATAAATACATAATGCATAACCCAAAGAGGGAGGGGTTGGGGAGGGGCAGATTCACCCCTGTGAGAAGTCTTGGGAGGGGAGGAGGGAGGAAGAAGGGAATATGGAGAATGAGAGGGGCCTACAGGAAGGGATCGAGAAAGAGGAAAAATGAAGAGAAAGAAATAATGAGAAGTAAATAAAATGATAGAAAGATGAGGACATTATTATTGGAATCAGAGGGAGAGTGAGAGAGGACAAGAAGAAAGAAAAACAGAAAGAAAGAAAAAGAAAGAAAGAAAAAAAAGAAAGAAGAACTTGGAGAAGGGAAGAGAGAGAAGGAGAGCGAGGGAGTGATAAAGTTAGTACAGAGAAAAAAAGGATGTAATAATAATTATTATAAAAATTCGACGACACAAACCAACATCGCCTGGTTAATAATTACTTTGTACAGCAGAGACACTAAAATCAATACCCGGGATCGATACACGTGAATGTGCTATGCACGATTTGATATTCAGACGATAAATCGTTGGATACCGGGATAGAAAATTATGAATATCTCCCGTAATTTTTTTATTCTAAAGAAGACATATTTTTTTGCTTGCACTTGAATACCGTAAAACCCCGTCTACAAGGATATACCCAAGAAACGCCCTCAATAAAATTGGTTGCTTGTTGTATTTGGAATTTGAGCAAATATATACTGGCACTGGGTGGCTATGCATTCCATCTAAGTATGTTGTAACACCAATCAATTGTATTGACATAATAACGACTGTTTCGTATATCAGGATCGTATAGCTCAATTGATAGAGCGTCAGACTTTGGAACTGAAGACATGCTGAAGAGAGCATGGTCCGGGCACCGGTTCCGTTTTTTCATTCTCGTTTAATTTTAACTTTTGACATGTTCTTTTTATCTTTCTTCAAATCTACCTTTCTACTTTTAATTTTAGGTGCGTTTTTTTTTTTTTTAGTTTTTTTAGTTTTTTTTTATAGTTTTTTAGTAATTTTGTGGTTTTATAGAAACTAGTAAAAGCATTTATTCTAAATAATAGCGAAACCCACGGTTAGACAGATGTGTGTAACTACTTGTCTGTCCTCGTCTTTGCAATAAAACCTATGTTGCACCTTTGTGCCATCCCAATTCTTGAGGTAGGGTGCGTTTTTGGCTTAAGCACGATTTTGTTTCTACTTGAAATGAAATGAAAATAAATATTGTTCTGTTGCCACAATTGCAGTTTTTCAATAAAAAAATAGATGAGGAATAATAATTATTCCATATTTGAATCTATTGTCCCATCAAGAATAGAGTGTCTTCAAAAACTTCAATCAATTCATCTGACAAAGGAAACTATTCTGGTCATTCAATTTTGTTTCGCTTGCACCTGTTATATCACAGGCGTTGGTAGAGAAATGAAAATATGTGCGTTTGAGCGCCCTCGGCGAATTAGCATATATTTATTTTCTTCACGTTACGTCATAACAGGAATAATAGACAAAGGGATAGGCATCCTAGTCTGCTGCCCTCTTTCGAAATATGTATCCTAGGTCTCACAATAGGCGGATTAGCGGCCATTTTGTCTTCGACATCACGTGTCCTTATATTTTAGTACACAAATATATAAGTTAACAGGTTTACTATTTTAAAATTATATTTTGAGTATACAATATATTCTGTGAGTAAATAGATCAAATGACGATGATTGTTTAGGTATTATATGCTTGATAAAATTAAACTGTTTGACCAGCTAGTATTCTCCTCCGCCGTCAGTGTGATTCCAGTCACTCCACGTACCGTGTTGCGAAGGTGGAGGAGTCTAAAGCTGTATTGACGAACACGCATGCGTTAAAAATATGTAGCCTAGGTCGAACAATAGCGTGACGTAGTTTCCGGCATTGTTCCTATGCACTTTCACCCTCCTGGTCATAATGAATGACTTGGGTGTGCGCCGGGGCGTGTTAGTGTTTGGTAGTCACTTCAGGTTGGTAGCACCACGCAGCACACACGCTTTTTCAATATCCCGGTTCCGTCTCAACTTCAGTGAGCGTGGCATTGGTGTTAGGCCTATATGAATATGACGGCCGCAACGAAAGAAGACATTCAAGAGTTACTGAATCAGTTCAAAAGTAGCCAAGCAGAGCTAAAAAGTTCGTTTACAGAGTCACTACAGTCAGCAAAGGAGGAATTTTGGCAAGAAAATAAGAAAACAGCGGAGTGTTTTGAAAAGAAGTTGGCGACGGCCTCTGAGACAAAGTGGAAAAGAGAAGGAAATAAACGGCAGTACGAGTTTAACCAGTTAAGTTTTCGTTCCGTTTCTGTAGTACTTAAAATGATTAAATTTATTAGAAGGATAATTCAGTTACTATCATGTTTAATAAGAAATGGTTGGCAGCAGCTTTTCTGGTCAGTTGTAATGGGTCCAATGGACCGTGTCACAGTGGACCGTATATTATCAATAGGTCTGTTCTGTGTGCAAGGTTAACAATAGCAAAAGGGCAGTGATACGCGTGGCTCACCTTTTATAGAAATTTTGTTCAATTGGTATGAGCTAATGTGTTTGAGTAAAAAGAAATCATCCAGCGTGGAAATGTATTGAATTATCTCAATTGGTTGATTGGCGCGAAATGTGCGATTTGGCGCGTATATGATCTGATATGAATTGTCTCTAATAAGTGTTACGTGTTATTTACTTGTAACATAGATCTGTTGACGACCTAATAACCAAGGCCATTGATGACCCAGTTGATGGTAAGGTGCACCTACTTTAAGCGAGAGATACCATCGGTACAAGACAGAAGTTTATAAGACTGGCTGACATCAGCGAGCATGGGTGGGCGACCGTGTCAGAGTATGAAACCAATGAGTTGGCAGCTGATGAGGATGATCACAAAAGAATTCAACGGGCCGAATATCGAGCAGGAAAAAAGATCAAGCAGAAGCAAGCTAGCAAGCAAGCGGCAAAAAAGTTCAAAAAAGATGGCGGCGCTTCCGTGGGTGGTGGTTTTGGTATGCCATGTTCTTCTAGTCAGCTTTTTCGTGCAGGAGGGTCCTTCACTGGGCCCATCAGCAGGCAAGGCAAAGGCAGTTGCTACTTCTGTGGGAAGTTCGGCCACTGGAGAGAAAGTTGTCCAGCCAGACGGCAGCAGTTTAGTACAAACCAGCCGCAAAATGCAGGAGGCATCTAAAGTAAATAGAGCTAAAGTTAAGTATGATAATTCATGTAGCGTATGAATGTGTCTGTATTTCAGATGATATAGTATTTGATTATGAGAGAAGCGAAGGTAATATTGCGATCAAGGTTTCAGGTAGGCTAAAAAGCCACGCCCAGTTTTGGCGGGAAATTGGGGCACCACAGTTTATAATGGAAATTATTGAAAACGGATACGTAATTCCTTTTTATGACGAGCCTCCGATGCAATCATCCAAGAATAACAGGTCTGCGTATAATAATCACGAATTTGTGTCCGAGGCCATATCTGAGCTGGTAAAATTGGGGTCTGTAGAAATTTGTCAATCTCCCCCACACGTTATTAACCCACTCACTGTTTCTATTCAGCCAAACGGAAAAAAGAGGCTAATTCTTGACCTGAGGATGGTAAACAAGTTCATTCGCAAGCAATCTGTTAAGTTTGAGGATATGAGAACAGCACTGCTGTTTCTTAGGAAAGGTGGTTTCATGTTCAAATTTGACTAAAAGTCCGGGTATCATCATATAGAGATTCACCCTATGCATAGAAAATTCTTGGGATTCTCATGGAATCTCAATGGTAAAGTGCGTTATTTTAGATTTTCGTGCCTGGCATTTGGTTTGAGTTCGGCTCCATTCATTTTTACTAAAATAGTTCGACCGTTGGTAAAGAAGTGGAGAAGCGAAGGCAAGGCAATTGTAGTATTTCTAGATGATGGTCTAGGTTTTGGTGGGTCTGTAGATAAAGCAAAAGAGGCTAGTGATAGTATTAAAGCCGATCTGATTAAATCTGGATTTGTGCCGAATATCCAGAAGTCGATTTGGAGCCCAACAATAACATTAGAGTGGTTGGGATATGATATTGATCTAGAATTGGGTGCATTTGGGGTCACCGGAAGAAGAGTTCAAGACATCCATCAAAGTACTACCACTATTCTTAACTACAAAGACAATAGTGGGAATTTAAATGGGAAGGCTAGACTTCTGGCTAGTGTGGCGGGAAAAATTGTTTCCACTAGCCTGGCAGTTGGAAATATAGCAAGATTAATGACGAAATCTTTACATGTCTGTGTAGAAGGTAAAGAAAACTGGGAATCCTTTGTTTGTGTGTCGGAAGAAGCCATTAGTGAATTAGAGTTTTGGCGGGAAAATATTCGTACTCTCAATTGTGCAAAAGTAGAACCGAAAACAGCAGCATCTAAAATAGTATATTCAGATGCAAGTAGCACGGGCTACGGTGGGTATGTAGTAGATATGTCAGATGATATTGCTCATGGGCAATGGAATCAAGTTGATGCAAGACGAAGCTCGGCATGGAGAGAGCTTAAGGCCGTAGAAATGGTCATGGCTTCATTTGTTAAGAAGCTTGGGAATCATGTTGTGAAATGGTTTACGGATAACCAAAGTGTTGCAGCGATAGCAACAAAAGGCAGTATGAAAACTGAATTACAAGAAATTGCTTTGAACATTTTCAGAATTTGTGTCCAAGATAATATATCTTTAGAAGTGGAATGGGTCCCTAGATCAGACAATGAAAGAGCTGATTATATCAGTCGCATTATTGATGCTGATGATTGGGCTATCTCAGATTATATATTTGAGAAATTGGACAAAAGATGGGGTCCTCATACAATGGATAGATTTGCCACTTTTTACAATGCAAAGTTGCCAAGATTCGATTCGAGGTTTTGGAACCCAGGTTGTGAGAATATATACGCATTTACTGTGGATTGGTCTAATGAAAATAACTGGTTAGTGCCACCTATCCACCTCATTCCAAGAGTCCTATTTCACATGATGCGTTCGGGGCAGCAGGAACTCTTATTTGCCCTCAGTGGTATTCGCCCCTTTTTGGCCGATATTGTTCCCAGATGGACAGACTCCTATAGTTGGAGTGGTGGATATACAGGAATTACAGTATTTTCCTGGTATGTTTGTAAATGGCAGATACAATAACGAGCAGTTCGTTAAACAAATAGCCAGAAGTGCTATTCTGGCGGTAAGAGTCAAGTTTTAATCGAATGCGTTGAGCAAAATCGGTTGGATTTGAAATCCTAATAAATTTGATATTTTAAGAGAAACATATTCTGTAAATTGAGTATGCCATGATATTGGTAATGAATTTTCGAGGAAATACAAAGAACTTTATATAAATGAAATGCAACAAATATTAAAGCTTGCAACGAAGATAGTTACATGCTAATATAGCAGGAATTTATGAAGATTGATTTGGTACTCGATGCGTGAAGGACAGCATTGACAAGAAGTGAAAATTAAGAAGGTAGAGTAATCCGACAGTAGGCCTAAATACATTTGACTGCGGAATTCTTAAAAATTGTTTTCATTTCATTTGCAGGTAATCTTCCAGAGTGGTATATGGTCAGATGCGGGATACGAAGAGCATGATGAACTGAACAAATTAGCATCAGAATTGCCTGGTGTGACATTAAACTCTAGAGCCGAGTCAACTATAAAACAATATGGGGGAGCATTTTGCAATTGGTGCACATGGGCTGACAGATTTGGAAAGTCAAAAATTCCAGCGGATCCCTATTATGTTTCATTATATCTCATTCATGTCAGTCATTCAGCCAACACACCAGCACCTATTTTGAAAGCCACTGCTGCTATTTCATGGGCTCATAAATTGGCAGGGAGTTCAGATCCTTGTCTTTCTCCAATTGTTAAGAATGCTGCTGAGGGTTTGAAACGTAAATTAGCATCTCCTACCGTTAAAAAGGAGCCTATAACAGCAGAAATTCTGGTTAAAGTATATGATCACTATTGTGCAGATTTGTCCATCAAGAATTTGCTTACTATTAGAACTGTAACAATGTGCTTGATAGCGTATGATGAACTTTCTGAGATAAAAAGAGAGCATGTAACATTTGAGTTATCACATATGTCAATTCTGATTCCTTCTAGCAAGACGGACATTTATAGGCAAGGTAAATCAGTTATTATAGCACGTCTGACATCAAGAGTTTGTCCTGTTCGTATGTTACAGAAGTATTTAGAGTTAGCTCAGGTCCAAGATTCATGTTCATTCATTTTCAGGAGTTTGTCTGCCACAAAAATGGGTTACAAATTGCGCAAGGATAACCGACCAATGTCATATACTAGAGTTCGCGAAGTCATTTTGGATGCGCTCAAGCCAATAGTTGGCGACACATCAAAATTTGGTGTTCATAGCCTGCGTTCAGGGGGTGCCACAGAGGCAGCTAATGCGGGGGTGCCTGAAAGATTATTTAAGAGGCACGGCAGATGGAGGTCTGATTCAGCCAAAGATGGCTATGTCAAGGAAAGTTTACCAAAATTGCTTTCAGTTTCCCAATCGTTGGGATTGTAGATTTCCCTGACTTTTACTTCATTGAGCTCACGATTCGCTGTGGACGGTGCAAATAAATACCAACACAACGCAAGCTTATGTATTAAAAAGTGTTTTATTGGCGGGCATTGGTGTCGTTCTTTGGGAGTATAGTGGAGAAATGAAAATATGTGCGTTTGAGCGCCCTCGGCGAATTAGCATATTTATTTTCTTCACGTTACGTCATAATGAATGACTTGGGTGTGCGCCGGGGCGTGTTAGTGTTTGGTAGTCACTTCAGGTTGGTAGTACCACGCAGCACACACGCTTTTTTTCAAAATTTTTGTTAAATCCAAAAATTTTAATGTGTATTTTAAAAGGTTTTGCCTCTGTCGGTTATCCAGGGTGGGTATTTGACTGATTGTTCGGGGAGGAAAGAATTCAATCATCAGGTTGACATGAGGTAGAAAGCCATGGGTCATCGTACGTTCTAAATATAAATCCAAAAATAGTAATCAGGAGTTTTTTCAAGAGTTTTCGTAGCCCGCTCCTACCGCGATTGTTTTCTTTTAGGCTTTAGGCTTCCCCATTGTATTAGTCTAGGATCCCACTGCATTGTTTGTACAAGTAGAGTAAGAAAAAAGAATCACAATTATTTATATAATTGTGCCTGCTCTCATTGAGCTCACGATTCGCTGTGGACGGTGCAAATAAATACCAACACAACGCAAGCTTATGTATTAAAAAGTGTTTTATTGGCGGGCATTGGTGTCGTTCTTTGGGAGTATAGTGGAGAAGGCACACTTCTCTTGTCTTCACCGAAGTAGTGATGTAAACACTAACATGATTAATTACCATAGCTAGCAATGGACATACACTATTTTTTGTTCCACTTGAACCCATACTATAGGCTATTCGCTGTCGATGTGATGTAATTAATCGGATTAACTACCATAGCAATTGATGAATACAATTTCGAATATATAGCCCTGCACTTCATCGTTCACGTGGCACCTATGCATTAAACCATAGTTTGGTGACATACGCGGGTGATTAGTGCAATCTGCTTGATGGTAGTTATTGCGATTATTACGTCACTTCGACAGCGAATTGTAGTATAGACGAATCCAACAAGCCAAGTGATGGTCAGAATTTATTCGGCCATTATACGCTGGTGAAGTTGCGTAATTAATCGGATTAATAACCATAGCAATAGGTGAAAACAATTTTGAACATATCGCGCTGCGCTACAAGCAGGTTACACTCATCACCTGTACTGTGTATGTCTGCAATCATAGATTGAATACAATACTGGTCTTTTCAAAGATCTTACAGGTGCAGCATGATATGGTTCAATGAAGAGGTACCGCCTGAACGTATCAGTGTATAACGCGGTATATTCAAAATTGTTTTCACCTATTGCTATGGTAGTTAATCCGATTATTACGTAACTTCGCCAGCGTATTGAATAAAACAGGAGGATGTGAGTTCATAAGGGCAATGTCGGGGATAGGTCACAATCGATGTGGAGAGATGAGAGGTCCGACCAACAGCCATAGCGATTCAACTAATTCCAGCGGACGGTCTGTGGCTAGTAAGGAATCGTCTTTGACCACATGCGCAGATCTGTCTCGTCAGGAAGATATTTAATATCCCGAATTTATAATAGGCCTATGCCTACCAGTTCCATCGTATAACCGATCTGCTAGAGAATATTTGTTACCATGTTTAATAAATTCGTATTTATCGTATAATAAAATGTAGCCAAATGTATATTATGTGTCACACGGTTTTCTGCTGAACCACTAGCAGGCTATGTTACCACATCTATGACAATGACAAAGGTGAATTTTGATGATTTTTACGATCGTCCGGATGAGCAAATCACTGAATGGGTCTTTAGTTCCCTCCCTCCTTATCCTGCCAATATTATATGAATCAAAGAAAAATAAAGAAAAAATAAAATTAAACAAGAAAAAAAGACAAAGAAAAGAAACAATAAAAGAAAAACAATATAATAAATTAAACTAAATATGAAAAAAAAAAATGATCACGAAAGGAGTCTTTAGAAAATGCAAGAAAATATAAATGAAAAGTTTGAACAATATTTTGTTTATAAAAGTTTGTGTGACCGTGATGAGGCTCGAACTCACCATCTTCCGATCTAAAGAACCAAAGTCTTATGCCTTGCCAAGTGAGCTATGCTCGTGAGATGCGAAATAAAGATAAAATAATACATTGTATACCTGCTTGTGTCGGTAAATGATTTGCTCAAATTCCATAATGATATAATATTGTGGAGGGCGCTAGCGTGAAATATGCTATCATCACAGTCGCTTCTATTCCTTATAGACGGGTTTCTACGGTATATGTGTTGAAAGGTTTGTTGAAAGGTTATGATAGTGGTTAGCTTGCGTATTGAGAAAGAATCGTGCGTATTGAGCTCAGCGTAGCAGTGTCATCGCCCCGATATCTTCATGGCAGAAATCGCCATGGTAGGTCAAATCCACCGCCACGCATATAGTTTTGTGTCGCATAAGAGCCGAAGGACATCTGACTAAGGCTACTGACAATAGCCCCGATTAGCCCGGTTACTGTCCTCGCTGTGTGTTAGTCAAGCATGGTACACCATAGGTCATATGGTTTTAGACTACCTTCACGATTGGCCTATACACTGCGCTATATAATTCGGCACATATAAATCAAAATTATTGTCAGTTTTTGACTCAAGACGCAAGCTAGTATCTCAAAGCGCAAGCCAGCGACTATCATATCTGTTTAATATATATATTCAAGTGCAAGGAACCACATCTGGTTTCTTTATACGAAATCATTTACGGGAGATATTCATCATTTTCAAACCCGGTATCCAAAGATTTATCGTCTGAATATCAATCGTGCATAGCACATCCACGTGTATCGATCCCGTGTATTCATTATGTGCTGTATAGTGTAATTAAAAAAATATTAACCGGGCGATGTCGGTGTGCGTAGGCGCGCCACTCGTGGAGGCAGTCTAAAAGCAGATGAGCAGTGGCGTATCGTGGCCGCTCCTACCCGGGGGGCTGAGGTAATTTCAATTTTGCCGCCCCTTCCTCAAGAGCCCAAAAAGGTCGACTAAATTTTTTTCGGTGGTTTGAAAAAGTGAGCGCCCTAAAAGCAACACATTTTGATGTATAGTACCATTTTTTCACAATTTTTTATACTTTTTCCGCCCTTTCTTCTTTACTAATTCTTTTTGCCACCCCTTCTTCTTTCGCCGCCCCTTCGTTTTGCCGCCCTTTTTCTTCCGCTGCCCCTTCGTTTTGGCCGCCCCCTGCTTTTACCACGGGGGACTCGCGCCCCCAAAGGCCCCCCCCAAATACTCGCATGATGACCTCATGGCGTATACCATGCTCACTCACAAACAGAGAGGTCAGTCACCGGGCTATTGTCAATAGCCTTAGTTGGATGTCCCTCAGCCCATTATGCATCTCAAAACTATAAAACAGGTCGGAACAAAATGGCCATGCGTGGCTGTGGATTCAACCTACCTAATCGGGGCGATGACACTGTGCAACGTTGTTCAGTAAAAGCATGTCAATATAAAGCTTGTACCATAATGGTAATCCAAAACTTTTGAATACAGTATATTAGGATCGAGGGGGGGGGGGGCTCTAGTTCGAATCCTTTGTTTGAAATCAATCAATATGAGAAAGCATGTAGGAACTCCAATATGAACAAGGCATAGTGGTTGGCATTAGCCTTTTAGAGGTATGGCGGACACAATAGGATGGCGTCAGGGATATTTGTCTTTGTCAATATTATACATGTTTATACACATGGGTTATTACAAGAGTCAATAAACATTCAATTAACTATAGATAATGGACTTAGTTTGTGCAATGTAGGTATATTGAACTTTATCTGAAGTAAATAACATGCTACACAGTTTTCTATACAGAATGATGAGGCCTTTTGTGATGAGGCCTGACCTCGACCTGCTAGTTTTGATTAACCAATCAGTTAATGTGTATTTTCAGCATGTGATGGCTATAAGCCAATTACAAACATGTTTCTAAAAAAGGCTAAAAAATTCCTACGCTGGACAGACTCTTGGCTAGGTTAAGTGCTAATAGTAAGTTGTCATGTTGGGCAAGATTAGATAAAGGCATACAAACTAGGGTATGAGATATTAGGAAATATTTCCTAGCCTCTTATAAGCACATGGTTGGTGGGCTATATAGATATTCAAGACACAGGGTATGTAAGGGATAAACTGTGCATATGAGATGTGGGTGCAAGTGGCATCATTTCACTGCCGTGAAAAAACAGCGTGACTATCAACTTGAACACCGAAACAAATGTTTACATTGGTGTCAGACCTATTATAATGATACAATAATTAGCCCCCAGCAATGGCTTTCATTTTAACCGTTATTTGTTAAACTGAGATTTGCATAGGGGTGCGTTCCTAATGAACTTGTTCAAAGATTTGAGACTTTTTGAGAAATTAATGAATTTATCGAATCGCTACTTTCATACAGTCACAATTAGCAGCCATGCATGAACACCATGAACACAGGAGTAAAAAATAAGAGTCCCCGACTAACACAAAAATGTTTTTAAAACGTTTTAAAAGCGAAACATGTTTTGATTTTGGTCAAAATGTTGTTATAACATTTAAATGTCGGATTATATGAAAAACAATATAACAACATTTTACAAATGTTATCAAAATGTACATTATATTTTTGCAAACATTTTTGGCCACTTTGTGTTAGCTGGGTGAAGACTTCGGTATAACTTTAACCAAGGCTCTTCAAAACTGCACTATTATACCATGACTGAATACAGTATAGCTTTTTTAACATGGACGCATGTGAAATGGATTCTGTTACAATAAGGGGATGTGCAATAATTACCTATAATGAGCCCGGTGGGTAAAATTTCCCAACGGCCTGCCAAAAACGGCTTGCCCTGTTTCGGCCCGTCAAAAATCGCTTGCTCAAACCTCTCGGCTTACCAAAAATCTTTGCCCCCCTTGTGCACATGTCAAATATTTGGGATCCCAATTTGCAAACCCTAAATGGTCTAGACATATAGGGGCCTATTGCGAGTGCAGCGAGCAGGAAAATGTGCATATTTAACTGTTTTCCTAAGCCTTTTTAGAGCGTTTTATTTAAAAGGCGCCTCATGAATGTGTGCCCCAAATCGCTTGCCCCCTCTCAGCTTGCCAAAAATTGCTTGCCCCTTTTTGGCTGGCCAAAAATGTCCTCCCCCCCTCCCCATGGCTCATATTTATTGCACAGCTGTTTAGTGGTGGGTGCTTTTTTAATTTGACTGGGCCATCTAATAGGCACATAATTATACTGACGAATTTTTACGGTATCACAATAAAACTTAAAAATGATTTTGATCCAACTATAATACAACAGCGATGAATCTACTTAATAGTATATACAGTAGGGTATATAATTATTAGTATATACAGTTCATATCATTTTGACACTTTCTTCGCGAACAGCGGAATGAAAAAATGTCTTTGTTAATTAAACTTAATTTATATAGTCAATCAGGGCAGGTGATGTAGATTGTGAATAAAGCCGTCTGATGCGCTGACTGAACGTCTGATCAGATAGCTTCGATTCGTGAGATGACAGTAAGATCATTGGCTTCCTCGATGTCCTGTCTCCCCCACTTTTCCCACAGCATGATCTGTAGAACAAATGGTGCATTTGGGTCTTCGATACTCTGACACTCCAATACGCGATCACTGCCTACATGAAGCAACTGAGTCGTAGGACCTTTGATTGGGTACTTGGCTTCAAATACCGCTAACGCCTCCCCAAACTTGTTTTCTTTCTCACTACCTACGTAAACCGCTAGAATACCTCCTTGGGTTCGTCCAACCCAAATAGTGTCTTCAACGTTCAAGATAGTGGTGACCTTGGCGCGTTTGACGCCCGCCTCAATTACAGGCAGATCTTGATCTGGGAACGCATTTGCTGCTTCGGCGTTCCCGTTTGAGGAAGAGCTACTAACTGGCAAGACCTGTTCCAGAGATTCTACTGCATTTGACAAAGAGTCTCCAGGACGTCGTTGACTATTGCCACAGGAGAAGGTGTTTGTTAAAGTACGGGTAGCTGCATCATAGCGTACAATGTCATGAGAATCTTGTACAAAACACCATATGCTACCACTTGTGTAGCAAAGCCCTCTCACATCATTACTAGCAACACCTTCCTCATCATGCTCATCTGTCAATACGGGGATCACTATGGGATCGAACAACCCATCGGACAGATTGAAGACGCGAAGATTATTTCCGCAACTGATCCAAATTTCGTTTCTGTCCTTTACTGGCGTGATACATTGGCATGGGGCTGGCTCGACGCTGATTGTTATCGTGTTGAGATGATTCCATTTCGAAATTGGTTCATCTGTTAAGGTTTGACGCTTGAAGATAGCGACTTTGCCATCATTCATACCAACGAAGAGAATACCATACTTATGGCCAGGTAGCTGATGTGGTATCTGTATATATATAGCATGAACAAAACAATCATATAGTAGTTAAATAAACGGTTCCAAAAAAAAAGTAGGTCTCCTCTAAGACATTTTGGTATAATCCAAAAAAAAACCCAAAAAACAAACAAAAACAAAAAACTACCGGTACTTGATCAAATCAATTTTCTTGTTTTAATGTTTGGAACATAGTAGACCGATTAGTTCTGCATCAAGTTTGCTGTTTTTTGTTGCTACTTTTAAAAATCTTCATTGAGAAATACAACCATTTTTGGCCAAAAAAGTTGCTGCATTTGTCTACAAAGATTTGAACAACAATGATTTTTCTTCAACCAACATTCGGCCTTACCAATGCACTTCCATGTTTCTCCGTACACTTATGATAATATATTGAGGAAGGTTCAGACGAAAGCCTTGTCTGGTTGAGAAGAACAAGTTTGCCTGCTACTAGGTTGTACGTCTTGATAATCAGTTCCTGGAAGAAACAGGCAAGTGGAATTCTAATTTAGCCATTTATCTAAAACAAAATCTACAGTGTACTTCTTAACATTAATATATTGATCTTATTTACATGAAATGAGTCAAGGAAGCCAATAATCGCATTTATATATCCATAGATCTTCCAGTTCTTGAGTTATGACAATATATATTTATATCAACACGAACGTTTTGGGCGTTTCACCCGTCCCTTGAAAGATCATGCACATGGGGCGGAAATGTCACCTCTTATATCAAGCCTTAGGATCTCCTGTATAGAACACACACCATTTCTGTTGTGTGTCAGCTTTATTTATCTCAATATTTGAGTGAAAAAAAACCCGCTAGGTAGTGCTCCTCTCCGATCCACCTTGAACAAAGCGTAGCGTAAATGATAATATTGAGCTGCAGGCCATGACATTGATTCTTAATCTATGACGATGATGGTAACAGTGATGAGAATCGACGAAAGGTAAGTTCACAGAGAACATATCCACTTAATAACCCGTTGTCTCTCCTGGTGTATTGAAGTTAAGTTACTCCTCGCAATCATGTAATAGACTACACTTTGTATGGCCCTTCAAGTTTCAGGGCTCCGTTAAGAAGTATAAATGCGCTAGGGGTATAATTACTATTAGATCTGTCAAAAACATATCCATCGCGTACATATCATATAGCATACTCAGCGTAAGACTCAGCCTACTCGATAATGTTATACAAGGGGTCTTTTTATCTTTTCAGTTTCCGTAAGTCTTTTGTTCAGATACACAGCAAAAAATAAGGAGTAAAGTGCTACCGACTAAAGTATGTTGATTAAAAAATAGACCAATTATTTACTCATCAACGAGTAAAAGACGATATTTGACACAACTCTTTAAAAGAAAAAAAAATGGTCAATGGAAAGAAGTAAAATATTTTAATCGCCACATTGTATTTTACTCAAATCGCGTAGTAAATTCAACACGCGGAGTAAGTTTAATTCGACGACGTATTAAAATTCATGTCCATCATGGCGTATAAAAGCGGAGCCGGGATGCGGGTGCAGTGTCTGCTGGTGGAATGGAGTTTGTCAGCAGTACAACCAATGTTTGAAGGTACTAATTTCATTACTATTATTCATAACTTTATGTCCATATACCTGTTACACAATTTAGAAATCTTATTGTATGATTTGAACCGGATATAGACAGGTTTTTAAGTTAGTTAAGCTTATCAGTAATTGTCATCGGCTCACCATGCTAGCTGTGTATTTGCGATCGTAACTAATGTACTAGTCTGAGCAACCTCGAAGTACATACGCTGATGTGGACCAGGCCCGGGGACCAGGGGCGTAGGGTAACTTGGGGCAAATTGGGACACAGGGTAATTTGGGACAGTGATTTCGGAAATACTTTTATACCTTAAAATAGTCACATTTTGCCCTTTTTTGCAACAAAATAACTT
Organism: Amphiura filiformis; assembly: GCF_039555335.1. NCBI lineage: Eukaryota > Metazoa > Echinodermata > Ophiuroidea > Amphilepidida > Amphiuridae > Amphiura > Amphiura filiformis. Next base: position 59,774,401 of record NC_092636.1, read on the forward strand.
TGATATAATGTCTATTTATATTTCAAACCGTTTAAAAGTACCATTCTTCATTAAACAGGAACTTCTGAGGGCCGTAAGCTTAACACATCAAAATAAGTATTCCATTTGTTTGTCATGTCTAAGCAGAGGTCACGACTTGTGGCTCAATATCTGAATCAATGGTCCGGATTAGTGTTTCTCAAATTAAAAAATAACTTCTAAGCTACCCTTTCAATTAAATAAGACAAAATTGTACCTTTTTTCTTCGAAAATTATAAGAAAAGCTTTCTTTTAGAAATATGCCAAATTGGGGTAAAATGGGACGCCATTGATTTACTGTGTGCTAACTCAAACTGTCCCATTTTGCCCCAACAAAAAAGTCCCATAGTAAATCAATGGCGTCCCATTTTACCCCAGCTGTCCCATTTTACCCCAGCCTCTGTTACAGAAAAATCTTGCAGTGGGGTAAAATGGGACGCCTTAAAGACACCTTAATAAAATAATGAAGCCGGAAGCCGACCGGCACCAATTTTTGTGAAACGTAAGTCTACTAGACTCTTGGCGATGTACATTTTGTTTTGTAGTGGTCACTTGTCGCAAGTTGCCGGGTATTAGTATTATAGCCGAGTAAAATCTGGTGGGGCAAAATGGGACATTAGGTGGACCAATTTGCCCCACTTCCCCCTACATGTAGCAAGCGGATAGGGTGGACAAAGTCCATGGGCCCCAAGCAAAAGCGAAAATGAAGTGGATAGGGATCAGGGCTGATAAAGGAGATGTTTAGAAGGCCTCACACTACTCCTTGTCCATATGCCCCAAAGCTCTTGCTACGTCCCTGATCCTGATGTTGACTCGTGCCACATAACTTTTGTTGCAGTTATATGTAGTAGGAGAGTGAAACCATTGCAAAATATCACTTGAAATTTTTTTCCATAGGCAGTTTTCTTTTTCAGTCCATTTATAATATTGATCTATATTTTACTTACAGATCAGATGTGACTTTGGGATTTTTGTGCTGCCCTACCTCTTTCCAGGAAAGGTATTGAAGAAAGATGCACGAACGTCAGTCAACAGGTATATTTCTATCAATAATGTTGCATTTAACTTGCCAATTTCTTTGTGCATTTCAGAATACATGTAGTTCATTGAATGTGTAGTTCATGAAACCTCAAATGCCAAGGGGAAAACCTCCTATATAACCCCTTATCCTCACCGACAGGTGTTGGCTATCGTGAACTTTGAATAATCAACCGCGAATCTTATAATTATCTTGTTTACCATTTCTGTAAATTCTTGTCTCCTAAAGTTTGTGTCCCCTTGAAAATAGCATTGCCCGCTATCACAGGAATAATAATATAATAATTATAAAGATATTTTAAATATTTGCAAAATCGCATGAAAGTAGAAATGCCAATGCAATGGGTGATTACAATGTAAATTACATGTAAATATGTCATATTTGCTTTAATATTTCAAGAATTTCAGCAAGAGTTTTCATTTTTGGTTATATACCATCTGACCAATTATAGACAGTTTAAAAATAAGACATGCATAAATTTACTTATTTGTGTTTTAAACCTTCCATCTGCTTCATCACTTTCGAGTACCAAACAAATTTTGATTTATGGTTGATACAATGAAAAGGTGGTGGATTTTCTATTTTAAGGCAGCTTTATTTCACTTGAATAGTCCCAATCCATGAAATTAATGTCCTTTATTACATTTTCTTTTTATTTTACATGTTTCAGGAAGGCACAGCTTTGGACTGGTTCCTCGCCAACTTTACTGGACGCACGCTGCCATTTATATACTTGTGAAGCAAGTTGAATCCAGAACTGTGTTTTTATATAAATGGATAGGCAAGCTTTTTCAATGCGCAACAGTGATGAAAGTTGTAGAACTTGTGGACAAGATATACCAAATCCTTCACACACAATGACTTAGCATATCCAGTACAGGCTGATCACTGCTATTTGGCAGTTCCTGGACACTATATCAGCTACTAAAGAACCTGGTAACATTAGACAATTCTTGAGTGTTAAAACATAATGAAGTGAAGACTTAATTTCTGTCCCATTTAAAACACTCAGCATCTATAACATTAATTTTCAAATGACTTTTTCACATCAAAAGTTTTGGGAGAGGTGGCAGGCTTCTATTCTATGTTTGCTCACATTGGGTAATGAGACAATAAACATGCTATATTGTGATTTATTTGATACCTATTTTGAAAATAAAACCAGGAAAAATGCAGAATATTATATTTAATTTTGTATTCTTTTCATTCTAAATACTGCTTTGTTCCAGCTGCAGATGGAGCCTCAATACAACTCGAAAGTGTTTTTTGCTTAATATTTGTTGAGTAAAATACGTTTCATGTTGCTCAAAATGTTGAGTAACACTTTACTATTCATCATTTTGCAAATCTTTTCACTTAAGTTTTACTCAAATAATGAGTAATCGTTTTAATCAACACTTGCGTAAACCTTTACTCAAGGTTAAACGAGTAAATGTTTCCTTGTTTCAGAGCAAAAAGGAGCTACTCAATATTGGGTAAAATTTAATCAACAAACGTTGAGCAAATATTACTCCATAGTCAATGAGTAAAATTTACTCTCATCTTTGAGTAAAAAAGGAGCTACTCAATATTGAGTAAATTTTACTCAACAAAAGTTGAGCAAATATTACTCCAAGTGAAAGAGTAAATTTTACTCTCATCTTTGAGTAAAAAAGGGAGCTACTCAATATTGAGTAAAGTTTAATCAACATGTGCTGAGTAAACAATTAATCAACCGAAGCTGAGTAAAAATTACTCAAAATTCGACTAGCTCCCTTTTTACTATCGTGATGAGTAATATTTTACTCAATATTGAGCTTTTATTTTTTGCTGTGTACGAAAACGCAAGGGATTCAGTAAGTTACTGTAATCTGACTTCATTGTTAACTCTGAAGTACCAATCAGCTTATTTCAATAGAGGTGATTGCTTATGTCAATAAAACCGGGAGAGAAAACATTACGTTAACACCAGTGTTTTTAATGGTCTAGCGCCCTCTCGTCTTTACATTGGTAAATTGATCTACATTATTTTGACAAAATGCATGCCAATCCGAATGACAAAGTCCACTTTTTTCTGTAAAAACGTTGCAAATAAGGTCCGCTTATGAGCCTGTCGAGCCCCAAAGCACTTGTGCATGGTCACAGTGTCGCCCTTCCATCAATGTCTATTTCTATTCCCTATTTTGCTTCCTCCTCCCCCCCCCCCCATGATCAGTCTCCCCACTCCCTCCCGGTCCATACTCTCTCCTCTCGAGTGCTTCTTTTTCTAGTCTTTCCGTCTCTCCCTCTCCTCTCTTTCTTCCTCACCCCTCCCACTCTCACTTGTTCAGTCTCAAGTATTTCCCTCCCTCCCTCCCTCCCTCTCCCTCTCCATCCCTTGCGAAATTTATCAGTATGATCCATGACTGAAAATAAGCTCTGCAAAAATAAGCATTTAAAATAAACCCGAGCCTTGCATAATAGACCCAACCAATTACCAGATTAGCTTGCCATTGGTACGAATGAATAGAATACATTATCTTTGCTCCAATGCAATTCTTTTGTATTGCATTTCAATATAAAACATGATTCCCAAATCACCACTTGTACGCGCCTCATTGGGAGGTATTTGACCATTTTAGACGCTCGTTTCATCGCCAATATGAAAGACTTTTGCTTATAACTTGGCAAATGGTTAGTATATATTTCAATGCATGACTATTTTTAAGAGCCACTTACGTCTAGGCGTAAGTGCATATACACCAAACACAAGTCAATTGAAGCCGTACAATTTACCGCGAATTTAGGACCGTAAAATTTAGACTCTTCTTTTGTCTAGATTAGCACCCAACCGCACATCTCAAGGTTTTATGTAAAAAATCAATATAACTTACCAAAACGAAAACTGAAATTCACGAGCTTCAAATTTTCAGTAACTAACAAAAGGCTAGAATAAAAGATTGGTTACACCTGGGAGACTACCACTTCAGAATAACAATGACTTACAAAAACTTTTACAGATACGGAAACAGAAACTGAAAAGATAAAACGACGGAAGATGTACAATGGGCACGAATTAGTCGAAAGACCTATAGTATCATCTACATACCGCCGTCCCAACGACGTGTGTCCTTTCAAATGCGAATGCGCATAGTACATGTCCAATTTCTTCTTGGTCTGCAATCTTGATAACTTTGCCGTTTATGTCTCCTGTAGCCACATCACGTTCTATAACCTGGCCATCGTGGTTCCAGATATACACCAAGTACTTGTCATCCGTATCATTCTATTGGAGTGGAGTGACATCATAATGAAAATAGAATATTATGTCAATAATAAAAACGTAGTGATTGATTCACTTAAAACTAGCAAAGAACCAATGCCATCCAAGAAAGACAAATGAAATGGATTGGCCACACACTTAGCCTCCCTAAGGATGATCCACTTAATATAATGCTTCATATCAACCAACAAAGGACCAGCGCATAAGAGGGCAGCAAAGCCCAAGAGTACGAAGAGAAACCTATGTTGGACGACGCCCTACTTTTACGAAACCAGAAAGACGGTCCAAGATATAAGTTAATTGAGAAAGGTCGCGTCCTACTGCTTCATAGCGGACCGATATAAAGAGAATAATAAGAATAGTATCAAATAAAGAATATAATGCAAGAATAAAGGACTGTGAATTGGTACCTGAAAAGATGAATATAGTAAAATAATATGGGAATGCTATTAGGTGAATCTTGTATAATCTCAATGGTAGAATCAACAAAGTAAAAGTAATGTAGACGTACCTGATCATCACAGTTTGTGTACAAAACCGCAGTTGGGTCGCTCTGCAGCGCAAGACCTCTTCGAAGACATGTGGAACTGAGGTCTTGCAAGGTATCTAGCACCGCTTTCTCACTCGGTCTATCATCAGGATTCACTCTCCAGCAGTCCTTCATTAAGCTTTCCATATTAGGCAACTGCGGTCGCATGGAGTAGTTGAAATACTTAAAATCCGGTCTGGAACCTGCTGTGACTTGCGATACAGTATTGAGATACGATGTGTGTAGAAATGGTGTTGTGCCACTTATCAAGTGATATAGGACCATGGCGTACGAAAACCAATCGACCTGGGTGAGTTGGGAAGTGGTGAAAAATCATGAAAATAAAAGAAAGAAGACAGTGTGTTTAAGTTAAAGTAGTATGATAACGGGTTTTCTGGTGTTTATATTTAAATAAAATATTTGATGTACTAGCGAAGACGTTTTTTGGCCTAGATGGGAGCAGAGTTAAATGTGCGACATAATATTTAGAAATAGATACGGTACCTTTTCGTCAAAAGCGAGGCCTTTAATGATCTCCGGTGCACAAAACTCATTTCGGCCAACGTCTCCACGAACTCCTGCTACATCCATTTCATGCGATATTCCATAATCAGCCAACTTGATATTGATTGGAGACCGAATTTCAGTGGAGAACAGCAACACATTGTTGGTCTTGATATCTGCGTGAATAACACCTACACTATGGAGATAGCTTATCACCGAAGCTAATTGGTATGCAATCTTGAATGATAACTTTCGCGGGAGAACGGATTCATGGACAACCTCGCCTACAACAAATTCTCGAATTCGTTGCTTGTATACGTCATTTATATAAGATGCCAAATCTCCAGAAGGAGCAAGCTCCATAGCGAATGCAAGTCGCTGAACCGATACCCCAACCAACTCAAGAACGCACGGGTGGCTGAGTTTGGCCATCATGCGTACTTCATACCGTAGTCTTGGAAAGGCACCCATAATCGAATGCAAGGCCGTTTGAATTCCTGAACCGGATTGCGACGAAGTCGAAGATGTTGGAGAAGGCACGCTGCCTGCTTCATCTCCAATCAATAAGTCAGAGGAAGATGTTGACGACGGTGAGGATGACGAGGACTGACTTTGCGGTTGATGTTGTAACCATCTGCGGAGCAGGGTTTTCACGGCAACATGTTGCCCACCATACTGCGCGGTGTAAACTTCACCAAAACTACCTTTGCCGATTCTGACCGGATCCAATATCAGCTCTTCGTCGTTCAGGTGCTCTACGGTAAGATCTGCCAAGAACAAATCAGGAGCAATCGCTGCCGTTGGAACAGTATCACTTGGATGCTTCGGGCAGACAACGAATTTCCGACCTTTAATGGACGTTGCCCTGATCAACTCTTCCAAGGTGAAAAGGTGGTACTTTGTGTCTTCGGGGATCTGTTGACGACTTTCTTCGGAAGTGTTAGTTTGGAAATTCTGAACGCAGATTGGACATGGGATGTATCGTATAACGCGTGGCCTACCGTCCAGTCTATTTTTGGTTAGACCTGCAGAAAACAACCACAACAAACTAACGTCATTTTTTGAGTCCGTTATACTACTGGCGAATTTAATACTTTCATGATTATTGGATTACAAAATAGGAATTAGTGCAATGAAAATTATTAATCTCATTTTATATCCATTATTGCTTATGGAGCAATAATCGATATAAAATGTGATTAACAATGAGATTGACACCTGAGTTTATCCGATTCAACTGCGCTGAAGTTAAAGCTTCGTGGTTGATGTAAAAGTCAAGGATTTAAATCTTTTCAACATTGATAATTATTAAACATAAGCATCGCATGGGCTGCAACTAGGCGTGTTTGGTAAACTAAGAACACCGCTGTTTTAGATGTATTATAAGTTGCACAACATTCGGTCATTTATCATGAGCGGACAGAGGAATTATGACGATGTAAATATCAGTATCGTTATCGTATTATCGCAAAATGTTTAAATAAATTACTACTAATGTTGTTTCTGCAGTTTGCGAGCAAAATCTAACGTCTCATTTACCTGGATACCATTCTTTCATCAACTTTTCAATGTGGTCGACGATAAATCCCAATGGAGAAAACAAGTTGTCCTTGCTCAGTAAAGTGATACGCAAACTGGGATCATTGAAAATCTGCATAGGCTCGATCTTAATTTCACCATCGTCATGGCGGATGAATAGTCCTTCTTGACTAACGCAAGGCAGAATGTGTTCTAGTTGAATCCTGGAAAGAAAAAAAAACCCAGTATTATAAAGGGACAATATGATTTTGTCAACATCGTAACCTACCTTCTAGTATGTTATTGTAACATATTGTCGTGGTAGCAGGGTTTAAAGGCCTGAAGTGTTTATTTGCGAAGTCGATACTATTCTGTCAAGTCTAGTAAACACACAATAAGAGTGGATGGGGAACAACCTAAGTCCAACTGACTGGGGATGGAGATCACAAGATGGAATTCTTGTTCAAGTAGAAACAGAACTCGCTGTTGCACCAGACACATTGCTCAACATGGTATCATGTAGATGCAAACAATATGCAACAACATGACATGCAGCTGCAAGAAACTTGAGACTCTTCTGTACATTTATGTGCAGCAAAGGCTGTGGTCAGTCTTGCAGCAACACAGCACCTGTACCAGTTGGGGACAATGAGGAGGAGACCCAACCAACATTGCAGAACATTAATGCAGAAGACACAGTGCAAGTTGATTAAGTATACCATTTGATTGCATTACATCACGTGGATACCGATGTGAACATTGGCTTAAGTAATCTTGGCATGTCATGTTGTTACGGCCATCTTGTTGGAGGCAAATAGAAAATAATGGTAACTATTGTATTGTACACATGGTAAAAGCACTGAATCAATATTGTAAAATAATGATGGTAATAATATAGTGAATTTGGATGATGTGCATTATAAGTCTGCTTACAAATCATGAGTTTTGAACTTTCTCCAATGCCAATTAACACATCTTAAACACTTCTTAGGCGGTCATTTTGGACGCCATCTTGTATTTTGGCTTTATATCTAGGTATTGAAATCCTTCGAGTACATTTTGAATATATCCATTGTACCTCAAACCTATGTGAGATATTTTGTATATGTATTTAACAAGTCTGGTTGAAAACTAATTTTACTTACTAAAATGGCTGCCATTTTGGCCGCCATATTGGAATTTGGCTACTTAGGATCATTGAAACCTCTTGCAAATGTTTTTAAAACATTCCTTGTACCTCAAAATATATATTTAGATGCTTTGTTTGTGATTTTAACATGTCTGGGTGCAAAGTTATGATAAAAACTGAAAATGGCGGCCACTTTGGACGTCATCTTGGATTTTGGCTACTTAGGATCATTGAAACCTCTTGCAAATGTTTTTAAAACATTCCTTGTACCTCAAAACATATATATTGATGCTTTGTTTGTGATTTTAACATGTCTGGGGGCAAAATTATGATAAAAACTGAAAATGGCGGCCATTTTGGACGCCATCTTGGATTTTGAAGGAAGCACAAGGGGGATTCTCGGGGACTTTTGAAATTTGATTCTATACATATTCCTGGACCTATCCTGAAAAAATCAGCTTGTTATGAGAAATGTTAACCTTTTTATGATATATGAGCTAATACTATAATTGGCCTACAAGTATTTTGGCTTGAATCAATGCTTATTGTAGACTGAGAGCGAATGCGATTTGACTTCGCTCATGTTCAGAGCCCAGATGCATCATCAATAAAGTTGTTTTCATAAAATCATGACCTACACTCTCTGAGATGTGCTCGGCCAAGAAAAGTGAGAGAAACGATTTTCGTCAAGAAAGAGACCAGCCCACCCTTAATAGGGACGGGGGCCGAGAACTTTCCAAAATCTATGACACTTTGCTTCTAGAAACACCTGACACAAGGTCAAAAAAGGACATTGTCAACAGGAAGTAAATGTTATACATCAGTCATTCACCAGTATCACACCGCTGATGACGGAGTATGGTTACTCTGAAATTATTCGGACAAAAACGTGAGTGTTGTTGACTAGTTTTAAACTTTTCTTTGATGTCTACTACCAACACGTATAAATCTCTACACTCTCGTTATGTCTTAGGGTTTGGATTAGAATTAAGGTTAGCATATAGTTGGGGTGGCGAACACTACAATGCTCAAGATGAAACGGGTTGCGTGATAAATTCAATCATTTACCTGAATTGATTCAAATCATGCTGTTTAATAGAGACCAGCAGTCGTGCCACAAGACGACTCCAGAAACCTGGTGGTGTGTAAGCCATCTGGTACCACCTCATCAGTTTGTTTTTGTATGGGTTTTCTCCAATAGTCTCAATCCAAGGGCGTCCATAAGGAAGGGCAGACGGTATAATGTACTTACGAGGTTCAATTACGGATTCTGGGCTAGTAAAAATAAACAAAGTGTTACGTATGTTACTGTTTCGATGGTATTGTAAGAAAGACAAACTCTCGAAAGATTTTGTACACCATCACACCAAACTACAATGCAACTGATCAATAAGAAAGACAAAGATACAAACATATTCCAATAGCAATAAATACAGTGACTATGGTGAAAAAGTTATACTTTATATTATAATACACACTATATTAAGAAATTGTTTAAACGTTGTCGTGAGTCTCAGGTTTAAAGACGACAACGAATGCCTAAAATTGAACGCCATGTCGATCCTGGTTTCAGCTATACTTACTCACCAAGATTTGATTGTGGACAACACAATTTCAAATCTAGCCAGTAGCTGTAAATACTCCTTGAAATTGTGTTCTCCAAATCCGGATGCTAGGGAGAGTCGTCTGAGTTGTGATTCTGTGACAATTCCCTGGTGTTCGTTGATATCGTTGTTCTTGAGTCGGACTACTTTTACCAATGTGTTTGATAACCAAACAGGGTCCAGGAAATAGAGTCTTGTAAGCTTATACGAATAGTCTTGTATATGGATCAAAGTTCCGCAATGTTGAAGGTATTCCACGACTAACAAATAAAAAGCAAAAAGTCTTTAATTTTATTTTAGTTCCCCAAATGCAACTATTGATAGAACTAAAGAAATGTTTGTCTGTATTCAAGTATCAAGATTGTAATTTGGGATTACCTTCTTCAACGTCTTTCGTAGTCTCAATGAAATTCCCTGGCATTTGTTCAATAGTGGCTGCCAGTTCGGCTTCAGTTAGGAATGGTTTGGTGTTTACTACTACACCGTCTTGTAAGATGCTTCTTTGGCGCTCCCTGAGTCTCACATACGACAGCTGCTCTTTCAGGTCTACGAACGATCTCGGGACCTGGAAAATGTTTTCAAATTATCAATGCTAACAATAAGTATCGAACCTTTGCTATAATCATCTTACGTCAGGGGGAGTGGGAGTCATAAGAGGGAATCCGATTTGTTTTGGACGTCTTTGACATGTGAGGGGTGAATTTTTTTTTAAAACGTGAACTATGCAGGGAATGTTAAGTTTTAAATGGAGAAAAAGGGGGTAAACAAGGGACCCAGCAAACACAAAACGTTTTCGACATAATTCGCAAAAGGTTATTAAAGGTTGTCAGAAAACGTTTAAATGTCGGGTTATATTAAGGGTATATTAAGAGTATAAAACGTTTTCATAACCTTAAAAAACATTTTTTGATTATCTACTGCTCAGCAAACAAAAATGTTTTACAGAAAACATTTAAATGTCGGGTTATATAAAGGGTATAAAAACGTTTTAATAACATTCCAAAAACATTCTTGAAAACTTGATACAAAACATTCTCAACAGAATGTTACTTTGGGGTTAAAAAAATATTTTGCGAAAAATGTTTTTGGAATGTTATTAAAAACGTTTTTATACCCTTTATATAACCCAACATTTAAATGTTATTAAAAGGTTTTAAAAAACATTTTAAGAACATTTCTGTGTTTGCTGGGTTCAAATATTTTAACATAATGATATTTAAGTGTGGACACAATATTTGGCAAAAATGTTTGCAAAAATAGTTTACAATAACATTTTTTGAAAACATTTAAAAATATTGTTGTAGTGTGTTTTCATACAAAACGTTTTAAAGCGTTATCATGACCTTTACATAACCCGACATTTTAATGTTATTAAAACGTTTTTACCTAAACCAAAAGCCAAAATATAACTTATTTAAAATGTTCTTAAAATGTTCTTGTGTTTGCTGGGGAGGAATTCAAAAATTGTGAGCAGACGCGAAGGGGAACGCGAAGTTGTCGATTTTTTGGGGGGTTTTGGCCAAAACTCCCACTCCCTGGCGTAAATATTGAATAGTACCTTACATTATTGACTTCACCTTAAGCTCATCTTTATATCATTATATCGACGATCTATTGGTAATGCCTTTAAATACTCCTCAGAAATATATTTGAATGACAAGAGCCTGATACTAAGCAACAACATCATCATTAACTCAGATAGAAACATCTTATTATTTTTGTATTCAGTTCATAGGAAGACTCACATAGCAAGACGCAACTTAAAAATCACAACTTGCCAAGTGAACAAGCATATTTACCTCTCTGCCCAACATAAGATACCTACGGTGACCCTTCGTATATGTCATAGTAGTTGCATGATTATATATCAATCGCTTCAGATCCATAATTCCCTCTGAACTCGCTGGCCTGGCGTCAACTTCAACAAACGTGAAATCGGTGTCTTGAAACTTGCGCGCGAAAGCTGCAATAGATTCTGTTACGATTTGTTGTCTGTTGTGTTTGTATCTGTCGATATGGGTTCCTACTGCTATGATTGGACTTAAAGGTGCCCTTGCCTGAATGAAATAAAATGCACGTGTGTGTCAAAGGAAATCATCTCACAAGAATTCATCATGTTCATACAATGCTAAAAATTCACATACATGTAAAATGAACTGAATAATGCACACCCGCGTTCCGGTTACTCACGTAATTATTGAAGCGACATGTTGCAGTAGATTCATAATACGGATTCCTTTACTTTAAGCAGCCAATTATCAAGAAGTTTAAACTAATCTAGAAAGCAATTTATTTGGTTACCGCCCAGTTACATTCATTTGTTAAGCTTACCTTGATGTTCAAAACATGGGATTCAAGTTTTTTCATGCTTTCATCGTCACGCTTGGTCATATCCCAAACCAGTAAGTAGATAGAGTGTGGCGTCAAGAAAGCTTGATGAATGACAAGAAAATCATCACTGCCCTTCAAATCCCAGATTGTGAACTGAATATCCTTTTGTTTGATTTAGAAATAAAATAGATTTCAGTGAAGTCATGATCTGAATGTATATACAAATTGACCACCTATCGTCATGATTTCTGTATACAGACGAATAACAGATTACTATAGACCGTTCTTATATATTCCGTGAAGTCTTGTACTGCTAACATCGCCCTCTATAGTTAATATAATACAAAGGGACAAGCTATAGTTACTCTGGATTCGTCAATATGAGGAAATCACAACAATATGTTACGTTATGCTATGGGTTCACAACCTTCTTTGGAACGCGACTACATTAATTTCCTTAATGTTCAACCGCTCGCGACCTGATGTAAAATTTGTTTCACATGCCCTTTTTATTTATTTTATTTATTTATTTATTTTAAGCTTTTCCCTGGGTAGTCTCGCAGCCTCAATTGTTGAGCTGGCACAACACCTATACGAACCTGGTTTCCCCATCTTTTATTCTTTGAAGGCGAATGAAAGACTCTCGAGTTTAGCGGTTTTGGGGATTTTATAGCTCTACATGACGTTCAACGGAAGAGAATATGCCCCGCTAACACCACAACGTTGTAAAACTACAACTTATCGACGTTGTGACAAGGTTATATGACGTTGTGTTTTACGTTGTAGGCCCTACAGCTTCAGTCCTAGAGCTACTCAGTATGTCAAGACAATAAAACAACTACACATATCAAGGAAAGTTACAGGCCCCTTGAAAACAAAGAACGGAGTGCTGACTTACAACATTATTTTCTGCAAATGCATGTACTAGACTACTTTTGATTACCACATTCCTGTCAAAGTTCAGAGAGGTTTTTGAGATAACGTTTACTCCCAAATCTGATTGTGGCCACTCGCTGCCTGTCAAGCTGCACAGTAACTCAGTTTTGCCAGTTTGCTGCAAAAGAAGGTAAACATGTATAAGGATCGTGTAATTCAAACTTGACCTACACGTTTCTTTTATTACCGAATGTCCGACCAAGATAAAGTTCATTTCTCGGCCAACACCAACACTAACATAAATACAACACAAACAACACTACCACTATTAAACACCAACACAATTAACACCAAACACCATTACCACCACCACCACCACCACCACCACCACCATTACCACCACTACCACCATCACCACCGACAACAACAACAATAACAACAGCAACACCACTACACGTTACCGAAGGTCCGACCAAGATGACTTTCATTTCTCGGCATTCTTCGTATCGCAGGAACCTCTTCCGAAGTGTTTGTTTGACTAACTGTGTCTTGTCTTCCACATTGCGTTGGGTCGATTGCCGAAACAGCTTTGAAAGCTCCGATGGCTTTTTGATTTGAATCGGATCAAATTTCAACTTGACCAAATCTCGAAGTGCAGCTATCTGATCTGGTAAACATGTTATACATGGGTTCCTGTACCAAATAATAAATGATTATCTGCCTATTATTATGGATGTTACAATGTGACGTCATACAACAGACTAGGCATGTTGGCCTGTGCTTTTAAACCAGGCCCCAAATTAGGCTATTGAACAGCATAACGATAGACAAGTTCATTGCCTTTTTTTAAATAAATACTACGCTCTATAGCTGCAATTATTGGGAAGTTTTAGAAAAGCAGTACAAAACGTTCAAATATGCAACATTTTCTAGACCATGCAAGCGGATTGTAAGGTTTAGAAATTGGGAAAGGAGGGGCACAGATTTTTTTTGGCAGGCCGAGAGAGGGGCAAGTAATTCAAGTGCACTTTTGCAGACCGTTTGCAAATTGTACCCCGACTCATAAGTATTGCACATATTTTAGAAGACTCACCCTCGAATGTCAAGGTACTGAAGATGTCGCATTTGACAAATAGAGTCGGGAACATCGTGCAGGTCATTGTAGCCTAAATTCAGTGCCTTCAATATTGTACCAAAATAGTCTGGAAATGACAGCTCTACAGGCTCGATGTACTCCCTATGAAATAAAAATAAAATTAGAATTTTATTAATTATACGTACTTTTGTGTTATATCAAAAAGTCTTGAAAATATGTAATAAGGATAAGGGTGTGCGGCCACATTTGCAACTTCTTCTCTACGAATAAACCCTTTTTTCAGTTTCGCAATGACCTGCAATTGCGAAGTAATTTAGATAATCACTCACATGGCAAGCTATATACTTATTTTTTATTCCAAAATTTCAAAAGCGAATAAAACCAGGCCTAGAGCCCTTTTATCTTTTTGGTATAAACTTGTTGCCTAAAGACTTCAAAAATGTTAAGCCTCAATTTTGTCAAGTTACCAAAATTTTGCTCAATAGGCAATCAATATATGTGATGCGATCAAGCAAAATCAGTCGGAACTCGGAAATGCTAAATTTTCAATTTCTTATCAGATAGTAAACAGCATTTACAAAGCTGGATTTTGCAGAAAATCCCATTGAAATTGAACAACTAGTTCTAAAGATATGAGCAATTAAAGAGTTTCCAAAACAACAGGAGACAAAAGGAAATATTTCCTTTCTTTGACTAAATCTCAAAATCAATATTTCCGAGTTCCGACTGATTTTGCTTGATCGGATCACATATATGTGACTGTACAGCACGAATGAGCCGTAAATGTCCTCAATTGTATTCTGAGTTACAGTGTAAAATGGGCATGAAGGTCGTATTCATAGGTATTTCTATTTGGTGCTACGTGTATCTCATTAAATGAGGTACACGTAGCACCAAATTGAGGTACCTATGAATACGACCTTCATGCCCATTTTACACTGTAACTCAGAATACATTTGAGGACATTTACGGCTCATTCGTGCTGTACGGTCACATATATTTAATCATATATGTATATGGTCTAAAAAAATTATTTGATTGGCGTAACCCGGCCGACCCTAAAAGTAGACCCGACCCGGACCTTTTTTTTAAATTTTTTTTTATTAAAAAATTAATAAATAATATAAAAAAAATTGAAAATAAATAAATTTTCAAAACAAAGAAGAAAAAAAGTTCCAAATCATTTATCGAACGAAATTTACAGCTTAACACGGCTGTGTACTCTAGACATTGTTTCTTTCGCGAAATTGAGTTTTTTTGATATGTTTGTACATTGTTATGTTTTTTATGAATACAAGGAATGAAAATCCAGATTTGTAAACTCCAACTGCAATATTTTAAAGATTTTATTTCACTATTCCACTCGTGTTTGAAATTGAAAAGGAAAGAAAATCTTTGTTGTACCAGCAGGGTACACGCGCGCAACAACGCATCGCGTTGCGTATCGCGCAATTTGTTAACGCACAAATACGCTACGCATAGGCGACGCTTATCTGCATGCGCGGCGCATCTTATGGAAAAGCACTGATTTCACACAAACCTAGTGGTCAAATGGCTCCGTTTTAGCTGATAAAATGTGGGTTTTTCAAGTTCTTTCCCCGATTTAAATATCAAGTTATGAATGGATTTCGCTCAAACTTCTCAAGGGGCCGTGGATTTACCCGATGTTCATGTAATGTAAGGTAGAAAAACGAAAACTGCCGCATTCTCCTGTGAGATTCGATGAAAGTGCAAAATGTGACCACTTTAAACTTCAACGGCCATTATTTCAATGTTCATTTTCTCGGTAAAATGACTATCTAGGTACACGATAACTCAATAAATACAGCATCTATATGTAAGCAAATATGATCATCGTAAGAAGCATGATCGACTCGAGAAACGGTTTTCCCATTTTTTTATATTTTGGTCTATTTCCGATTTTAGGCATCATTTTGTGCAAATCGGCGTTTGTGAATTTTAAAAAGTTCATTTTGATGCCTTATATGGTCAATATCTCAAAAAATAAGGCCAATATCAAAAAACTAAAAAAATCTTTTTTGGAATGAAGCCTCAAGATTAAAATAAAATATTTTGGAAAGAGTGTTTTTTTGTTATGATGTACCAAACAAATATTGCCAAAAACTCACTTTTTTGTGATTTTTTTCATAACTGTTGTTTTTACACCAAATCTATATTTATATTAAGATTCATTGATGTCTTGCCTTTATAAAAATGTATACTTTTATATGTCTTGCGCGAATAATTACAAAGTTATTGCACTTTGAAAGAAGAAGAAGAAAAAAAAAGAAATCCCGACCTACCTACCCTCATTTTTTATGTTACGCCAATCAAACAATTTTTTGTAGACCTAAGTGACTGTTTGATACACGAAAATCACCACTTCAGACGTTTCTGTTTCAAATTAGATCCCTTTAATAAGACCCATTCCAAATCAATTCCGAAAGACCCTCTCTTCGATAGTGGCCGCCAAACACCCTTACCAATACTCTATTAAAGATCCAGGATACCGTGCGATTTTCTTGGCCTTCCATACGACTAGATGATTGGCTGAAAGGTCCAACTTTGCCAAAGAAAACGTTTTCCACGTGTCCTTGTCAGGTAGCCGTCGAATACCCGTGTTGCTTAGGTCCAGATTTTCCAGCATGGTTAGCTGACAAATTGTGTGCGGGATTTTTCTGAGGTTATTGCTATTCAGATTGAGAATTCTCAATGATTGACGCCAGTAAACGTGAATACTTGGTATCTCTGATATCTGGTTATGTGACAAATCCAGGATCTCCTGCGAGTGAAATATAATATTTAACTAGACTTAGCTGTGGTCTAAGACCACGAACACAGCCGTGTTGTGACCCCTTAATGACCTTTGACCCAAAAATATATGAAAGCCCCATAGACATTGGCTAATGTCAATGCACATTTGCACGTGGCATCACTATGCCATGTTATTTTGGGCAGAAGGGGCATTTTGAAGGTTTTTCGTCTCAGACCGGAAGTGGCCCCTTGATGACCATTGACCCAAAATGAAAAAAAAACAAACACATATACACTGGGTAACCACAATTCATATATGAACATACCGTTACTGTCCTTTGTTTTTCTTAGCTAATAAAAATTTTTGAAGGTATTTCGTTTTATACCGGAAGTGACCCCTTAATGACCTTTGACCCCAAATCTGTGTACACCCCATACACACTGGCTAACACCAATGCATGTGTGCAAGTGGCGTCACTGTCCTACGTAATTTGTGGAAGAAGATGCATTTTATAAGTATTTCGTTTTATAACGGAAGTGGCCCCTTAATGACCTTTGACCCCAAATTAAAAAATACCACATATACACTGGGCAACCACAATATATGTGTGCATATACCGCTGCTGTCCTACGTTTTTCTTAGCTAATAAAATTTTTTGAAGATATTTCGTTTTATACCGGAAGTTACCCCTTAATGACCTTTGACCCCAAATCTGTGTACACCCCATAGACACTAGGTAAGTACAATACATGTGGGCAAGTGGCGTCACTGTCCTACGTAATTTGTGGGAGAAGATGCATTTTAAAGGTTATTTCGTTTTATACCGGAAGTGACCCCTTAATGACCTTTGACCCCATATAAAAAAATATCACATATACACTAGGTAACTGCAACTTATATGTGAACATACAGTTACTGCCCTATATTTTGTTTAGCTAATAAAAAATTTTGAAGGTATTTCGTTTTATACCGGAAGTGACCCCTTAATGACCTTTGACCCCAAATCTGTGTACATCACATAGACACTGGTTATTAACAATTCATGTGTGCAAGTGGCGTCGCTGTCATACGTAAGTTGTGGGAGAAGATGCATTTTTAGTTGAAATCATGTTTTTGACCCCTATGACCCCTGCGTGACCTTTGACCCCACAAGTTTCATGTGACATGTAGGGGCACGGTCAATGATCATTGTGACCAAGTTAGGTCAAAATCGATGTAAGCGTGTGAGTGCTAGAGCAAATGTAATGGTTGACAGAAGAAGAAAGAAAGAACCTGTAAAGAAAAAGACACAGCCGTGACTAACGTCACGGCTGTGTAAAGATCATAATAGTTGTTATCCCCATACTGTTTGATTTTAATCGTAATAATTTAAGGGATCTAAAATGAGCGTTTATTGCATTTCGACAGTATTTTTTGTGGGACATGAGAGCACCTCAGACCTATCGAATTGCATTCTGAACACGAAGCATGTCTTTCTGATATCAAATAATTTTCATTTTTTGAAAATCACAATATAATACAAATTTTATGACAAATTATAAAAAATTGATATTTTTCAAATTTTGATATATAACAGTCCTCGAAGTAAATTATATAAATCTAATGATATATTCTTAAAGTGTATGTAGCAGGAGGAAAAGCCGACGGTCAATTGAAAATTTTACCTTTCATATTGAAGATATGGATTTTTTCCCCAAAAGACCTAAATTTTTTTGGTGTTTTGGGAAAAAAAATCCATATCTTCTATACGAAAGGTCAAAATTTTCAATTTATCGTCGGCTTTTCATCCCACCTACATACACTTTAAGTATAAATCATCAAATTTATAAAGTTTACTTCAAGTACTGTTAAATATCAAAATATCAATTTTTAATGATTTGCCATAAAATGTGTATTAAATTGCGAATTTCAAAAAATCAAAATTATTTGATATCAGAATGACATTCTTCGTATTCAGAATGCAATTCGATATGTCTGATGTGCTCTAATGTCCCAAAATAAATACTGTCCAAACGTTCATACCCCAGCCCTTAAAGAAACCAAAACAGTTTATGATGGTATGGTTTAGGACGGATGATGATGATGATGTTGTTGATGGACAACAACAAAGACAACGATGAAGATAACGGCGATGTCATGACGTCACTGCTGCTGCTGCTGATGATGATAACACAGACGATGAGGGCAAAAATTCTAAAACAACAACGATAATAGCACAAACCATTGGACAATGCCATGGCTTCTTCATTTGTTCTAGATGGTTGTTTGACACTTCAAGACGCTTCAATCTGCTTGCCACCGATAACCTTTCAGGTAAACATGTCAGCTCATTAAATGATAGGTTGAGTTCCTGTAGCCTTGTACACTTCCACTGCGGTTGTTCTTCACCTAATCAAAAAATCGAAATATTAAACAATTAATTAGGGATAATACCAGCTTCATCTTATTTCACCATAAGTGGGCAAAACATACCTTCCGCTTCAGTGACTCCAATGGCTGCAATTTTGTTTCTGGCCAGTGACAGCATCTGCAGTTGTGGCATCATAAAAACGTCGTTGGATATATATGTTAGTCTGTTGCTGGTCACTTTGAGATATATGAGACTGTAAAAGCAAGAAAATAACCAATTTGTTGTTTGTGGCTTTCATGTTATTCTTATGTGCCGTTATTCGTGCACTGTGTAAAGAATACTTTGATGTCTTAGTTGTATTATACGACTAAAATCAATACTTGTAAGGTAATTGCACGTTATGTGAAAAACACAAGGCACTTGAAAGATTGTTGTTTATCACTGCGGCCCAAGGTCACCCCCCCCAAAAAAAAAAAAAACCACACATTTTCAACATATTCAGGGACTTCCAGCTAAGAATCGCACATCCAGGTAAGAATCGCACATCAAAGACATACTGCAACAATACATTGCAAGGACGGGACAACTGGCAGTTAGTTCTTTGTCCAGGTAAATTCAAAGCTTGCTTAATTTTGCTACGAAAGCAAACTAATAAGAATCGAACTCGCACTGATTGAGTTATCCTAAATTATATTTGCTAAAGCAAGCACACATACGAAGCTATACAATGAAATGCATATAAATGTAAATGAGAGGACGGGGGATGAGCATATGTTTGCACGTACTGAGATTGATACTTACCCAGATTGATCCGGTTCGGTTTGTTCTGAATTCGGTAGTTTTGTAATCTTGTTGTTAGACAAATCTAAATATTCCAGCCACGGAATTCCCCAAAGTAGCATTTCTGGAATTGCTTCTAGATCGTTTTGTTTAAGATCAATGTGTACTAAGTGAGTATTGTATCTCGGCCGTTGCAACCAAGTTTCGTCAAATGATGGTAGTTTCCTGTTGTTCCAATGCGCACAAAGCCGCTGGAAAGTGATATATTGTTTACGTGTTAAAAAAGTAAAG
The DNA here is from genome assembly GCF_039555335.1 of Amphiura filiformis. Classification (NCBI taxonomy): domain Eukaryota; kingdom Metazoa; phylum Echinodermata; class Ophiuroidea; order Amphilepidida; family Amphiuridae; genus Amphiura; species Amphiura filiformis. Next base: position 59,794,462 of record NC_092636.1, read on the forward strand.
AGAAAAGTTGTTTTTCTACAAGAATGGATTCTCAAGAACGTCACGAAGGAAAGGGGTGAAATCATAAAGACAGTCACTCAGAAACGTTAGTGTCCACAGTCAGTACTATCTACGCCCGGTAAAGTATTTATTTTCCGTTGACTGACCCATTGTAATGAGCCGGATAGCCGTCGGCCTAGCTGCTTTGGCCATTGGCCTCGCTATTCGAGCTTCCCGAGTCACGCTCCTTTATCAGGTTTATAATAATCGCAAATTGAACATTTCCAGTTAATATTTGTTTATATTTTCTGGAACTAGTGCGTAAATCCTTCGCTCTAAAAGAGTAAATTAAAGTATCCCTAAAAACCGCCCTTAGTAACTGAATAAGGATTGGCTAAGGTGTGACCAATCAGTTTAAAAGTAGACTATAGCCTACTCATTGATTGTAAACTAATTAGGTTAGAGTACCTCTTCGTCCTCCTCATCGCTAGCTACCCAAACCTCAAGTATGTGTGGCATAGTTTGTCCCATAAGCTGGATTACTTCGTCTGAAAGCTGTTGAATACAATGCTCTGGAACTCGCACAGCATATCCTGAGACGAAAGTTACGACACCACGGTACAAAACAACAATTAAATTAATTAAATTGATACAACACCCTCCTGAACAACATATCCAAAAAGGGCACAGGGGGAAAATGTTAATTTGCATATTTTCAAAATGGCCGCTAATGCAGGCCTCAAATTAAATTGGGGGAATGTGGATAAAAATCATATATTATTGCATTGTATTCATTATTAGGATTCAGAAAAAGTATAGTTTGGCCTATCTCCGATGTATAGTTCTTGTGTTATAGGCATGAAGGTCAAATGTCAAATTTTGGTCTTCATCATCAAAAAAAAAAATAAAAAATAAAAAATTACACGTAAAATCGCCTGCTTCTGCAGATCGGGAACAAAGGGAAAAAATTCCAGTAAACATGCAAATAACATCTTTTTCAAATTAAAATTTTTGATTTTGTCCTCATTTTGCTGAAGGGGGTGCTAAAACTCAAATTTCGCAACATGGACTCTCATGCTCATCGGCAAAGATCTCAGACCAAAAACAATGGGTTTTCATGCCTTTCTTTCACTTCATTGACATTAGTAAATAAATATATGATATTTATTTCAAAATTGTAAATTAAAATACCACATCAAATGCCCCATTGTTTAAAATTGCCCATCTTAGAGCACCGACCAGATGGTTCATGATTCAACTCAATTCAGTCACCTTTGCTACATAAAGACACGAAAGTGGCCCAAGCTGTTTTAGGACTCCTTTACACAATTGGCCATATCTTTGCTTGTATAGACCACCGATTTTATTGAACCAAAGCTTATGTAGTAGCTTATGAAATTACTTGGACGACCATTAAATGAAGCAATATTATAAGTGGCATGTTAGCCTAATACTATTTTCTAAATTGTATAAATATTTTTGCTACAACCTGTATATATGTATATAAAAATAATACATGCATGTGTGTTGGTGGGTCTGTGGGGTGTATTATGATTATTATGTTTCCAAGAAAAAAGAAAAGAAAATACATAATACAAACCATTTGCTAGTAAACCATTGTTTCTCGCAAAATTAGACCATGGTTTTTGTTTACGACATAGATTGTTGAGATGGCCTAGCCAGAACTGGGTGAGCTCTTTGTGTAGTCCTTTGCAAGCTTTCACCAAACACCCTATTACCGTAAGACCAGATACTAGAGCATCTGTGAACGAATCACAAGTATAATATTCGACTTTTATTGAATATAATATGTGTAATGCATATAATCATTTCAACGCAATCAACAAAAGTAGTCTATGTTACCTTTCATACTTCATATCTCGACTCTTTTATTACACTTTCTGACGGGCACACTTACCATGTAAAACCCGTAGTACGTAATGCAACATTTGATTTATCAACAAGCTGCTGGTAATTGGGACAAATAAAGTACTATTTTTGATGAAATTATAAGACAAAAATGATGGAAATTATCACTTCCTTGGTGCTCACCATATCTTACTTTATATTAGACCAGGTATGGGAGGTGCGTCGAGAGTGATAATATCTATAATACCATCAGCAGAATTAAAGCAGTTAATATTAAAGTATATACTATTATCAGGATCAGAAAGATCATTTGGATAGGTCGCATACTGATCGAGGAATTCATGACTGGCACTGAAAGATGAAATAGACGACACATAAAAGGGCAAAGATAAATAGAAAATAGAAACTACATGGGAATGCTAGAGGAAAACATCCGTATGTGGAATTCAAAAGAAAAGAGACGAGGAATGATTAGAGAAGTTATGACCTAGGCTACCGTATTCTGTTCTTGCAAAGCGTATACAATGTAGAGGGCTTTGAGCAAGTGCAAAATACGCTATATATAAATGATTCATTAGACAGACACTATTAAGAAAACATCTATAACTATTACTGACACTTTTGTCGTTGTATTATTTTATTGAAATTTGCTAAATGGTATCTTCTCATGATTCCGTACAGTTACAAAGCCTTACCTTCATTCCATGAAATCAATTTATCCACAATCTCAGCATGACCATGCGATGTAGCAATTTCCAGAGACGAACCCTTTATATAGAAGATTAAAATGAAGCCTATTTATGTGAACATTCAAGGATAGTATCGCTTCTCCTTCTCCTCTCCCCTTTAATTTCATTACCCAATTCCCCTTCGTTCCAGTCTCATCACATTCCTTTCCACTCATGCAATTTCACGCTTTTCCATTCCATTTTCATTATTCCCCTTACATTTCCACAAAGTATACTTCAAAATACGTAACAATCTCTTGTACTGGTAGAATATTATCATCACTAATAAGTGAAATGTAATCGTTATACCTTTTGTACGCGAACGGATGGATCAGCCCCAAGAAAGAGTAGCCATACCACGGTCTCTAAATCGCCCCTTTCGCACGCTGCCGGAAGTAATTCTTTGGCTCTTTCAGGTTGTCTGCTGCCATCATCGGTTGAGAATAGTCCGTGTCTTACTTCTGGAGTCAGTAATCCTAGCTTCCCCACAAATCCTTCTGGAGAGAAGTTGTCAGGATCTTGGATGTACTGAAGTAGCTGGTCAGCTGCTGATTCTATAACATTAATAAATACATATTCTTGGTAAAGTAAAAAATTAAAAATAAACCCGCTAAAAAATCCATGGATTTATATATAGCGATATTACATCTGGTCACTGTGCTTTACAGAAACGAGCTAACCACTATGGCAGTAGACCATAGTATGCCTTTTTGTGAAAACTCAGAATAGTTATTAGCACTTATAGAATTTGATACATATTACATTCTATGTTAGCAATCCAATGATAATATCCTAATCCTAACGCTAATTATAACCATATAACCTAAACCTAAAAAAGCTACAAAATGTAGATATTCGAATCAGTTCACTTCCTCAGCAACAAATACCCTGGATTAGATCATGTCTGTATTAAGATTGTGAAACTGACTGCGAGGTATGCACATGGATATGGCTCTCTGTACACGGGACTGGCGGCTTAACGTCCCCTCCTAAATCTTGCCGTTTTCGATCACAAAATGAGAGCAACTAGTCTTTCCAAAATGTGAAAACATTTGTGTTAATTTCGTTGACATGCTTTTTACAAAATGCATATACATTTATCTCTTTTGAACAATGTAATTTAGTAATGTTAACATAATCAATTTAGTTATAGTGCATTGATTATAATATTATTCAGCTATATACCTACCTAGGTCTTCCTCCATTTATGCTATCCAGCATTATATTGATGATTAATAACTGAACTTCTTTGAATTCACCTTCTTTCCCCTATGTCGATATCTCGAATGTCACACTTATTGTTTTTGATTTTGAAGGTCAAATTAGACAGAAAAACAATGCAATTAAATCACGAGATCTCCGAAAACTCCCCAGCGACCCCCGCTCTTCTGGGAAGATCGATGTTGTATTTACTAATAAGCATTGTTTAAACACTCTAGCAGGTAGAACAGTTAAATGTTGCACCTAACGAAATATGATTAAGATAATATCGTAATCAGTGTGTTTTGCATCACGAGTTGATCAAATGATTTGTCTGTCAGAACTTCATACCAGGGAATAACCTTTGATTGCTGATCAATTTCAGTCTTTGTATTCATATAACCTTTTAGCCTGTTCACAGACGTTATGAATGATTATCGGAGCTGTGTTACTACAGGAGACAATAAAGCGCCGCTATGCACCCATGATGCTTGGATATCTCCAAAAGAGGTAAGCTTTAACCAAAACAACAACAACCAGAAATAGCAAAATCAACAACAGGAAGTAAAAGGTAAGGTAATTGAAATATAAAAAGAAAACGTAAAACATGGGGGTGGGGTTTGTCTGAGAAGTATCAGGTCCCGGTATGCGGTCAAAAGGGGAACCGGGAGGGGGGCAGGTTTTGGAGGATGTTGTGTCAAATTAAGCATGACCATTTTTAATTTTTTTTGGATGGAGAGGGGGGGGGGGGTGAAATGAGGCTAAAATTTCGATTTTGAAGCCATTTTTAAACGTCACCACGGTCAAGGTCAGGTCACATATTGAGATGGGTTTGTGTATGTGATGTGTGTTTGGGTCTATACGTCACATTAGTGGGTATAAGATCCATTTGCCCCTCCCCTCAAAATGTGGGTGATAGCGGATATTTGTAATGAGTGAATTTTGTTTACAACTTAGGAAACAAGTTATGTAATGAAAGATCAAGCACAATTATCAATAATATTATCATCGTATCCAATGTTTTCAAAAATGCTGATTATATTTAACTGATCATTTGAGGAGTGTTGTATGATACTCTAGGCTGCAGTTGCCTACAACGAGCGATTGGTTTTAATCCAATGAGCTGGTTTGACCTTCCCAAAATAACAACACACAGCCCAGCTTATTGGTAAAATCACATTCAACAACTCTTCCTATACTTGTGTACAGGAGCCAACCGTTGTTAATCCGTGATTAATCCACACTTTTGCTGTACGCGTATACGCGAACGCCAGCGCACATTCGCGTGAGCGCGTAAAATTCGTCATGTCTGGAATCTGTGTGCGTATGTGTGTATCTGTAACAAAATGTCCTACATAGTATTCGTTTTTATTGTTATATAAGAAGGCAATATTTTACCCCGTGTGGAGCTCATATTTTGACTTTGACAATTTTGCTAATAACTCCAGACTGATAAGTCGTAGATAGGTCAAAGTATATTTTTTAATCTTTATGACCACAGGAATATTTTTAAATAGGTTTTAACCAAAATTTTCCGCGTAAACGTTGACTCTGGATATCTCGGAATTTCCAACAACTCAGATTGTTAGATTCTTATTCTCAACAACTCAGATATCAACATAAAAGCAAAAATGTTAGTCATACCTAAATTTAAACACAATCAAGTTCTGTGCGATGAGGAGAAACTCTCGTCCAGTGAGATTTTACAGAACAACAAAATAGCTTAGTGTTTTTGAAGTACAACACATTTTGAAAGAGTAGTCAAATGTTCATTCAAAGTTGGATCCTGCTCGTTTTTCATACAATCTAATATCCAGGCCTAAATGAGGATTAAATATGAATCCGGTTCCAATTGCTTGTTTTAAGTCTTTTCTGTATTTCTGTAAACATGGTAAATAGCATGCCACTTTTCACTTTTCTAAAAAATATGATACTTGCCCGAAAGGTATTGGGAGATTCCTTTTTACAGGTGTGCACTCTAGAGATCAAACGTGTACATGTTATATCATAAAATTGGATACTGGTAAACTTACAGAGACTGCTTTGTTTCCAATTTAATGTATCTTGACTATGCAAACAAGCTAGTTAACATGGTATCATTTTCAGCATTTTTGACATCTACTGCTGACAGCAATGACACATTACAGTTAACTAGCTCAATGCATTACCACATTTGTTTCACTTTCTGTATCATTTGCAACTGCTTTAGGCTCATACATTGATTGATTGAAAATTGTGCACTCACCCACATGTTGTGCTCCTCCAATTCTCAATTACCGTTGGTGCATCCAGCTCTTCCCTAATTAGCGACTCCAGTCCACATCTTCCCCAGCCATCAAGATACTCCCACAAAAAAAAAAAAAAAGAGAAATATTATTACATCTAAGAGAATATAATGTGAATCAAATTAATAAAACCAAATTTGGGTGAAACAGCCTCTACAGACAATTTAAACTGACTGAAATCTTCCACCAACTGCCTAAACCAGGAATGTTTCTGTTTTTAAGAACCGCGAAAGCCAGGTGACCACATTGTGCTCAATAATCATGATTATGGTCAGTGTTTCGATTTTGGCCACAAAACGCCAAATTACTTACCAATCTGTGAAATTACCCTGTAGCTGTGTCTGGTTGTCTGACGAAGCAAGGCTGCTTAACATTTAGCACTGGGTGTCGATGGTTACATAAACAAGCAATCAGGTGAAGCATTGGTTGCACAGCAAGCAACCAACCTGGTTGCAGTCCAACAGGCAATCAGGTAACCATGGATGCAAAACAAGCAACCAAACCTGGTTGCACAACAAGCAACCAGGTGAGGCACGGTTGCACAACAAGCAACCAGCCTGGTTGCAATACAAGCAACCAGGGGCACTGCCCCTGCCTCTGATCCTACTTCCGTCGATCAGAAAATGTTAGTTTATATAACCATGTACCCCAAATCTGCCTGACAGGATCATGAACCTGGTGGTGAACAAAATAAGAAAGACAAACGATTTGCATGGGCAAAAAGGATGGTCTAGTTGATAACCTCAATTAATATTGCCCTAAGTGTAAACTTGTGTATGACTATCATATTATATACTTTGACCTATCTACGACTTATCAGTCAACATTTGGTCACAATCAACTGCCTAAAAATGAATTCAGTATTTTGGAAGTATCGGATAAAGATTGCCGTTTTATTCAGTTTTATTGCTGATATCAACAGAAATCACCGATCTTTTTGTAAGGCTGGCTGTCAATGATTAACTGACATCCTTCATGAAATAATCGGGGAAATAATCATATGAATTATACGATTTTTAGCTTGTTTTCGTTGTTGAAAGGGATTCAATCATGTTTCACCGTTGTTCATCACCGATTAGCAACTCGCGTCCGGCGCGTCTGCTTTAGCTGCCCTCGCGAAGTAAACCACGCAGACGACGCGGACGCATCGCATCGTTGTTCATCACCGATTAGCAACTCGCGTCCGGCGCGTCTGCGTGGTTTACTTCGCTCGGGCAGCTAAAGCTGCCCTCGCGAAGTAAACCACGCAGACGACGCGGACGCATCGTTGTTAATCGGTGATGAACAACGGTGAAACATGATTGAATCCCTAAATTGCTCATCGCTAACAACTGAAGGTTTATTTGTTACACCATAATGTAGCTCAGACTTGATTGACAAGCTTGAAATCTAAAAATAGCCGGGAAAGTACCTGGCAATGGTATTGATACGTATTTGAACATCAAAACAGTAAACAGACCTTGTCCTTGAAAGGAACTCGTGACTTCTTTGGTCCATAATATATTGATCAAGGCCCATAATTGATTGATTAATAATAAATGATGTACAATATTCATGGCCAGCGGTGTCCAATTACTATAATCAAAGAAATCAAATAAAAAAATTAAAGGGAGTCTCCGGCAATCATGACATTATGTCTTTTATGTTAGAAAAATATTTATCAAGCACGAATCACATGGTTTTATTTAAAACAAACTCATAGTGACCATAAGAACGAATAAGCACAGTCGGCTCTCAACACACGATACACACCGACACCGGCTGGCTAATAATTACTTACACCAGAGATACTAAAATCAATACCCGGGATCGATACACGTGAATGTGCTATGCACGATTTTGATATTCAGACGAAAATCTTTGGATACCGGGGTAGAAAATGATGAATATCTCCCGTAAATGATTTCGTCTAAAGAAACCAGATGTGGTTCCTTGCACTTGAATATATGTGTTGAATAGATATGATAGTCGTTAGCTTGCGTCTTGAGAAAGAAGCTTGCGTCTTGAACTCAAAAACTGACAATAATTCTGATTTTATATGTGCCGAATTATATAGCGCAGTGTATAGGCCAATCGTTGGTAGTCTAAAAGCATATGACCTATGGCGTACCATGCTCGACTCACACACAGCGAGGTCAGTCACCGGGCAATTGTCAGTAGCCTTAGTCAGATGTCCTTCGGCCCATTATGCGTCTCAAAACTATTAAACAGGTCGTAACAAAATGGCCATGCGTGGCGGTGGATTCAACCTACCATGGCGATTTCTGCCATGAAGATATCGGGGCGATGACACTGTGCGATATTCAAAATTCGCGCGCCAAAATTGTCTAAGTGCAATGACGTAATGGTTATTTGTGCTCAATTGTCGTCAGCCTTCATTGTATTAGTGGGACGTCATTGCACTCGAAAATTTCGTCGCCCGGGAAATTTGAATATCGCGTGTTGAGACGCGGATGTTTTTATTCGGTTTTTTTGGTCACTATGAGTTTATTTTAAATAAAACTACGTGATTCGTGCTTGATAATCATTTTTTTACATATACAGGGTGTAACAATAAGATTTGTACAATTGCATTTTGACTTCTCAGGAAAAAACTAAAAGAGTTACGGCAAAAATGTAATATGCAATAGAATTAGTGATATCTGGGCTAAAAGAACACGCTTAGTTGGTTTCTTTACTAGCTTGGGTTCAAAAGTTATGTCCGATTAATTAAATCGTCCAGAAAACGTGTTGGGCCACTTTTGCCATGTTAGCGTATATCAAGTTTGAACCGCGTTGATTGTGTTTATCGTGCATTGAACATCAAAGAACTGACACAGTGTTTCTTCATATAATTAACATGAACTTAATAATAATATGATATTTCTTTAAAATCTATAAATGAAGTCATGAAATCTCTTTCGAATTATCTTATAAATAAAGTAATTTCTCATATCCCTGAGATATCATTGGTAAAACTGAGAACAGTTTTTGCACCCATAAGTACAAAACAATAAAAATTTGAAATTAAGTTCAGCTGGGCTGGGCGACCACTTTTGCCAGCATTTCTGTCAACAAATTTTACATACTTCTCATAGTTATATGTAATTGTATGCCTTGAAGGAAGATGTGAGTTTGGAAAATGAGCTATAAACAATGGTTTTTGCTTGACTCCATGTGCTACCGAATGTCACAACCATAAAAATACGCTCTTCCAACGTGAATTGCGGTTGAAGGTGGTGAGCTGCAGCCACGATTTCTAGTAAATGAGGTTGTTATGTTAGTGCTTAGTTGTGACTTTCAAAAACTCAAGGAGATATTCTATATATTATGTAATCATTTCTACCACTTCGAATACCCCATTGTTTAAATTGACCTATCATAAGAGCACCGTCCAACTGGTCCATGGTTTAACTCTATTCAGTCACTTTTGTAACACTTAGACGAAAGTTAAGTGGCCCAAGCGGTTTTAAGACTTGGTTACATAATTGGCTATATCTTCACTTGTACACCTACGATTTTATTGAAACAAAGCTTATCTGGTGGCTAAAGAAATTATCTTGATAGACATATTAATATCAAACCAAAAAAGAGGCGGCATACTTGTGTCATTCTATTTTCAAAATTGTACAAATTTTATTGTTACACCCTGTAAGGCATAATGTTGTGATTGCCGGAGACTTTCTTTAAGACTTTGCGTCTAACGTCATCTGTCTATCAAACTCGGGCACGATTTGTTTATAAGTGTCGTGATGATCGGTAAAACATCGTACCTTATGGTTATTGTTACACCTTCAAATATACAATTGCAAACCGTCTCAAAAGTTAAGTCTCAGTTAAATATGAAACTTTCTTTCCTGAAGGCACCACGTGAACAATGCCTAGAAAAGTTGCTTTTTGCCTAGTTTCGCCATTTACTGCGATTCCATTTCTCAGATCGGCACCAGATGAACCAACCTTCCTTTTCGGCGCTATTAACCAATCAAGGTTCGTTGGGAGTTTGATTGACAATGACGTCAGTCGCAAACTAGTCTTTTTAATTCTGTCTCAGATTATAAATAGTGTTGATATACTGTCAAAGCTGCTAATACTGCTGTCCATGTTGGCCAAATTAGACCTCCAATTTGACAAACAAGTTATGAATTAGCTTGAATTAAAAGAAACAATGTCGTATTCTATGTCTTGAGATCAAATTCTAAAAAGCTGGTAAATTAAAATATAGAAAAAATATTATGGTATCTGTTGTAGGGGCTGATGCGTCTATTATAGAGATGGCCGGCATCAAAGAAAATACCACTGGATGCATGGGAGGTTGCACAGATAAGAGACTCCAAGACTGGATAAGGGAAGATGAACACAATGTTAGTATGATAACTTTCATAGCAGATTTTCTAACATTTCAGATTTTTTTCGAACAAACGTGATTCTAAGAAATGTCGCACGGTGTAAGCTGCCGTCATCTTACGTTTGGATAAAAAGTTATCGCAGGATATTAACATGTTTATAGGTGTCATCACGTATTCATCAAAAACAAGGGGTCGTTTTGGCACCTTTAAAATGAGGTGCTTTGACAGTTAATATAACTGTGATGACGATTTTGATATTGCTTTTAACAACTGTACATTGCATATCAACATCAACGGCTGACAATGATAACTTGCGAATACAACAAAGCAATGTTGGAGAATTTTGCAACATATGAAACATAAACAATAGTTTTTTTGCCTATATCGTTACTTATAAATATCCAATTTGGTTCTGTAAATAACATATTATTTAATTTAGAAGCTTGTGATGATTTGATATAATTCTTTTATTCATTGACTCTGTCAGAAATTGACTGCAGATTGGAAAAACAAAAATATTGTTCACCTGTATTCAAAGTGGCTTGATCATCCGAGATATTCTACCGATCTGGTTCAGATAAACCTATCTCATAATGGCCTCCAGGTTATTCCAGAAGTGTTGATTTGGGGTCTCCCAGCATTGCGATCTTTGAACCTATCCAACAATAAGCTTACCACATTGCCGTTGCCAAGTTCTCCAGATCAAATCCAATTTTCGAAGTAAGTATAACCAACATTGTTTCACGCGATCAACGCAAAATGTTTCTAAATTTAATGACCACATACGTCTAGTGTAATCCCATTTTTGTATTTGTGATAATAATGATATGAAATATATCTTAAAATTTTATTCTATAGCTATTGTTTTTCATTTAGAACAACCGTTAAACTCCTCCTCCTTCTTCTTCGGCCGCCGTCACTTCTGACGATTGGCTACCATCTGGCTGCATCTCCTTCTTCCAAGCTGTTATGTACTGAGCTAGACGCTTGGCTTGCACTAGGTTCATTGCTATTAGTGTTAAACCATTCTTTCCTCTGTCATCCTCTCGTCCTTTTCCCTTCAACTTTTCTTTCTATTGCTTGCAGTGTTAATGCATTGCCACTTCCTCTGAGGATATGACCAAGGTATATAGGTTAACTTTCTTGTTACCAACTCTCCGAGCAGCTGTCTCTTCACACCAAGTTTCTGTTTGTTCTTTTCTCCTTCCAACTGATGTTTAGCATTCTTCTCCAGAAACACATTTCAGCAGCAAGCACCCCGGTTCTCATCTGCTTTAGTCATAGTCCAGCCCTCCAAGCCATAGAGGAGTACACTCCATACCATTATCTTGATCAGTTTCATTTCAGTTCTGTTGCAAGGTTTCGATCATTCCACAGATCCTGAAGTTCAATCATTCTTCCTTTGGCCATTCCAATCCTGGCTTTGATGTCTGCCGTGCAATTTGCATTGGATGTTTTCACCGAGCCGAGATACTTGAAGTAGTTGACATGTTCAACTTTTTCTCCATCTATTTTGATGTTGTTCTCTTTTCCTTCTGCCTCTGCAACAAGAAGTTTTGTTTTCTTCACATTGAGTTTGAGATTCATATCTTTGCCAGTTATATCTTTCGCTGTTGCCAATCTTTCTATGTCCTCTACTGATGTTTTAAGGAGTGTGGTGTCGTCTCCATATCGGAGATTAGAGATTAGTATGCCATCTACTTTGATGCTATAAGTCTGTATCCACATTATAAGCGTCCCTCATCGCTTTCTCTGTGTTTGTCACGAAAAGATATGGTGACGCACTGCAGCCCTGTCTCACACCTTTAGTCATGCTGAACTCATCTATATTTTCACCATTCCATCTGATCTTTTCTCTCTGGTTTACATACATATAGAATGATTCTATGGCTATTGTTTTTCCTTTAGACCAACCGTTAAACTATATCACTGCAATCTCGACATATTAAACGTCATTGCAGGCGGCATAGGTCACGCGACACGTGACGTTCGAGGCTGGCGAAAATACAAGGCTGACAGCCCCATTCAAAATACACGGTTAGCATTTATAAATTGAAAAATAACATACGTACAGTGTGGTACATTGTCGTACCCCAACGGTTTTAGAGTAAGATAATTTTGCTTTGACACCACATAACAAATTTAGAATTGTTTGTGAAGATTTCATGATTATGTGTTAATCCAATGGCGACGTCAAAAATTGCGATATCGCTTCCACCACCGCCAACTAATTGGTCTTTTCTCTTATTGCAGATTAGAAAGCTTAGACCTATCAAACAATCTTTTCGAAACGTTCCCTCCTGCCATCTGCCAATTGACGTCTTTGTCTAATCTTGTCATGAAGAACAACAGAATAAGTCAACTACCAGCGACACAGGATTGGTCTTTGTATCATCTGAGGAACCTCGATTTATCCCATAATTTGCTGAAGCATGAAAGCTTACAGTACTACACAAGGTATAATGTTAAAATACATTTAAATCTCATGAATGACAGTCTGCTCAAATCTTGCAAAACTAATACTGAAACACAGAAAATCTAGGCTATTAAAAAAGCTACGGATTTAAACAGCGCAATTACACAAGATCATTGAGCTTTACAGGATATCGCTAACCACCATGACCACTATGGCCCAATACACATCTTATAAACCATTTAGCATATAACTCAGGGAGAACCCTAGTCAGCCGAAATACGGTATATAATTACATTGCAGCCAGGATCAGCTACCCAAGTTTTATGAGGGTAGACCTGGATAATAATTAGTATTAAGTTCTTTGCTCGATTTAATTACCGATTGAGCTGACTGGCATGTGTGTCATTGAAAAAAAACCACACAACAACAATAAAAAAACCCCCAAACAATGCAGGCATGTAACATACAGTATTCTTCTACTGCATTTTTTCAGACAAAATTCTACATCCAAACGGTGGTTTAGGAGACAGGAGGACGACGAGCTGACAATAGCACTGACAGAAATCGAGTTCCCACAATGTGTATGTTCCAGTTTGATCTCACTCAACTTGAGTAATAATCCTATTATGGACATACCGTGGTCGATATTTGAGATGAAACAATTGCAAGTTCTCAAACTAGATGGGTAAGAAATAAATTTGGTAAAACATTCATGTCTTTAAATATTTTTTCATACACGTACCAACATTTCATTTCATTATTTTTTGCTTTGTATGAACACTCAATGATTCGTAGAATATAACTTTCAAAATCATTTCTATACCTGCAATTCATGCACCTTTTTATTTATCTCAAAAAGGCAGATCAAGAAGCAGAAAAATAACCTAATTGAAGACCTATGCATCCTTTTATTTGTGTTATTGAAATTTATGCAATTGTAGATTACCAAATTTGGAAAGACTTCCAAAAGAGCTTGGCAAACTGAACAATCTACACAGATTATCACTGGACGGAACAAATATATCGTATCCACCAGAAGTCAAGGAACTCAGTGACGGGGTGCAATCTACAAGCAAGATCAACGTGATTAAACAGGTTTTATGGAATAAACTCTATGACTGTCGAACGTCGAGAGTTATGAAGCTGATTATTATTGGTCCTGAGGTGTGTACAATAATCAATAAGATCACGTTAGAATCATAATGTTTCTACAGTACTTTTCAAAATCGCGTTTATTTGGCACGTCAAATCACTGTGCGGAAACAGCTATCAAAGTAAAATTCTTTTACAGCAATGTTTTAAACATATTGCAAACATTGACGACGTAACGGTTTTCCTATCTTAACTTTTGTTTAAATTACCAGAAAAGCGGCAAAACCCACCTAGTTACACGTTTAACAGACTCGGCATGGCCAATGGAGGATAAAGGTGTGAATATCCAAAACTGGTGTCTGGCATTCACCAAGAAGCAACGGGTAAGAAGTATTAAGAGTCTTGAAGGTTTACCGTTTACCATTTGATCACCTCCTGCTAATCTTTGTAATTAATTTTCTCATGGTGTTCCTGAACCAAGAAAGTCTACCATGCTGCAGTCTTTTGCTTTTCAAAGAATCTTTGTGCAATGTATGGGTGTAGTGGTGGTGATCATTGGCGTGTGCAGGTTTTCAAAGGTCGGTGGGGGAGGGAGGGACGGGTCTCGTTCCTCGGACTGTTCTAAAATTTCAGCAGTAATAGCTAATTCCCCAATTTCCCCATCGGGTGTATTTAACCCGTCTGACTGACAAAAGGGGCACGTACATGCCCCGACCGCCTTGATCACGTCACTGGTGGTGGTGGTGGTTATGGTGTGTAGGGGTGGGTGTGTTGGGGGTATATAGGCCTATGTGTTTGTTTCATATGAAAAGGTTTGACTACAAAACGATTCTCTTATAAATGCATCTACGCACAGTTTCCACCTCGATACACCTGAGCACACAGATATTTCCAGCACAGCGAGTCTAGCCTACGCAGTCTGTGTTATACTACACGGTTGAGTGCATAGCATCATAAGAGCTGTGTGAGATCTAGTGGAAAATAGTGATCTGTGATTGGTTTTTCTCAGAACCTCAAGTGTTCCCTTCATCCAATCAGGATTTATTTTATATCGAACGAAAGCTAAGACCTCCCCCTAAAAACACTTTTCTCATTAGGTCAACAGATAACGAAATTCAATGTTATATAGCAAGGCGAATGTGGTAAATCTGTTGAAAACTACCTATCCAAGCACATTTTTCGACCAAATTGTAGCTTTTAAAAGTCAGAACCCCAAGTGATCCTTACAATATTTTTCACATTTTATGTCATTAAATGAAAGAGCACACTTATATTGTCCATATACTAGCCTCATGTCAATGAGCAATGGCCAATTCTCTTTAAATTGCAAATCTTGTGCAAAAAGTTTCGCATATTTTCGTCTGTTTTGTCATACGGTTGTAAATTCAATGAACTATGACTTTGCTAAAGATCTCTTACAAATTGATATGAATTGAATTTCTAATCTATTTTCTGAAAAGCATGCATAGGTTCCCAACCCCCTGTTCCCAAACCTCTAAAAAGGTTTCATTATACTCATATATCTTCAGTTCTCAGCATGGTCCCTTCGCAACACTCGCGCTCTGTGTAGAAACCGGTCTCAACAGTGTTGCGCGTACTACACAGCTTGTTCAACGAATGAGGTACCAATATTTCAAGACGTTATTTCATTAGCCAATCAGAACCCACTTTCCGTATTTCCGCACACACACTACATCGGCAAAAACAAGGGCGAAGGAACTTTGACAAAGGCCCAGAATAAATAGTATACTGTAGTGAATTGAAGGTACAATTTCGAATCCTGCTTAAATTTGCTGGATGTTGTACAAAATAAATATCATTATTCACTTTGATACAGGTCGGGTCTCCAGGAGAAATTCAATTCACCGTATGGGATTTGAAAGGAGGATCGTCATATGCAACAGTCAACCAATGCATGTTAACCCACAGAGCTATGTATATCCTTGTATGGGACCTAAGAAATGGCAAAGAAGAGATCAGTAAGCTGCAACAATGGATCCTTAATATAAAGGTAATTATTGAATGGCAACTTCAGATGTAGATCTCAAGAACATTTAGTTTCAAAGCACTGTTGTATTACATGGGTAATAAGCCTGTAAATATGCTGCACAATATCCGATGTTTACAAAAAACAAAACAAAAGAAGAGAATAATCATTAAAATAACTTTTTCTAACCACGTTTTAATGAAGTTTGTATAATTTTCACAATAATAATTCTTTCGTTCATTAACGTGTTTATGTAATTGAAACCATAAATTGTCAAATACAGCCTGTCTCAAAAAAAATTGTGCAAGTGAAAAGCCCTCTTTGGCAATTAGAAAATACAGTTGTGACATAATGCTTACATCAATGTCACAGGCGTAGTCTTAGCTCTCATATGCCGTTTGTTCTGTTCAATTTGCTTGTTTCAATTTTGAGATATGTTTATTTAACAACGAAAGGGTAAAATCACAATTGTGCCACTTTTACCATGTTTACTAGTGAAGAGAGCTGTACATGTAAATCAATGATAGCTGATGTTGATGCGTCTAATGCACTCCAGTGGCGTAGCCAGTGGGAGGTGGGGGTGGGGGGGGTGGGTGGTGAGGGGCAGGGGGCCGGTTCATGTAAGGCCGTCGGTAGACGGAAGGTGTTGGTGAAAAAAAATTGGGTTAACAATAGGCTATTATTCACCCAGGGTGACCGGAAAAAGGGGAGAATTATCACAAAAAAATGATGAAAAATTGTGAATGAAATTGAATTTTACATAAAAATTGTGTGTTTTTATGTTGGTATCGCCTATTATCCTTTTTTTTCCCTTTGTTTGCTCTTCAGTTTTTCAAACCATGCAAAAAATGTTTGGGTCAACAAATCACAACTTCCGTCGGCAAACAATATTTCCGTCGGTACATTTACAAGTTGTGCCCCCTCGGTTCAAAAATCCTGGCTACGCCACTGATGCACTCCCCATTTCGGGGCGCATGCATTAGACGCATCAACATCAGCACGCGTGCATTATTTTGTCTAATATCTCTCCCAACAAGTAATACGCGTTCATTAACCTATAACATGTATAAGTGCGCAATATTTGTTTGTCTTTTAACATGTCTTAAGTGACTAAGAGAACAGTATTTACCACGATAAAATCATTGACACGCACTTGCAGAACAGCAAAATCTGAAATCCATTTTTACAGCAGAATGTGAAATATTTATTTATTTTTAAATCTCTTTTAACTCTATTCACGCGGGTGTCAACTGCAGACGACAAGTTTCCAAAAAAAATTTAAAAGTCAAAAATTTCAGAAATGTGAATTTTCATGACCATATCCGGAATCAGCATGAAAAATGCATCAAAATGAGTACAAACAAGCCTAGTATTGGTTCATTGGTTCTTGAGATAGCTCTTGATATTTTGAGAAAATATCTCAAAAATTGGGACTTTTGATGTTGAAGCCTATGGCTAGCATGCAGAGCATTAAGTGGAAAAAGAGAATCATCATTCCTGCATCATGATAAAACAGTCAAAACAGTCAAAAAAAAATTTGTATTGTGTAATTTATGCATTCTTTTGATTTCACGAAGGAACTCTTGATAAACTAAATGCTATCACTGTTACATATGTTACATGTAAAGCCCCTTCCCTAGTAAAAGTGGCACAATTGTGATTTTACCCTTTCGTCTTTAACTAAACATATCTCGAGATTAAAACAAGCAAATTGAACAGAACAAACGGCATTTGAGAGCTCAGACTACACCCTTGACGTTAATGTAAGCATTGTTTCACAACGGTATTTTCTAATTGCCAGAGAGAGTGCTTTTCACTTGCACAATTTTTTTTGAGACAGGCTGTACATGTTAATACATGTTAATTTCCAAATTGAAAAAAAAAATGATATGACATAAACACACGGAGCGTTTTCTTTATTGTTTTATTAGGATTATCATACTACTCAAGTTCCATAATACACCATTCGGCCAATGAACCTTTACTTTGCGCAAACAGATGTGATATCTATACTTTATAAAGATCAAATTCGGTTAATCATCAATCCACGTCCCAATGATAAAACACAGATTGAAACCAAACTTTTTACCTATTCCAAAGGTTATTTAAACTTAAAGTGCTCGTGACTACCACAGCAAATCAAACTCATGGTTTCTAAACAAAATCAGCATGAACCGCATGTAAAGTTGCCCAATGTTTTTCTCAACCATCGGTTTCTATAAGACAGGGAACTATCGGAAGTCGCTGGAGCCAATATTGCAATGTCACCAATTATTTTCTTCACCATTGGTTTCTATGGGACCGAAAATGGTCAAAAATCGCCGGGGTAATTTTCAAAAATCCTAATTGGGCTACCAAATCGTGTGTTTGGCAACCTTGAATAATTGTTGTGGTTCTCTTATACTGATGAACCCGAGTCAACTAAATAAACATGGTAAACCGTCGATTTGTATTATACCGTACCGACCAACGGACTGCAACATCTATTCATCTATTGTTTCCGATTAGAGCGCTGGAAAATGTTGCCAATTAATATTCGTGACCCGGCAGCACAACTGAGCCGTAAATTTCCTAAATTGTATTCTGAGTTACGGTGTAAAATGTGTACGAAGGTCGTATTCATCGGTAACTTAAGGGAGGTGTCATGAGCGAACCGTGGTTTGGATTCCAGAGGGAGGGTGTCTGTAAGAGGCACAGCCATCAGAAAATGAATAACTGAGATCGCGCGCCAAATAAACTTACTGCAGAAATTTTCCAAGTCTTTAAAGAAATAGGCATAGGTGGGAATCGAACCCGTCACCTTCCGGTTCTGAATCAACGGATAGTATCACTAAGCCAACTTTCTATCTGCACTAAAACCTGTGATATTAATTCTTGATAATGCTTAACGGAAAAAATCAATACTAATGTACGATGTCATTCAAAATCAAATAGAAATCCCACAACTAAAGTAGCAATCGATAAATCTGCTCACTCAATCATCAAATAATCAATCGAAAAATAAATAAATAAATAAATAAATGTGTCCGTTCTCTCGAGCCCCAAAACGTCATTAAATAAATAAATAAAATAAATAAATAAATAAATAAATAAATAAATAAATAAATAAATAAATAAATAAATAAATAAATAAATAAATAAATAAATAATACAAAAAGAAATTATAAATTAGTTTTTCTAGGCCCTAACGTTGGAAAAATAAAGCAGCATAAGAAAAGTGACAGACGCACGGTTTCGAACAAGCGACGCCCAGAACAGCAACTTAGAAACCACAACGCCTTAGACCGCTAGGCCATAGAATCACACAGTTTCTTCGAAGTCAAAGAAATGTATTAACCTTTAACGTTACGCAATATTGGCACATGACACGGGCACATGTCTGCGGGTAAAGATACTGCATGATCGAAAGGCGCATAAATAATCTAAGGGTCTATCCCTGAAGTTAATGGTCATTGACATGTAACCAATTCTTTGTATACCAGTGTATATACCAGCTACAGTCAACATATAAAAAGAAGTATATTGTTAGGCGTAGACGCAATCATCAATGCGGGAAGTATAAAACCATAGTCGCCACTCGTGCACTTGTTTGAGTCCACGGGTATTCCGAAAACAGCCTTCAACCCTGAAATCAGAGGTCGGTTTTGGGTTGTTACATGCAAAATTATAAAAGGAGCAAGACCAGATATCAACGTTAAATCACGGTAAGCCTAAAATCGCATCGAAAACGCCAAAATGCAGTCACAAAATGTATAATATTACTAAATCACTAAAACGAATTGTAACGTAGGTATGCAGAAAAGAGTTGTATTAGCAATAACAAAGTATGTGCAAAAAGATTTGTCTTTGGCATGTCGCTTTTTTAAAATATCACCAAAAATATCAAATTTTGGAAAAACGCCCCAAAATTTAAAACAAACAAGAACCTTCCAAAATAAATATATATTAACACTCGGCGGCCAAGTCACTACCTGTCGCTGTGATTTGGGGTAACTCGTTGCTTCCCTTCTCCAGATACCTGTACTTCAAGGTCGCTCATACCCCACGCCTTAAGCTGGCCCGACATCTGTCTCATTTTGATAGTCAAAAACTAATCAATAATCCTATTGTTGAAGTGGATAATAAGCTGCTACCTTAGATGGCTATAGAACTTTTAATAGCTCTGGTCTTTGTTTGCTTTGGCTAAATCCTGTTCAAGGGGTGGGTTACCAGGCAGTGTATTTTGCACAGGTATGCATAACCAACAATTAACAATGAGAGAACTTTCTTAAACCTCGTTGACTTGGGATGATTTGAAATGACCGCCAATTATGACTGTTTGATATTTATTGCCAGCAATGTGGAAAAAGAGACACATGTAAAAACGTAAAAGCTATAATTTTGTTGAAGAAGCAAAGTTTAACAAACCATAACCCCGCTTCTGGATATCGTTTGAAGTCAAATGATATACCATTTTTAAGTTTATGACGTTTATTTTTTAAACACGAAATAAAACAAAATTGACCGGGGGAGGAATTTACGGCTCATTCGCCGTGAACGGTCACATTCATGAGAGTGTACTTTCACCGTCCAGAAATTGTTTTCTTTTCCTTCCTCTGCATACTATTTCTTAGGCCCACACTCTCTTTCCCTCTCTCCCTTTCACCCCTTCTCCATCTCTCCCACTTTCCCTCCCTCCCTTTCTTTCTTTCTTTCTTTCTTTCTTTCTTTCTTTCTTTCTTTCTTTCTTTCTTTCTTTCTTTCTTTCTTTCTTTCTTTCTTTCTTTCTTTTTCTTTCTTTCTTTCTTTCTTTCTTTCTTTCTTTCTTTCTTTCTTTCTTTCTTTCTTTTGCCTTATGTACTGTCGGCTATTCAATCACACCCGTGGGCTGTATGAGAACAAAAGGTACCTCTCGCTCAAGTTTGCGCTTTCACGCGCTTTCGTTTGATTATTGACCGCATTATTGACCGTAGCCTGCCTTGTAAAGCGTTAATACGCTGTCAGGTCAGTTACCGATTTAATGACGGAATCCCTTTGTCCTGAACAAAAGGTACCTCTCGATGAATAGCGTGTCGGCAAACCAAATCGGCACAAAGGAACACTGCGTTACGTAATCTATTGCACCTCCATGTAATACAAGCTCCTTGGTACCAACTGAAGCGGGCGAAGTTATTAGTTCACCATGTTGAAAAGTCGGTTTTCATCGCTACCCGCGCTCGGCAACTCGCAAGAGAAATCACACCACTAAAATCAAGTAACATAGTAGACGATGTGAAAGCAATCATACTTGTTGACATTGGTAGCAGTTGCCCTGTCAAATTGAGAAAAATTCTTGTTCTGATGCAAAGTCGCAAATAAAGATTTATTCCAGGACTATTTGAGTTGATATTATTTTATTTTGGGGGAGTTCTGAGGCTTAGAGACACGAGTTTACTCAACAATATAAGTATCCAGGTTTGTGCAATTATGCTGTACACGATCTCACAATGTTAGCCTTCCGATCTTTGTCTATAAGAAAATACTCACTTGAACCAAACAATTGCTTTATAGGTGAAACAATTCCATTTGAATAGCTGCTATTTTACACGGTAACGTATACAAGGGATTATATTTGTGGTGTGGACCCGTAAGGCACTGCACGGGTTGTAGAGGGATGGGTTGTAACAGCCTGGTCTGTATACAAAAGACAAATCACATGTTTGAAAAAAGTGGCACAATACAAAATTAATATAACCTGTAATGAACATAATTGGTATCTGTCTCTCACCTTTGTTTCCAATGGACATTTTATTGTGAAATGTCATTGTACAAGGAATACATTAAAAAACATTCCACATAGCCCCCGAATGAAAAGTATTTAATTATCTTTGTAATCACTCAAAAAGCATTTTGTGTGAATTTTATAGCCGAACTACAAGTGCTATTAAATTTTTATGAGCCTTTTTATTTTACATGTAAAGTCTATGGGGGTTACGATTAGAAATGGACGGCAATATTGAAAAACCCTCATTTTGGGCCATTTTAGACACTAAAATGCCCATAAAAAAGAGTAGCACTTAGTTCGGATGTAAAATTCACACACAATGCTACTTGAGTGAGTACAAACATAATTAAATACATTTCATTCGGGGGCTATAGCAAAAACAAAAAATGTCCTATACCTTAATGGTTATGGAACCAAGGTGCTCTGTCTAATTAAAACCCCGGGTTGAAATTATTAACTTCATTTTGGGTAAAAATCAAATGAAGCAACAGCACTCATGATTATAGTTACTATTGACATGTAAACTAACCCATATTCTAAAGCCTACTCTGCACCGTATCGCAAGCCAAGTGAATCTGCTTTACCTTTCACAAATTCACTCAATCTTCTCGCCCTATAATTGAGCTACATCGGTTTTTGCTAAACTCATAATGAGTGAATATGGGCGCTGGAAGTGGAGCCTTGGAAAACTATTCTTCAGGTGGCATCTATTTATGAATAGGGAGTCGGATGCTGTATTATTTATAACTGTATTAAGACAAATCGGTACGAATTCACCCGTTACCATTACATACTGCAGTTACTGTCCGTTTTCCTATACACAATACACAGTGCTCTCACCATTGACGCGTGACCTCTACAAATGATGTATGTTGGAAGAATGGGCACTTGCCTAGTTAACATCACTGTGTGAAAAATAACCAGCCAATATTTAACTTATTCTCCAAACTTCTAGCAAATTTATTTCTCTAACATGACCTAAAATTACAGCTAGGTTAGATGTTCAAAAATAGTCGCACTTTTGTAAAATATGAGTGAGGGCAAGGCATAGCTAGCCAACTCCCCGTGTTAATTGAATGGAGATTTGACCGAAAATATTGGTATCGGACCGCTCACTTCTGAAGGATGCCACAAAAAACGGTACAAGCTACATTTAAACTATTCTCTGGCAATCATCATGATGAGTTTCTTATATAGTATGCCGAAATTGGGTACTGTAGGTGATTGACAAAGGGTCGCACTTTTGTGTTTTAGGAAGGATATGTAAACGACAGATAACACCAAAAATATGAAGAAATTATTTCCAAACCGTGTTAAGTCAACAATCATTATGTTGCTCATTTTCAAGAATGCTGGTTAACAAAAAGCAGGCCATTGTCTCATTTCGTGAACAAAGGTCCACTACCATTGTTTCCTTGCGTTTCCTTTATAATCGGTTACCCAACTGAAGCTATATTATAGCAGCTCATTGCTATATCGCACATATAAAACAGACACATGTGCACAGCCAGAGAAGATCCGATTTAATCAGTTGAGCTGTTTCAATGAGTGTTATTTTGGTTTAATAGCTTTTAATGGGGGTTAAGTCCTGCAAAGGTCGAGGTGAATTCTACTGTAGACATGACTGCATCATGATGCGAAGTTCAAAAAGTTCTTTACCTATAGTTTCACCTTGTTACTTTCAGTCGCAATGCCGGGGCCTCAAATCCCGCATCATCATTGCCGGGACCCACTTAGATAAGATACGCGGAAGACACAGAAGGAAAGTTAAAAACCACATAGGATTCTATTCCCAGCAGCTAATCGGCGACAAGTTCCCTGAACTGCGGGAAAATATGATTGACGTAGATGGAGAGGAGACGGGATTTGAAAGTATCGTCAATTTGAAGAGACTTTTATTTTGCACTGCGTCAAATATAAAGTATCGGTCGAGGTTTAATGCGCTAGAACAGCCTTTTGCTGGGAGACAGGTACGTGTTGTTTCTAATCTTCCTTATTTCAGTCATTTTGGTTAGTCGTGTAGCGTCATAGGGGTACCATGGTAGGGACACTTGCTCCCCAACTGCAGTGAAATGTTTGGAATGTTCTATTGTAAATAGCCAACAACAGGTGTGCCCCCTTAATCCGGCTCTACCCTTAATCCGACTCGATGCCCCAATCGGATGAGTCACGCTACACTTTTGATTGTGGCTGTAATCAAAGAAATATCAATGAGGGGTCAAAGACTCAAAGTAGCCGCGTGCAGAGTTGCATTTATAGGAATATGCCGCTAAGATGCTGATTAAGAGTGTTTTGTCTTTATAGATACCTGGTGCGCATATGATTTTAATGGATCGTATTAACGACAAAGCAAAGATACATCAAGAGAATTCAACTCCACCTATTATGACAGAGGAAGAACTGATAACCATCATAGGAACTATCCCCTCACATCGCATTGAGACACCGCGTGAAATTGATGAAGGTAACAGACGGTTTGCGCGTTCCCTAAAATACAACACTCCTGCCTTAAATTAAGATTACATGCATGTACCGTGCGAAATCGTAGGCATATTGCTAATTCATGTAAAAATGTGACACTCCTCGTTTGAATTTCTTGGTAGCTGTTCAATACCTTCAGGACTGTGGTAGAGTGCTTTGCGTAACCGACCATACCTACCGACTGACACGACTGTATTTCCTAGACCCTTCGTGGTTATGTGATGCCCTCATGGACGCGATGCATGTCAAGAACAGTTCTTACGAGCAAGAACTACCTGAGGGTATCGTAGCCACGGAGCGTCTGAAAGCCATCGGTAAACAGCACGGATTTTCTGAGGACACCGTGGAAGACTATCTGCAGTTACTAGCTCGATTCGAAATCGCATTTCCACACTCGGAAGGAAGGTAAGCCTAAAATGGTACTCTCATTGCAAAATAGCGTGTCCTTAAGACACATATAATTGTGAGGTTTAGTTACGATGTGCTATTGTGCAGAAATTGAGTTGATCTGGGTCAAATGCGCATATGCTGAATACGGAAATCGCGCCCCGTGCATGACAACCATTCAGCCCTCCGTCTGCAACCTGTTGTCTTGATCCCAACCGGTTTGTGCTCTTTCGTTTGTTTAGTGACGAAAGAGACCAAGCCGTTTGGGACCTAGACTACATACCCCTCGTCCCAAAAATTAATAAATGTCAATTAGCTTTTAGGGTACAATAAATCTGTAAGAGCTACCCTAGCAAACACAAAAACGTTTTAAAAACGTTTTAAATAAGTTATATTTTGGCTTTTGGTTTAGGTAAAAACGTTTTAATAACATTAAAATGTCAGGTTATATAAAGGTCATGATAATGTTTTAAAACGTTTTTTATGAACACACACTACAACAATATTTTTAAATGTTTTCAAAAAATGTTATTGTAAATTATTTTTGCAAACATTTTTGCCAAATATTGTGTCAATACTTAAATAACATTATGTTAAAATATTTGAACCCAGCAAACACAGAAATGTTCTTAAAATGTTTTTTTCAAAACCTTTTAATAACATTTAAATGTCGGGTTATATAAAGGTCATGAAAACGTTTTTAAAACGTTATTGAAAATATTTTGGGCAAACATTTTTCGTTTAGAATTGTTTGTATCAAGTTGTCAAGAATGTTTTTTGGAATGTTATTAAAACGTTTTTATACCCTTTATATAACCCGACATTTAAACGTTTTCTGTAAAACATTTTAGTTTGCTGAGCAGTAGATTATCAAAAAATGTTTTTTAAGGTTATGAAAACGTTTTATACTCTTATATTTTATACCCTTTATATAACCCGACATTTAAACATTTTCTGACAACCTTTTTAACCTTTTGCGAATGAGGTCGAAAACGTTTTGTGTTTGCTGGGACAAAGTTTAACATTGGACATAAATGCCCGACTTGGAGTTCAGGAAATTGATGTTCACATTTCATGAGTGTTTTTCACATATGATGGCTGGGTTACTGTTAAGCGTAACGTAGACCTATTAAGATAATATATCAAATCTATAAATTATATTGAATCGTCTGAGGTACATTTCAACTTCCTTTAATATGTACAACAAAAGGCATGTGACGAATACCGTTTCACCCGTCTGAAGGTACAGACGTGTAAGAAAAACATTGTGATTGTGAAAAGCAATAACCCGTGACCTTGGATACCACTTTTTTCATTAACCATTTCCATAGACATCTGATTGTGTCCAAGCTGCCTTCCGCGTTGGTCATGGATCCCACATCCAGCTCAACCTGTTTTGACACCCTCTACCGATGGTATAAGATGCCCGATGTACCAGCTGGATTCTGGAGTAGACTTGTGTCACGGATAAGAAAAGATATCAAACGTATCAATGATGAGTACCGGAATCTAGAACACGCTCCATCTTTTCTCAGGTGATTTATGTAAAAACACGATGATCTAAAAATGGACTATCGCCGGAATTATCTCGGTCCCAGCCGATTGGTGTTCCTCCGTCACTAAACAACCGTCTGGCAACAACCCGTGAAATGACGATCGCTGATTGGTTAATGAAATTCCAAATAAAACTGTTTCAAGTTCAATTGTAGTCTTGGTCCCAGCCGATTTGTGCTCCTTCGTCACTAAACAAACCGTCTGGCGACAACCTCATAGTACGTCTTTTCTGATTGGCTGAACATCAACGCCATAAATACTGGCGTTAAATTTTGCTGTCAATCAACGCTGGGCTTCTGCGCATGCAGTGGTTGATGGACAGCTATGCGGTTACATAAATCCACACAATGTACGTGAGTACGCGCTGCAAGTTGCGTACATGAAAGGCGATATCGGCCGATCGGCGCCTCAGTGGCTGCTATTAGCTAGCGTACATTTTTCATTTGCGGTATCTACAAAGACTACAAATAGTGTCACTTACACAAGTCACGTCCTATAGCCAATTGAAAACAGTTTTATTTGGAAATCCATTAACCAATCAGCGATTGTCATTTCAGGGTTGTCGCCAGACGGTTTGTTTAGTGACGGAGGAACACAAACCGGCTGGGACCGAGACAAGTTCAATTGGCTAGAGGACGTGACTTGTGCAAGTGACACTAAACATAATAGGCCCCGCACTATTTGTAGATACCGCAAACGCAAAATATACGCTAGCTTAGCAGCCACTGAGGCGCCAATCATTTAATATCGCCTTTCATGTCAGCGACTCGCAGCGAGTACTCACGTACGTTGTGTGGAGAGCTGTGGATCTATGTAACCGAATAGCTGTCCATCAATATCTGTGTGTCCATTAACCGCTGCATGCGCTGAAGCCCAGCGCTGATTGACAGCCAATTCTCAGTCTTAACATTTTATGATGACGATGATTGGCCAAAGAAAAGACGTACTATGAGGTTGTTGCCAGACGGTTTGTTTAGTGACAAAGGATCACAAATCGGCTGGGACCGAGACTGTCGCCGGAAAGACGACCAGACCTGCGCGTTTATGGAAATAAAATTAGAATAAATGTTGGTGACTTATAGTATGCTACACGGTCTACACCTGAATTTGCAAAAAGTATAAATCCGCTACCGTGATGAAACAGAATCATTTTGCTTTAACAAGGTGCGCTACCGTAGTGTTGAACCGTGTGGATGGTTGGGGTGAGGTTAACGGATTGACAAAGCACAACACTTTTCTTGCGTGGATTTGAAACTTTTATGACCTCGAGCTGTATAGCTTTTGCGATTCGAAACCGTTACCGCATTAGCATTGTGCCTTGTGATCATTTTACTTGTCCTAACCCAATTCAAAATATAAAGTCTTGAGTATGACGCCGATAACATTCCGTTGTCGACAATGTTACTTCTGCTGCTAATGTTAGTGATGGTTGTGGCCATTAAACTGTGTTTAATTAATCTCAATCATTGTTTTATTTAAATCCACACACTTTTATGTAGTCACGGTCCTCTGCACCTGAAGGAAGCTTATATAGCTGTAGCACAGCGTGACATATTCATCCGACACAGCGATGGAGAAATTAGGGTAGAACCGATGCGATTTCCAGACGGGTATTCGGGTATCCGGTTGACCGTACGTTGTCGACATAAAAGGTTTCGTCCTATGGGATATCTTGTCAGTCACATTGAAAATCTGATTGACGAATGGTATCCAGGTAAATCAAGTCATGTTGTTGTTTATGATATAATTACTGCAAAATACCTGGTCATGTTTCATAATGTGTATTATTATTTTTATTATTATTAGTGTTCTCATTATTATTATCATCATTATTGTTATCATTATTTAAATATCATTTGTGTTATTATCACAGCTCTGAGAGATGGCAATTCAATTCGCTGCCTGATACCCTGTACTGTTTGTATGACAATAACACCTAAAATGGACGTGGATAGTAACAACAACGAAATCGGTCAATGCCACATCTTTCCTCTCGGGAATCTAGCTGTTTCAGCAACTATTCGTAAAGCTTCAAGCGTAATATGCCAACATCACAAGGATATCCCCGTTCCACTGAAAGATCTCGTACCTGATCTTTTCCTTGACGATCTAGACATTCATCATTTGGATTATAGCAAATTGGAGAGCACTGATAAACTTGGTCAGGGTGGATTTGGCGTGGTATTGTCGGCAAGATATCTAGGCCAACAGGTGGCGCTGAAGCGATTACTTACGAAAGTATACGATCGATCATCAGAAATATCAGAAGAAGAAGTGTATGCAGTTCTAGACTGCATTCCAAAATTACGCGTAGAGGTAGCCATGATGTGCCGTCTTCACCATCCATATATTCTAAAACTGATCGGAGTCTCCATACAAAATCTCAGCTTTATTATGGAGTTTGCCCCTTTAGGAGATCTACATTCGGAAGTAAATCGGCAATACCGATCGCGTAAATCGGACCATTTCTCTCGTACAATCGTCCACGGGACTCTTCTTCCCAAAGTGATAACCTACAAAATCTGCCGACAGATCATCATGGCGCTTGAATACATGCATGGAAAGAAGGTGATACACACAGATATAAAGACGGATAACGTGTTACTCTTTTCACTTGATCCAAGAGATCGGATCAACGTGAAGCTGGCTGATTATGGAATCGCACACAGCTTGGATGAAATAGGCGTAAGAGGATTTGGTGGGCTCCACGTGTTCTGTGCTCCGGAAATAATGGCGGGAAAAGCATTCAAAGAAAAGGCAAGACGAGTGATAACAAAAATAAAGCTGTATTCAAATAATTGATGCCCAATAATTGTCAGTGAATTTTGACAAGACTGTCCTGGTTTCTCTTCTTGTTTGACATTTCGCTTGTCCGACATTATAATCACTTCTGTTGAGACAATCAACAACAAAGTCGAGTCGAGAACGAGTGGATTTTCGAACAAACAAGTCAACTAGACTTCCTTGTCAAAACAATGGTTAAGGTCGTTGCCTTTGAGGCAAAAGGGTCCCGGGTTCAAATTATGTAGGTCATTTCAAGTATATAGGTACTATCACTATGTGGTTACCATAAGTATTTAAATATTCATTTACACTCTGCGCGTAACAACAACATCCATATTCACATCCGCATACTATAAGGCTCTAAATGTGATCATGTGCACGGGAGGTCAAATTCGTTCATTGCAAAATGCTTATTACCTTTATGTTCATCAGGTGGATATTTTCTCTTGGAATGCTGATCTACCATGTCATGAGCGGTGTTGTGCCATTCCACGAAATACCAGACTGCGTCCAGGTCAGGCAGATCATATCTGCTGGCACTCGACCACATTTTAGCCACCGAAACTACAAAATGATACCACACTTCGACTACTTGAAAGATGCTTTGGAATCATGTTGGCAAAACAGTCCCCACACTCGCCCATCAGCGTCGGAATTGCATGAGGTTATGAGACATCCAAGTTTCTTATGTTTGGAACATGCAATGACAGCATCAGGAGATAGAGATGCAATCTTATATGCAAATTCATCACTCGAATATCAGGTAGGCTTATGTTCTTGATCTCAAGATATTTCTTTCTTTGTTAATTGAGAAGATAAACAGCTGGTTATATTCAAAGGTCTTTAGGCGACCTGGTACTACACTCTGATAAATTTTGTGACTAATTTTGCATTTTTCTCAAAAAATAACTACACACTGGTAACAAAAGTTATGTATGTACCTGAAAGATCAGTGTCTTTGAAAAGAGCAGTTGCAGACATACACAGGTGATGAGTACATCCCGCTTATTGTGCGGGGCGATACATTCAAAGATAATGTGTACCCATTGCTATGGTAAGTAAACGGGTTACGTAACTAATTCTACGGCTAATTGGTCGTCATATTGCATCATCCTGACTTTTGAGGGCGTTTTTGCTATGATCGCAACCCCTACTCGTCGTATCCGCCAAAGTTATTTCACAGGATATACGGATTATATGAATGAATGTATAAATAAATGAATGAATGAATGAATGAATGAATGAATGAATGAATGAATGAATGAATTAATAAACGAATAAAAAAAATTACGGCAATTTCTATGTACATTGCATCTATACATATTTTATTACTTAGACTGATGAAGACCATTGCATATTTCAATGGCAAGGAGATGGCGAAAGAAGATGCTTTACTAAGTATGAAACAGGCACAATGACGGAGAGGAGAGAAACATTTCCTGGGGATCGAGTTACTTGCGCCATGGCACATGCAAATACCCATGTCCTAGGAATAATGGTAGGAGCAAATTACGCATTTTCCGCAGAGATTTTCCGTATGTCGAACAAAGTTTTTTTTTTCATTCCATTGACATAATGTTTCTTATAAGATACATGGCATTTTTGTTTTTAAGGACAGGCTTTTTATTGAAGTATTGATGGCCACATATTGTACAAATTTTAAGAAAATAAAATAGCTTAAAACTGAATGAAAACTCAATGTCCACTTTCCTCATAAACCCAGATTTTAAATACCCTTTTAAAAAAAAAACCGCCCAAGAATTAAGAACGAGCACTTTGTTTTTCATAAAATTGGCAAGTTGTGGTATTCGAACATAGAGGTGTGTCGTGTTTCACTAATAAGAATTTGTCCTTTCTATTATAAAATTTATGCTTTAAGCTATAAAATAGCCGCTTGAAATAAAGGTGCATCAATTTGCCATATGTTTCATCACCGAAAGCTTTTAATATCCAAGTCGAGTGATTTAGCATCTCAAATTGTTAGATATTGCAATTTGTATGGCTTTTGATTTAGGACCAGTCAGGACGTAAAGCTATTGACATCTATGTATACAATGAAGGTCATGGGCAAAGATGGCGACTCTCTCACTCTGCAAGACGCAAAGTAGGATATACAGTAAGCTCTCTATGCTGTAGTTTGGACACCAAGAACCAGGTAATGCATTTAAGACATAATATTGTATACCTTTAGGAAAACATGGGATGCTGAGTTGATCCTGGGTGCGATGGTTACTTCTAGATGTTGGATGATTGAATACTGTGTCTTGCGTTTGCTCATTTTCTTCTGTGCCTAACAATTTGAAATTTGTTCGGCGCCTGACGAAATTTAATAATGAAATAATAAAACGAAAGAAAAAACCAACAGTTACCATTTTGCTTATAATTTTGCACACTGGGTCGAACCTGTATAACTCCAAGGTGTATATTCTTCTATTTCATTTGAAATCTGCCCTGTTCCTGTGGAAGTCCACAAAGAGAATTATGTTTTTCAAATGGAATTGTTAAGGTTATTTATTTTGAAACTAATACTCCCCTTGTATATGGTTTTATCTATATCTTCCAAAGAGTGAGTATTTCAAAAGGAAGCTACCCAATTATCTATTCTATTTGAAATCCATACTCCCTCTTTGGAAGAAATTATCTATATCTTCCACAGGGGGAGTGTGGATTTAACTAAAATAGCCCATTTTATTCACTTCTACAGATCAAGTACTTATTTGTCGGTCAGGAGAATGGAACAGTTTCCATCTTCAAACCAACTTCAGTAGCTTTGTCATCCGCCAACGTGTTGTCATTTCACCACGATCCGAAGATTCTGACGCTGAGCATCACTCCGCAAACCTGCGTTTGTATGAGTCCGTCAACCGATAACAGCCGTATGATTGTCGGTTGCGGTAACAAACTGAAATTTATAACAACTAAAGAACTTCTTGTAGAATATGTTTCGATAACCGTGTCCAACAATGAAGATGACATCGTGGAGAGTATCGTAGTGCGGGATGACGACATTTGGTGCTTTATATCAGAGTCATCTATGATTGGCTGCTACAGTATGGAACGTAAGGAGTTACGTACAGCAATAGACACTAGTGAGAATGTGTACGGAAGGTCATGCGCTTCACAGATTCACAACAATTGCGGCATGCCACCATTCTGTACTTCAAATGCTTTGACGGTTGGAGCGGTGTTAAAAGTAAATGATACGCTTTGGATAGGCAGAAGCGATGGCAGTATACTGGTTATCAATATCGACAGAAACGTGTCTCCTGAAAAGGGCATCGGATATCCGCTAGCTGTTCTAACAACCGATTTGATGTCAAACCAAAGTCGACGGAATATTGGTGCAATACGCAAGCTGTATCTTAGTACGAAGAGTATTGTCGCATATGCAGATACAGCGGAGCGCAACGAGAGGCGGTTGGTTGTTTGGGAAAAGTGGGGCAACAAAGAATTCAAATATTTTCTTGATATGGATGACGTATTGTAAGAACTACGACGTTTGCGCCCATTGCGATGCGACAGAGCGACAGGGGAAGCGACGAGTTGCCCCAAATCACAGCGCCAGGTAATGACCAGGCCACCGAGTGCGAATGTGTATTTATTTTGGAAGGTTCATGTTTGCTTTAAATTTTGGGGCGTTTTTCCCAAATTTGATATTTTTGGTGATATATAATAAAATAACAAACTGCAGAACAAACTTCAAAATGTCCAGCGAACATCAGTATCGGCTGATTTTCAGGAAACGCAAGTTTGACTCATCACTTCAGTTTCTATCAAACAAGACATTGTCTGCAAAATTCTCTCTCTTGTTTATAAAGCACTTTGCGGACAAGCTCCATCTGACATCATTGACATGTTTCAAGTTCGAGTTACGCAAAAGGCAGCTTAGATCATCATGCTCAGATGGTACCTCTCTTGTTGAGCCAAGAACTCAATGTGTTTCATTTGGTGACCGAACTTTTCTATGCTCCCAGATTGTGGAATAAACTATCAGGTCAAATTTAAAAAAATACCTTTGAACAGTGTAAGAAGCTCCTGAGGAGCCACATATTTCAGGATGCTTATCAGCAGTAGTTTTTGAGCTAATGAATATGCACCGTTGAACATTCTGAAATGATTTTGGCGTTATGACACAAATGTGTTTGATTAATTGAAAGCGACATGCCAAAGACAAATCTTTGGGCACATACTTGATACAGCTTTTTTCCGCATACCTACGTTACCATTCGTTTTGGTGATTTACTAATATTATAAATGTGACTGCATTTTGGCGTTTTCAATGCGTTTTAAGCTTACCGTGAAATTAACGCTGATATCTGGTCATGCTCCTTTTAGAATTTCTGTCTGATCGTCGTCTACTTTCACAATACATCAATATAACTGGCTCTAAAGGCGATGCTTTGAGAGCATTTAAAGGAGAATTCCGTAATCCTAGCATCCTCTTTTTGTGAGTTATGCATGATAATGGGTAATACACAGCTCCATAGGCCACTGTTGTAATTTTAGAAATTAAAATTTGACGATATTTTTGCTAAACGAATTAACCTGAAAGAAATGTTTGGTACACAAACATTATGTAGCCAGAGGTATCCAGTGATATAAAAATCTCAAGAAAAGTGGGGGATGAGGCTGTGGATCACGAAATGCCCTTTTAACTCCCAATGCTTTCATTGTTTATCACATAGAAAGGCACCTCGTTATTCCGTCTCCGACTTTTTATATTAATCACCAATTAAAGTGAAAACTCCCATCCCTAATAATAGACATAACAATATCGATTATTATTATATTCTAATTATTACATACTTCTCATATAAAGTGCACAATACTTTCACCATTTTGCAACAATATCTGGATCTGGGGATTCCCAGTATGTTGCAATAGTAAACAGACATATGGAAAGGTTTCTATACAAAAAAAGATTCTCTTATAAACCATCATGCGCACAGTTTCCACCTCGATACACCTGAGCACACATTTTCGTCCAAGAGCTCTCAAGCAAGCAGTGAATTGTCTCCGCACAGTCTTTGATTACGCTTCACGAAATCTCAAGTGTTCCCTTCATCCAATCATAATTTTCTATATCAAACGAAGCTAACACTTCCCCCTAAAAACACTAGGTCTTAGTGGCGTAGCGTGGGTCATAACATTGGGGGGCACCGACCATGATGGGGGGGGCACAAACCGTTGTTTGGCAATTTTCAGATTGATGGGGGAAGCACGCTACGCCACTGCTAGGTCAACAGATAACGCAATTCAATGTAGGTTTTAAAAGTCAAAACCTCAAATGTTCCTTTAATATTTTTCAAATTTTATGTCATTAAATGAAAAAGCACACTTATATTGTCTATATACTATTACTAGCGTCACAAGAATAAGCATGTGCCAATTCTCTTTGCTAAAGAGTGCTTACAAATTGATATGTTTTAAGAAATGTCATAAGGGACCCGGGTAAGCAGGGCCGTTCCTAGTGATTTTGCCGTCCTAGGCAAAGCCTCTCCCTGCCGCCGCCCCACCAAAGTCAGTCAACATTAATAGGTAAATTTTCACGGGAAAATTTTCTGGACACGTGACCAATGCGTATCAATGTGAGTGTAACCTCGAGCCTGATCTCTGACCCCGGCGGTGACCTCGCTATTCAAGTCTTAGTAATTTTGAATTGGAATAGTATTTTTGACCGCAATTTTGATAGAAATTTGTGCATTGCAAATTTATTGAATATTATGTTATCTTAATTTTTCACAATATCATCAAAACGTAATTTCAAAATATCTATCTACGGAAAAAATATTTATCTACGGAAACTCTTACCATAACATTATTAACTTGCGACAAGTAACTTATTTTGCCTCAAAGGAAGAATTCTTCCTATTCAAATACATTGGAAGAACACCCGCTGTGCTCGGGGTCGCATTCCATAATGCTAATATGTCTGCGCCCATGGGTGTCACGTGTCCAGAAAATTTTCCCGTGAAAATTTACCTATTAATTCTGACTGAAAGTATACCAAAAGAGTGTTCAGTTTTTGACCTATTTGTATACTGCCCATGACCGTTTTCCTTCTTTTCTGTATTTTTATCCCACTTTTTGTTCTTCTCATTTTTTTTTATCCGCCCTCATTTTTATTTCCCTTTTCTTTCTCCATTCCCGTTTTTTCTTTTTTCGCCCTATTGTTTTTGCGCCCCTCTGTGTTTGCCGCCCTAGGCGAACGCCTTACCTGGCCTAATGGTCGGAATGGCCCTGATAAGGAACTTCCTGATTATTACATGATTAGGGACTTCCCATCTCACATGAAATATGTCGCAATACATACACTTCTCATTGTTTTTAAAAAGTGAACTTCGACTTCCGGGATCACATACATTCTTGCCCCCATGCCAGCGGTGGATGGCTTTGGTGGTACCCGTGCTTTTTCTCCTCACTGGTTCAGAAGTGCCTGACAACATGAGGCGTAATGACAGCTAATGACATCAGGGCACTAGCTTAATTGACTTGGCGTGAGCGGAAGTGAAATAGTCATATAATGTGAGAAATACGCTGGGTGATATGCATCATAGACCATCGAAACGATTTTATAGGTTATTTAAAGGTTATTTCCGCGGGGAATTCCGTTATTTTCTTTTGACATGCAATGCACAACTCGTGATACAAATCACACTGATTTGTATATTTACATTATTTATCCACATTTCATTTACATTACGTTCACATGTGTATTCCTGCTTTAGCTGATAGGGTGCTAAAACAAACCCACTTGGTATAGGACATTGTGTTCTTTGAACAGCTGGGGTCGGTGCGGATGTGGTGCGGATGCGGGGAGCTGTCGCCGATCTCATGATAGCCGGTCGGGTGATTTCGTGATATTAGGCCTATTAATCGTTCTTCAGTCTTATTGACGTTCAAAATCCAAAACAATTATCTGAAAGTATCACATTCGAGATATGGACACAGAAGGAAAAATGGTGGCGGGATTCAAAGAACTGTAGTTATCAATCATTAATCTAGTGCTGATTGCTGTATAGTAAAGCATGGAGGAAAATATAGGTAGGTGGTTATACGTGTTTCGAAAGTTTTCGGTTTTAGTCAAATATAATTTAGTCTAGTGGCAATCGCCATGACCAGGCGCATGACCTTGCTCGAGAATATCAGGAGAAACTGTTTCTAGGTGATATTGACCTGCTGATTCTATTCTGACCCCCTGAATTTACATGAACTTGACCCTTTAATTGGACATGAAACGGAAACTGATTGCAAAAGTTAATGAAAGTTCAAATCAAAATCATGATTTCAAAAGTGTTACGAACGGTTTCAATGACATATTGGTGAGAGGGGGAATATAAGAAGCACTCTTTTATTTTGGAGGGGAAAATTATCAAATGCGCCCAATTTGTGCAATTTTGGTGCATTAATCTCTGCTAAATGTCATTCAACCACTGACCAACCGCATAGCATTATTCGCAAAAGGTTGCCAGAAAACGCTTAAATGTCTGGTTATAAGAGTATAAAATGTTTTTATAACATGTATTCAAAAACATTTTTTGAAAACTTACTGCATAATATCCTAATATAATGTTAGTTAAGGGATCGGATAACAACGTTTACACAGTATTATTTGTGGGACATGAGAGACATCAGACACACCAAATTACATTCTGAGTACGAGGAATGTCCTGATGATATCAAATAATTTCAGGCGGCGGATGACATGATCGAGCCGGCAACTTGTGAAACCGCCCAATATAATCGGTTAGTTTTATTATCAAACCCCAACGGTTTTAGTTTGTATTTATATTATTTATCAACATAGGCCTATTTGTTTGTGATATTTCAAGCGTTTTAAAATTTCAAAATAATCCCATTCAATTACACGGTTGACGATGAAAAAGTACTGAATTTAGAGAATGCAATGCGGCCACCACCTGAATAATTTGATCGATAAAACTTGTTGTACGTCATATAGGTACACTTTCTAATTCATCCAAACGAAACATTTTGTCGAAACAATATTTTTTTTTTTAACCATTTTAGCTTATTACATAGGCTACCACTACCGTTTTCATGTCTTTAATTTCGAACATTGTATACTTCTGTATTTGATGTGAACACTTTCATGGTTAATGAACCACAAACTTGGCACGACCTTCAACCTTGTAAATTTATTTCACTTTTTGTCACGTCTAGACTAACCGGCTTATTACGTATGAATTATTCAGTAATATTTTAAATTTACCATCTTGCAACTTAATCATCATCTGCTGGTCAGGTACATCCACCCTCCAGACTAGTTTGTAGCCGTTCCTTCGCACACACTTTATGGTTTGGGTTAGGCCAATTTTCCGGGTCGACTCAATGGACACACTGCAGCAAAGAAATCGAAACCTTCCAATTATATGAAGGCGCAGACCCAAGAATAACACAGGTTTCAGGGCTAGGGCTAGACTAGTTTTTAGTTATGATTGTTATTATAATTATGGTTAGCATTCGGGGTAGGAGTTAATTAGGGCGAGGTTAGGATTGCGGTTGTGGGTGGCGACCACTATTGTAAAGTTGCACATTACAGCCACTATATCAAGAAATCGTGGTTTTGATATTGTTTTAAATATCATAGAATCAGCAGCTGACCAGCTACTTCAGTACATCCAAGATCCTGACAACTTCTCTCCAGAAGGATTTGTACAACAACTAGAGTTGTTGGCACCGGAAGTAATACAAGGACTATTCTCAACCGATAATGCCAACAGACGACCTGAAAGAGCCAAAGAATTGCTTCCGGCAGCGTGCGAAAGGGGCGACTTAGAGGCGGTGGTATGGCTACTAGTTATGGGAGCTGATCCATCCGTTATAGCACAAAAGGTATTAAGAATTCTATTTGTGTGTGCATGTGGTGTGTTGGATGTGAATTAGGGTATAGGAAGGGGCGGAACAAGGGGTACAGGGGTGCCAGTAAGTCTTTCGTGCGATGGGGGAAAGGAATGTTTATTTCAAAATAAACAGGGCCTTTTCAAGTTCCTAGTTTTAGTTTTGGTCTTGGTTACCTGGATCCCATTGTCGTAGCTATGCTACTAGCGGAATATCGCTATTGTATCCTTCATCATCATCACAAGCTTATTCCAATAAGATCCTTCATGAGCTGCATTTCTGATCTCTGCTTAGGAAAGAGTAATATCCCTCGCCGCTAGTACTCTTAATTTGTCTTCCCTGCCTCCTTTTGCCATGTTGCGGGTCATATAAAGCATAGATATATATATTTTTTTTTTTGAACAAGTTCATTAGGAATGTAGGATTCAACTGTAAATTTTGTTCATTTTGAACAATTCCTAAATAAAAACGAAGAATATCGGCTAGGGACTTGGCCACATTATAACCGATAGAGCCAGTAAAATCTACGATGGGTCGCAACGGGGTTCCATCTTTGTGAATTTTGGGACTGCCATAAATTCTTGGAACATTTTCAGAGGTGGGATACAAGAATTGCTTGTCTGTCTTCTTGATTTTTTCCTCTTTTTCAAGTCTCTGCAAGATGGAAACTAACTCTCTTTTATGTTTTGCCGTTGGATCCCTGTCTAATATGACTTCAACCTAATAACCACAAACAAGAGAACGCATCAACGTATTCTTAATGAAATCTCTGAGTGGACTACTTCAATGAACCTTAAGCTGAAACCAATTAAATGCAAGTCATTATCCATCGTGAGTGGCAAACCCACTCCAATTACTTTTAATCTTGGAGAAAATGATGTTAATACAATTCAAGATGATCCTCATAAATTCCTTGGATCTCATTTATCATTTTCTGGGAAACAGGGTGATGTGTTTGATCATGTCTTGGACCATTTTCGTACCCGGCTCGATCGTATTGACAACCTTCTTGTCAGAGGTGAATACAAGGTGAAGATCTATAAAAATTACCTCCTTCACTCTTGCCGCTTCATTCTCACCGTCCATGACTTGACTAAAACACATCTCCTTGCTCTCGATTCAGTTGTTCATAAGTACATTAAAAACTGGTGTGGTCTTGCCAGACCCGCTGCCACCGAGGTTATTCATATTCCCCACCTGATGGATATCAAGTCAGTGTATCAACTTTACCTTGAATGTCATGTTTCAGCTCATTTGTCTTCAAGAACAAAAGCCGACTCCAAGGTCAATGTTGCTCTTGACTCCCGCCTTGAAAGGGAGAAAAAGTGGGCTAAAAATTTTTCCATCACAACTTATTGTCAAAACGCTATTGATCATGTTGATAATTCGGACAGCAATGTGCCATACAAGAAGCTGAAGACTGACTTGACAAAATCCATCAAGGACGAGGTCACTGAGAGCTGGGTTAACCATTTAAAAAATCTTGTGGTCCAGGGCGACATGTTTCGTATTGCACTCTCAGAAAAATCTGATTATCTTTGGAAATCTTTTATTTACAATCTTCCTAAAGGCATCATGAAATTTATGTTGAATGCTTTCCTTGACACCCTTCCCACTAAAATAATCTGAGTCGCTGGGGAAAAAGTTAAATACCAAATGTAACTTATGTGGTCATCACGAGACCCTCCATCATGTCCTTAATCACTGTAAAATCATGCTTGATCAAGGTCGGTATACTTGGCGTCATAACTCTGTTCTCCGCATAATCATGGATACTCTCAAAGATATCAGTGACCAGTCCTGGAAATTCTACTGTGACTTAGATGGTGCCACTAAAATCGCTGGTACCACAATCCCTCCTGATATTCTTCCCACGCAGCAAAGACCAGATCTGGTTCTCGTTAACGAAAGCTCTAAATCCATCATCGTTATTGAGCTCACCATTCCTTTCGAGCAGAACATCCACAAAACCCATGACTACAAACAAAATAAATATGCCGGTTTAATCGCTGATTTGCAAGAACAGGGTTATGACGCAAAGTTATTTTGTATTGAAATAGGCAGTAGAGGCCTCATCACAAGCGCCAACAAGTGTAACCTGAGTTCCATTTTCCCCTTAGTTTCAAAAAGCCAAAAACCAATGAAACGGGTCTTTGATAAATGTTCAAAATCACTCAGTCAACGTGCAATCCTGTGTTCTTACTCAATTTTTTATTCAAAATATGACCATGACTGGTCGATTTAAATCATAATGCCGTCTTTTAGACCATATTTTATCGTTTTGTGCAATTGTTTCGGGGCGGGTCCCTGTCAACATTTTTTATGCAATATTACTTCTAATTTATAATATAATATTATTGTTGTATTCCTTTATAAACTGCATTTATGTGTTGTATTGTCCTGTTGTTTAATATGCCTGCGGATGTTTGAGCCTGGTCATGTACCTTCTCAACCCTCCTGTCTGGCCTTAAATGTATTCTTTTCAATATATCTGTTTTATGTGTATTATGAATAAAATTGAAATGATGAAACTAACTAAGTCTTAGGGTCGCTAAGGAGGGCATCCATTTTTTCCTGATATTCCGTTTTGTCCATGACAACCGTGGCCCTGCCTTTGTCGGCCCCCAGGACCATGATAGACTCCTCTTTTTGGAGTTGTTTAATTGCGATGCGCTCATCTTTATTGATGTTAGAGGGGGGCAATTTTGCCGATTTTAAAGTGCCAACAATCTCAGCACGTAATTGTGCCGCTTCCGGTTTGGTAAGCTTCCAACAAGCTTTCTCACAAGCTACAATATGTTCATCTACAATAGACGGCTGATAAAAGGATACAACCCATAAAAGGAAACAGCCAGATGTGATGAGTTGCCAGTCTGTTGAAGCCACTAGAGTAGTGGTGAAACGTCACTAAAACGTGAGTCAAAAACTTCGTTTTTACTTAGGAATTGTTCAAAATGAACAAAATTTACAGAAGCATAGATATTGATTAGTTCATCTGATGGTTTCCGGAGGATGTGCCCGAGTCACTTCATCTATCGTTATTGAGCAAGGTGTGAAAATGGCTGCTGATTGGTCATCTGGTACAGAGTTACATTGGATACCCTAGCATATTAATGGATCCCAGTTTTATTCTGTAGCATTTGGTGGCATAGTTGATAGTCACAGCCATACAACAATATTGATAAGCAAGCTGTTCGGAAGATACTGATCTCGAGTTCAGTGGGAATGCTTCATATCCAGATTCAGACAGGTTTCCAGAAGGCAGCCAATGCAGGAGCTCTGCTAATATAGCTTTCGCTGGAGGCTATCATTGATCCAAGGTGTCGTAAATCTTCAAATCCCCTAATTTCTTCACCATCCATCTTTGTATGAGGTGTAATAACCTCTGTTTTTCCCACTTCTTCCGACTGTGAGATTGTACCTGCAGCTGGGCGTCTACCTTGCTGCCAGATAACAGGGCAATGTCAAATGATCATTCAAAACTTTGGCAGGCTCCCTCCTAGATCTTCTTTGGTGAGTGAAAACCAATGTCATTCTTCAGCTTTTTTCAGCAGGAAGTCAATGACGATAACAGAGAGAATTGGGGCCAGTACATTTCCCTGAAGTATTCCTGTGGTAATATCACATTCTCAGTCAGAAGGCCGTCAACAAACAATGAACTTCAAGAGTGGTTGTTTAGCACTCTGATTGCCTTCACAGTCTTCTCTGGAATGCCATAATGTCTCAAAACACCGAACATCATGTTGCTGTGGATGAAGTCGAAGATTTTTCGAAAATCGGTAAATGTTACAAATAGGAGTAACTGCTGGTTCCTGGCTCCTTCCATTATTCTTTTCAACATGTTAATTTGATCTGTACAGCCTCTTTCTAAAACCAGCCTTGTTTTGTCTCAGGATTGGGCAACAACTGATTCTATTTGATAGAATGGGCCTCTACATGGAACGTACTTTTTGGAGCAACTAAGTGCCAATCCATCACAGTTTCCAACCGCAGAGATTCTGTCGGCAGTCATCCTAGCCTCCAATTCTTTGGTATAAAGCTCTCAGAGGCAGATAGTGTGGACCTCCGTGGTCTCACCCTCAGCAGAGATTTATCTTGGAAACCTGTTATAACCAAGATGGCAAAGACAGCGGCCCAGCGCACTGGTCTGCTCCGCCGTGCTGCACCCTAATTTAGTATGGTCACATCTAAGATGGAGTATGCTAGCACAGCTTGGCATGGAGCAACTCCTACATCACTGTCAAAGCTAGATACAGTCCAGAGGCGTGCTGTTCGCATCATCGATCAGTAGGTGCCACTACTATGTTCCACCGAATGTTCTATGGGAATGCCCCTGAGTTACTATGCCAACTACCTGACCAGCTCCGGACTGACCCTCGTCTTCGCCGCTCAGTAAGCATGGTAAAATCTCACGAACTTGCAATTCAAATTTCAAGATCTAACCTTGTATGTTAGTCATTAGCGCTCTTTCATTCCATCTACAGCCCGCACATGGAATGCACTCCCGCCTCACATTCCTGGAATTGTGAAACGGACCAGCTTCAAAAAGGAGGTTAATAGCTATCTAGGCGCCAACCCGTCAGCTTTATCGTAAGGATAACAGATGTTAATGCCTTGATATGTCTTGACATGAAAAAAACAAGAATTCTATTGTACACCTTGGTAGCGATGGCCATCAGACCTCTGTAGTTCGTCATTAAGGATAAGTCTCATTTCTTTGGAAGTTGGATAATGATGTTGGTATTGCATTGTCTAGGTGCGTCATATTTGGCAAATACCTGTATGCAGATTTCATGAATGGTTTCTTGAATGAATTTATCACCATTCTTCAGGTCTTCTGCTGTCACTTCCTTATGCCCTCCCAATTTTCAGGGCCCTGATGGCTGCTACCGTTTCTTTTTACCGAGTTATTTGGTTAGACCAGTTTGTGCTGGTTCAGGTGGTGATGCGGATGAACTTGTTCCAGCATTAAGCAGGCCTGATACGTAGTTTCTCCATTCTGATAAAAGCTCATCTGTACTGTTGATCTGTCCACCATCTCTCCGTTTCACTGTATTGGTCGTAGTATATTTCTTGGTAGCGATTGTGTTTAATAGTGATGTTCCCATACCCTATCAAGCTCTCCGTGTGTGCCTGCCTCAAAGAGTTCTTCCATCTGTTCTTCGGTGATGTTTGATTTCATCACCATGATAAGAGGCTGTCAAAAAAAAGCATGTACGTGAGCGTTCTTCTTCCCTGATAGCTCCATGCCCGATAGAGAAATGGGCTAAGGTAAGCACTGATTTCTAAAACCGGAAAGGTATGTGAAAGTTTGGGCTAGTGTTAGGTTAGGGTTGTTAGGATTAGGGCCAAACCTCCATCGGGGTATTGGAAATAAGCGACTTCCCTTTGTAAAGGATATTACTACCCATTTTCTGAATGCACTCTACAATGACTTAAGTCACAATGGTACTACCCCCCCCACCCCCACAGAGGGTCAGATCTGAATTGTAGGACGACGATGAAGATGAGCAATGCGTTTTTCGATTGTTCGCACTAACTTTGTTCTTTAATCTTATTAAAACAGGGATCCTCTTTGGAAATTGCTACAGTGCATGGTCACGCTGAGATTGTGGACAAGTTAATTTCATGGAATGAAGGTAAGGGTCTGTATATTAAGATTGATGTGAAATCAAAAGAAATTATATTTCATTATGAACTGATGATTGAATTAACAGAAATTGAAATATGCATTTTATTACGGAAGATGCGGTCTGTGTTCCCTATTCCAAGAAATACAGCACTAAATATTTTGGATTAAAAATATTATCCAGTTTTTGCCAAATTAAGCTACATCCTAATCCTTTAGTCAGTGCTAACTGGCGATGAAAGTGTAATTTCGATATTTGGTCAATTTTTTGAAAAAATGCGTTCTTAATGGCCTTTTTATATCCTTTGACATTGAAGCCCAAATACCAATTTCAAGTTATGCATTGTAAATTTTGGAAAACACATTGTCTAATCCTTTTCATAACCAATTACCAAAATTAAAATGTTTCGGCTATAC
This sequence comes from Amphiura filiformis, assembly GCF_039555335.1. Lineage (NCBI taxonomy): Eukaryota > Metazoa > Echinodermata > Ophiuroidea > Amphilepidida > Amphiuridae > Amphiura > Amphiura filiformis. The sequence goes on from NC_092636.1 coordinate 59,838,197, forward strand.
TCACAATTTTGACAACATGCAAAATTGCTTGTTTTTGGACCAGTTTCAGGCAAATTGCAAATTGTTTTTAAAATTTTATTCCCGGTTAGAACTAACTAAAGGATTGGGATTTAGTAGCTGTCTTTCATTTGACAAAACAAAATGATATTTTTTAAATTCGGTGCTGTATTTTACTGCAACCAGGAGTAGTTCATGCATCACTCAGCGTGCATCAGCCATGACGTGTCGCGTCTGATTTGGATGACAACAGATTTGCTGGCCCGATATATCCGTCGTTCCATGCTCAATTTTCACAAATAAAAGGTGTCAAATTATAGAAAACTAAATATTTCGGAATTTTGTTTTATTAAACGACTCAGTAACACGAACAATGGTGGATTATATAAATGAGTAGTTTATAGTATAGGTCCATCTCAGGGAAAAAAATACCGCTTTTTCTTACAAAACCATACTTGGAATGTATGTTACTCTGGCTGAAGGAAGTAAATTAAGCCCAGTGGCTACCTTAATTTTTCCTTAAATCCAAGAGATTAAGATCATTGTCTACCATAGGGAGTGTATGGGTCGGATTGGAATAGCCCATTCAAGTATTGTGATTCATTCCTAGGTGCTCTGGAATCTCGTGATACGGTGATTGGATGTTTGAGGAAAGCTTGCGAAGGACATCACAGAGAGCTCATCAAGTTCTGGCTAGGCCATCTCAACAATCTATATCTTTACAAAGAACCATGGTCTAATTTCGTAAGAAACAATAGCCCACTACCTGGTTTGTATTCCATTTTCGTCTATTTATTACGTAATATTCGAGGGTTGAGAGCCAGAAAGCCTCAATTCACTATCACCTGCTCCCACAAAATGAGCATAAAGTCGCCATGGCACTATAGAAGAAACAGTCAACTTATCATGACAATATTCAATAGAGAACAAAAGACATTTATGCTCATTTTGTGCAAGCTGGTCATAGTGAGTTACGGCTTCCTGGTTCTGAACCCTCGAATTATGTTTGAATATATACCCTGCTGATTCGATCAACACGCATGCATCACAAACACGCATTCATCCACACGTACTCACGTACAAACCCAACACATCGATAACAATGTTGACTTTCTAATCCAGTAATTTTCACTTTCATTTATATAATATGACACGCTCATCCTCACCCAACCTCATAAACCATATGTTTTATGTAATGTAACCATATAAAATTATTCAATTTATTTTTTATCGTGTTATTGTCTTTAAGGATATGCTTTGCGTGTTCCAAAGCATTGTATTCAACAGCTTTCAGACGCAGTAATTCAGGTTATGGGCGAAACTGTGCAACACATACTTGAGGCTTGGGTAGATAGCGACGAGGAGGAAGTAGACGAAGAGGTAATTGAGAGAATCCAAACTATAAACATGAAAACGACTGCTCAGTGCCAGAAGTGGGTAAGTGCAAAAGTTGCCCTGTGAACACTTGGCAATTTACACACAGTAGATTGTACTCATCTACATAATATGAGCTCATATGGGAGCTACACATGGCAGCTATTGCACATACCCACTTCTGGCACTGAGCAGTCAGATTACACTCAGTCGCTGAGCATTGATTTGTTACTACTAATGTACAGCCTGTCTCAAAAAAAAATATTGTGCAAGTAAAAGCGCCCTCTTTGGCAATTAGAAAATATTGTTGTGACATGATGCTTACATTAACGTTAAGGGCGCAGCCTTAGCTTTCAAATCCCGTTTATTCTGTTCAATTTAATCCCGAGATATATTTAATTGAAGGTTGAAATCACAATTGTGCCACTTTTACTATGGAAGAGGGCTGTACAGTGTACATGTAAATCAATGATAGCATCAAGTTTATCAAGAGTTCCTTCGTGAAATCAAATGAATGCATCGATTACACAACAATACAAAATTGTTTTTACTGTTTTTACTGTTTTATCATGATACAGATACAATGATTCTCTTTTTCCATTTGAAACAGATTAAAAGATAAATAAATATTTCACATGCTGCTGTAAAATTAAATACATGTACATGTCAATAATTTTATCATGGTAAATACTGTTCTCTTAGTCACTAAAGACATGTTAAAAGACAAACAAATATTGCACACTCTGTTGTAAAATTAAAATCATGTCAACGAAATATTGCATGTCGTACACGTTTGAAATTTTACTGAGCAATTGTTACATAAATAATTTCTAATCCTACAAATGAATGTTCTTTTATTAACTGTGCTGTACAGGTATTTGGATATAACATTCTATTTAATTTTCTAAAGTGGCACAAAAGGGTTTTCATACTTTTGTGTTTAGTGAAGCAGATCTCTTGATTGCCGAAATCAAAATGAATGAAACAAACGCTATTTGAAAGCTGGGACTGCTCCCTTGACGTTGATGTAAGCATCATGTCAGAACAGTATTTTCTAATTACCATAGAGAGCGCTTTTCACTCGCACAATTTGTTTTGAGACAGGCTGTAGAGTAGGCATACTTTTACCGGAATGGTCAACAATAAGTCAGCGACATTCAGTTCTATAGATACTTTATTTTGCTGCTAAGATCGAATGATGCCGACACCAGGTTGCACAAATGGGCTTTCCAGTTGAAATCCATATATATCCATACCCTCTATGGAAGACATGACCTTAATCTCCCACACAGGAAGTGTATAGAGCCACCCATTAAGGTAAACCAAATTAAAATCCAATCCCCCTGTGTGGAAGATTATTCAGGTCATGTTCTTCATAGGGGGTGTATGGATATCAACTGTAGTAGCCCAATGTAAACAAATAATAGCGGGAAATATGCACAAAATGTCGGTAATATGCGATTGTTATAAGCGAGTGTGTACTCATATATCTCATAAAGCATGAATTGATATGATCTCTATTTCCATGATATGATTTGATATGACCGGCGGTGACGTCATAGCCTTCGCGTAATTCAATCGGTGAGTCTTCCTGTCAATGGAAAAAGAATAATCGGTGACGTCATAGCCTTCGCGTAATTCAATCGGTGAGTCTTCCTGTAAATGAAAAAGAATAATTTACGGTGTGGATACTGATGTTTCTAGAAATTGATCACAGAGTAATTAAGATTTCAACCCTCAACGTCGTGACATTATTAAAAACCAGTCTTGTTGAAAATGCCAGACTGCCTTCTTTGAATATGGTTTTCCTTTGTAACACGTAAAAAAATCACTTTCCAGCGGCTTTGTGCGCATTGGAACAGCAAGAATCTACCATTGTTTGACGAAACCTGGTTGCAACGACCGAGATACAATACTCACTTAGTACACATTGATCTTTCACAAAACGCTTTCAAAACCATTCCTGAAATGCTACTTTGGGGGATTCCGTGGCTGGAATATTTAGATTTATCTGACAACTTGATTACTGAATTACCGGATGTAGGACAAACCGAACCGGATCAATCTGGGTAAGCATCTATTTTCTGGGGAAAGCCCTATAATGGTAGTGGCCACTAGGCCACTAGTATCCAATGTAAAAGGACGCAGTCACGAAAATACATGACTAAACACTGCCATGTTCAAGTTATGTGTTTTGGAATTGGTTTTGGTCACGTGGTTTCTTTTGGATTTGGATTGAAGCTGTATGACTTCCGATATAGGCTAGTTGACTTCTATTCTTAAGTTATTTATTGCTCGAAAGAAATGAAAAATGGGGGAGAGAGCTGGAGAGAGATTGTGTGTATGGGATGAGAGGTTAGGGGAGAGAGAAAGAGAAACAGAGGGGAGAGAGGGGATTCGAAGGGGGAGGGAGAGTGGAGTGGAGTAGTGTGTAGGGTATATGAAAGTGTAGGGGGAGAGGCGAGTTGAGAGGAGAAGGAGACACTGAGGAGAGGAGGAGAGGAAATAGGAGAAGAGGAGGTACTGTTTATATAGGTGAGGGAGCCGAGGTGAGAGGTATATGGGTTGTGCTCTCCGGGGACAAGAAACCGATTCGTAATCAAATTATCTCCATCATCATCGCTTATGTCTCTAAGCACTCTAATTGGGTCAATAAATTGCATTTGTAGTCGCTGATAGCTCTACAGATATTCAAGTGCAGCCTTACCTCAAACAGAGTAATCAATAATCAGTTGACAACGGCTGAGATTCCGGGAGGTACAAAATTTGAAATACCAAGTATTTGACAGTGCAGTGGCCGCGCATAGAATTCGGTTCAGCCACAAGCTTTGTAATGGCCACGAAAGTCAGTGGTAGAATAATGCAGTAGTACCCAACGTACTTCATTGTGTAGAGTTACGTACGTATAATCCAGTGGTGTAAGTTACTTAAAGATCGAGGGGCAACTTGATCCTGACTCAAAATATGTGGGTGATACTAATTAATTTTGTCTGGCTTATTCTTTTGCAGTCTCATATATCTGAAAGTGACCAGCAACAAACTAACATATATATCCAACGACGTTTTTATGATGCCACAACTGCAAATGCTGTCCTTGGCAAGGAATAAGATCACATTTATTGGACTCATTGAGCAGGAAGGTATGATTTGGATGTGAAACAAATTTAGAGATAAAATTCCTGTGTCTTACTTTTAATTAGGTCATACTTTTAATTAATCCATGTATGCAGCTCGTTAAGGCCACCAGGGACCCAAATGATAACCTTAGGGGCACACCATTTCTCAGGAAATATAGCCACCTCAAAGTCCCGAATTATTAGCCATTGGCTCTCTTAAATGTTGTGAATATAAACTGTAATATTATGCCAACGCCTACCAAAGTTCAGACTAAAGAGTGAAACAATATAAAACTTCCATTATTATCAAATATTTGTTTTCTTTTTAAAAAAATAATTTTGGTTAGGTGATGTGCAACCGGAGTGGAAGTGTACAAGTCTACAGGAACTCAACCTATCATTTAATGAGCTGACATGTTTACCTGAAAGGTTATCGGTGGCAAGCAGATTGAAGCGTCTTGAAGTGTCCAATAACCATCTAGAAGAAATGACGAAGCCGTGGCATTGTCCAATGGTTTGTGTTTCTCAACAACAACAACAACAACAACAACAACAACAACATATGCAACAACATCATCGTCATCATCATCATCACCATCTTCACCATCAACATCATACGCGGGGGGGGGGTGTTGTGGTGCGAAGGGTGCAATGTATGGGAAAAATTAAGAAGTCCCCAAAAAATCCCAATAATTAGGTTATTATGCTTTATTGGTCAAAAGTCAAAAAGAGGTCCAAATTTCTAGAGGAAGATACACTTTTCATAAAATCGCCCCGGGAAAGGTCCACAATCCGCACCCCACCCCAAAAACATATCCTGCGTACGGGCCTGGGATCACCCAATGAGAACTCCAGCACCAGAAGCAGCACGTTAAAACACTGCTTCTTTACAAAAAGTTGCAGGTGCTGGCAAATGCAATTGTCTGCTACCCGGCACAATAAGTAGTCCCTCCCTTTCTGTACAGCTATCATGTTTATTGAAATTATCGGGAATATTTCTGATTTTTACATATTGTTTTTTATGCACAGGAAATTCTGGACCTATCGCATAATGCGATATCCGAGATACCAGATGTTCATGTTTACTGGCGTCAATCTTTGAGAATTCTCAACTTGAGTAGCAATAACCTCAGAAGAATCCCGCACACAATTTGTCAGCTGACAATGCTGGAAAATCTGGACCTAAGCAACACGGGGATTCGACGGCTACCTGACAAGGACACGTGGAAAACGTTTTCTTTGGCAAAGTTGGATCTTTCAGCCAATCATCTTGTCGTAAGGAAGGCCAAGATGAGGAAAATCACACGGTATTATGGATTTGGTTCCCCATCTTTCACACAGTATTGGTAAGGGTGTTTGGCGGCCACTATCGAAGGGAGAGTCTTTCGGAATTGATTTAGAATGGGTCTTAAAGGGATCTAATTTGACACAGCAATGTCTGAAGTATTGATTTTTGCGCTCATTAAACAGTCATTTATATATATTATGACTGTTTATTGAGCGAAATGGGAATTTTGGAATCAGAATGGTAGGGAAAAAAGATAAAATTGTTTTAGACCTAGTTTTGCTCGGTTGTCAAATTGTAGAATAAACCATACTTAATCATTAGTTAAAAGTTAACATTGCAAACTAAACAAAGGAATTGATTCAGAGAGAAGAAGGGTATCGCGTCGATGTGGCCGCACATCCATGTCACCAATTTTTAAGACTATATTTTTGTACAAACCAGATATTAGACAACATGATATCTGTGACGTAAGTACGTATGAACAATAAAAGTCTATAATATTTTTTATTTCTTAGGGAGTACATCGAGCCTGTAGAGCTGTCATTTCCAGACTATTTTGATAAAAAATTGAAGGCACTGAATTTAAGCTACAATGACCTGCACGATGTTCCCGACTCTGTTTGTCAAATGCGACATCTTCAGTACCTTGACATTCAAGGGTAAGTTGATCTTGTAAAATATATGCTCTTAAGGTCTGTAAAGAGGGCGGACCGTGGTTAGAATTACAGTTAGACGGTGTCTGTAAGATCCCCCGCCAAATAAACTTAGCAGTAGGCTTGTTCAGACGATCGATTGTAAAGTCACTTGTAAGTGCTTTCGAATGTAAACTTGCAAGTAGTGCCCGTCTAAACGCACCCACATGTAGCTACATGCAAGTTACTTTTGACGATTTTACATGTAAGATATCTTACATGTAGCGTGAACAAGACTTGCATGTAACTCGCATTGTGTATAATCATGCCATAAGTTACCAGTGAATGTCACGCTTACTTGTGAGTTGGCTTACAAGTCCCGTGTGGACACACACTTGCTTGTAGGGTGGTTCGAAAGGCAAGGTTTAGGGAAATCATGAATTCCAACATTTTTGCAAATATCTCCAAAACCTTTCATGATACAATCTCAAGTGAGTTTGTGCTTATGTAGGGATATGTTGGCCATGTTATGAAGGTAATAAAACCGTTGCCATGGTAACCAAGCAGTCGCTATTGGCTTCTGACCAATCACATTAAAAGTTGGGTTTTTCCTGTTTTTTCGCAAATCACTTCATTTTTCCCAATAGAAGTATACTCACATGTTGAGTCATGTTCCTGCACACCTCCACTGATTTTCCGTAAAAATCCCAGTGGAGGGGGGTCAAAGTGAAATTTTCGTTTTTTGGCCACAGATTCCATATTACTTACAAACTTTTTACGGGAAAATCAGTGGAGGTGTGCAGGAACATGACTCAACATGTGAGTATACTTCTATTGGGAAAAATGAAGTGATTTGCGAAAAAAAATAGAAGTCCCATAACCACGATAACTAGAGTTTCAATCAGCCGTCTACTCTCCGCATGTACTGTGTTATGCTCAGTGGAGGCGCCAGGAATTTTTCGGGGGGGGGCATTGAGGGACAAAGTGAATTTCAGGGGGGGGGCAAAATCAACAATTAAAATCAATTTTGGGATTTTACTGGGGGGACACGGGGTGGGGGGAGGGGTAAGAGTTCAGACTGGGGGCATTGGCCCCTCATGCCCCCTGGCGCCGCCACTGGTTATGTTTTGTAGTGACGACTGATTAACTTACAGACCATATCGTGACGGACTTCTGAAAATATTAAATGCGACTTTGGTTGTGCGCTATAGCGCGACTGACTAGCGGCACCCGTGTACCGCGCCGTTTGTGACAAGATCGCGCTCTGAAGTTCTTAAAACAACAAGCTCGGTCAAAAGGTCAATTTGGATACAACTGCGCATGCTCTATGCCACCGGAATCCTGTTGCAAAATTCGTCACTTTTTTCCACGTAGTTTTCTCAGTCGTCAATCCAGACGGTTGATGACTGAGGGCAGCAGTCTAAACTAGAGTAACAATCGACCAATAATTCAAGTATTCAAGTAATCAATCAATCGATAAATGCATAAATAAGTATATTATTATTAATAATGATAATGAAAAATAATGCAGTTACACAATTTCTGTATTAGTATATCAATCAGCAAAACGTATGGCAATGTTATGAAAGAGTAAAAGAGACGAAATGAGCTGTATCAACAATAACAAGTATGTGCCGAAAGATTTGACTTTGACATGTCGCTGTCTTGAAATATCAAATTTGGAAAAACGCCTCAAATCTTAAAACAAACACGAGCCTTCCAAAATAAATCTACACGCGCACTCGTTGGCCTGTGGGGGTGGTAGGTCGCGTATCTTCCCCTCTCCATGTACTTTAGTTTGCCTCTTACCCACCTCTAAAGAGGATTAATCCCAAAAGTTTTAAAATATTTCCCAATAATTAAGTACTTACTTGTAGTGCATATTGGCTTTTGTTATTTTTCTCATGAATGATCATTAACTCTAGAAAGGAGTTTGTTGCATAAATGATAAATGATAAATAACTTTATTTAGAAAAGGTAAGGAACTATTGTTATGCTTGATGTATAAATGAACACTTCACTGTTCAATAGTATTTTTTTATATATTTGATAACATTAGGTTTAAAAGATCAGGCTTAGTATGTTGTATAACGTCACATGTCACATCATCAATTAGGCATTTGATAATTTATCATTTCTCGTAGGAACCCATGTATAACATGTCTACCAGACCAGATGGCTGCCCTTCGAGATTTGGTCAACTTGAAATTTGGTTCTATTCAAATCAAACATCCTTCGGAACTTGCAAAGCTGTTTTGTCAACCGACCGAGCGCAATGTGGAAGATAAGACACATTTAGTCAAACAAACACTTCGGAAGAGGTTCTTACAATACGAAGTATGCCGAGAAATGAAGATAATCATGGTCGGACCTTCGGTAATACATTTATGATGGCATTGTTGATGTTGGTGTGGTCGTGGGCAGTGCTAATGTGGATGTTGATGGTGGTGTACCTACGATATGAAAAATGCCGAGAATTGAAAGCCATTTCAGTCGGACCTTCGGTAATATGGCAGTGTTGATGATGGTGGCACTGTTGATGTTGATGATATCGGCGATGCTGGTGTGGATATTGATGCCGGTGTTGTCAGTGCTAGTGTGGATGTTGATGTCGGTGCAGTGTTGGCTGCGTTTGTGTGGATGTTGATGTTGGTGTTGGCGGTGCTGGTGTAGCTGTTAATGTTGGCGGTCTGGTGTGGATGTTCATGTTGGCGATGTTGGTTTTGTGGTGGCATTTGCGTTGGTGTTGTCTAAAGAACTCATCTTGGTATAGTGGTGATGCTGTTGTGGTGTTCAAGTTGATGTGGTGGTCATGTTGGTGATACTGTTGGCGTTGGTGGTGTTAGTGTACAAGTTGGTACGGTTTTTTTACGGATGGCGATGTAATGGTGCTGCTGCTCCTGGTAGTAGGGTGGTTTTGATGAAGATTCTACTCGTTTCATTTTTACAGCTATCAGTTTGTTTGATCATACGATCCGTATACCAGCAGACACACATCTTTTTATAGAGAAATGGTTTAAATGGCGGGTTTTAATAACATTCATCAAACATTTTTGAAAACGTGATGCAAAACGTTCTCACAGAATGTTATTTAACTGTTGACATTTTTTTGCAAAAATGTAAGCCCAGAATATTTTACAATAACGTTTTAAAAACGTATGATAATTTATTAAAACGTTTTGAATAAATGTTTTATGAACATTTTTGTGTTTGCTGGGTATATGTACCTTCTTTTGCAGCAAACTGGCAAAACTGAGTTACTGTGCAGCTTGACAGGCATTGAGTGGCCACAATCGGACTTGGGAGTAAACGTTGTTTCCAAAGCCTCTTTGAACTTCGACAAGAAAGTGGTAATTAAGAGAATTATAAACACTCCAAGAAAAGTAAGTTCCCCTCTATATCCTTATATCTTCAGAACCCATGTTGCGATTGAAATGGGTCTGTGTATAGTTCATCAGACATATCACATCAACACTGACTGAAAGAAGGCCCATTTCAAAATGGGCAAAAACGTGTGTTCTTTGACGGAGGATGATCAGGCAGTGTAACTTTTACTGCCTGACGCTGTATTCACATGTACGAAGTAATGATATCCACGTGTTTATGTAAGAATTTGTCTCGTCTACAAAGCCTACACTATTCATCCAGAAAAGGATGATTGCTATTGGCCTCTCGCAGGCTACTACTTCGGTCAAAGAAGTTGCCCGTACAATGAACGTCAGCCAAAACGCAATTAGGAAATTGCGAGTAAAGTTCACAAACTGATGACGTGAAAGACAACCAAGAGGTGGGAGGCCAAAGGACACTATTCAGCAACAACTGATCGGTCAGTGTTGGTATGATACACCTAATGACGTGTACTAACCCACCCATTTCAATTGCATAATAACGCTTTGAAGATATACGGTAAAATGTAAAGGGGAACCTACTTTTTTTAAAGTGTTTATTACTTGTATTGGTAGCAACAATGTAGATAGTCAAATATAAGCTGGTATTTACTCAAGGAATATGTAACTTACCCATCCTTGATACGTATAATTGCTTTTGTCTGAGTTGACATACTAAGTAGCTTAATAGCCCGACACTTAAGCTCCATAAATTCATCATGGAGAACCATAAATTAAAAAAAAAGTAAAAGTACATAAAACCGGACAATCCGAGAACCTGGCTGCGGTTTCTCCTTTCCTTTGTGGAGTAAAATGAGAACTTATGTCCTATCCCAACCAGTGGAACGCGACCCATAGAATCATGAGCTCCATGTAGGAATAATGTAGGACATTTGATATCGGGTCGTGAGTGTTCCAACATTATTAGAGTCGCGATCCAAATAAGGTTGGGAGCCCAGAGTATAACTTAACATTATGTGGCCAATCTGCAGACTACGATTTCACTGACATCTATATATATTTCTAACTCAGCAGGATATTCAGTTCACAATATGGGATTTGAAAGGCAGTGATGAATATCTTGTCATCCATCAAGCTTTCTTGACGCCACACACTATCTATTTACTCGTTTGGGATATGACCAAGCGTGACGATGAAAGCATGGAGAAACTTGAACCCCATGTTTTGAACATCAAGGTAATCTTATGAATGCAACTGGGTCGTAACAAAGAAATATTGCTTGATTATGAATCTATTGTAACATATCGTTTCAACAATTATGAGTCAGTAGCCGTAACGCAGATGTGCATATTCAGTTTCTTCTACATTTCCAAGCATTGTATGAACATGATGAATGAATTCTTGTAAGATGATTGACACACATATGAATTTTATTTCATTCAGGCAAGGGCACCTTTAAGTCCAATCATAGCAGTAGGAACCCATATCGATAGATACAAACACAACAGACAACAAATCGTAACAGAATCTATCGCAGCTTTCTCGCGCAAGTTTCAAGACACCGATTTCACGTTTGTTGAGGTTGACGCCAGACCAGTGAGTTCAGAGGGCATTATAGATCTCAAGCGGATGATATACAACCATGCAACTACCATGACTTATATGAAGGGTCCCCATAGGTACATCATGTTGGGCAGAGAGGTAAATACGAATGTTGCTCATTTTAGGCAAGTTTGTCATTTTAAAGTTATATGTGATTATTCTTGGAAACCTGGAAGATGAATCCAGCGTAGCTGCAACCATCAGAAATAGGATATTTTGAACTAATCATCTGTGTGAAGTCCTAGTGATGCATAATAGCACCACAGAAGTATTATTTGTGAAGTATTGCCAAGAAAGTATCAATGACGATCTCGATATTAAGTAAATATTGTTTTGTTAATGATTATGTAAAAGTTCAATGCTTGATATTAGTATTCGTACTTTGACAAAATTGTTTAGGTCCCGAGATCGTTTATACACTTGAAAGAGCAACTGTCGCATGCACAAGAGAATTTACCAGTACAGCGGCAGCATGCACAAGATGGTGTACCAGTAAGTCCCAAACCGTTCTTAACTGAAGCCGAATTGGCAGCCATTATTGAAAGAATGTCAGGGAATTTCATTGAGACTACGAAGGAAGTTGAACAAGGTAAATCCGTAATTATAAATTTGATATTTAAAAAGAGGCAAAAGATTGTTTATCCGATTTAGACACAATAGTATTTACTTCACCTTCAGTAGTTGGAGTATTTACCTGGTCTGTTAGTATCGTTTGTTCGGTACCGTTACGGAATACCCTCCGCGCTGTCCGTAAAAGAGACTAAGAGAGAACTCGTTGTAACTAACGGAACCAACGGACAGCGCGGAGAGTATTCCGTAACTATTCCGTTTATTCTTTGATCACTAATTTAGAATTTAGAGTTTGTGATTCATTCGCCGTGACAGAATTTCAAAAGAATTTGATGGCGTAAACCGCAACTGGTGCACGTAAATATGGTAAACCGTCTTCTAGCAAATCGTAAATGCTTAAATATTTTGGTATCTAGTCCTACTTTAGGACCCCAAAGTGGTTTGATACGAACCAACTGTTGAAATCAAATGTAAATGAATATATATCTCAACATGTGTCACATTTTGACCTGTGATACAATTTAATATAATAATTATGTCATGATCTTAAACTTATTATTTTTAGTCGTAGAATACCTTCAAGATTGCGGTACTTTGATCCATATACAAGACTATACGTACAAGCTTACAAGACTCTATTTCCTGGACCCTGTTTGGTTATCAAACACATTGGTAAAAGTAGTCCGACTCAAGAACAGCGATATCAATGAACACCAGGGAATTGTCACAGAATCACAACTCAGACGACTCTCTGTAGCATCCGGATTTGGAGAACACAATTTCAAGGAGTATCTACAATTATTGGCTAGATTTGAAATTACACTGTCCACAATCAAATCCTGGTAAGACTATCAAAGCAATCTTGAGCCCAATCTTGAACCCAACTGCAATTCCTGCCCTATCTAGATATCCAACTGAAGAAAGTCAGGTATCTTGAGCCTTATTATGGTTTCATACTGTCATGACGCATTGCAGACAAACGGACATACTCAAGGCTTGTCATTGGTTGATACGTCATGCCGCTTGCCGCAGCGGTAAGCGCTTTGGAAGTCCTGATCCAAGTCCAGGCCCCGTTTTCAAGACAATTACGAATTTTAACAAATCCAGGACAAAATAGCCCAGACTAGGTTATCCTCATGACTGTGACCATGGTAAATAAATCTTCTTTATTTATAGGTAAATAACTGCGCATCAGTTTTTTGGAGGGCATTGCGAAAAATCTAAACATTTTGCCTGTGGAACTGAAGAATATCCCGAAGTGCGCAGCCCCGAGGGTTATTTCGAGGTCCAAAGCAAAATGTTTAGATTTTTACAATGCCTGACATAACGGATGCAAAGTTATTAACCGAATCGTCATTTATAACTCAACACTCAACCACATCTCAAGATTTTATTCTCTGAAATTTGTTGAAATAAACAATTTTAATCACAACTTATATTTCGCCCTTCAAAAAAATCGACCAGGCCTAAAACGGACTTACCAATTACGCGCAATCACGCCATGTGCAACTACGGTAGTTGCGTGCGAGTCAAGTGTTCCGGCGCAACGTATGTATGGTATACGCACAAGCGTAAGTAATTCCTCGCTACGTCACTCGCGGACGTCATTGTTGGATATCAATAACCTCCGCGCCGGTGTGCGTATATTATCATCTAACGAGCAATTTGATTGGGACGCACATATGCGGAGACTCATTAATAAACGCGATGCGTGCGATCCAATCACATCTAGTTATTTTTGAAAACGCGAACGCAAATCGAGGTCATCAATTAGAGGTTAATAACTGCGCATCGGTTATTTGGAGGCATTGTGAAAATCTAAACATTTTGCCTTTGGAACCGAGGAATATCCCGAGGGCGTAGCCCCGAGGATATTCCGAGGTCCAAAGCAAAATGTTTAGATTTTTCACAATGCCGATATATTATTCGATGTAAAGTTATTAACCTCATTCATCTTTCGTCACTTTAATCTCTTCACCTTACAAAATAACATGAAATTTTGCTCAAAAGTTTATAAAAATAGATGATTTTTACATCTTTCCTTTACAAAAATCGATCAGGCTAAAACATGACGACCAATAACAAAAGTGCGTATCACAGTCTGTGCAAATATGGTAGCGCGCAATCCAAATACGGCAGCCAGCGCGCGCGCAGTTTGTTCGACGCACAACAACACGCAAACGCCGGTCAATTGTGTGCGTCTTTGGAACAATTACGCATTTTGCGGTCAATTGTGAGATATTAATGACCTCGATTTGCGTTCGCGTTTTCACAAATAACTAAATTTAATTGGATCGCACGCATCGCGTTTATTAATGAGGTTATGAATATCTCACAATTCACCGCAAAATGCTTAATTGTTCGAAAATAAATATTGGTTACCTCCGCGAGCGCCATATTGCGCGTCAAACAAACTGCGCGAGCGCTGGCTGCCGCATTTGGATTGCGCGCTACCATATTTGCACAGATTTTGATACGCACTTTTGTTATTGGTCTTCCTGTTTTAGCCTGATCGATTTTTGGAATGGGAAGAGGTAAATTTTTTAGCCAAATTTGTGTTATTCTGTAAAGTGAAGAGATCAAAGTGACGGTTATGAATGAGGTTAATAACTTTGCATCGGTAATATGTCGGGCATTGTGAACAATTTAGAATTTTCACAATGCCCTCCAAATAACCATATTATACCATATGAATACTAGTATTTGACATCATAAAACTGTTTTGATGTAATTATTATGGTGCCCATTTGTCGTGGGGGAAATAAATTAGGTGGACATTTTGTAGCATTGGGCAAGTTTAATTTACTGGGTGGGCATTTACCTCCCTTTGTGGTATTGTCTAATATTGTGTTTCATTGAAGTGTGAGATGATGCTTCCTTGTACAAAGTATTTCGTTTGTATATGTCTTTCTTACATATTCCATCGGAACAGTAAAATTCGTATTTATTTTTACTAGCCGAGAATCCTGTTCTTTAAACGAACCTCGTAAGTACATTATACCGTCTGCTCTTCCTTATGGACGCCCTTGGATTGAGACTATTGGAGACAACCCATACAAACACAAACTGATGAGGTGGTACCAGATGGCTTACACACCACCAGGATTCTGGAGTCGTCTTGTGGCACGGCTATTGGTCTCTATCAAACAACAAGATTTGAATCAATTCAGGTAAAATAAATAAATCTCAACACAAACTCCAATCAACAGCAAACACAAAACGTTTTCGACATTAGGTTAGGTTAGGAAAGGTGACCAGAAAAAGTTCAAATGTCGTGTTATATAAAGGTGTATAAAGATTATAAAACGTTTTTATAATATTCCAAAACATTTTCTGGAAAACTTATTGCAAATTATTCTAACAGACTGTTATTTAAATGTCGAAATATTTGGCAACAAATGTTTGCAAAGCATTTTTATGATAACATTTCGACAACATTATTAAAATGTTATTAAAACGTTTTTTACCAAACCAAAATAGAATCCATTTAATGTTTTTAATAACGTTCTGGGTTTGCTGGATCTTTTAATGCCACCCCTTATCCTAAACCTAATCCTAATTCTAATCCAGTGACCACCGCTTCCCATGACCATATCAACAACAAAAAAATCATATTTTCGTTATCAGGATTCAACTAGAACACATTCTGCCTTGCGTTAGTCAAGAAGGACTATTCATCCGCCATGACGATGGTGAAATTAAGATCGAGCCTATGCAGATTTTCAATGATCCAAGTTTGCGTATCATTTTACTGAGCAAGGACAACTTGTTTTCTCCATTGGGATTTATCGTCGACCACATTGAAAAGTTGTTGAAAGAATGGTATCCAGGTAAATTAGAATGGTTATCGGATACAGGCTGTATCAAAATTACTGGTATCCCCACAGCTTCCACTGATTGCGAGAGGACGGTAAGAAGCAGTTTTTTAATAAGTGTCAGAACTGACGGGTACCATTCATTCTGATACAGCCTGTATAAATCCTTTTGTTTCACAAACTGCTCAAACGGGATTCATAGTAATGGGCTCTGCACCCCTGTGAAAAATATGCCCTTACACTACCACACAAGGTGGGGTGCAGACTCAAAATGGAGCTACCCATTCTGGTAACTCCACTTAAAAATTCATACTCACTGTGTGGAAGATTAAGGTCATGCCTTCCATAGGGAGTTTATGGATTTCAACTGGAATAGCCCATTTCCATTCAGCAATGATGCATGTGGAAGAGATTCTCATGGTTCGTAGCATCGTATTGTATTTTCCAATGTTAAATAGCGGTTTTAAAAACTCACGAATGGTTTTCCTGATTTAGAAGAAGATGTAAATTTCACCCCGCTTCAGCTTTTGCAAACTAAATCTGCTCGACTTATTTTCAGACAACACAAACGCACTCAAACATCCCTCTCCTCCAGTCTCTTCTCTTCTCTGGTTGCCTGTTGCCGAAAGAATCCAATTCAAGACTCTCGTTCAAGCACACACGGCTTTCTATCTTTTTTTTAATTTCTAGCTATATTAGGGTGACTACTACACTCTTTGTAAAGACTCCGCTGATATTATTGATGTCCCACGTCCTAAGATATTGGCTATTTCCCGGGATTTCCTATTGATGCCTCCGCCTTTGGAATGATTGATTGATTAAATCGCATCTTTTTATTTTTCCTTCTTCTATATTTTACTGCAATTTTTCTATCTTTCCTTATGTGAATCCGCGTCGTGTTTGTGTAAAAGGCGCTTTATAAATCTCATTGTTTATGTTTAAGTTGAATTTGCTATGGTTGATATATTTGCAGGTCTAACCAAAAATAGACTGGATGGTAGGCCACGTGTTATACGATACATTCCATGTCCAGTGTGCGTCCAGAATTTCCAAAACAATACTTCTGATGAAGAAGGTCATCAACAGATCCCGAAGACCAAAGATACCACCTTTTTACGTTGGAAGAGTTGATCAGGGCAACATGCATCGAAGGTCGGGAATTCGTTGTCTGCCCAAAGCATCCAAGTGATACGGTTCCAGCGAAAACCCTTGCTCCTGATTTGTTCTTGACAGATCTTGCGGTAGAGCACTTGAACGACAAAGAGTTGATACTGGATCCGGTCAGAATCGGCAAAGGTAGTTTTGGTGAAGTGTATACCGCACGATATCGTGGGCAAACTATTGCCGTTAAAACGTTGCTCCGCAGACGGTTACAACATCAACCGCAAAGCCAGTCCCCTTCATCCTCTTCGTCGCCGACATCTTCCTCTGACTTATTGATAGGAGATGAAACAGGCCCCGTGCCTTCTCCAATTGCAACATCTTCGACTTTGCCTCAACCCGGTTCAGGAATTCAAACGGCCTTGCATTCGGTTATGGGTGCCTTTCCAAGACTACGGTATGAAGTGCGCATGATGGCCAAACTCAACCATCCTTGTGTTCTGGAGTTGGTTGGGGTATCGATTAAGCGACTTGCATTCGCTATGGAGCTTTTACCCTCTGGAGATTTGGCATCATATATAAGTGACGTATACAAGCAACGAATTCGAGAATTCGTTGCAGGCGAGGTTGTCCATGAATCCGTTCTCCCGCGAAAGTTATCATTCAAGATTGCATACCAATTAGCTTCGGTGATAAGCTATCTTCATAGTGCAGGTGTTATTCACGCAGATATCAAGACCAACAATGTGTTGCTGTTCTCCACTGACATTCGTTCTCCAATCAATATCAAGTTGGCTGATTATGGAATATCGCATGAAATGGATGTAGGAGGAGTTCGCGGGGACGTTGGACGTAATGTGTTCTGTGCACCGGAGATCATTAAAGGCCTAGCTTTTGATGAAAAGGTATTGAAAGTGGCAATAATAATGCGTAACAGTCTGCAGTATTAGCGTTGCTGTCCATAGTCGTCCGTGTTGTTAAGGAATCGGATAGCAACGGTTGCACAGTAATTTTTGTGAGACCTGAGAGCACATCAGACACACTAAATTGCACGAGGAATGTTCTGATATCAAATAATTTTGATTTTGTGAATTCGCGATATAATGCCAATTTTATGGCAAATTATCAATATCAAGTTAAAAATTATTTGATATCAGAAGGACATTCCTCGTATTCAGAATGCAACTTGATGTGTCTGATGTCCTCTCATGTCCCACACAAATACTGTCCAAACATTGCTATTATATCCCTTAATTGATCCAAACTTAATCTTAAAGGTCAAAATATATTTTTCACGTTTAAACACCAGCAACTCTACTGTTATAATACTACTGAAACTAGTTTAACTTTATATTTGTCTTCTTACACCCACTTTTCTAACTCCCCAGATCGATTGGTTTTCGTATGCCATATTTCTATATCACTTGATAAGTGGAACAATACCATTCCAAGATGAAACGTATCTTGCTACTATATCGCAAGTCACATCAGGTTCCAGACCGGATTTTAAGTATTTCAACTACTCCATGCGACCACAGTTGCCTAATGTTGAAGGCTTAATGGAGGAGTGCTGGAGAGAAAATCCTGACGATAGACCGAGTGGGAAAGCGGTAATAGATACCATGCAAGACCTCAGTTTCATGTGTCTGCGAAGACGTATGGCGTTGCAGAGTGAATCAACTGCTGTTTTGTACACAAACTGTGATGATCAGGTATAGAAACATTATCTTGTTGATTCTGCCATTGAGAATAGATCAGATTCTCCAGATCTTATTTTACTCTATTCGTCTTTTTACATAGTACATTGTACATGTAGATTTAAAATCATTTATTTTTAAATTTTATTCGTATTAACTTATACGATTCCATCTCTATCTCTCTGTCGTTAATGAAGAAGTAGGGAGCGACTTTTTTCCAGTAAGCTCCATCTTGGACCATCTTTCTGGCCTCTTGAGGTGAAAATTAGACGTGATCAGAGAAAAGCTTCACTCGTACTCTTTTGTAAAGCATGCTTTGCTGATAAAGTATTGTATAAAGTGGTTTATTCTGAGGGAGACGAAGTGTGTGATCGATCTATCTCCCTTTGATTTCCTTGGATGGTATTGATTTTATGTATTGGTTAAAATCAATTTTATATTTTCATTATCTTTCTTAAATCGTGTCATCACTTCACTTTTTGAATAGAATGATACCGATAATAAGTACTTTGTGTATATCTGGAACCACGATGGCCAGGTTATAGAACGTGACGTGGCTACAGGAGACATAAACGGCAAAGTTATCAAGGTTGCAGACCAAGAAGAAATCGACCAAGTACTATGCGCATGCGCCTTTGACAGGACACACGTCGTGGGGACGTCGGTATGTAGACGACATTCATAATAATCTTATTATTTATCACTTTTGATAAATAAAATATGTTTACTAGTCTGTGGAATTATATTTATCATGTAGGCCTATATTTTTGTCTGAAATTCAACACAGCAATGGAGATCAATATGCCTTATAAATCCTAAATCCTATGCTGCGGTTACACATTCCATAGAGCAAAATGGTCCCATGGTTCGATAGGACTTTTCTAACAAAACCACTACTAAAAGAATGCTCTTGTTGACATGAAGTTTGCATTTTGTTTCTTTCAGAAACTGATTATCCAGACATAATCTAGTAGCTGGCAAACTTGTTCTTCGCAACCAGTTAAGGCTTTCGTCCAAACCTTCCTCACTCTATTACCATAAGGATGAGAAACCAAGAAGCGCATTGGTAAGGGAGAAATTGAAAAGCGCAACAAATATCATTTGTTAGTGAAACCTTTGCCAATTTTCAAATAAATATTCTGAAATAGAATAACGATGTAAGATTGTTCAAATTGCCAAACGTTCTTTCTCGACGTGACGACAATAGCGATGACAATGGTATTAATTATATGATGATGATGATAATGCTGATGATGACTACGATGGTAGTCAATTATGATCAGGTTGTAGATGAAGAGGAGGAACAGAAGGAAGAGGACCAATGCTACTCTGCTACTATATATATACATGAGATGTAATCAACCTTTGATTTGTTTATGCTATTTTCTATGTACAGATGCCACAACAACAGCGCCTACCTGGCCATAAGTATGGCAATCTGTTTGTTGGCATGGATGATGGCAAAATTGCTATCTTCAAACATCAAACCTCAAAAGATGAACCAATTTCGAAATGGATTCACATCAAAACCTTAACGATCAGCATCGAGCCAGCCCCATGCCGATGTATCACACCAGCAAAGGACAGAAACGAAATTTGGATCAGTTGTGGAAATAATCTTCGCGTCTTCAATCTGTCCGATGGGTTGTTCGATGCCATAGTGATCCCCGTGTTGTTAGATGAGCATGATAAGGAAGGTGTTGCTAGTAATGATGTGAGAGGGCTTTGCTATGCAAATGGCAGTGTATGGTGTTACGTACAAGATTCTCATGATATTGTACGCTACGATGCAGCTACCCGTGGCTTAGCAAACACTTTCTCATGTGGCAATAGTCAGCAACGTCCTGGGGACTCTCTGTCAAATGCAGATCTGCCCGTAATAGAGGTAGACGTCAAACGCGCCAAAGTCACCTCTATCTTGACTGTTGAAGACACCATTTGGGTTGGACGAAGCCAAGGAGATATTCTAGCTGTTTACGTAGGTAATGATAAAGAAGACAAGTTTGGGGAGGTGTTGGCGGTATTTGAAGCCAAAATTACAACCAAAGTACACACGACTCAGTTGCTTCAGCTAGGCGGTGATCGCGTATTAGAGTGCCAAAATGTCAAAGACCGGGGTGGACCATTTTGTCACAATCTCATGCTGTGGGAGCAGTGGGGAAGGAAGGAAATCGAAGTAGCCAATGATCTTACTGTCATCTCACGACTCGATGCTGTCAGACATGACTAATAACTGGTGATGGACACAATAACCTTTATAAGCACTTTATAAGTACAAATTCATGTTATCACGTGCGTATGGATATCTGTAAACCGTACGATAGAACTTCGGTTAATAGCAAAACAAATGAATGTAAAAGTCATGTACTATTGAGTATATCCACCCATGGGCGAAAAAGATCATGATGCAGTCATGTCTACAGTAGAATTCATCTCGACCTTTGCAGGACTTAAACCCCATTAAAAGCTATTAAACCAAGATAACACTCATTGAAGCAGCTCAACTGATTAAATCAGATCTTCTCTGGTTGTGCACAAGTGTCTGTTTTCAATGTGCGACATCGCAATAAAGCTGGTATTATAGCTTCAGTTGGGTAACCGATTATAAAGGAAACGAAAGGAAACAATGGTATGTGTACCATTGTTCACGAAATGAGACAAAGACCTGCTTTTTGTTAACCAGCATTCTTCAAAATGAGCAACATAATGATTGTTGACTTAACACGGTTTGGAAATAATTTCTTCATATTTTTGGTGTTATCTGTCGTTTACATATCCTTCCTAAAACACAAAAGTGCGACCCTCTCCAAACATCTAAATTAGCTAAAAATTTAGGACATGTTACAAAACTTTATTTTCTAGAACCTATTTAGAATAATTTAAATGTAGCTTTTACCGTTTTTTGTGGCATCCTTCAGAAGTGAGCGGTCCGATACCAATATTTTCGGTCAAATCTCCATTCAATTAACACGGGGAGTTGGCTAGCTATGCCTTGCCCTCACTCATATTTTACAAAAGTGCGACCATTTCTGAACATCTAACCTAGCTGTAATTTTAGGTCATGTTAGAGAAATATATTTGCTAGAAGTTTTGGAGAATAAATAAAATATTGGCTGGTTATTTTTCACACAGTGATGCTAACTAGGCAAGTCCATTCTCCCAACATACATCATTTGTAGAGGTCACGCGTCAATGGTGAGAGCACTGTGTATTGTGTATAGGAAAACGGACAGTAACTGCAGTATGTAACAGACCATTTCCAAACAGTCAAAGTCTCAGCATCATCCGATACTGAGTTCCGATTGTTCCATGAAATGCGACAGGCGAAACAGCTACGCATGTACCTCGTACTTTTACGGTCTTTCGCGTAAACGCGAAGACATGCAAAGCTCTTTGGCGTATGCGCGAATGCACGCAACGCTGGCGTGATTGTTAGACAAGGCACGATTCGGCCCTTATGAATATGCGAGAATTTACAGCATACAAAACACGGACACTTTGACTGGGTGTGAATGGTCTTTAGTAGTCTGTGTTTCCACCGCTTTTGCACAGCTGGCTATAAATCTTTGTACTACGTCATTAGACATGTTCGATCCACAGAGTTAGCTCTTGAACCTTTCAAGCGTTAGATTAGCCACATTCTGATCTCAAAACTGAGGACATTGTAAGAGTGGATTAAAAGGGCATTTTGCGATCCACAGCCTCATCACCCCACTTTTCTCATAAAAGTTGAGATTTTCATACCACTGGAAACCTCTAGTTACATAATATATATGTACCAACAATTTCTTGCAGATTAATTCGTTTAGCGAAAATATCGTCAAATTTGAATTTCGATCAGAACGAAATTGCAACAGTGGCCTCTATGGAGCAGTGTAATACACATAATCATGCATAACTCGGAAATGCAAACTCGGAATAAACTGAAATTTTGGAAATAAGCCTTTTTCGTGGATATCTACTGAAAAATGTCATAAAAAGAGAAATGCTAGGATCACGAAATCCTTCTTTAATGAGAGATAAAACTTTTGAATTATTGATTGGTGCCGGTCTCTAAATCCAAATTCGGTATAAACCAAAATTAACCGATATTTTGAGTATAATTATTTCTGTCTAAATTCTGGCATCAAATCCGTCAGGATTGTGGTATTCTTATACTTATACTATCAGCTTCTATATTAATCGTACGTGTTTTTGATGTACCTTTAACGACTCCTGTAGTATTCGCTGGTGACAAAACTTCCAAATCCAAGTTTCCACGCACTCTTAAATCCTGTAGACATTGAAAATGTTTGATGAAAGACTCTGATACAAAAGAGCATGATGGAAAGTACTCCTATAATTTGTCGGCAATCAAAAAAAAATTAATAACAATTTTTATCTAGTTTTGAAAAATTAATAATTTTTTTTTACGCCAGATTTTTTTGTTACGTAGTCCTAAAGAATTTGGGCCAACTGTTTTTTTGGATTTTCTCCACAAATTAGCATTTTTTTAGCATATGTACAGTGTATACTTTTATATACTTAAGACCAACTATTTAGAAGTTACGAGGCCCAAATGTTTCCATAATTACACTTTAGACAATATTTAGAAATATTTTCAATGTTGTTGCTCTTCGTCACCTTTTTTTCGGATGACATTGTTTACACAGTATACATGGTATACAAAAAAGTCATTATCCTACTCACACCCCACGTTGATCACATGCCGGTCATTTAATGACAATACTTTCTTCAGGTTCACGTTTTTGGAACACCCTCATTGCCATCAGAGAAGTAAAGCACCTTCTTTGAAAACTCTTTAAAACCTCACCTTTTCACATGCAAGTTTTCTATTAACTTTTTGTTTGGTCTATTCAATTCATGCCTTGTGCACTAGTTTGTAATGCGCTTTGAGCTGTGAATAAGCGCGGTATATAAATGTAATGTATATATGTATTAGTTTATAATGAAAAACAAATACCTCATGAATTTAAAAGTCTTAGGTCTTGCATAAAAGTGAGGACGGAGGATTGAATATTTATGAGATTCCGATAGGGACATTAGGAAGTGAATGTGCTGATGTCATCCCACATTTGCCACCAATGCACGTGTATCAATACATCTCGTTAATACCCTAGATCGTTGATGTGACAATCGCAGTCGAGCAATGTTCGGTTGGCAACCATTAGATAGAATAGAATCGCATAAATCAAACCAGGGAACCAACTCGACGTGAGGTTGCTAGTACTCAATTTATCAAGCTATTCGTCACTGACATTTGTCAGGTTTAGGAAACATGTGCATGTTTTACCACAATGTTTTTGCGGCTAGTGTACAAAGCAAAACGTCTGAACGGACTATAATTGATCATTTCAAGATTGTTCGCGACAGAAGCTCGTCTAATAATCTTATTTTTATATTTAATCACAAGCAGTATTAGTGGACTTGAACATGTTGAATGCAAGGACAGTCACATTTCTGCTACCTAATTCGCCACATTTCTGCTACCTAATTCGTCGTCAATCGAAGAATTACTTGTTACGTGTAAATTTACCGTGACCATGTTGTCATAGTTTCATGTATCATTAATTAGAACACTGTACCAAACTGTCTATTGCATTTTCTGAAATGTGTACGGAGACTTCTCAAAACTTCAGCTCATGATGAATTTGACATCATCAAATCCAAGATCAATAGAAGTGTCAACTGACGTGGGAAGTTTGTACATAGATTCAGAGCTAACACCTTCCTCTACTACCAACCCGTTGTTCATCGGGTATCTTCTAGTAACCATTTCTGCGTCATTTCTGGGCACCGTTGGAAACCTCCTAGTGTTGGGTGCACTTTTTGTACACAAAAGACTCCGCGTTCTCAGCAACGTCTTCGTTGGTAATTTAGCAATTGCTGATCTGTGCGTCTCAGCCATTATTAATCCGTTTTCAGTCGTTGGGGTACTTAATGGCGACTTCCTCATAAGGTATCCGATGATTTGTGGCACCATTGGTGCTCTTTGTATCATCAGCTGTACCTGCTCTATGTGGAACATTGCGGCCATATCTTTAAACAGGTACATAGCGATTTGTCACCGTTTAACCTACCACAAGATCTACAACCGCAAAACAATACCATTCATAGTGGCTTCACTATGGGGTCTGTGCTTCATACTGGATCTCCCAAATGTTCTTGGATGGGGAAGACATGTTTTTGACACAAAAGCGTTGTACTGTGCTTACGATTACACGACAAATTATGGATACACTTTGTATTTAATAACATTCGGATTTTCAATACCTATGTTTATTGGTAGCTACTGCTACGTGCGAATTTTCTTTTTTTTTAAGAGAAGCAAAGAGCGCTTGAAGAATTTATCAAAATCAGATCGCCACCACAGCCGGATCAAAACAACAGATATGCGCTTGTTGAAGTCCATAGGAACTATATGGGCGTTGTTCATGTTGATGTGGAGTCCGTATACTACGATAGTTATCTTTGACTTTAAAGGTACTTGGCCACAATGGTTCTTTATTCTTTCCATTGCCTTGGCTCACACTAATAGTTGCATTAACAGCGTTTTGTACGCGGCAACTAATCGCAATTTTAGAGAGGGTTATGTTATTTTATTGAAACGTGCTTTATGTTACCGGAGAGGCCGCTTGCATTCCGAGGTGAATATCATGCTAAATAAACGCCTAAAAGGGGCTAGTTCTTCACGGGCAAGCGATGTACGCGCGGATCGTTTAGGGTGTCAAAGCCGTTAAACAATCTAAAAAATGGTCTTTGACAGGCGAATACGTTAATTATACATTTACATGAAACGTCAGAATAATGGTCGGTTGTGCAGTGTTGGGTAGTAAAACATGACCAAAATAACCCTTATCCTCCTCAACTTACTGTTACGGATGTTTGAATCCCGTACCAGAAATATCTTTTGGACAGATTGGAAAGGAGTCAAAAGAAGATATCAATATCAAAAGTGTTGATGTCTAGCAAGATGTCTTCATCTGACTTGACCTATGAGTCAAGATTGACTGAATTTGAGTTGAGTCAATGAGTTGTTTAAGTTAATATTTTGTTTCAAACTTATTAACCTCCTTCCGTTCTTGAGTACTCTCTTCCATCTGTAGTAAACAAGGATAGGTATCTTCATTGGACCTCTCCCGCAAATGTATTTCTGAATTCTGTCTTCGCACATATTCTTTCCTCTATTGTGGAACAAACTCTCTATATCTGTCTTCTCTGCAAATGCTCTTTCTTTTTCTAAGAATCTTTGTAAAGAACATTTGAAAAAAAGTTTTATTACTTTTATTATGCATGTGTCAGCTAAACAATTATTTTGATGTTCATCATGTAGGTCTAGATGTATATTTGATTGGTACGTGTGGTTTTGGGTGCAGGGTGTGTGTGACGGGTTGTCTGTGTGAATATCTGTAACATGATTAGCATAATTTTCTACATACAATTATTTGTTGAACATGTTGTCTATAATTCATTGTACTCGATGATAAGTAGATTTTGTTGAATATGATTTTCTCTCTTTAAAAAATTGTATGTTGGAATTTTGACTGTGTTCAGAGGAGGCTAGTGCAGCTTGTACTTGCATTATTTTTTGCACGCTTTGAGCTTTTGCTTTTCCTGTTGGTTTCATTTGATTTTGTTGAGTATCCCCTGTATCTATTTAATTTTGTATTTATTTTTTGTATTCTCTTTTATATATGAAATATGTTATGTACAGTGTACTTCGGTTATATTTATAAATGCGCTTTTATAAATACGCACGTGACCACCTCCGCGGTGGAATTACATAAGACAACTGTGCAGCAAAATTGTCTATTTTGTTCAACTTTGTGATTATATTGTTAACCTTTCCGTCGTTGAATATTTTTTCCGGCGTCAAATACTTTCAAAATGTTGTTTTTGATAACATATTACAAACTCGGAATCCCTCCATGTGTAATAAATTTGCTATTCAATTAACACTTTAATTTGATGATATTTATCTACAGAGTTCCTATCCTTTTCTGTATAGTGGTCAGTGCATGAGGATTTGGTCACGCTTGCTGGTCTTGGTATGTCGTGCCCATGAGTCACTTGTGTATTTATAAAAGCGCATTTATAAATATAACCATGATAAGTTGATAACCGAAGTACACTGATGCAAATGGAAAGAAAATCACTGTATCTTTGGACTTACAAGTCTAGGTTTTTCCTGAATTACCATTTACTTGCTTGTATTACATGTATATTGTTTGTATTTTAGTAATTCAACTAAATATTATCTAAATATTATGTTATTATTAACATAAGACAACTCACGAGGTTCAAACTTGCTTTCTATGTGTACAAAATGTAACATGGTCCACCATAATATATGAGAATATATCATTCTCACACTGACTCCCAAAATAGAAACAGGTTACGTTCATGTACCATGTGTACTGATGAATCAAAATTATTCATTCTCAACAGTAGCGTAGCCAAGAATTTAGTATGTGTACTAGTGGGGTGGGAAGCCAAATATTTGTCCCCATTTGTCAATTTTTTGTCCCACTTTTAGTCATTTTAATGACATTTTACCCTTTTTGTTTGTGCCAATTTCCTGCTAGGCTCCCTGGGGCTCGCCCTGGCTACGTTACTGGTTACGTTCCCAAAAGCAAACATAGTTCTTGGTAATAATACTCCTTCATATTCATATCTGTGGATCTCATACCATCGAAAAAGAAACTCAAAACATACCTAGGCCTTTTTGCTGTGAGGATTTTCTGCTCAGCTTTTGGTATTTTTTATCATAAGTAGTTTTAATTAGATGTTTTTGGTTTATAGTTTCTTGTTGTAGTTATAAATATGTTAAGGAATCGGACAGCAAAGTTTGCATACTATTTTTTGTGGGACCTGAGAGCACATCAGACGTGTCTG
Source organism: Amphiura filiformis (assembly GCF_039555335.1). Lineage (NCBI taxonomy): Eukaryota > Metazoa > Echinodermata > Ophiuroidea > Amphilepidida > Amphiuridae > Amphiura > Amphiura filiformis. Next base: position 59,865,631 of record NC_092636.1, read on the forward strand.
ACGTGCTCTCATGCCCCACAAAAATACTGTGTAAACGTTGCTATTCGAACCCTTAAGCGCCTAGATCTTGCAGGTTAGGCTCTATATAGATCCTTATTGTTATGTTATGTTATGTTATGTTATGTTATGTTATGTTATGTTATGTTATGTTATCATGGTTATGTTATGTTATGTTATGTTGTATTATAGAATATGGGATAATGTTTCTAGAATGGAATTTTTCTATAAACTAGTAGATATTAATTACTCGGCAGTCCTGTAGTTTTATGAGACAGTGAAGAAAATATGCAGTTGATGCTCTCACAGCAGAGCATCATTCAGTCGCTGAGCAGACGAAGATCGTAGATTACGCCAAAGTGCGCAGTCATCCCAAATAAAGACTTTATATTTGACAAACTGAGCTCTGATTTATAATACAGTGACAGTTCTGTTAGATTGGATCGGAGCAGATTGGGATAAGTAGCTGTTGTAAATGCGATCTTAACTGATGTCAGTTGTTGGTAGTTATTCTTTATTTGCGATGTATAATTATGTAAAAGCATTGTCCAATCATATTGTCATAAAAATAAATGGTTAACTTGTTTTGACTCACAAAACGGTGTATTGTTATGTATACTTGAGTGATCTTGGGTTAAATGTGTTTTTTATTAAATTTGCAGGATTATTACCGTCATAAACTTTAAGAAAAGGGGTATGCGTAGAAATTCGGTTGAATCTTCCGATTCTCCCAAAATTTCTTCTTCTTTTGAAAAGATGCCCCAAAAAAAAAAAAAACAACAACAACAAACATTAACACTAAAGATTGATTTCAAATATTTATATATATAATTAACAATTCAGATGAAATGAAAATCATGGATACATATGTATGCCCTTTGAAAAACGATCAAGATAGCTATGTGAACTTGGAATTAATTTATTTTCATAAATTGATTCCAAGTTCACAATAATTGATTCCAAGTTCGCAATAATAACCATTATAAAATTGTAAACGTTTTAAAACGTTTGAAATTTTATAATGATTATTATTGTAGGGTATGATAGCTGTACCTGCTCTATGTGGAACATTGCGGCCATATCTTTAAACAGGTACATAGCGATTTGTCACCGTTTAACCTACCACAAGATCTACAACCGCAAAACAATACCATTCATAGTGGCTTCACTATGGGGTATGTGCTTCATACTGGATCTCCCAAATGTTCTTGGATGGGGAAGACATGTTTTTGACACAAAAGCGTTGTACTGTGCTTACGATTACACGACAAATTATGGATACACTTTGTATTTAATAACATTCGGATTTTCAATACCTATGTTTATTGGTAGCTACTGCTACGTGCGAATTTTCTTTTTTGCTAAGAGAAGCAAAGAGCGCTTGAAGAATTTATCAAAATCAGATCGCCACCACAGCCGGATCAAAACAACAGATATGCGCTTGTTGAAGTCCATAGGAACTATATGGGCGTTGTTCATGTTGATGTGGAGTCCGTATACTACGATAGTTATCTTTGACTTTAAAGGTACTTGGCCACAATGGTTCTTTATTCTTTCCATTGCCTTGGCTCACACTAATAGTTGCATTAACAGCGTTTTGTACGCGGCAACTAATCGCAATTTTAGAGAGGGTTATGTTATTTTATTGAAACGTGCTTTATGTTACCGGAGAGGCCGCTTGCATTCCGAGGTGAATATCATGCTAAATAAACGCCTAAAAGGGGCTAGTTCTTCACGGGCAAGCGATGTACGCGCGGATCGTTTAGGTGTCAAAGCCGTTAAACAATCTAAAAAATGGTCTTTGACAGGCGAATACGTTAATTATACATTTACATGAAACGTCAGAATAATGGTCGGTTGTGCAGTGTTGGGTAGTAAAACATGACCAAAATAACCCTTATCCTCCCTCAACTTACTGTTACGGATGTTTGAATCCCGTACCAGAAATATCTTTTGGACAGATTGGAAAGGAGTCAAAAGAAGATATCAATATCAAAAGTGTTGATGTCTAGCAAGATGTCTTCATCTGACTTGACCTATGAGTCAAGATTGACTGAATTTGAGTTGAGTCAATGAGTTGTTTAAGTTAATATTTTGTTTCAAACTTATTAACCTCCTTCCGTTCTTGAGTACTCTCTTCCATCTGTAGTAAACAAGGATAGGTATCTTCATTGGACCTCTCCCGCAAATGTATTTCTGAATTCTGTCTTCGCACATATTCTTTCCTCTTTTGTGGAACAAACTCTCTATATCTGTCTTCTCTGCAAATGCTCTTTCTTTTTCTAAGAATCTTTGTAAAGAACATTTGAAAAAAAAGTTTTATTACTTTTATTATGCATGTGTCAGCTAAACAATTATTTTGATGTTCATCATGTAGGTCTAGATGTATATTTGATTGGTACGTGTGGTTTTGGGTGCAGGGTGTGTGTGACGGGTTGTCTGTGTGAATATCTGTAACATGATTAGCATAATTTTCTACATACAATTATTTGTTGAACATGTTGTCTATAATTCATTGTACTCGATGATAAGTAGATTTTGTTGAATATGATTATAAAAAAAAAAAAAATTGTATGTTGGAATTTTGACTGTGTTCAGAGGAGGCTAGTGCAGCTTGTACTTGCATTATTTTTTGCACGCTTTGAGCTTTTGCTTTTCCTGTTGGTTTCATTTGATTTAGTTGAGTATCCCCTGTATCTATTTAATTTTGTATTTATTTTTTGTATTCTCTTTTATATATGAAATATGTTATGTACAGTGTACTTCGGTTATATTTATAAATGCGCTTTTATAAATACGCACGTGACCACCTCCGCGGTGGAATTACATAAGACAACTGTGCAGCAAAATTGTCTATTTTGTTCAACTTTGTGATTATATTGTTAACTTTCCGTCGTTGAATATTTTTTCCGGCGTCAAATACTTTCAAAATGTTGTTTTTGATAACATATTACAAACTCGGAATCCCTCCATGTGTAATAAATTTGCTATTCAATTAACACTTTAATTTGATGATATTTATCTACAGAGTTCCTATCCTTTTCTGTATAGTGGTCAGTGCATGAGGATTTGGTCACGCTTGCTGGTCTTGGTATGTCGTGCCCATGAGTCACTTGTGTATTTATAAAAGCGCATTTATAAATATAACCATGATAAGTTGATAACCGAAGTACACTGATGCAAATGGAAAGAAAATCACTGTATCTTTGGACTTACAAGTCTAGGTTTTTCCTGAATTACCATTTACTTGCTTGTATTACATGTATATTGTTTGTATTTTAGTAATTCAACTAAATATTATCTAAATATTATGTTATTATTAACATAAGACAACTCACGAGGTTCAAACTTGCTTTCTATGTGTACAAAATGTAACATGGTCCACCATAATATATGAGAATATATCATTCTCACACTGACTCCCAAAATAGAAACAGGTTACGTTCATGTACCATGTGTACTGATGAATCAAAATTATTCATTCTCAACAGTAGCGTAGCCAAGAATTTAGTATGTGTACTAGTGGGGTGGGGAAGCCAAATATTTGTCCCCATTTGTCAATTTTTTGTCCCACTTTTAGTCATTTTAATGACATTTTACCCTTTTTGTTTGTGCCAATTTCCTGCTAGGCTCCCTGGGGCTCGCCCTGGCTACGTTACTGGTTACGTTCCCAAAAGCAAACATAGTTCTTGGTAATAATACTCCCTTCATATTCATATCTGTGGATCTCATACCATCGAAAAAGAAACTCAAAACATACCTAGGCCTTTTTGCTGTGAGGATTTTCTGCTCAGCTTTTGGTATTTTTTATCATAAGTAGTTTTAATTAGATGTTTTTGGTTTATAGTTTCTTGTTGTAGTTATAAATGTGTTAAGGAATCGGACAGCAAAGTTTGCATACTATTTTTTGTGGGACCTGAGAGCACATCAGACGTGTCTGACGTGCTCTCATGCCCCACAAAAATACTGTGTAAACGTTGCTATTCGAACCCTTAAGCGCCTAGATCTTGCAGGTTAGGCTCTATATAGATCCTTATTGTTATGTTATGTTATGTTATGTTATGTTATGTTATGTTATGTTATGTTATGTTATGTTATCATGGTTATGTTATGTTATGTTATGTTGTATTATAGAATATGGGATAATGTTTCTAGAATGGAATTTTTTCTATAAACTAGTAGATATTAATTACTCGGCAGTCCTGTAGTTTTATGAGACAGTGAAGAAAATATGCAGTTGATGCTCTCACAGCAGAGCATCATTCAGTCGCTGAGCAGACGAAGATCGTAGATTACGCCAAAGTGCGCAGTCATCCCAAATAAAGACTTTATATTTGACAAACTGAGCTCTGATTTATAATACAGTGACAGTTCTGTTAGATTGGATCGGAGCAGATTGGGATAAGTAGCTGTTGTAAATGCGATCTTAACTGATGTCAGTTGTTGGTAGTTATTCTTTATTTGCGATGTATAATTATGTAAAAGCATTGTCCAATCATATTGTCATAAAAATAAATGGTTAACTTGTTTTGACTCACAAAACGGTGTATTGTTATGTATACTTGAGTGATCTTGGGTTAAATGTGTTTTTATTAAATTTGCAGGATTATTACCGTCATAAACTTTAAGAAAAAGGGGTATGCGTAGAAATTCGGTTGAATCTTCCGATTCTCCCAAAATTTCTTCTTCTTTTGAAAAGATGCCCCCCCCCAAAAAAAAACAACAACAACAAACATTAACACTAAAGATTGATTTCAAATATTTATATATATAATTAACAATTCAGATGAAATGAAAATCATGGATACATATGTATGCCCTTTGAAAAACGATCAAGATAGCTATGTGAACTTGGAATTAATTTATTTTCATAAATTGATTCCAAGTTCACAATAATTGATTCCAAGTTCGCAATAATAACCATTATAAAATTGTAAACGTTTTAAAACGTTTGAAATTTTATAATGATTATTATTGTAGGGTATGATAGATCCCGTCATATTTGAGCTGAAATTTGCTAAAACTTTCATCGACATAAGTCCAATAATTATTTCAATAAAAAAGAGTGGTTAAAAGTCTTATTTTGGGGGGAATTAGTACAGGCGTCAATGGAAAAATCAAAAATTCAGACATGTTTTGATTATAACTGATTTTATAACTTTTTTACTGATCATGCTGATTGTTTGATATAATACGCGCACTGATGATGATTCAGTTAAAACCTTACCATAATTTCAATTAGAGGTCACTGTGCTATTTTTGTCACAATTGTGTGTTTAAAAATAGCAAATCTATGTAGTCTCCCTCGATGTGCCTCTGTATGGTTTGGAAACAAACTGCCGACTGGAGTTCACAAAACAGTGAAGATTATGCAGTCAGTAATAAACATCTCACCAGAAGAAAGTCTTACTATTATTAGCACTCGAAGAAGAAATATATTATTGTGATGACCCCACACAGTCAACCGGATGAAAAAAAATAGGTTATCTCTCCCTTTCAGGAGATATACGTCATTGATTGTGCGTAAAGCCATAGTCTCCCGCGATGTACGGTATCTGCATAGTTTGGAAACAAACTGCTCAGTTCACAAAACAGTGAGGATTATGTAGTCAGTAATAAACGCCTCACCAGAAGAAAGTCCCCACTTGTTTGAGTGGTCATAAAAGTATTTTTAACACAATGAAACAAACCAAAAAAAAAACACGCAATAAAATGGCTAAACTTGCTAAAAAAGATTAAATATCGTATATTAGATGATGTAACCTTTTAAAACTGTTACCCCATAATTTCCCTCATTCTTCAAGCCCTGCCCTCTATCGGGGGCTAATTTATAGTTTTAAAAGCTTCTTGGATGTATACATATTTCGCGGTTAGTGGTTCTTTGTTGCCCTGCAATCTATTTGGATATCCAAATTTAGCGGTTAGTGGGTCTTATTTATTATTTTGACACAAGAACCGCAAGACATTTTGACCTGAAAGTGCGTTATATGAATCTCTTTAGCACTCATACACTGCTGGGATTTTTCTTCAATCCTGTCAATAAAAGAGTTCCGATAATGAAAGAGAAATGGAGCGGGGAAAGAAAGAACGAAATTATCGACAGATACGACACAAAATGAAATTGAATTCAGAAATCATAGCACCCTAGGGACTATAAACAATTCGCAATCGAACGAGCGAAGCAATACTTGATTAATTGAGATCCGGTATGCCCAGGTGTATCATTTACTTGTATCAGTCATTAAAGTGAAAAGAAAAGAGAACATAATCAAGTGACAGTGAGAAAAATAAATACCGTTCTCTCAATCATGATAATGTTCAAACGAAAATAATAACGGTGACAATATTTAAAGGGGTAACCCTATTGGTTTAGGATATGGAGTTTCTTCAAACTTACGTACAACAAAAATAATAATTAATAAATTTTGGACTTCTATAGCGCTCATTCCCAGAGGTTTCGAAGCATGGTAATTTCGCTGCCAAAATGTCAAATATCGTCCTCTTTAAGGGATCTAAAATGAGCGTTTATTGCGTTTCGACAGTATTTTTGTGGGACATGAGAGCACCTCAGACCTATCGAATTGCATTCTGAATACGAAGCATGTCTTTCTGATATCAAATAATTTCAATTTTTTGAAAATTACAATATAATACAAATTTTATGACAAATTATAAAAATTTGATATTTTTCAAATTTTTGATATATAACAGTCCTCGAAGTAAATTATATAAATCTAATGATATATTCTTAAAGTGTATGTAGCAGGAAGGAAAAGCCGACGGTCAATTGAAAATTTTGACCTTTCATATTGAAGATATGGATTTTTTCCCAAAAAGACCTAATTTTTTTTTTGGTGTTTTGGGAAAAAAAATCCATATCTTCAATACGAAAGGTCCAAATTTTCAATTGATCGTCGGCTTTTCACCCCACCTACATACACTTTAAGTATAAATCATCAGATTTATAAAGTTTACTTCAAGTACTGTTAAATATCAAAAATATCAATTTTTAATGATTTGCCATAAAATGTGTATTAAATTGCGATTTTCAAAAAATCAAAATTATTTGATATCAGAATGACATTCTTCGTATTCAAAATGCAATTCGATATGTCTGATGTGCTCTAATGTCCCAAAATAAATACTGTCCAAACGTTCATACCCCAGCCCTTAATAAGCGTCTATGTTTAAAATCAAACAAAAAACCTTCATTTTATAGTTTCTTTTGTAAGAAGAAACAGTTTCATGTCAACATATAGTTAAACGTACATGAATAATGCCAACATTTAATCACACAGGAGTATCGGGAAGCTGTTACTAACTAGCAGAAAGCTTACGGAATTTTTGTGTATGTGTCGATTTCTTCGAAGTGAAATTTGCTCATTACGTTTGGGTTTTGGAAAGAACCTTCTGTTAAATCATGCATGACTCAATTACAAATCTTTACATGTTCTTCTTGTCTATTGATATTTTGAATAGTGTTTATCTTTCCCTAATAGATAGCACCCTGATCGATTCTTCCTGCATATCAATATGCTTCATTTACATTACATTACAGAGATCGGACACTAATCCCTACCATAACAAACCATGTAAAGGTGATACAACAGGTCTATATTACAGGATTAGATTAGTAAACTATGATCTATTTGCAAGTATTATAATATATTGATTGAGCAGGAAAGATGTGATACTATTTTTTTGTATAGTAGTCTAGTTGCCGGCGTGCGATATTTTTTTTCCTAGTCAACATTTGCATCACATAATACATTTACATGGAATAGGCCTATGAGGCTGGATTGAGCTGTGTTCAGTTTTATACGGCGGATTTATTGCCATAATTATTACCTCTTACTTAACAAAAGAAAAACAAATTTATTCCAATTAAAATTCTACCAGGGTTCGAACCCACAACCTTTTGATTAACAGTCGAGATCGAATACCACTACGCTGTGAGTGCTTCTGCCAGAAATGCGTTTGTTCATCATACTTATTGATTACGGAATAAATCGCAAACACACGATATATATATATTACTTGTCTATTACTAATAAATACGTATAATCTCCAATCTATGCGGTTCCTATGCAAATGTTGACTAGTAAATTAATATAGGCTGCCGGCGGCGTCAGGTATACATAGAATGTTTTTTTTTATGATGATGACATGTATGATGCAAACTCATAGGTTTTGTGCGTTTGGCAATTTGGGAGGGGTGGGGATGGGGTTCAAAATGACCCCATAGGATTATAAAATCAAAATTTCAATTGCTCAAATACCTCTTTCAAATATATCAAATTATTTACATAAATAAACAAAAATAAATAAATAAATAAATAAATAAATAAATAAATAAATAAATAAATAAACGAAAAAAATTGAACAAATTGTAGCGTAGTATTAAAATCATAAATATAACCATTGCTGGCAGGAGGACTCGAACCAACGATATTGACATTAGCAGTCTGATGCTCTACCATTGAGCTATGACAGGATCTAGTGATAAGGGTCGAATTTTTAGCTTATACAGTGTTTGTCAGTGTTTGTCCGCCTCGTGAAAGAAATAAATATAAAATCTCAATTTTTAATTTAAATTTATTTGATAATTTTCTAACCTATATTTTCTTTAGAGCAGGGACAAATATTTCCCCTTTTATCTAATTTGACCGCTATATAAGAATCTACTTCTTTTATTACTGATTTAATTCCACGATTTGTTCCATTAAGCAATATCAAGAAAAGATTAATGTCACACATCTCACAACAGATATTTAGTTGGCTTAGTGGTCTTGCACAGTGCTGTTTAACCTGGAGGTACCGAGATCGATTCCCACCTCTGCCTGCAATTTTTTTTAAAGACTGGGAAATAATAACCTGACATTCGCCGTACTTCAGAAGCGGAGTTATAACTTGTTAAACTTTGCTCCTTCCGTAAAAGGGTACATTATTTTGGCACTACATTATTTCTTTTTTTCACATTGCTGGTATTAAATATCAAATGGTCATAATTGGCGGTCACTTCAAATCATCCCCAACTGAACTAGGTTCAGGAATTTCCTCTCATTGTTAATTGTTGGTTAACCCACCACTTGAGAATAAAGGACTATGATAGGTGCAACAGGATTACCTACGGGATTATCTCAAGGATATAATTCTGTTCTCCATCCTTTTCTTACATCTTCTCTGATATGTGCTAGTGTCGATGGTTATTGTTAAAAGGCAATAAGGTGTGTAATTGCAATATTTCCTCTGAATAGGAAAGACTCTCTACATCGAGTTATGTATGCTGGTGGTTCGCAATACTGTTATTTAAGAGAAGGTATCTTCCAAATCCAAATCCAAATGCTGGACATACCCAGTACCCACAATCATCCATGCCAACAATGGACGTGGGAAACCTCGTTAGCGTGGTTACCACAAATCGACGTTTTTTCACGATTTGGAACGTCAAATTTCAGGAGAAATATGATGTATTAAATGATACCAAAAATCTCATAAACAATGAGGTACATCGAGGGATTTTATTTATTTTATTTATTTTAATTTTATTTAATTACCTTTATTGCACAAAAACATCAAAATACGTTGTCTGGTGCAAAAAGGTGACCCCGAACAAGCACAAGGACAACAAAGTGGGGTCCTATCAGAATAGGGCAACATTATTGTTAAAGTTATTATTATTATTTCAACTCGTTACTTCGATGCATTCGGTAGGCCGGCATACATGTATATTATAGGGACTTGGGCACACATCGGAAATTCAACCAGGGATTCACGTTCTTGCAGCAACATTGCCACGCTGTTCTCATAAGTCACATCAAATATAAAACTAATATGCCTCAAGTTTAGTAAAATATCCAGTAGTCACAATGAAAACAACTTTAATCATCTTTCCCAATAAACCTATCAACTTCAAGAAGTTCAGCGAGTTGTTCATTGTGCGGCCGGTAGAACTTTGGTAAAAGCTGTTTGCTTTTCAAAAGTATAATGCCAAAGCTACGTTCGCCATGCTTTGAGGCTTTTTATTTAGTCTGTATGCTTTTTACCTCTTTCCACAGTGGTCTCAGTTGCTTTCTTTAATAGCATATTATAGCGCAGTTTCTCACCTAGGTTTCATTATCATTGAGGTATAGGACTTTTTTGTTGTTGAGGAGAGCAGGTAGGGCAACTACTTGATTATATTTCTACATGTTCATACTACATACTCTGAAAACTTTCGCACGAGTCCGTTTTTTTAAATCACATTTTTGTTCCTAAAATGGGGATTATAGCGCCCTCAACGGGCACTCTCTCCATAGGGCTACATGTAAAGATCAGTTATAGACAAATGGCCCTAAAATAAAACGGACTCGTGCGAATTTCCTCAAATTTTGCATATGATGTAGATTTAACATCTGGAATTTAATGTAAGTGATGTCGTTGCTGCTCTTCTAAATTCATTTTTAAAATGTCCGCCCCAGACCAAGGTGTTTCTTCCCAACATAATAATTGGTGGGAAAAGGGGAGGGTTATGTGGAACAATCAGTGTGTTTATAGTGGGAGTAGTAGATACACGGTACATTGACGTATAAATCCTTCAAATTATCCGGAAACTACAAACACTATCCGTAACGGCATGTACCGTAAATGATATCCTTGTAATCTAAGGATATTGGCACGAGATATTTGCGAGGATAAATTGTGTACTGTACTACCGGAAGTACCATCATCTTCATGATACGTTGGATACGCACAGACAATTCAAAACTCTCCTTAGCCCCACATAGTGTCATCGCCCCGATATCTTCATGGCAGAAATCGATATGATGGTAGATCGAATCCACTTGTTTCAACAGCCACGTTTGGCCATTTTGTTCCGACCTGTATCATAGTTTTGAGACGCATAATGGGCTTTTTGTCAATTTTTGATTTCAAAACGCACGGTTGTTTGTCAATACGCTCGCTAACGACTACCATGTTCTTTTAATACATATATTCAAATGCAAGCCTTACAATTGGCTTCTTTAGAAACCAAAAATTACAGGAGACATTCATCATTTTCTACCCCGGTATCCAAAGATTTATCGTCTGAATATCAAATCATGCATAGCAGATACACGTATATTGATCCCGGGTATTGATTTAGCTTCCCTGCTGTACAATGTAATTATTTAAGTGCAAGCCTTACAATTGGCTTCTTTAGAAACCAAAAATTACAGGAGATATTCATCATTTTCTACCCCGGTATCCAAAGATTTAACGTCTGAATATCAAATCGTGCATAGCGGATACACGTGTATTGATCCCGGGTATTGATTTAAGTTCCCTACTGTACAATGTAATTATTTACCAGGCGATGTCGCTGTGTCCCATGAGGTATCAAAACAGAAGCTATCTGTTCGCCGCTATACTGTTGAATGGACTGTTTATAGCTCGCGCTACAATATCTACACATTCCCCGTGTGACCTCGGGGTCATTGCAAAATGTACGGTAATGGTAGTTTAATAGTACTGGATTTGCGTGGTAACTGTGTCTCATTATAAACAGTAAGAGTTTCGGTATACATACAAGGAATAAGGATGTACTCTAAACTCAGTATATTCCCTATAAATATGCTGATTGAGACAACCCTATTGATCTTTAAAGTAACGATCACTCAATGAATTTATCACTATAAACAGGGGAGCTTTTTGCTGAGATCACCATTGCGCCACCTGTTGTCCTGATTCAAATAAATAAATAAATACTAATCATGACATAAATAAATATTTATCCTTGTCGTTTTCAAGTACCAGCTGGTCAGTTGCCTGATGAAGTCCGATTTTAAATTTTGTGATATGGCTATAGTTTAGTAAAATACCCAGTAGTCACAATGAAAACAACTTTAATCATTTTTCCAAAGAAACCTATCATCTTCAAGAAATTCAGCGAGTTGTTCGTTGTACGGCCGGTAGAAATTTCGTAACAGCTGTTTGGTTTCCTGAAGTATAGTGCCAAATTTCCTTTCGCCATGCTTAGAGACTTCTTTGTTCTGTATGCTTTTTGCCTCTGCCCACAGTGGTCTCAGTTGCTTCTCTGTCATCGGATCTATTGTAAAACAACAACCAACAAAAAAACTCTTATTTTCACAACTGCTCTTACTTGTTAATCAAATAAATGATCTTACACTGTTTTATGTGTGCACCACCCACACATATGTCCGATATTTACAAATGCCCATTTTAATATACCAGATTATACCACAGTAAACATTATTCTAATATGTATAATATTCCTACATACATACAAAACCCACGCACCCAGGCCCCTACCTTCATCAATACCCCACCAGCCCACATACATAATACATAACATTGAAAACAATGGTCATTTTTCCTGTAGCAAGCTATACCTTGATCACCTTATTTCAAACGGTTCCTAAGTAATTCTGCAGATTAGGGACACAATCGAACCCAATGTCATAAGCAATAAAATTAACACATACACTCCTTATGGGTTCCTTTATTAGGAGATGGCCGTCTCTAAATGACGAAATAATGACCAGACAATGTGGCGGCCAATTCGGATTTTGAATTGGCTAACATTTTCCCCTAATAAATGATTTAAAGGGAAAGTAACTGTAAATTTTGGCCATCTTGAAAAAATGGTGGCCATATTGCATTTTAATTTGGCTAATGGTTTTTTTCATAACCCTTTAAGGAATGTATGTGCCAATTATGTAGCTTGTATGACCTTGGGTCCCATTTTGCCCATCAAATGGATTAACCTGCAGTACTATAGTAAGAAACGCACACGCAACACATACACCCCCACCTGATGACAATTTTGATTTTCCTATACCTTGATAGACGCTATGTTCTCTATTAAACCAACCCCACACTTTCCATGGTAAAACACACACCAAGCACACCCCATATCCAAACTCCCTAACACACACACCCCAACTTACTTATTTCTAAAAACGTGAAGACTTTTGGTAATAAATGTAGTTTGAGTCGATTATGCCAATCTTCTGTTCGTAGTATCAGTACTTGTTTTCGTTTTCGGGGATATACTCTTAACCACTCCCTGATATGTGATATGTACACGCTTACTTGTATTCTCTGTATGAAGCAAGCAAATGTTTTAACAAATACATTAGATAAATGTATTTAATATTGATATAACTTAGATTTTGAAGCCAAGGGGTAACTCAAAGGGCAATTAACTGGCAGCGGACAGGTACTGGATTTCAGAGACCGCAAATATAATATTGGGGGAACAAGAGAAGGGATCGGAGAGATATAGTTATAATGGCATTTGGACAATCCCCATAGAAAGTCATATGACCGACGTTGCGGTAATTTGACACACCACACGCTAACTACTTGGCAACCCTGGATAGTATATTATTTCGATGCTAGACTATATTTACGAGTCACTCTCTAGGCAGGACTACCTATACACCTAACACAAGTCAATTGTAGCTACACAACTTATCGCGAATTTAAGATAAGCACCAACTGTCAAATGAGGTAATTTACAAAATCGGTATTGGTCTGGGAAATCGAACCCGGAACCTTTTACTACTTCACCAGCGAGGGTTGCATATTCCAGTAGCAAAAGAGGTGCATATTTTGTTTGTGAGTGTAGTAAAAAGTATAGGGCCTACCTATTGGCGCTAGTATATGTGACCGTACGCCACGAATGAGCCGTTAAGTCGGCAAATTATATTCTGAGTTACAGTGCAAAATGTGCATAAACTTTCTATTCATAGGCACCTCAAGTTAATGCTATATGTATCTCATTTTGCCAATGCCAATCAAACCTTTTAAACCAATCATTGATCCTATTGTTGAAGAGGATAATAAGATTCTATCTATGTATAGAATTCTTAAATAGCTCTAGTCTTTGTTTGCATTGGCTAAATCCTGTTCAAGTGGTGGGACACAAAGCATTGGATTTTATTTTAGGTATGTATTAACAATGAGAGGACATTCCTGGACCTCGTTGACTTGGGGATGATTTGAAGTGACCGCTTGCTATTTATTACCAGCAATGTGGAAAAGAGACATACGAGTATGTAGCACCGAAATAAGGTACCTTTTGATGAAGGAGCAAATTTAAACAAACCATAACTCTGCTTCTGGATATCGTTTGAGTCAAATGATATATCATTTTAAAGATTATGATATAGATTTTTTAAACACGAAATAAAACAAAATTGACCGGAGGCCGACGTTACGGCTGTTTCGTGGTAGACTATCACATGTGAGCTGTGAGCATCAGGGTTACTTTCATAAAAGTTTTCGGGGTTGCCCGTACTATTGCAATCACCATTTGAACATTGCGCCTTATTGACATTACACACGTTAAGCCGCTTTTGACATTGAAATAAGTAATCATTTGGCATACAAGTGAGATGACGACTTACGTGTTATGGTTTTCTTTTTATACTATCACTGAAAATATTTTAATTCATTCGTTGCTCACTTAGGTATTTTGACTACTTCCGTTTCTTTGCATAATAAACTGTTCGCTTTTTATTTAAAAGATACAGTAGAAAAATATAAGCTTCAATATTAGTTTATAATGAAAAACAAATAACTGATCAGAAAATTATAAATCTGCAAAACTTGTGAAAGAGGGGGAAATCTTACGAAGTAAGACGCAGGATTCGATTTTTGTTTACTGGGCATAATGGAATGTGACTATGTCAATATCATACTTTGGAAAGCTTTTGGCAATAGTGTTTTACAAATAAACAGTTCTTAAGCATTAGAAAACATAGAAACATTTGTCTTGGTTGAAGACATAATCTGAGACAATTTTGATTAATTGAGACACGTGTTGCAGCAATAATTATTCATCTCTAACCAGAAAGCACAACATCAAAATGTGTCTCAAAACTGGCTTCAAATGATATGTCTCACACTTTCGACGTGTCCTGTATGGAGACGTGACTTTGTGCAAGATGTCTTGCATAGACAATGATAGAGAAGTGATTTAGTTTGTGTATTGCAGGAGTTGTGTCTCAAACAAGTTTCAGGCAAGACACAATCGTGTCTCTATTCCTTGTGCATTCCACTATTGGAGATTGTCTAGATCTAAATTCAAGAACCTTCTACCAAAACACGTTACATTGTATGTACATGAGCAACTTTTACCGAGACACTTTACACTGTATAAACGGGTTTGCACTCAGTAAATATTCTATAGTTATCATGGCTAAAGCTAAAGGCATCTGTTCATTAGTATTATCTTACCGGGTAATACGATAGATTTGCACACGTCCTTAGAGTTCTTGTCTTCAAACAATCATTGAACCGGTTGATTTCTTTCTCTACATTACTATGAAAATCTTCAGGGGATTGATTTTCGCCAAAAGCGAAGTAAGACGATATTGTTCTGCGTTGAAAACAAATATTATTGAAGTAAAAGGAATAGTTTTTAATGTTAAATTTATCAAGATTCTACAGATGATATAATTGATGTTGACAAGCGACTTTTATTTTCTGTATATATTTTCAATTCATAAAATTACTTGAAAAATAATTGACCTTGACGCTTTACAAACACGCATACACATTCAGGTTTTTATCACGTTATTTGTCAGGATTCAAGATTGCCGATTGGTTTATGATTGAAAAGACCGCAACACAAAAAACAAGTTCTGTCAATGTTATGAAGGCCACGACACGCTTGCAATAAATGAAAGAATAGAATGGAAGAACTAATCAAAATCACGTTACACACCACTGACACAAGGCACTGAACAAGTACTAAGACGGCTATGTACGCTCGTACTGTAACTAACCATCGGTAGTAAGCAAGAGCCATCTAAGATCAAAATGTATTTCATATTTGTATTACATCATCATCACCACGATTTTTACCTTTCAACTGGTTCCCTCAATATAGCGATAATTTTAGCCCCCGGTTGAATACAATGTATGACATCTGCCCAAACAAAAGGCAATTCTCCATTCTCGCTGGTACTCGATGCATGTAATATCAAATGATTATCCCATAACGTGGAAGCTGATCCGTCACCTGGAATGCAAATATGACAAGAGGAGCAAACAGTTCATTGGAAATTATTATCTTTGGTGATTTATTATCCTTACATAATTGCAATATTACAGAAAGGAGCAGAATTCTTCATTTAACTTTTCTGTCAATCATGTATGGCGCAAAATACAAATTTTATGAAAAACCTTTGGTATTTTTGTTGGTAATCAATTAATCATCACATTCTTACGATATTAATCGTTAAGAATGAATCGATTAGGACAAACAAATATTCTTTCAAATTAAATTTTTTTCACTCTGTTTTTGTTTTAAATTTAAATTTCAACAGGGACACTATATGAAATTGATGTGATATAACGCTTGCCACCAATGCATGCGCGCCAATACATCTCGTTAATAATTTTCTTCCTCCTCTTTGATATACCCTAGATCGTGACTACAACATAACAACCACGTTATTTCCACTTCACATCGAGCAACTACCGTTCGGTTGGCAACCATTAAATTGAATTCACACAAAACCAAATCAACTCGGCCTGATGTTGCTAGTACTCAATTTATCAAGCTATTCTTAACTGACATGATTCTGTCAGGTTTTGGCAACATGTGGACGTTTTACCACAATATCACTGAATCTGAATATTGTTGGTTGCTGATAGTGTACAGAGCAAAACGTCTGAACGAACAGTAATTGGCCACTTCAAGCTTATACACGACGTTTAGAAGTTCGTCTTTCAATTTTCTTTTAATAATTTAGTTATAACAGGATATTAGTGGAATAGGAAACGACAGTCACGTTTCTACTACCGTTAACAAGAGAAACAGAACGCGTACATTTACTGTGGCTAGCTGTCATATTTTCATGTGACATTTGTGCATAAGATAAACTGTATCAAACTGTAAAATACATTTTCAGAAATGTATGCGGTGACTTCTCAAAAGTACAGCTCATGATGAATACCACATCATCAGATTCAAGATCAATAGAAGTTTTGACTGATGCGGGAGGTTTGTATGTAGATTCTGAGCCCACAGCCTCCTCCGTCAACCCCTGGTTTATCGGGTATCTTCTAGTAACTATTTCTGCGTCATTTCTTGGCACCGTTGGAAACCTCCTAGTGTTGGGTGCACTTTTTGTACACAAAAGACTCCGCGTTCTCAGCAACGTCTTCGTTGGTAATTTAGCAATTGCTGATCTGTTCGTCTCAGCTATTATTAATCCATTTTCAGTCGTTGGGGTACTTGATGGCAACTTCTTCGTCAGATATCCAATGATTTGTGGCACCATTGGTGCTCTTTGTATCATCAGCTGTACCTGTTCTATCTGGAGCATCGCAGCCATATCTTTAAACAGGTACATGGCGATTTGTCATCGTTTAACCTACCACAAGATCTACAACCGCAAAACAATACCATTCATAGTGGCTTCGATGTGGACTTTCTGCTTCATACTGGATCTCCCAAATTTTCTTGGATGGGGGAGACATGTTTTTGATACAAAAGCATTGTATTGTGCCTTCGATTACACTGCAAATTATGGATACACTTTGTATTTAATAACCTTCGGATTTTCAACACCTATGTTTCTTGTAAGCTACTGCTACGTGCGAATTTTCTTTTTCGCAAAAAGAAGCAAAGAGCGCTTGAAGAATTTATCCAGATCGGATCGCCAAATGAGCCAGATCAAAACAACAGATATGCGCTTATTGAAGTCAATAGGATCTATATGGGTGTTGTTTATGTTGATGTGGACTCCATATGCTACAATTGTTATCTTTGACTTTAAAGGTACTTGGCCACAATGGTTCTTTGTTCTTTCCATTGCCTTGGCTCACACTAATAGCTCTATTAACAGCGCTTTGTACGCGGCAACTAATCGAAATTTTAGAGAGGGATATGTTATCTTGATGAAACGTTTGTGCTGTGTTTTAACTACAACAAATCAGTACAAGGACTCTTCAGCGACTTATAATAATCATAATGTTGTGAGTTTACACCCGATTAAAGTTCACAATCAGGAGGAGGCCTCGTTTCTGTCTAAAAATTGACTCGTATTGGCTGGAACGTTTACTTTTAAAGTATTTTATTATAATATTGTAGAGTAAAGTATGTATTTTTGGAAACAACATCTCTCTCTCTCTCTCTCTCTCTCTATTATATAAAAGCATTACTGCTATATTCAAATTAGTGTAGTTGCATCTCGATACTAAATTCCACTTCAGTGCACTTGACAATTCACCTGTTTTTATTATAACATTGCAGCAGAATAACATGAATAAAGTCTGTGTTTTGTGGTGATGTAAAATGTCTATTTTTCATGCATAACTTTTTCTTGCATAACTCATGTCACGGTAGGTTCGTGGAAGTGCTATTAATGACTCGTGATATGAACACAACATGGTGTGATTTACTGTAATGTATTATGTTATTAACATGACAATATGCGAGGAATGAATAAACGGATCTCTTCAAGCCGAATGCAATTTTTTAAACATAGATATATGTGACGTGGTATATCGAAAGCAGACACTTTCGGACAGGATCGTATGGGGAAATAGCCAAAAATCTGCCTTCGTTACAATACCATAACTTACGAACTCAATCTTTGCTTTAATAGGAATGTCCGATTTTTCTGGAAAACGGCGTTGTGGAGAAAAAATATCTCTATATTTAAGATATGTAAAAACCTCAAAATTGATAACCTGCCCAAAAGTGTCTGTTTTTGACATGACACGTCACATATATTTTGCAAATTTATTTAACATAACACAGGAATGTACTATGTCTTTCTTGCTTACATTATCCTAATTATATGCTGTTTTGATCATTTGATAATGGCATATTAACAACAAGTACGTGACAGATTGTGATGGCAGCCTCAATTCAATACCGCATAATCACAAATCCCATGGCATTTAACATGTTTGAAATAAGTAGCACTCTCTTTCATTTCACAGTCTAGATACAATCTTAGAAGTTATCGTTCTAACGCTTTAAAGGCCTAATTGGGAATGGTCCCCCTTCTCTCCTGTACAATATTGGCATACCCAATATGCTCATCTTCACCATATCTTCTCCCAGCTAACATTGTTTGCTGGGGAAAGAGAAGTGTATGTGTAAGATGACCATTGAGACAACACTATTATAAGTCTTAGTTTCCAGCTGACTCATAGCGTTCGCAGTATACTAAGATGAACATGGGATTAGACATGTTAGATGGGAATTTTTTCCGGAATTTTAGCTCTAAAGAGATAACATCATTTTTGTACAGGTCGTATATATCCTCACGTGAGTGGTGTAAGCAATTATTTTACTCAGGAAAAACACACATCCGTCCCCTGATCAGGTTTTGAAACAAAAGGAACTTTAATTCGGTAAACCTTTACATATATTATGTTCGATGCATGCCGCTCTAAAAGAGATAACAATTTGACGAGTATTAATTTCATTTCTGGAGTTAAGCACACAATTCTGTCACTATTTTAAACACCTCCTTTTGCCTTTGAAACCTAGATGGTATAATCAACAACTTCATTTCCGCTATTTCGCCATCAACTAAGAGATGTTGGTAGCAATGGAAAGCCGATATTTTACCCAGTGAAATAGAGATGATGTTTTGTTTTGGTTGGAATTAGAAATGTTGTGTTATGTCTGCTACATGTACATATAAATCGTGTTCGTAATGTCACTTTTATTGTAGTGTATATTACCCAGTATATCAATTTAATAATAATATATTCATATTTCAAATATTTTGGCCGTATTCCTTACATAATTGACGCCTGAAGCGTCATTATGTTATACCATACACAACTACGCTAATTTCATTTTGATTGATTTTCTAAATCACGACGTGAAATGAGAATTATATTGAATTCAAAACGCTTCTCTATGGGATTGTGCTTATGACATGTTAATTATGGGCACAGCGTTTACAACATTTGAAATATGTAAAGATACCACTGAAGATTTGGAAGCTTAAATGCACGTAATATCCATATAACCCATTCAGCAAGAGGAACTGGAGGAGGGAAAGTGTAGTCACGTTTTTAATTTGTGTGATGTTACTCCGTGAGTGTTCCCGATTTCAACATCTAAATTCAGCTGAAAATTCTTTTAATTTTTTCGAATGTTAATTTTGGTATGGTGTTGGTCCTAACTCAATTACATAGGAAGTTCACAGTGCCCGGTTATAAATGAAACTTAATTTTACCTTTGATCTTTAAATACGATAAATGATTTTGGATTCAGAAATTAATCACGATAGGTAAATGATGCCTTATATTATCAATGTACCTGAATTGGCACCCAATGGCTGAGCGCCGAGCGATTAATGTTGACCAATGAGGTAAACCGTTTTCTGTTGTGTTGGAAGAAATTGCGCTATTCATTTGTCAAAAGTCAATCGCTCATCACTAAACAACTGAGTGTAAATTCAGTCTCTTTGCAATTTGTTATGCCAGGGTCTGGTAGTGCCTTAGGGGCTGGCATTTTCTTCGGAAGTGGGGGGGTCACAAAAATACTGGGGGGGGTCATAGAATTTTCAGACCAAAAATAGGGGGTTATAATTTTATTAACACCCAAAATAGGGGGGGTTATAGAATTATTAAGGGCTGGTGACTTAAAATTTTCGCGCGCTGCGCGCGCATTCTTTAACTTCGCAGTCGAAATGTGCGTACAATCTATGCAAAATTTTTACACGCTCCGCGCGCCTTCTTTACACTTACAATAAAAATTTTACCGCGCTCCACACACTTTCTTCACTTTTAAGTTTTGACGCGCTCGCGCGCCTTAGTTCCGGCAATGAATAATTTTTCTTGAGTCTGTGTAGTTGGAAGGGGGGGGGGGTCATAAAATTTTTCGACCCGCGATAGGGGGGGTCGTAAAAAATTTTTGCCCGCGATAGGGGGTCATAAAAAATTGACTCGGTCACCGACATATTTGTGACCCCCTTCCGAAGAAAATGCCAGCCCCCTTAGGTTTAGAAGTTGCTGAGAGTGTGTCACAGTTACTTTGTAAATAGGCTTAGATGTGAATGATTAAGAATAACCTCGTCTGTTTTTTAAAAACAAGTTTTTAATGCGTGTCAGTAATAGTAGAACACCGTGATGTTTATGCTCTAAATTATATATTTAATATTCACAGCAGGATGTTAAAGGATATACGGATTTGTAAGATATAAATGTATTAAAAGTCACTGTAGTTAACTTAAATATTTGCACTTTAATTGCTTTTGTAAATTTTGTGGTGTTAAGGGTAGACGAGGTATTGTTGGTCGAAGCAACCTAAAAATCGATTTTCATTATCTAGATCAATATATTATTGAAAATTAACACCTTGATGTTTTGCAAAAGTTCATTCTACAAATCGTATACTTTGCAAACTTTATTAATTTATTGTTGTTAATGAGTTATGTACGTTTTACAAAAGTGTTGTTGTTTCAGCCCTCTTTAAAACGTAACTCAAGAACCGCATCACCTTTAAAAGTATATCCATCATATTTAAATTCTTCTACACGATCGCTATGAATTGAGCAAATTGCTATGCAGTTTTTGCTATAGCTCAATACCATTCGTAATATGCTGTGAACTACCAAATCACAACAGTTTAAAATAATTGGTCAAATAAATATTGATTTGGTTTCTACCTTTTTTGGCCAATAATCATTGGTTTCTACATGTAAGGCTGACATTTTTTCAACAGTTTATGATTATACTCATACAGACTTACGTAAAATGTTTCACTTTTCAAAATGTGGACCTTTCGCCCTATTGCGTGCAAAAAGTATATTCCAATCTGTACTTTCCTGGACTTTTGTACATTTCTGTGGGATATTGGGAGGGGTTCCTTTGGTTAAATTTCGAATTTTCTTGCCATCCCCGGTTGACATCTCTCTGTCAGGATTCTGCCTTGCCGCTTTGATTAACCCTTTTCACACAGGGACAGTGTTGAATTTATGTACTGACATTCCATTTCGTGACTTCCATTTCGATTAGTATTGTATAGAAATATTGAATTGTTTTATTGCCTAGAATTAAATTGGATCATTGGCAACCGAAATCAATATATGTTTTACTTGCTGCAAAATCAATTAATCACTGTTGACATTCAAATTAATATTAATAAATTATCCTTACACACTGCAAAAACTGCGGTGTCAAAAGTGACACCAAGGTTGTTCATTTTAACACCGAGAAACTGTTCTGAGAGGATCCTAATTATATGCTATTTTGAGCTATTTTGATCATTTGATAATAGCATATTAACAATAAGTACGTAACAGCAGCCTCAATTAATCCCCGCATAAACCTCATCACAAATCCGTTGGCATTTAACATGTTTGAAATAAGTGGCACTCCTCTTTTATTTCACAGTCCAAAGGAGATACAATCTTAGAAATTAACACTTTAAATGCCTTATTGGGAATAGTATCCCCTTTTCTCCTGTACAATATTAGCATACCCAATATGCTTATCTTCACCATATCTTCTCCCAACTAACATTGTTCGCTGGGGAAAGTGAAGGGGGTATGTGTAAGATGAACAATGAGACAACACTATTGTAAGTCTTAGTTTCCAGCCGACTCATATAGCGTTCGCACTTATATACTATGATGAATATGGGATTAGATGGAAATTAAAGTAGGTGTTCGAACACATTTTTCTGGAATTTTAGCTCTGAAGAGATAACGTCTTTTTGTACAGGTCGTATGTATCCTCACGTTAGTGGTGTAAGCCATTATTTCACTCAAGCAGGAAAATCACACATCTGTCCCCTACCCTCAGGTTTTGAAACATAAGGAACTTTAAAATCGGTAAACCTTACAAATATTATATTCGATGCATGCCGTTCTAAAAGCGATAATGATTTGACGAGTATTAAATTCATTTCTCACGGTTGTTTGAAGGGATCATTTATTAGTTTTTCAAACAAAACATAATGTACAACCAAATTTTAGGCTTAAACGGCTAAACGTGATATCATGGTGTAAGCAATTATTTTACTCAGGAAAAACACACATCCGTCCCCTGATCAGGTTTTGAAACAAAAGGAACTTTAATTCGGTAAACCTTTACATATATTATGTTCGATGCATGCCGCTCTAAAAGAGATAACAATTTGACGAGTATTAATTTCATTTCTGGAGTTAAGCACACAATTCTGTCACTATTTTAAACACCTCCTTTTGCCTTTGAAACCTAGATGGTATAATCAACAACTTCATTTCCGCTATTTCGCCATCAACTAAGAGATGTTGGTAGCAATGGAAAGCCGATATTTTACCCAGTGAAATAGAGATGATGTTTTGTTTTGGTTGGAATTAGAAATGTTGTGTTATGTCTGCTACATGTACATATAAATCGTGTTCGTAATGTCACTTTTATTGTAGTGTATATTACCCAGTATATCAATTTAATAATAATATATTCATATTTCAAATATTTTGGCCGTATTCCTTACATAATTGACGCCTGAAGCGTCATTATGTTATACCATACACAACTACGCTAATTTCATTTTGATTGATTTTCTAAATCACGACGTGAAATGAGAATTATATTGAATTCAAAACGCTTCTCTATGGGATTGTGCTTATGACATGTTAATTATGGGCACAGCGTTTACAACATTTGAAATATGTAAAGATACCACTGAAGATTTGGAAGCTTAAATGCACGTAATATCCATATAATCCATTCAGCAAGAGGAACTGGAGGAGGGAAAGTGTAGTCACGTTTTTAATTTGTGTGATGTTACTCCGTGAGTGTTCCCGATTTCAACATCTAAATTCAGCTGAAAATTCTTTTAATTTTTTCGAATGTTAATTTTGGTATGGTGTTGGTCCTAACTCAATTACATAGGAAGTTCACAGTGCCCGGTTATAAATGAAACTTAATTTTACCTTTGATCTTTAAATACGATAAATGATTTTGGATTCAGAAATTAATCACGATAGGTAAATGATGCCTTATATTATCAATGTACCTGAATTGGCACCCAATGGCTGAGCGCCGAGCGATTAATGTTGACCAATGAGGTAAACCGTTTTCTAACAGAATTTATTCTCAACACGGACTCAAAAATGTCCAGATTTGAAATCGAAACAAAAAAATTACCTAAAAATTGCAATTTATTTTGATCATATAAAAATGAAAAAAAGTTTGTATTTTTAAAGGACAGACATGTAATCAGCCTAAAACAGGCTTGTTGCAGTCTAAAAAGTTCATTGCTTATTGTAAAATATGTAGACTTGGCACAAATCTTTGCAATTACTCTAAAGAATTTAATGGTGTGCGTATAGCGTATTAAAAGCAAGTGAAGGGGGGGGGGGGGTGAAATGGGCAAGCTTCGTCCACACCGGAAATGCAAAAGTTGTGCAACTCGTTATAGTGCAGAATTTAAACTCATTGAATTGAAGCACAATCTGCATTTTGGTGATTTTGTTTTGCTTTTAATTATAATGCATGATTATAATTATTTGCGATCAGACTGACATAATATTTTTCAGATGGAAAATTAAAATTTATTTTGATACGGTTGTGGAGGTCGCGGCTGCCGAATTCAGCTCCATGACAAAGTGTATGAACAAGAATGGACGTGATATCAGATAGGATAACCATTATATTTATAAAAGCCTGTTTAATTCCATGTTCATGATGGATTTATGGACATTTGGAAGTCTGCTATAGGCATGTGAGTATTATAAACTAGGATCGTGTAGGGGTATGACAGGGCTGAACACAAATATTTGGTAAGCTTATAGGTTTCTGACCCCCCCCCCTATAAATGCTATTAATAGCTTGCCATAGCAATGTGAAATCGAGTAAGTGCATAATGAGCATATCTGCTAAATACGCACAATTCAAGGGTTCAACATGCCGCGCGTAATGTTGCGACTCAAAAAAAGGTGCTGCGTCATTCTGTAGAAAACACGCACAATTTTACGGCTCAACATGCCGCGTAATGTTGCGACTCTTTCAAAGGTGCTGCGTCATTCTGTAGAAAATACGCACAATTTTACGGTTCAACATGCCGCATAATGTTACGACTCTTTTAAAGGTGCCGCGTCATTCTGTAGAAAATACGCACAATTTTACGGTCTAACATGCCGCGTAATGTTACGACTCGTTTAAAGGTGCTGCGTCATTCTGTACAAAATACGCACAATTTTACGGTTCAACATGCCGCGTAATGTTACGACTCGTTTAAAGGTGCTGCGCCATTCTGTAGAAAATACGCACAATTTTACGGTTCAACATGCCGCATAATGTTACGACTCGGAAAACATTGACGTACTACCAGTCATTGGCAAAAGGCCTGTGGATTTACAACAAAAACACACACAGTCAGAGTGACAATTATTTTAAAATGAGTGCAAATTTGCCACAAAATGAAAACCAACAAAATTGTTCTAAGTTTAAAATTTTACATTTCAAAGTAATTGACTTTCCCATAATTTATATCAGTATTAGCTTTGTTATGTAATAGCCAACATGAACTCTAGCCACTTCACACCTTTTCGTGCAGTGTCAACACACAGATACATGTCATTGTTTACATAGCACTATAGCCAGGCAATATGCAGCCATGCATACATGTACCTGTGACAATGTTTTATACAGGGGGTGTAATCCTAACTCTAGAGCATTGAGCCCTAAATCTAAACCCTAACCTAAATCATAACCCTACACTCTAACTCTATGACATACCCCTAAATCTAAACCCTAACCCTAAATCATAATTTCAAACCCTAACCTTATGTCTTATAGCCAGAACTCTAGAGCTAGTAGCCTAAATCATCAAAATCTGTTGCAATTTGCAGATGTTTTTTTTTCTCCATTTTCCCCCTTTTTTTAATTTAAGAAAAAAAGTGGATTTTTTAAGTCCGTGTCGAGAAAAATCCCTGTTTTCTGTTGTGTTGGAAGAAATTGCGCTATTCATTTGTCAAAAGTCAATCGCTCGTCACTAAACAACTGAGTGTAAATTCAGTCTCTTTGCAATTTGTTATGCCAGGGTCTGGTAGTGCCTTAGGTTTAGAAGTTGCTGAGAGTGTGTCACAGTTACTTTGTAAATAGGCTTAGATGTGAATGATTAAGAATAACCTCGTCTGTTTTTTAAAACAAGTTTTTAATGCGTGTCAGTAATAGTAGAACACCGTGATGTTTATGCTCTAAATTATATATTTAATATTCACAGCAGGATGTTAAAGGATATACGGATTTGTAAGATATAAATGTATTAAAAGTCACTGTAGTTAACTTAAATATTTGCACTTTAATTGCTTTTGTAAATTTTGTGGTGTTAAGGGTAGACGAGGTATTGTTGGTCGAAGCAACCTAAAATCGATTTTCATTATCTAGATCAATATATTATTGAAAATTAACACCTTGATGTTTTGCAAAAGTTCATTCTACAAATCGTATACTTTGCAAACGTTCTTAATTTATTGTTGTTAATGAGTTATGTACGTTTTACAAAAGTGTTGTTGTTTCAGCCCTCTTTAAAACGTAACTCAAGAACTGCATCACCTTTAAAAGTATATCCATCATATTTAAATTCTTCTACACGATCGCTATGAATTGAGCAAATTGCTATGCAGTTTTTGCTATAGCTCAATACCATTCGTAATATGCTGTGAACTACCAAATCACAACAGTTTAAAATAATTGGTCAAATAAATATTGATTTGGTTTCTACTTTTTTTGGCCAATAATCATTGGTTTCTACATGTAAGGCTGACATTTTTCAACAGTTTATGATTATACTCATACAGACTTACGTAAAATGTTTCACTTTTCAAAATGTGGACCTTTCGCCCTATTGCGTGCAAAAAGTATATTCAATCTGTACTTTCCTGGACTTTTGTACATTTCTGTGGGATATTGGGAGGGGTTCCTTTGGTTAAATTTCGAATTTTCTTGCCAGCCCCGGTTGACATCTCTCTGTCAGGCTTCTGCCTTGCCGCTTTGATTAACCCTTTTCACACAGGGACAGTGTTGAATTTATGTACTGACATTCCATTTCGTGACTTCCATTTCGATTAGTATTGTATAGAAATATTGAATTGTTTTATTGCCTAGAATTAAATTGGATCATTGGCAACCGAAATCAATATATGTTTTACTTGCTGCAAAATCAATTAATCACTGTTGACATTCAAATTAATATTAATAAATTATCCTTACACACTGCAACAACTGCGGTGTCAAAAGTGACACCAAGGGTGTTCATTTTAACACCGAGAAACTGTTCTGAGAGGATCCTAATTATATGCTATTTTGAGCTATTTTGATCATTTGATAATAGCATATTAACAATAAGTACGTAACAGCAGCCTCAATTAATCCCCGCATAAACCTCATCACAAATCCGTTGGCATTTAACATGTTTGAAATAAGTGGCACTCCTCTTTTATTTCACAGTCCAAAGGGAGATACAATCTTAGAAATTAACACTTTAAATGCCTTATTGGGAATAGTATCCCCTTTTCTCCTGTACAATATTAGCATACCCAATATGCTTATCTTCACCATATCTTCTCCCAACTAACATTGTTCGCTGGGGAAAGTGAAGGGGGGATGTGTAAGATGAACAATGAGACAACACTATTGTAAGTCTTAGTTTCCAGCCGACTCATATAGCGTTCGCACTTATATACTATGATGAATATGGGATTAGATGGAAATTAAAGTAGGTGTTCGAACACATTTTTCTGGAATTTTAGCTCTGAAGAGATAACGTCTTTTTGTACAGGTCGTATGTATCCTCACGTTAGTGGTGTAAGCCATTATTTCACTCAAGCAGGAAAATCACACATCTGTCCCCTACCCTCAGGTTTTGAAACATAAGGAACTTTAAAAATCGGTAAACCTTACAAATATTATATTCGATGCATGCCGTTCTAAAAGCGATAATGATTTGACGAGTATTAAATTCATTTCTCACGGTTGTTTGAAGGGATCATTTATTAGTTTTTCAAACAAAACATAATGTACAACCAAATTTAGGCTTAAACGGCTAAACGTGATATCATGCTAATGTATACAGATGCTTTTGAGTCATTCGCAACTTTTATTTTCCCTCTTATACAAAATTATTCACTTTTATAGCATTTTTTAAAGCTTTTTCGGATATAAAATGTGCCTATTAATGACAAAATTGGTGGCGCTATTTAGTTACTGGAAATTTCTCTTTCAAGCTTTTAAAGGAGTGTTTCGTGATCCTAGCATCCTCTTTTTATGACATTTTTCAGTACATATCCACGAAAAAAGCCTATTCCCAAAATTTCAGTTGATTCCTGGTGCACCAGAACGAAATTCAAATTTCACGATATCTTTGCAAAACGAATTAATCTGCAAGAAATATTTTGTGCATAAACATTATGTAGCCAGAGGTTTCCAGTGATATAAAAATCTCAACTTTTTTTGAGAAAAGTGGGGAGATGAGGCTGTGGATCACGAAATGCCCCTTTGATACAAATAATTCCTTTTATTGTTTGATAAAATATGTTTATACAATTTTCTTGTTGCTTATTTCACCTATTCCAGCTATTTTAATGGCAGTATTAATCATCTACCTCTTGCAAATAAAGAAATATGATTTAGGATAAATAGCGCCATCTATAGTTTGCATTTAGTTAATAATGAAGCCGATTATATATACATCAAACAACCGTGTTCTGGAGTTGAGCACGCAATCATTTTAAACACCTCCCTTTGACTTCAACTTCATTCCCGCTATTTCGCCATCAAAATAGGTATGTTGGAAGCAATGGAAAGCCGATATTTTACCCAGTGAAATAGAGATGATGTTTTGTTTTGGGTTGGAATTAGAAATGTTGCGCCTTGTCTGGATCACCCTGTACATGTACATTATAAATCATGTTCTTAAAGGAAGTGTCCGGCAATCACAACATTGTGTCCTTTATGTTAGAAAAATAATTATCAAGCACGAATCACATGGTTTTATTTAAAACAATGTCATATTAACCATAAAAACGAATAAAAACAGCCATCTCTCAACACGCGATATTCAAAATTCCCGCGCCGAAATTGTGTAGAGCGCGGAATTTTGAATATCGTGTTGAGAGATTGCTGTTTTTATTCGTTTTATTGTTAATATAAGTTTGTTTTAAATAAAACCATGTGATTTGTGCTTGATAATTATTTTTCCAACATATAAGACATAATGTTGTGATTGCCGGACACTTCCTTTAATGTCAGTTTTATTGTAGTGTATATATCAATTTAATAATAATATATTCATATTAAAATATTTTTGCCGTATTCTTGACACAATAGACGCAATACAATACAATACACAACTACGTGAATTTCATAATAATTGAATTTCGAATCGCGACGTGAAATGAGAATTAAATACAATTCAAAATAAAACATACTGTTGATACTACCCTATGGGATTGTTTTCATGGGCACAGCATTTACAACCTCAATGGAAACTGCACTCTACCTGGCAAAGTAATTGCGTTTAACATTTGAAATATGTAATTTTTTATACCAGTAATACTGAAGTGATTTGGAAGCTCAAGAACTTATATTGTATTAAGAAGTTTGCACGTAATTCACATCACAAATATAAAGGAAAGCATAGTTATATTTTTAATTTGTGTTATGTTACCCCGTGAATGTTACCGATTTCAGCATCTAAATTTACTCGTCACTAAACAAGTGAGTGTAAATTCATTTTATCTCTCTTTGCAATTTGTTATGCCAGGGTCTGGTATAGTGCCTAAGGTTTAGAAGTTCAGATGAATTATTTCCCAAGGAGATGTTTTCGTATCTCCTTGCTCTCTCGTTGATATGATAATGAGAATGTGTCATAGTCACTTTGTGAATACTAGAGGTATACCCGTATGGCCGTATGCTACGGAGCCTTTTACCCTTCAAAACCCACAGTGGAAGACATTGGCTTAATATAGATTTTACCAAGTTCAAGTACATGAATCAGAATGCATCAGAGCTATTTATAGAACACCTGTAGGCAGCAAGTGCAATTGTTTATACCATGGTGACCGACTTTTGAAAATGCACATTTTCGCGGATTTTGAGCCCAATCCTTTACCGATCGCAACCAAATGTGATCCCCGCATTCGACCGAAGGTAGGGTAGGACACTCCCCATATTTTCCTTGATCTCCCGTATGAATTACAGCCCAATCGGACCAAGTTTAAAATTTGACCTTTGACCTTCGACCTCCGATTTCGACCGAAGGTAGCTTAGGTCACTCCCCGTATTTTCCTTGATCTCCCGTATGAATTACAGCCCAATCGGACCAAGTTTAAAATTTGACCTTTGACCTTCGACCTCCGATTTCGACCGAAGGTAGCTTAGGACACTCCCCGTATTTTCCTTGATCTCCCGTATGAATTACAGCCCAATCGGACCAAGTTTAAAATTTGACCTTTGACCTTCGACCTCCGATTTCGACCGAAGGTAGCTTAGGACACTCCCCGTATTTTCCTTGATCTCCGGTATGAATTACAGCACAATCGGATGGCTGTTTCACCCCGTTGACCCCATATGACCTTTGACCCAGGATGACCTTTGACCTTGGATGACATTAATTAATTTAATTAACGTATGCATGTATTTATTTTACTGACTACTCCCTTTCTTACTTAAAGGGTTAATACAAATATAAACACTGTATAGAGCGAGTATATACATGTACAGAATGCATCAGAGCTATTTATAGATGAACAGACAGTGCACACAGGGTGGCACTGTGGATTTAGGATTTTTAACAAAGATCCACATTTTCGCCGATTTTGAGCCTAATTCATTACCGATTTCAACCAAATGTGACCTCCGCTTTCCCCTAGCATCAAGGATTCCACCCACCGAGTTACAGCCCAATCGGACCAAGTTTAAAATTTGACCTTTGACCTTCGAGCTCCGATTTCGACCGAAGGTAGCTTACGACACTCCCCGTATTTTTCTGCATCCCCCGTGCGAATTTGGCGAGGCTGGGATGAAAACTGACGGAGCCTTTGACATACATACATACACGCATACAACATTAGGCAAATTATAGTAAGACTAGAGGTATACCCGTATGGCCGTATGCATAACAGCACACATATAATTATAGAGTATTATAACTTTGTTGGAAAAATAGTTTTGTAACATTTTGAAGATGTTTACTGTGGCGATCCAAAACCATGCTACAGTTATTTATAGATGAATATGTTAGCATGATTACTTGGCAATGCTTGGGCACTGTGGATTCTGGATTTGTAACAAAGATCCACATTTTCGCCGATTTTGTTATCGATCTGACCAAGTCTTTGACCTCCGATTTCGACCGAAGGTAGCTTACAACACTCCCCATATTTTTCTGCATCCCCCGTGCGAATTTGGCGAGGCTCAGATCAAAACTGACGGAGCCTTTTACCCTTCAAAACTCACTGTGGAAGACATTGCCTTAATATAGATTTTACCAAGTTCAAGTACATGAATCAGAATGCATCAGAGCTATTTATAGAACACAGGCAGCAAGTGCAATTGTTTATACCATGGTCACTGACTTTTGAAAATGCACATTTTCGCAGATTTTGAGCCCAATCCTTTACCGATCGCAACCAAATGTGATCCCCGCATTCGACCGAAAGTAGCTTAGGACACTCCCCATATTTTCCTTGATCTTCCGTATGAATTACAGCCCAATCGGACCAAGTTTAAAATTTGACCTTTGACCTTCGACCTCCGATTTCGACCGAAGGTAGCTTAGGACACTCCCGTATTTTCCTTGATCTCCTGTAAGAATTACAGCCCAATCGGACCAAGTTTAAAATTTGACCTTTGACCTTCGACCTCCGATTTCGACCGAAGATAGCTTAGGTCACTCCCCGTATTTTCCTTGATCTCCCGTATGAATTACAGCCCAATCGGACCAAGTTTAAAATTTGACCTTTGACCTTCGACCTCCGATTTCGACCGAAGGTAGCTTAGGTCACTCCCCGTATTTTCCTTGATCTCCCGTATGAATTACAGCCCAATCGGACCAAGTTTAAAATTTGACCTTTGACCTTCGACCTCCGATTTCGACCGAAGGTAACTTAGGACACTCCCGTATTTTCCTTGATCTCCTGTATGAATTACAGCCCAATCGGACCAAGTTTAAAATTTGACCTTTGACCTTCGACCTCCGATTTTGACCGAAGGTAGCTTACGACACTCCCCGTATTTTTCTGCATCCCCTGTGCGAATTTGGCGAGGCTGGGATCAAAACTGACGGAGCCTTTAACACACATACATACACGCAAACACGCATACAACATAAGGCAAATTATAGTAAGATGCATAGATGTGAATGATTAAGTATTAACCTCGTCTGTTTTTTTAAAAAGAAGTTTTTAGTACGAAGTAAATATTGGAACACCCCCGGGAATGTTTATGTTTATGCTCTAAATTATATATTCAATATTCACATCATAAACTAAAGAGAGGGTGTTAAGGGCTGGGGTATGAACGTTTGGACAGTATTTATTTTGGGACATTAGAGCACATCAGACATATCGAATTGCATTCTGAATACGAAGAATGTCATTCTGATATCAAATAATTATGAATTTTTGAAATTCGCAATTTAATACACATTTTATGGCAAATCATTAAAAATTGATATTTTTGATATTTAACAGTACTTGAAGTAAACTTTATAAATCTGATGATTTATACTTAAAGTGTATGTAGGTGGGTTGAAAAGCCGACGATCAATTGAAAATTTTGACCTTTCGTATTGAAGATATGGATTTTTTTCCCAAAACACCAAAAAAATTAGGTCTTTTTGGGAAAAAATCCATATCTTCAATATGAAAGGTCAAAATTTTCAATTGACCGTCGGCTTTTCCTCCCTGCTACATACACTTTAAAATATATCCAGAGGATGTTTAAAGACATTCCCACAACCCAATGGGGTTTCTGACCTTGTATGTCTGGCTTTTGTACACATGTGGTATAGCTGATTAT
This sequence comes from Amphiura filiformis, assembly GCF_039555335.1. Classification (NCBI taxonomy): domain Eukaryota; kingdom Metazoa; phylum Echinodermata; class Ophiuroidea; order Amphilepidida; family Amphiuridae; genus Amphiura; species Amphiura filiformis. Next base: position 59,898,613 of record NC_092636.1, read on the forward strand.
GCCTTGCATTGGAATTGTGTGCAAATATCTGATGTTTTCATCCTATTATTTAACATTCATAACATCGAGACTTAGGAATAAAATTAATGCAGTGGGACAATATGAATGTTTCCTGTAAGAAAATCAAATATCAGTCGTAAGTCTCAACTATTAGCTCGTTGGTTGCAGTTTTAAAATTACCATTTTTTGTGTGTGTGGCAATGGGGACTTTGCCTTTAAAATTAGGTTATATTGATCAAATTTCCCAATCATAGTGCATTGTAGGAATGCCTTTAAGCCTCCTCTGGAATATATCATTAGATTTATATAATTTACTTCGATGACTGTTATATATCAAAAATTTGAAAAATATCAAATTTTTATAATTTGTCATAAAATTTGTATTATATTGTGATTTTCAAAAAATGAAAATTATTTGATATCAGAAAGACATGCTTCGTATTCAGAATACAATTCGATAGGTCTGAGGTGCTCTCATGTGCCACAAAAATACTGTCGAAACGCAATAAACGCTCATTTTAGATCCCTTAAGGGTGGTCTGAACCCTGGAATTATGGAAACTTTCGGGCCTCATAACTGCTAAATTATTAGTCTAAAGAATATAAAAAAATACATTTTTAGAATGGAAATGACTTGATGAATTCTTGAGGTTCAATTTGGGCTAAAATGCTCATTTTGGAGAAAATCACAAAAACAGGTTTTTGGCCCAAATTTTTTCGCGCAACGTAACAAAAAAATTGTTTGGCCAAAAATTTTTTTATTAATTTTTAAAAACTAGATAAAAATATCTAGGGACCGTTTTTTCATTTTTTGAATTTTGACCAACTTTTAAATATTTGAAATTTGGGCGAAAATCAGGCTTTTTTATGATTTTTTTGAAAATTTTGCATTTTTTGACCATTTTTGGTGCAAATTTTCAATTGATCGTCGGCTTTTCATCCCACCTACATACACTTTAAGTATAAATCATCAGATTTATAAAGTTTACTGTTAAATATCAAAATATCAATTTTTAATGATTTGCCATAAAATGTGTATTAAATTGCGAATTTCAAAAATCAAAATTATTTGATATCAGAATGACATTCTTCGTATTCAGAATGCAATTCGATATGTCTGATGTGCTCTAATGTCCCAAAATAAATACTGTCCAAACGTTCATACCCCAGCCCTTAACTCAGTAACAAAACGTACATGTCAATAATCGTTAGTTTCCACATGTAAGGCTGACATTTTTTCGACAGTTTATTATATACTCATACAGACTTACGTAAAATGATTCACTTTTCAAAATGTGGACATTCCGCCCTAAAATTCACTTGCATGTATAAGATTCTAATCTGAACTTTCCTGGACATTTTTCTGAGGGATATGATATATGTGGAGGGATTCCATTGGTTAAATTTAGAATTTTCTTGACCGGGGACAGTGTGTTGAATTTATGTACTGATATTTGGCGACGAAATCGTTAAGATATTCGTGACTTCCATTTCGATCAGCATTGTTTTATTGCGAACTACGCAAATTTCATAATAATTGATTTTCGAAATCACGACGTGAAATGAGAATTATATTAAATTCAAAATAAAACATACTGTTGATACTACCCTAATAACCCTATGAGATTGTTTTTATGGGCACAGCATTTACAAACTCAGTGAAAATTGCACTCTACCCGGCAATGTAATTGCGTTTAACATTTGAAATATTATTGTATTAAAGGGACCAGCCGGCCATGTTATGTTTTGCCCTATTATCATTGTTTATGAATTAATAAACATACCTGGTTCGTTCAAAGTTCAAAAAACCTCTCCGTTATAACGAAATAAAATTCACATATCTTAAATTTCCCGGTATCGGGGCGGCCATTTTCGATCATTTCTTGACGTCACTGCAGCCCAAGTATCGATACAGCCGAGTGGGCAATGCTAATTTTTTCCTATGGCATTACTCGGTTGTCACTCGATAGTGGGCCCAACAAATATTCTTGATCCTTTACACACTTCAAAGAGTTAGCCATGATTTGCTATGGATACGTTCTGTAGGCCATAGGGCCTAAGGGACCGTTCATTATTTCCACCGGGCGGGGCCGGGAGAATACATGGGGGGGTCAGATGGTTTTTGTCAGGCAAAAAGGGAGGTCAGATGTTTTTTAGTTATTGAAAGGGGGGGTCAGATGGTTTTGCATCTCAAAAATCCTAGAGCTTCGGGGGCTTCGCCCCTGGACCCCATCTGGAACATTGCCCCATGACCCCTGACTATTAAATTTGCGCTTTGCATGTCGGCTGACACTTTGGTCCTAGTCCGGACTTAAGTCGGGCCTCACCTGTTTTTCACCTGCCACGGTGTGAATTGACATAAATTTGCACCAAATGTAAGTAATTTATTATAACAAAAAAAAAAATGGGTCATTGGGTAAAACATTCCAAAAAATGGAGAAAAATTCTAGATTTTGCTTCTAATTTGCCAAATGTACAATACAAATTTGCTGAAATTTTGAACCATATTTCATAAATATACATGTACACTGCCATTTTCGTAATTGCAACCTGCTGCACAGTAATGCTGTGGTCAGACTCTTCTTTGTTCTTTTACTATCAAACCCCACCCCACACAGGTGTCATTTCCATACCCTAGTTAAACTACAAAGACTCGCCTAAACCACCATGACAGTAAACTTGGGCAATGTATTCAAATACATATATAGAAAAATAACATCATCATCATCATTATTATGACAACAAATTTTGAATCACATTTGAGATCTATTTTGACATTTTTAGATAATCATTTCACATTTTACATGGATCTAATTCTCGCTATTCACAATAAGGGGCGCCGCCAGCTTTGGATTTTGCGATGTAATCGTGATGTATCATGGGAAAAGGTCGACATCAAGTCCGCGCAATACGAATATTACCATGCTATTACATAGGAACACGTGACAATATTTTTTTAGTTTGTCAAAATAAAGGTGTTACACGCGAATCGATACTCAATAATACTTAATAATGTGATTTGAAATGTGCACAATTAATTTTTTCTCTATCGATTTGCGTGTAATACCGTTATATTGACAAACTAAAAAATATTGTCACGTGTTCCTATGTAATAGCATGGTAATATTCGTATTGCGCGGACTTGGATGTCGACCTTTTCCCATGATACATCACGATTACATCGCAAACCGCTGGCGGCGCCCGTATTGTGAATAGCGAGAATTGGACCTTCTGTGTCCAAATTTGAGTCGAACCGAGTCTGTTGGTGTCCGAGTCCGGCAAAAAGTGTCCAAAAACTTGAGTCCAATTGATACATCAACATAGGCGTAGATCCCCCTAATATTTTGCCAGGGGGGATGCTCCATACAATCATCCCCCCCCCCATGTTGACGCCTGAATATAGGTTTCTGACCACATATTTGCCCATTTTAGCCCCAAAAGTGCAAATTTCCGCGAGCTTCGCGCGCATTTATTCCTCTTTTGCACCATATTTCATCAGTTTAGCTTTAAAATATCAACATTTTTCGAGCGCTTTGCGCGCATTTGAACCATAAACTTATTTTGCAACCAAAAGGTGCTGGATTCACTATACTTTTTCCACCCCCCCCCCCCCCCCATGTCAAAAAGAAATCTATGCCACTGTACATCATTGATTTATGGTAAGATGTCACTACTTTTTATTCTACTTTTTACTACTTTTTATTCCTTTTAAAGGCATAATTTGTCAGTCTGATATGTGACGTGATGCGTTGAGGCAGCTGATCCATGTGCGCATCTATTGCGCGTCATTGCGCATGTGCATACTTCAGCGCTTTAAGTGTCCACTACTCCACTAGCTACTTGAAGCTGTGCCTATAATATAAATGAAATGCACACTGACATCACTGCTACATGGTGATGAAAAATGGTACAGATGCGAGAAAGTCAGCATTCAAAGGTCTGTGTGGCACATCCCTGTAACCAAAATTACAAAGACCCCACTCCTCTGCAGCATGCAGCAATACTTTCTATTTTGGTTGGTGGGGGGTCATATGATTTTCATGTAGCTCGGAGGGGGGTCATATGGTTTTTATTATCGGAGAAGGGGGGGTCATATAGTTTTCGGCAGTGACTTTCTGTCTGCTCCCGGCCCCCCTCCGGTAGAAATAATGAACGGTCCCTAATATATGTCTTTATTGGGCGTATTATCGTGTGTCAACCAGTAATGCAGGTTATCCACTTTACTCATGTGTGATTTCTAACAAAAGGAGCTGGTTCCCGTAGTATTCCTCATTCAAACCAATTCAAAGCATGATCTCGGAGTTACCTGCATGACTTTGGCGGGCTATTTTGAAACAGTCATGGTTGCACACGTACATTGTTTTTGATTTTCTTGTTCCGGTTCGCGCTGATTTCCGTGTTGGGGGTGCTCTCATATTTTTATTTCATATTCCTCGTATCATGCTTCACAATATATATAGGTCATGTTTTCTTATTTATTTGGCCCCTTATGTATTTCTTTATTTTGGTTTTGGTTTTATATCATTATAGCGCCATCTATAGTTTGACATATTCGATGTATTTTGGAGACGAATTATTGGTACTGGGGTGAAGTCTTCCGCATTTATCCCGATTTCATTCTATGACTATCCAAAACTCCCGTGTCGTGTAAAATATCGATCAAGTGGTAGCCTCTAACGAAGTGGTTTTTTCAAGATGATGTCTTCGGAAATACATCGATTTGGAGCGTCAAATTGCAGGATGATAACGAGAAAAATACGATTCATTTTATGATATCAAAAACTCATCCACAATGAGAAAAATTGGACGGATGATGCTGTTGATCGGGTTACGGACCTTTAACAAGTGTGCAAGAATTATAAATAGGCCTACCCATTCATTTCACAAATATAAACAGTTAGCAGCCTGCACAACCGATTCTTTTGTTTGGCAAGGCTCACTCAGTCATTTAATGAGGCAATACAAACGATCGAATTTGGTGTTGAAATGAGCTAAATTTTTAGTTACACCTTTTCGATGTAAAATTAATTTTCTCGGCCAAATGAAAAGCAATCATTTTCATTTTTTCAGTAAATGTCAGGAAAAATTGTAGTGCTTGATACTGTATTTTTTTTCAAATTCTAGTGTTAAACTTAGGCGTGAAATTTAGTCATTTAGTGTAAGATTTTCGATTTTGATAGGCTTAAACTCTGTCCGCGAGCCTTTTTTGGATCAACCTTTTAGCTTTTCAAAGTAAGATAGTTCGCTAATGAAGGATTTTTCCCAACTTTCTAACGCACATCACCGTGAGCGATATATCATAGTTTTGTCAGAATTTGCGTTTTCATTTCACTATTTTAACTGCCGGCTGACCATTTTTCAAAATCAACGAGTGAAATCTAAGGCTAATACTAGCATTGTGGATCGATATCCCTGGGTTTAATAGGAATACCGGCATGGCTACAGTGTTGCTAGAACTTCAATATAGCAAAGAAATTCCCAGGCCTATAGCGCTCCTACTGATCATGTTTAACCAGAACACTCAATTGGGGATTTGGGCTACCAAATCGCTGGTCGGGCAATTTGCTTTCAATGGAAAATTGACCTGGATAAACAACAAAGGAAATATCGACTATTTCTGTTGGTTGCTCTCGAGATAAAAGTACTGAGTTAGACATTTTCGGAGTATGAAGGAAAAAGGGTAAAATAAAACGGAAATTCTAACAAAACTATAATATATAGACCCACACGATGTGCTTTACAGAGGTGGGAAATATCTTTCTTTAGCAAACTATATTAGTTTGAGACGCTAAAAATGAATTCCGTAAAAAGCTCGCGTGCGAACTGAAGGCCTATAAAAATCAAAAATATCACACTAAAAGACACAATTTGATGCTTAATTTTAACACCAGGATTTGTAAAAAAATGTATATCCAAGCACCAAGTTTTTAACTGACATTACTGAAGAAAAAAAAATATTGCTTTATATTTGACCGAGAAAATTAATTTCATAGCAAAAAGGTGTATCTCTGAATTGTGCTGATTTTAACATGTATCGATCGACTTTCAGCGCGACTAAGCATTTCTAAAGAATCGGTTGTCCAGGCTGCTAACTGTAAATGTATCCAACAATCCATTCAGCAAGAGGAGCCGGAGGAGAGAAAGTATAGTCATATTTTAAATTTGTGTTATGTTACCCCGTGAATGTTACCGATTTCACTTGAGCATAAAATTCAGTTGAAAATTCTTTTAATATTTTCGAATGTTGATTTTGGTATGATGTTGGTCCTAACTCAATTAGACTACGCGTACATTACAAGAAGTTGACAGTGCCCAGTTATAAATGAAACATAAACAAGAACATAATTTTACCTTTGATCTTTAAACACGTGAAATGAATATGGAGTCATAAAGTAATCACGATAGATATATAAATCATTACACGACGCCTTAATATTATCAATGTACATTGATAATATAAATTATTTATCTATCGATGTGAAGGAGATGTTTTTGTATCTCCTTGCTCTCGTTGATATGATAATGAGAATGTGTCACAGTCACTTTGTGAATAGGCTTAGATGTGAATGATTAAAGTATAATCTCGTCTGTTTTTAAAAACAAGTTTTTAGTGTAAATATTGGAACACCGTGATGTTTATGTTCTAAATTATATATTCAATATCCACAGCATTAAAGTAAAGAGAGGATCAAGTATACTGCGCCAATAAAGTATCCTTACACTTGGAAACATAATCACAATTTCCAAACTGAACAATATTGGGGTAAATTTTTTTTTTGCACTATCTAATCCTGCACATTATGACACCACATTGAATCCAATGTGACTTCAAGAAGCAAAGTTACAAGCATTTGATTAGACGAAGGTCCAGTTTTAAAAGTGACAAACTGGCCTATTCAAAACTCCACACACTAGACATCTGGTTTGAGAGTGGTGAATGGCTAATTTATGCGTTTGGCTTTAATTTAAAACAAAAGGAACAACAGAAAACTAAAACATAAAGAACTGACAAATAAAATGAAAGTTATGAAAAGTACAGAGAAGCAAAAACTGAAATAAAAACTGCTTTAAATAACGCTCCATTGAAGAAACTGTGCTGTCTCTTTGTTTCGCTTGTTGGAATCTTTTTTGCGCCTTGTATAGGCCAGTTTGTCACTTTTAAAACGGGACCTTCGTCTATTCATTTGCTTGTATATAACTTTAATTCTTGAGATCACATAGGATTCAATGTGGTGTCATAATGTGCAGGATTAGATAGTGCATCTATTGAAAAAACAAATTTACCCCAATGTTGTTCAGTTTTGAAATTGTGATTATTTTTCCAAGTGTAAGGATACTTTATTGGCGCAGTATAGGTAAAATACTATATTTGTTTAACTTTGTCTACTATTCCTGTGAATTTGGATTTTTACTAGTGCAGTAACAGTGTACATCATGGTGCGTTAATTTTTATCTTGTCTTATCTTGTTCCCCACACCAAGTTGGTATACCTGGCTCTAATCTTTCTAACGAGATGATTTTAGGATGTACGTATTTGTAAGATTTGAATGTATTGAAAATCACTGTAGTTAACCTTAATTATTTGCACTGAGTTTAATTGCTTTTGCACTTCTTGTGGTGTTAATTGGTCAAATATTGATTTTGGACCCTACTTTCCATTACGTTGATTGAATTCTTGTGTCACCTCAGTAACAAACCGTACAGGCCAATAATCGTTGGTTTCTAAACAAACTGGGCTCAAAAAGAAACTTATAATTTTTCACAAGGTCATACATGTATCTTAAAATCCTGTCCATAAAAATGAATCAAAATTGCACACAGGATTACTTCAATACTCTACTCTAAACACTGACACAACAGCAAAATGCAATGACATGGAACAGCTTCCTGGATCACATTCACAGCCCAATAATTGGCACCCAAGACAAGAAATCTGTGAGTAAGTGGAATAGTGTGGAACAAGACCTGTTTCTTGAAGAGAGTGTATGAAAATCAGAAGCAGCCCCGTTCCACACTCAATATTCCACTTTCTCTTTGGAAATTATCACGTGTGTAAGGATCTTGTATTCTCACAAATTTCCTTTGCTGGGTGCCAATTATTCGCCTGTAAATGTGGTCCAGGAAGATGTTCCGTGTCAGTGCATTTTGCTGTTGTGTCAGTTGGACAACTGCTTGCTAACTGTGTTTAGAGTAGAGTATTGAAGTAATCCTGTGTGTAATGTTGATTCATTTTTATGGACTGGATCTTAAGATATGACCTTGTGAAATAAGTTTCTTTTTGAGCCCAGTTTACATGTAAGGCTGACGGTTTTTTCGGCAGTTTATGATATACGTTTTATGATATTCTAATCTGCACTTTCCTGGACATTTGTACATTTTCTGAGGAAAATTGGGAGGGGTCCCTTTTGTTAAATTTCGAATTTCCTCACATGCAAAACATCCGGTGTCAAAAGTAACACCAAGGTAAGGGTGTTAATGTTAACACCGAGAAAGTGTTCTGGGAGGACCACTCCAATGGGTTGATTTACAGAGGGGTGTTAATTTGACTTTACTGGTGTTAAATTAAGATTTTTTAAGGTTTATATGCTGGGTGTATAACTAATAATTTGACTCTGGTTTGGTGTTAATTTAACACTATCCCACATTCCCTTTCCATTTTTAGATGTATTCTGAGAGGACCACACCATCCGCATGAATTGACTTTCAAAAATGACCAGCTCGGCGTTGCAAATTTAACACCAGAGGTTTTACAGTGCATACAATTGATATAAAATTGATATTTTTTCATGGAGTTCAAACTCAATGAAAGTTAAACTATATTCGACAATACAATTACATTTGCAATTATGTTATATTAAAAAATATATATAAGTGATTTGAAAGCTACATCGTAGTATGCATATAATATCCATTCACTGCACAAATGTAACTGTAGCCATTAACCCTAGAACTACGGGGGGGGTGGCACCCCTAAGATTTTTTATCCGTCATAAAAACCGCGCGTGTTTACGCCCAAACGGCTTATTACTCATAAGCTAATCGTAGATCCATCCTTTACACTCATTTTAGTGATAAAAGTTTTGGCCCAGCACCTTACCCGGCGGTTAGGACCGGCCATCAAAACTTGCCATGGGGGGGGTGAGGGTAAGACCCACCATTGTAAAGCTCTTGTAAAGTTATTCCAAGAGCTACTGACCTTTTACTTGTAATTGTTAAATAGGTCGAAATAGTCGTTTCTTTTTAGAAAATATGGTGAAAATCTCCCAAATTTGCACGGGTACGGGTGTGCTCACATTATGATGCATTGCGACATTATATGGGGAATGTTTGTGTCTGTTTTGGCATCACTGGATACAGAATACCCATAGTACCAAATATAACGGTATTATGACGTTTATAATTAAAAATTGGGGGGGGGGGTATTAACCCCCTTTCTTAGTGTGTGTTTCACTGATGGCTCAGTAATTATACAACATTCAGGACGAGGAGCCAGAGGAGGGAAAGTAAAGTAACATTTTTTATTTGTGTAATGTTTCTCCGATCCGAGATATTTCTCCGACTTCAAGATCTATATTCAGCTGAAAATTATTTTGAAATTCGTTCATTTTTTTCAGTACATTTCACAGTGCAAAGATAAAAATGAAATTTAAACAAGAACTTAATTTCACCTTTGATCTTTAAACATTTGGATTCAGAAATTAATTACGATAGGTAAATCATTATAAGTCCTTATACTAAACGACTGTGTGTGTATAGGTTTAGAAGTTCAGATGAATTATTTTATGTCTAGGAGATGTTTTTCTATCCTCTTGCTCTTGTTGATACGGGAACGAGTATGTGTCACAGTCACTTTGTGAACAGGCTTAACACCTAGGTTTCATTATCATTCATAACCTCATGAATATACGCAGCAAGTGCGATCCAATCACAGATAATAACTTTTAATACGCGGACGCAAATGCAGGTCATTGAAAAAGTATAATGACCGCGTCTCGTGACGTAGCTAAAAGTACGCTTTACAATGACCGCGTTACGTGACATGTTACGCGTTCGAACAATTTCCGCGGACGCTGGCCGCCGTATTTGGACATCGCATGATTGCGTGCTAGTGTGATTGGTCGCTAGCGGTATTTTCTTAATGGGCTATTCGATTTTTACAGGGAAAACGAAAGATAAAGTTAAAATTGTGTTCTCTTTTCAAATTAAAAGAAGAAAATGTGACGTAAATTGAATTTAAAAAAGTGAAAAGTGACAGTTATGAATGAGGTTAATGACTTTGCATCAGTTATTTTTCGGGTATTGTGAAATATCTAAACATTGTGCTTTGGACCTCGGAATATCCCTCGGGGCTGCGCCCCTCGGGATATTCCTCGGTTCCAAAGCACAATGTTTAGATATTTCACAATACCCTCAAAACAACTGATGCGCAGTCATTAACCTCTAATTGAGGTATAGGACTTTTTATTTTTTCGGATAAGAGCAGGTAGGGCAACTACTTAAAGGTTAATGACTGCGCATCAGTTGTTTTGAGGGTATTGTGAAATATCTAAACATTGTGCTTTGGAACCGAGGAATATGCCCCGAGGGATATTCCGAGGTCCAAAGCACAATGTTTAGATATTTCACAATACCCGAAAAATAACTGATGCAAAGTCATTAACCTCATTCATAACTGTCACTTTTCACTTTTTAAATTCAATTTACGTCACATTTTCTTCTTTTAATTTGAAAAGAGAACACAATTTTAACTTTATCTTTCGTTTTCCCTGTAAAAATCGAATAGCCCATTAAGAAAATACCGCTAGCGACCAATCACACTAGCACGCAATCATGCGATGTCCAAATACGGCGGCCAGCGTCCGCGGAAATTGTTCGAACGCGTAACATGTCACGTAACGCGGTCATTGTAAAGCGTACTTTTAGCTACGTCACGAGACGCGGTCATTATACTTTTTCAATGACCTGCATTTGCGTCCGCGTATTAAAAGTTATTATCTGTGATTGGATCGCACTTGCTGCGTATATTCATGAGGTTATGAATTGATTATATTTCTATATGTTCATACTACATACTCTGAAAATTTTAGAAAATTCGCACGCGTCCGTTTTTTTAAAATCACATTTTTTTACCTAAAATGGGGGCTATAGCGCCCTCAACGGGCACTCTCTCCATTGGGCTACATGTAAAGACCAGTTTTAGACAAATGGCCCTAAAATAAAACGGACTCGTGCGAATTTCCTCAAATTTTGCATATGATGTAGATTTAACATCTGGAATGTAATGCAAGTGATGTCGTTGCTGCTCTTCTAAATTCGTTTTTAAAATGTCCGCCCCAGACCAAGGTGTTAGATGTGAATGATTAAGTAAAACCTCGTCTGGTTTTTAAAAACAAGTTTTAGTGCGAAGCAATATTGGATGTTTATGCTCTAAATTATATATTTAATATTCACAGAGAGGATATTAAAGGATATACGGATTTGTAAGATTTGAATGTATTAAAAATCACCGTAGTTAACTGAAATATTTGCACTGAGTTTAATTGCTTTTGCATTTCTTGTGGTGTTAAATTGACTTTGCTGGTGTTAATTTAAGATTTTCAAGGTTTACACTGCTGGGTGTTAACTGCTAATTTGACTCTGGTTTGGTCCCGGGGTTTGGTGTTAATTTAACACTTTTCCAGATTCACTTTCCAATTTTAATTTGACTCTGCTGGTGTTTTACACTTTCCTGGTGTAATATTGTAACAGCATGTATTTTCAGATTGAACTGTAGTTCAGCAAAGTGCAGTATTAGATTGTTAACACAACAGGTTTTTTGCAGTGACACCCGGTGGTGTTAAGAGTGCATGTGGTTAATATGCGAGTTACGAGTTGTGAGTGCGAGTTGTGAGATGCGACTTGCGAGTTCGAATTACGAGTTGAGAAATGCGAGCTGAAATCTGCGAGTTGCGAGTTTAAATTTGCGAGCTGTCAAAGGAAGTTGCGAGTTGACATTTGCGAGTTGAAATTTTGCTAGTTGCTGAGAAGAATTCGACACATGTCAACAATATTCTTCATATTCTGAGTGTTTTGAACTTTCAAAGTCATAATGTGTGATTTGCTCACAGCTAACAGTTTTTATAATACATCCCCCATGGCAATATTCACCATACATATACTAGCAGCACATTTCTGTCTAGCGTACCCGGAGAAAAATTAAGTTAAATTGGCTGTCAGACCCTTTCCAGACCAGTCTTGGAATTTTTCGAAAAATATTCCATACTATATGTTTTCTGTACATTGTTGGAAATTCACAGTGCAAAGTTAAAAATGAAATTTAAACATGGACTTAATTTCACCTTTGATCTTTAAACATTTGGATTCAGAAATTGATTCAGAAATTGATTACGATAAGTAAATCATTATAAGTCCTTATGCTAAGCGACGGTCGCGGTGTGTGTATAGGTTTAGAAGTTCAGATGAATTATTTTATGTCTAAGAGATGTTTTTATATCCTCTTGCTCTTGTTGATACGGGAACGAGTATGTGTCACAGTTACTTTGTGAATAGGCATAGATGTGAATGAGATTAAGTATAACCTCGTCTGTTTTTGAAAAACAAAACAAAATATTGGATTACTATGATGTTTATGCTTTAAATTATATATTTAATAAAATAATATAGGCTGTATTTAATAGGATGTTAAAGGATATACGGATTAGTACGATTTGAATGTATTAAAAATCACTGTAGTTAACCCCAGGCCAATTTTTGTGCCTATTTTTGCATTATTATACAAAAATATAGCGCATTGGTGACAGGTAAGAAATGTATACTATAGGGGCAAGGACTGCAACTACTGCACTGAAAATTCAGCAACTCAAGGCAAGTAGTTATTGATTTATTGATCAAATATTGGTTTTCCCTCATTTTTGACTGTAACTCCACAACTGTTGTCTGTGTTGAAATAAAATTCTTAGTGCAATAGTTGTAGTCCTTGCCCCTAAATATACATATCTTACTTGTCCCCCAATGCGCTATAATTTTTGAGAAAAATGCAAAAATAGGCACAAAATTGGGCAGGGGTGTAGTACCCCCTTAATATTTGCACTGAGTTTAATTGCTTTTGCACTTCTTGTGGTGTTGATTGGTTCAATATTGATATTGGATACTTTCCCGGCATTACGTTGATTGTATTCTTGTGTCAACTCAGTAACAAAAACGTAAAGGCTGATAGTGGATGAACCAGACGGGGAACCCGAGGGGGGGGGGGGGGGGGGCTGCACTTTTACCATAGGTAGTTGACATCATGGGCTACACAGAAATGAATGATAGCAATTGAACCGGAGTAGCTATTTGCGGAAAAAGGTCATCGAACTTTGCACAATGTCAAATTTCAAACTTGCTCAAAATATTTCAATGCACTGCTCCCAATCCTCTACAAATCATATACTTTGAAAACTTGCTTGATTTATTTTTGTTAATGAGTTATGCATGTTTTACATAAGTGTTGCTGTTTCAGCCCTCTTTACAACATAACTCAAGAACCACAGGACCTACAAAAGTATATCTGTGATATTTGAATTATTCTACATGCTCGCTATGAAATGATCAATGCAATTTTTGCAAAAGCTCACTACCATTCGCAAGATGTTGTGAACTACCAAATCGCAACAGTTTAAAATAGTTGCTAACCTTAACGTCATACTGTGTGATTTGCTCCACAGCGAGGCCCTCAATTTTTCTCTAATTTTACTTTTTGCATGATAATAACACCCAGTGGTGTACTAAAATGCCACGTGAAAGACTAAGCCTGAAGTGCTTTAATTACAGTAAACTTTAAGTTTGTATATTTTCCGAGTTCCGAGGTCACCGATCGAGTGTATGCATACCGCTATTCGTCTTACTTCTTGACGTATAAAATAAAACTGTGTGTATATCACTAATCGTCTTACGTTTTGTTTGTACATCCCAGCTGCGCGAAGCTCCGCCAATAATCATGATAATATAATATCATACGATTGGGCGAGCTAATACACGCATTGTAGGCACTGGAATGAAATAGCAATTTTCTTTATTTTACCTCATTTGTTTGGCCCGAAATTAGAAGGGGACAATCCGGGGGGAGGGGCAATGTGATCAATAACTAACATAGTAAATAGGAATCTACTCTTTATGCGAATCACACGTTATGGCTTTTAGTAAAGAAATTATATATTAATGTAAAATTTTATTCTTAATACTCGGCGTTTGGCTTAACCACAGGCTATGTAGCACATCTATGAGTATGACGCTACCAAAGGTGCCAAAATCAGAATACTGACATTTGGCGGCAAAATCGTTAAGCAATTTATATTTGTATTTCGATCAGTATTGTATAGCAATTTTCCATTGTTTAGTCAAGAGTTAAATTTGAATCATTTGGCAACAAAAATCAATTTCTGTTTCATTTGCTGCAAATCCATTTACTCACTGTCCGGGCTCACTGGTCACATTCAAATTAATAAATCAGGCTTGCATACAATTAATATCAAATTGATTGCAATCAAATTGATTGCAATGAAATTGAATACCATCTGACCATGGAGGATAAAAAACTCAAGAGATTTATGGCTGTAGAACGGGGAACAAATAAATCAATATAAGCACAAGAGAATATCAAATAATGCAAACCTTTCAACGTGGCTGTGACTTGACTACGAGTTGAAGCAGCAGTTTAAAGGACCTCATAGTGATCTTTTTCAGGTTATCCTCTTTTTGTTGAAATACATGCATGTTACTTGTTTACGAACTTTTATATCTGTTTAAGAGCCCACAAACCGATGGATATTTATCACCCAATATATGACAAAATGCAACATTAAAATGTTTTGGTTTGTTACCCACTGATTAAATGCAAACTTTGGTGTCAAACAAAATACATTAGCCTAAGAGTGATTTGACCAAAATGCTGTTCTAATCTGTATAATTCTTGGGAAGAATTGCCCACTATGATGAGACATAAAACGTGCCATCTTGAAATATGATATTGTGAGTATATGTGTAAAACCGATTGAAAACAGTAAAATGCGGGCCCAAATCAAAGTGTAACAGAAATCATGAAAAATCGCTGGTAGTAAAACCATACCGACAATTATTGTCTATGTATGTATAACAAATTTTCAACATTTTTTGTTTTTTTTTTTTGATGAAAATTAACTATTTTGTTACAAATATCTTACCAGATATAAAAGTTCCGTAAACAAATATATGACATACCCACGGCATTTGTCACACATGATAGTTGGTGTATGCCGTGTTTATTTTTCACCAGGGCTAACCTGAAAAAGGTCGCCATGAGACCACTAATATCCAATCTCCGTGGGTCTAAATTCTCAATAAACTTTTTTCACTATGTTCACAGATTGCGTTTTTATTAATAAAGAATAATTGTTATTTTTGGTATTAAATTGGCATTGAATGGAACTATTGTAATTGAATCCAAAGAGGAAACTAATCAATTCTATTCAAAGAAGACAAAATGCAATCACATTGGTTAGAAATGATTTGTATCTTCCATTTGATCCCATTTCTGTATTAGATATTTTATTTTTATAGGGTACCTACTAAGAAACAATGCTTACATAAGCGACCAATTATATCGTTTTTGCTTGGTTGTAGCAGGAAGTGAAGATGTTTATCGTAGAATAATACTGCACATATTCATTAGGATATTTTTACAGGCACTCCGGAACAAGGAAAGTTGACCTTAGTCACAAAGTTGTTGCTGTCTATCAATGCATAATAATTGTGTGAAGGTGTGAATGAAACACAAAGTAGATGCGTGCAGTTTTCTGTCTTCACGCGTAGGGGTGTGTTTGTGTTCATGTTTCAATTCTCTGTGGGTCCAGAGGAAGATTTAAGGAAGCCCCATCATGCACTGTAAAAGTGTTATCACTAGAGTTTCAACTGCCACTTTACTTTTCAAATCCCATTGAACTCTGTGAAAAAGGTGGTGTTTTAGAATTGCCCGTGTGCATAGGCGTAGATCCTGGGGGGGATGGGGGATTATCCCCCTATATTTTTGTCAGGGGGATGGTCCATACAATCATCCCCCCAATGTTGACGCCTAATAATGGGTTTCTGACCAAATTAACCTCATATTTGCCCATTTTAGCCCCCAAAGTGCAAATTTTCGCGCGCTTCGCGCGCATTTATTCCACTTTTACACCATATTTCATCAGTTTAGCTTCAAAATAGCAAAATTTTTCGCACGCTTCGCACGCATTGGTACAATAAGATTATTCTGTCGCCAAAAGATGCTGCATTTACTATACTTTCAGAATTTTTTCCAACTCCATCCCCCCCAATGTCAAAAAGAAATCTACGCCACTGCCCGTGTGTCATTATTATTTGGTCGATTTCAGATCTAAAGTGATGTATGTATGAAGGATAATTCACACCTTCTGTAGATAACATAAAATGTGAAATCGACCAACCTTTTGAAGGTGTTTTATTGTAAATATATCTGTCCAAATTCAAATTTAACCATGCACGTGTGTATGCAGTGGGCGGGCAGTGGTGTCATGTTCACTCACACAGCTGTGCTAACCGCAAGACTTGCTGGGAAGTGCTTAAATCATCCTCTGCTGTGGGTCTAACAAAAATGGCAGCATGCAAAACGAACCTCTTACTTGTTTTTAATGATTTTGGGCATTTTAGCCGAACATTGATCCTTTTCATCATATTTAATTTAGCAACTGCTTACATTACAAAAGTTTGTATTTATACACCTGATATTATTGATATATGCAATGATTCTTTCATTTTACGCTGTAGGATGATTCAAATTGAAGGTAGTTAAAGCAAACTGGCTAGTAAAATTGAAAAATTTCCCTTTTGACAAAAAATAAGTATGAATAGCCGTTGTAACATTGAAGTACAAAGATCATGAAGATGGTAATGCTTTAAATATTTATTTCACTAGTACGTCATAAAGAAAGGTCAGGATATATGCGGATTCTTAATGTAAAATCACTGTAGTTATAACTTTAAACATTTGCACTGAGTTTAATTGCTCTTGCATATCTTGTGGTTATAATTGGTTATATATTGATATTGACTCTTCTTTCCATTACGTTGATTGAGTTCTTGTTTAAACTGTCAACTTAGGGAAAAACGCAGAGGGCAATAACCGCTGGCTTCTAAGCTGGAAGGTTTTTCAACAGTTTATGACAATACTCATGTACGACTTACAATCCATTATGCCACAGACAAGTTTTGAAATCAGATCAATCGCAATCCTTTAGCGACAGCCAGTGCCTCGGTTCAAGTCTTTCCTAATGCATATCTTCGATGACATGACATTGGTTGCCTTAATAGCTCAGAGGTAAGAGCGTTGGTCTAGATACCCATTTAGGGTCCCATTTTCAAATCCTGGTCAAGAATGAATTTTTATCTTTGGCTTAGTACTCGAGGGAAAGGATAAATTTCGTGCATATCATTAACCTCGGGCACTACGTACGTAATTCTTAATCGCCAAGAAACGTTTTGTGAAGTACTTGCGGAAAACATCTCAATTATGAAAAACTGAATATATTTCGCGCCGGCTTATTACGTATATAATATACTGCGCCAAAAAAGGATCTAAACACTTAAAACAAAAGTCATTTCTTAAAAACACTAAAACTACAACTTACAAAATAAAGTAGCCGACAGATAGAGCATTTTATTCTGCGTATTTTGTTACCTCATTCGGTACGATACGACTTCATTGTCCTAACTTACAGCAATTTGAATAAAAAAAGTAGAACTTTTCAAAGGTCACAAAAATTTGCATTGCCTTTTCCCTCGAAGCACGCATATTGATCATATCGGAGTGAGCGTTCATTTAAATTTGTCACTTTTGAAACTCGACCATACAGCATAGTGGAATAAAGTCGCATCGTACCGACCGAATAAGTACGCAGAACAAAATTCTCCACCTATCGATAACTTTATTTTGCTATTCAGTGTCTTTAAGATATGGCTTTTGTTTTAAGTGTTCGTATTTTTTTGACGCAGTTGTGACCTGTACCACGAAAATGGGCAGTGTCGAGACGTCCTGGCTGCATCGTTGGTGTTCTTTGTTTCACACGTTAAAGGACGTATCTAAAGAGGACAGCCAAAATGATGTAAGTACAGTATACTGCTTTTCACAAGGGCCACCGGTGTATAGAAATTACACTGCTTAGTCAAAACTTAAATTTGAATCATTTAGTAGCACAAATAAATGTCTGTATTAGTTGCTGCTGGTATTTAATTTCGCATCAAAAATTCATTTACTCAATAAAATTTCATTTAGGGCCTATTGGTTTAAATTTAATCATATATATTAAATATGATAGCAATAAAATCGCATTTTAATACCAGGATTGATAAAGCTCGAGAGACATTTATGACGGTAAAATGGGGAAGCAAATAAATCAATTATCCTCCAATGTTACTATAACTTGGCAATGAGTTGAACTTGAAGTAGCACTTGAATTGATACCAAGAGTTGACAAATGCAATATATTCTGCCAGTCAGTTTATTATCATGCTTATACTAAATTTATAGGGCCTATCTTCCATTCATCCCATCTTACATATTGCATACTTTTATAGGGTACCTGGGAAACAGTGCTGGGTCCAATTGTATCGTTTCTGCTTGGTTACATGAGCAGGAAGCGAAGTAGTTAATACCGTATAATAATACTGCACGTATTCATGAAGATATTTTTACTAGGCACATCGGAACACGGAAAGTTGACCTTAGTCATAAAATTGTTGTTTATCACCAATACATGTATCCAATGATGAAAAGATATGAATGAACGAGATGTTGCTGGGTGTGGCCGTGGGTGCGGTTTCTGACATTTTCTGTTTTAGCTCATATAACTTCAAATAAGTGTGTGTGTGGATGTGAGGGGCCGTGAGAGAGGGTGCGGGGGTGTAAGCGTCAGCGCTTGTTTGTGGGTCTTATGAGGAGGCGTGTAGCCAGGTGGTGCAAGGACACGATGCATTCGTTCAAATCCACCAATAGGGCCAATTTTTCTCAATCCGGTCCAGCATTAGAGGTTAATTCACACAGGGGCAATTTGTGTCAGTTAAAAAAAGACCCCGACGAGTGGGGCGACGACCACGCTTTTGAGAATGTGGTGGCGTTAATGCCAAAGCTTTATACAAGCAGTTTTTGGCCCCTCCTCATGCACACCCCTGCGGGTAAACGCCTCCAAACGAGGATTGAAATTATGAAACCGCCAACCGAGGACACCAAGTTTCAGCAGTGAGTCACCTTACCGTGCACATACTGTAACATGGTGCTATCCAAATCGGGGACATACCCTATACCTACAAGAGAGGTCGCGATATGATCATGCTCTAAATAGCCTTCTTACGTTATTTTCATCATACTGTACCCCCTTAGGGACCGTGGACGTCCACAGATGGAAGTGTGTCCTCGGTTGAAGGTGTGTAAACTTAAGATAACTATTAATTTTATTTCACATGAAAAACAGTGACATTTCAAGTGATCACTAACATAAGTAACACTGACCTTGAAACCATACATCAACATTGAGCTATATTTACATGTGATGTGCTTGTATTATAGTTTATAAAGGGCTTTCAGTTAAATGCCACACATGTAGACCTATACGTGATAAATTACGCACCTGCTTTGATATGATATATACATTAAAGTCCCATCAGTGATCCCAGCGAAAGTGTAAAAAATTAAAATTGTGCATCAAGTGCTTAAGGCGTGGAGTATGGGCGAACTTGAAGTACAGGTATCTGGAGAGGGGAAGCAACGAGTTACCCCAAATTACAGCGACAGGTAGTGACTGGGCCGCGGAGTGCGAATATGTATATATTTTGGACGGTTCGTGTTTGTTTTAAATTTTGGGACGTTTTTCCAAAATTTGATATTTTTGGTGCTATTTCAAAAGGCGACATGCCAAAGACAACTCTTTGGGCACATAGTTTGTTATTGTTATTGCAGTTCTTTTCCAGATACCTACTACGTTACCATTTGCTTTGGTGATTTACTAATATTATATATTTTGTGACTGCAATGTGGCGTTTTCAACGCGTTTTAAGCTTATCATGAAAATAACACGAATATCTAGTCACGCTACTTTTAGAATTTTTACCTGATCGTCGGGTTTTGCAGGCAACAGAATGCAGATTGGCTCACAAAAGATGTCGTATTCCTCTATGTGGGTCACTTGATGATAAAATTACTTTGAATTCCTTGTAACAACATACAAATTTGGGTCTGGAAACCGGATCTGGAACCGATTTTAGAACAGCTATATACTTCAGCGCCGTATCAAATCTCATAAAAAGGCCACGACTGGCAAGTATGTTTTTATGTTTCCCGTACGAAAGCTTGCGTCAACATCTATACTATACTTTTTTGGAAACGTTGACCTTTGAGCTTTGACCATTCTATACGACCTTGCTATGTAGACTTGATTGGGTACTGTAAAAGCATCCACTTTACGGAGTTGTTTAACACCTGGTCAGTAGATAATCCTACAGGCATTGACAGGGATACAGTCAGTAGTTTAACATGGTGTGAGCATGGTGAAAGACCCATTATTGATTAGGCGCGGATATTAAAAGCACTGGTCCTTTACGTGCATAACAGAAAATTATAATAGAATGTTTGGAATTTTCTAACTAAAATACTAACTGCATTCTGCATTATGTATTTATTTATTTATTTAGGCCTATGCCTATTTATTTATTTATTTATTTATTTATTTGTTAGATTAGTAAGTAATTAGTAATATTTTTGCGCCTTGTATAGGCCAGTTTGTCACTTTTAAAACGGGACCTTCATCTATTCAATTGCTTGTAACTTTAATTCTTGAGATCACATATGATTCAATGTGGTGTCATAATGTGCAGGATTAAATGGTGCATCTATTGAAAAAACAAATTTACCCCAATAATGTTCAGTTTTGAAATTGTGATTATTTTTCCAAGTGTAAGGATACTTTATTGGCGCAGTATAGGTAAAATACTATATTTGTTTAACTTTGTCTACTATCCCTGTAAATTTGGATTTTTACTAGTGCAGTAACAGTGTACATCATGGTGCGTTAATTTTTATCTTGTCTTATCTTGTTCCCCACACCAAGTTGGTATACCTGGCTCTAATCTTTCTAACGAGATGATTTTAGGATGTACGGATTTGTAAGATTTGAATGTATTGAAAATCACTGTAGTTAACCTTAATTATTTGCACTGAGTTTAATTGCTTTTGCACTTCTTGTGGTGTTAATTGGTCAAATGTTGATTTTGGACCCTACTTTCCATTACGTTGATTGAATTCTTGTGTCACCTCAGTAACAAACCGTATACAGGCCAATAATCGTTGGTTTCTAAACAAACTGGGCTCAAAAAGAAACATAATTTTTCACAAGGTCATATCTTAAAATCCTGTCCATAAAAATGAACCAAAATTGCACACAGGATTACTTCAATACTCTACTCTAAACACTGGTCAGTAACCAAACAGTTGTCCAACTGACACAACAGCAAAATGCAATGACATGGAACAGCTTCCTGGATCACATTAATTGGCACCCAACATAAGAAATCTGTGAGTAAGTGGAATAGTGTGGAACAAGACCTGTTTCTTGAAGAAAGTGTGTGAAAAGCAGAAGCAGCCCGTTCCACACTCAATATTCCACTTACTCTTTGGAAATTATCACGTGTGTAAGGATCTTGTACGCATTCTCACAAATTTCTTTTGCTGGGTGCCAATTATTCGCCTGATAAATGTGGACCAGGAAGCTGTTCCGTGTCAGTGCATTTTGCTGTTGTGTCAGTTGGACAACTGCTTGCTAACTGACATGTGTTTAGAGTAGAGTATTGAAGTAATCCTGTGTGTAATTTTGGTTCATTTTTATGGACTGGATCTTAAGATATGACCTTGTTAAAAATTATAAGTTTATTTTTGAGCCCAGTTTACATGTAAGGCTGACGGTTTTTTCGAAAGTTTATGATATACGTATTATGATATTCTAATCTGGATTTTCTTGGATATTTGTACATTTTCTGAGGAAAATTAGGAAGGGTCCCTTTGGTTAAATTCCGGAATTTCTTGACATCCCCGATTGACATCTCTCTGTCGAGATTCTGTCTTGCCTCTTTGATTAACCCTTTTCACACAGGGACAGTGTTGAATGTTTGTACTGACATTCCATTTCGTGACTTCTATTGAATTGTTTCATTGCCTGGAATCATCCCGCCTAGAATTAAATTTGAGTCATAGGCAACGGAAATCAACATCTGTTTTACTTGCTGTAAAATCCACTGTGGACATTCAAATTAATATTATTAAATTATGCTTACCTTACACATTGCAAAACCTCAGGTGTAAAAGTAACACCAAGAGTGTTAATATTATCAACACCGAAATATTAACACTGAGAAATTGTTCTGGGAGGACCACTCCAATGGGTGTTGATTTACAGCGGGGTTTAACTTGACTTTACTGATGTTAATTTAAGATTTTCAAGATTTACACTGATGGGTGTCAACTAATAATTTGACTCTGGTTAACAATATCCCAGATTCACTTTCCATTTTTAGTTTGACACTGCTGGTGTTCATTTGACACTTTCCCGGTGTTCTGAGAGGACTACACCAATGGGTATTGTGTTAACACCAGACTTCGGTGTTAACAATAATTGGCGTAACCATGGTAACATTGTAATATTGTAACAGCATGGGTTTTCAGATTATAAATAACTTTGAACTGTCCAGCAAAGTGCAGTATTCGATTTTAAACGTAACAGTTTTTTGCAGTGACACCCGGTGGAGTTAACATGGTTAATATAACACCAGAATCCGTAACACCAGCTCAGTGTTGCAAATTTAAAGTGATTTGAAAGCTACATCGTATGCACATAATATCCATTCACTGCACAAATGTAACTGTATCCATTAAACCCAGAACTACGAGGGGAAGGGTTGGCACCCCTAAGATTTTTTTATCCGTCATAAAAAACGCACGTGTTTACGCCCAAACGACCTATAACTTATAAGCTAATCGTAGATCCATCCTTTGCGCTCATTTTAGTGATAAAAGTTTTACCCCAGCACCTTACCCGGGGATTAGGACCGGCCATCAAAACTTACCATGGGGGGGGGGGGTGAAACCCAAAATTGTTTCTACAGTAAAATTAATGATTTTCATTTAGCTTTTGTAAAATTACTCCAAGAGCTACTAACCTTTTACTTGTTAGGTAGGTTGAAATACTAGTAGTCATTTCTTTTTATAGTTAGGAGAAAATGTGGTGAAAATCTCCCAAATTTGCATGGGTGTGCTCACATTATGATGTCATAGCGACATTATATGGGGAATGTGTGTGTCTGTTTTGGTATTATTGGATATATATAGAAGACCCATACGGCATTATGACGTTTATAATTAAAAATTAGCCCCCTTTCCCCGGGCCCCTTTCTTAGTGTGTGTTTCAAAATGGCTCAGTAGTTCTAGGGTTAATATTATTCAATATTCAGGAAGAGGAGTCAGAGAAGGGAAAGTAAAGTAACATTTTTTATTTGTGTAATGTTACTCCGAGAACTGTTACCGACTTCTGTATCTAAATTCACCTGAAAATTCTTTTGAAAGTCGTTCATTTCTTCAGTATGACGTTGGTCCTAACTCAATTACATTCACAGTGCAAAGATAAAAACGAAATTTAAACAAGAACTTAATTTCACCTTTGATCTTTAAACATTTGGATTCAGAAATTAATTACGATAGGTAAATCATTATAAGTCCTTATACTAAACGACTGTGTGTGTATAGGTTTAGAAGTTCAGATGAATTATTTTATGTCTAGGAGATGTTTTTATATCCTCTTGCTCTTGTTGATACGGGAACGAGTATGTGTCACAGTTACTTTGTGAACAGGCTTAGATGTGAATGATTAAGTAAAACCTCGTCTGTTTTTTAAAAAACAAGTTTTAGTGCGAAGTAATATTGGATGTTTATGCTCTAAATTATATATTTAATACTAAAGTATTCACAGAGAGGATATTAAAGGATATACGGATTTGTAAGATTTGAATGTATTAAAAATCACCGTAGTTAACTGAAATATTTGCACTGAGTTTAATTGCTTTTGCATTTCTTGTGGTGTTAAATTGACTTTGCTGGTGTTAATTTAAGATTTTCAAGGTTTACACTGCTGGGTGTTAACTGCTAATTTGACTCTGGTTTGGTCCCGGGGTTTGGTGTTAATTTAACACTTTTCCAGATTCACTTTCCAATTTTAATTTGACTCTGCTGCTGGTGTTTTACACTTTCCTGGTGTAATATTGTAACAGCATGTATTTTCAGATTGAACTGTAAGCAGTCCAACAAAGTGCAGTTATTAGATTGTTAACACAACAGTTTTTTGCAGTGACACCCGGTGGTGTTAAGAGTGCATGTGGTTAATGTGCGAGTTACGAGTTGTGAGTGCGAGTTGTGAGATGCGAGTTGCGAGTTCGAGTTACGAGTTGCGAGTTTAAATTTGCGAGCTGTCAAAGGAAGTTGCGAGTTGACATTTGCGAGTTGCGAGTTGAAATTTGCGAGTTGAAATTTTGCTAGTTGCTAAGAAGAATTCGACACATGTCAACAATATTCTTCATATTCTGAGTGTTCTGAACTTTCAAAGTCATAATGTGTGATTTGCTCACAGCTCACAGTTTTTTTTATAATACATCCCCCATGGCAATATTTACCATACATATACTAGCAGCACATTTCTGTCTAGCGTACCCGGAGGAAAATTAAGTTAAATTGGCTGTCAGACCCTTTCCAGACCAGTCTTGGAATTTTTCGAAAAAATATTCCATACTATATGTCAAGTCTGTACATTGTTGGAAATTCACAGTGCAAAGTTAAAAATGAAATTTAAACAAGGACTTAATTTCACCTTTGATCTTTAAACATTTGGATTCAGAAATTAATTACGATAAGTAAATCATTATAAGTCCTTATACTAAACGACGACGGTGTGTGTATAGGTTTAGAAGTTCAGATGAATTATTTTATGTCTAGGAGATGTTTTTATATCCTCTTCCTCTTGTTGATACGGGAACGAGTATGTGTCATAGTCACTTTGTGAATAGGCTTAGATGTGAATGATTAAGTAAAACCTCGTCTGTTTTTGAAAAACAAGTTTTTAGTGCGAGGTAATATTGGATTACTATGATGTTTATGTTTTTAAATTATATATTTAATAAAATAATATAGGCTGTATTTAAGGCTACATGCTCTTTTTGGTTGAAATTTTTGGCGGGAAATAATCCCGCCAAAACATTAAAGTAATCTTTTCCCACAACTAAATATCATAGTCAGGAAATTAATGATGCATCTGGTAGCTTAGATCATAACTTTCATTATACTTAGTTGCAATTATCCCAGAAAATTCTTGATTTGTTTTTACAGAGTCTTGAATTGCCGATGTTTTTGATCAAAAAACATCACTCGGTGTATTTTGAAACTCGAGGCATTAACTCTTCTCAAATTAGCCCCAAATCATAATTTATTTTATATACCTCATATATAGATTCCTGTCATCTGATTGGTTGAAAGTGCAGTCATTGAATTAACTATGACCGCAAAATGAACTATGGACCGGTCCATGGAAATGAACTATGGACCGGTCACGTGCGTCACGATCAAACTGCGCGTTTTTCCCAGCGTAAAATGATATTACGCACGCGTTGATGTTTTCACGCGTTATAATCACGCAGAAATCGCAGATTGTAATCTGTGTGCCGTTCGCATTGAAACTGTTAATTTCTCTTCCCAAAATCGATGCTTTTAACCAAACAGACGACAAGAATCTTAAGATTTGGTATATAAAACAAATATTGACTGCTTTTTATTCGGGGCATGGTTAAAATTATAGGCCCGCGGTGATCTCAAAACCATGACTATGCCCCTCGGCTACGCCTCGGGGCATAGTCATGGTTTTGAGATCACCGCGGGCCTATAATTTTAACCATGCCCCTCATAGCAGTCAATATTTGTATAATACTAGCGGGACACACGCGCTACGCGCGGGTCCCCGCTAGGTGAGTAAATGGGAGCGTTCACTAAAACGGGAGGAATTACTGAACAGGTAGAATCATTGAAAAGGTAAATTTCATTTATCTGAGTCTGACCCTCGTTAAGCCTAAGTTTCCATTTTAGCTTCTTTCTTTCTTTTTAGTTTCTTCTACATGGGCCAATTTTGTTTACTCAATCCCGTTCCCATTATTTTCTAAATCTGTCCTTTCTTACATTTAAAATCCCTGTTGACTTCATTTTTTATTTGCTGCTTAGCTTGTGATTTCCCGTTTTCATGTTATTTATTTAGTTCTGTCCTCAGTTTAATAGCTTTTTTATTTAAATCATCTAATTTTATTAGATTTTATTATTCTTTCCTTCTTTAGCCTATTTTATTCCCGTTTTCATTTTCTTACTGTGACTAACTATAGGCTAACCCACATACTCGTAGGCCTACCTGTTTGTCCTCATTTTGTTTTCTTTTTTTAATTACAGTAGGCCTACCTCTTCATGTTGTTTGTACTTTTTAACACACATCTTTTCCCCGTTATTACGCCTACGGTCGGTCGTTCACCCGTATTATCATTCATTGCGCGACTCTGCGTCGTTTACGCGCGACATGGCGTAGTGCTGCGTTACCCGGGCGCTATCGCTGCGCTACGCGAGCGGCTTGGCATTAGATACGCCCGTACGACGCGCACGGGCTAGCTTGACAACTGACTCCCTTTTTTGTTTACCCAGCATAGCAACGTACCACATTTTCAATGATTTTGAGGCCAATTCTTGATCGTTTTCAACCAAATAAAGTTTAAACACGTTCCCGTATATTCATCGATCTCCCGTATGAATTTGGCGACATTTGGATCGAAACTGACGGAGCCTTTCCATGATACATAGATAGATAGATAGATAGATACATACATACATACAACATTCCCCTATTTATAGTAAGACTAGCGGGATACCCGCGCTTCGCGCGGGTCCCCGCTAGATGAGTAAATGGGAACGTTCACTATTACAGGAAGAAAATTCAAATACTGAACAGGTAGAATCATTGAATCATTATTTTCTAAATATGTTCTTTCTTACATTTCCCTTTTAGCATCTTTTTTTTTATTTGCTGCTTGTGATTTCCCGTTTCCATGTTTTTTACTTAATTCTGTTCTCATTATTTTAGCTTCTGTTTTTCTTACAATTCCTGATTAGTTTCTTTCCTTCTTTGTTTCGTTCCCGTTTCATTTAGTTACTTTAACCCGTTGGCCTAATTACTCGTACCTTTTTGTCCCTATTTTAATTTAAAATAGCGTGTCTGCGGACGTGTTCACCCGGTATCCCGTGACCCGTCCATGTACCTTTTTGTCCTATATTTTTCCTTCTTTCCGTATTATCATGCCCACTGGTCTCTGGCTCACAAGTCGTGTGACTCTGCGCCGTTTACGCGAGCATTTGCGCAATGCGCATTACGCACGCGGCGCCGACGCGCTGCCGGCCAGCTGCAGTGACGCGTAGGCTGGTAACCGATTTTCATAACAAAACCCCGTTTTTACTCATATTTTCACTGTTTTTGCAGCCAATTCTTGATCATTTTCAACCAAATTTTCGCATAACCGTCTCGGTAAGTTCCTCGAATATCTAGAGCAATTCCGTGACCGTGGAGAGCGAAGGTTCGTTTTTCAGTGGATTTGTCTTCTATGAAGGTTAATTAAAAATTTAGCGGGGTGCCCTCGCGAAAGTGTGGGCGGAATCCGTGGGAGCCCAAAATCAAAAATGGCCGCCATCGGCCATTTTAAAAATTATTTTTTCAATGGCTTGGCCTACAATGCTGTTCAGTATATGTTTTCTGAGGTTTTTTGGGTCGAGGAATTCATATCTGATATCTATTTTATGATATTACCAACTTTTGACCTTCAAATCCAAGATGGCCGCCGATTTTCAGCTCAGAAAGGTCAAATGTTCACATTTGTCGTAGAGCCTTCATAATAGGCTCTAATTAAAGTTCTCCTCATGCCGAGTTGAATAAATGACTCTAAAAACTACCAGTAATAATGATTTGACCTATTTTTGACCTTCAAATCGAAGATGGCCACCGATTTTCAGCTCAGAAAGGTCAAATTTTCACATTTGTCTTAGAGCCTTCATAATAGGCTCTAATTGAAGCTCTCAACATGCCGAGTTGGGTGATGGACACTAAAAACTACAAGTAATAATGATCTGACCTATTTTGACCCTCAAATCCAAGATGGCCGCCGATTTTCAGCTGAGAAAGGTAAAATTTCAAATTCGTCGTTTAGCCTTCATAATATACTATAATTAGAGCTCTGAGTAGTCGTAGAGTCTTCAATACTCTTCATAATACCTCTAATGAATACCGTACCCCATTCTGGCATACACATACACCCCCGCACACCTACATATACATTATATTCATATTATTTGAATGAGTTTAGTCGTTATTGGTTTCAGGTCTACGTGTGTTTTGCTCTGCACCCTTTCAACAAAGAATGAATGCAGCATCAAAGACATTTATTTATATTTAGAAAGAAATATTATTCTATGAGACTAGTGCATAGATCACCTATAACACTGCTTGCTTGTTACCTACAGCAAAATCATCCCCTATCAATGTCTACTTAAATGTAGCAATCCGTGTAGGGCCTAAGTCCTATCATACTATTGTCCAAGGTAAATATGGTAAATGGGAGAGTTTACAAACAAAAACGAAAAACTGGTCAGGACTTGACAAATATGGTGATTTTTACAACACTTCTTTATGGAAATATGGGTCTAGAAGTCATTACATGCATCACATGTTACATTATATCTCAATCGCATCTTCAGACAGAATTGAAAAGGCTCAGTATTCAAGTAAACCACCAAGTTCTGAAAGTGATGATGAGACAGAGGGACCATTGGCACCCAAGTGCCCGCGTCCATCTGTGTATGGACTTCTTCATATGAATTCCTCGACCCAAAAAACCTCAGAAAACATATACTGAACAGCATTGTAGGC
Organism: Amphiura filiformis; assembly: GCF_039555335.1. NCBI lineage: Eukaryota > Metazoa > Echinodermata > Ophiuroidea > Amphilepidida > Amphiuridae > Amphiura > Amphiura filiformis. The sequence continues at coordinate 59,927,669 of NC_092636.1, forward strand.
CAAACCATTGAAAAAATAATTTTTAAAATGGCCGATGGCGGCCATTTTGGATTTTGGGCTCCCAAGGATTCCGCCCACACTTTCGCGAGGGGCACTCCCGCTAAATTTTTAAATTAACCTTCATAGAAGACAAATCCACTGAAAAACGAACCTGAGTTTGAGCCCCATACCCCTTACAGATGTCCAGAAAAAGAAATTATAAGATTTGACCCCAGATAACCTTTAACCCGACCCCTGCAAAGTGTTCCAATATATTCCCCTGGTCATCAAGTTTGTTGTCACAGAGTGTGAGTCTGTACCCCTTACAGATGTACAGAAAATGTACATTTCTAAAATTTGACCTCTGCATGACCTTTGACCTGACCCCTGTAAAATGTTCCCCTGGTCATGAGATTTGTTGTCACCGAGTTTGAGCCCCATACCCCTTATGGATGTCGAGATAATGCAATTGTAAGATTTTACCCCCTTAATGACCTTTGACCCCAATTCTTTGTACAACTTTTAGACACTGGCTAAAGGCGATGCAGGTATGCAAGTGACGTCATTGTATTATGTAATTTGTGGAAGAAGAAGCATTTTGAGTGAAAATTACATTTTGGCCATAATGACCTTTGGATGACCTTTGACCTCGAGTTAGTCATGTAACATTTGTGCCCCCACCCAATGGTCCTTGTGACCAAATATGGTTACATTGGCCTAAAGCATATGGCTACAATGGCTCGTTATAAGTTTGACAGAAGAAAGAAAGAAAGAAAGAAGAAGAACTGACCAAAAACAGAACACTCGCAAATTGGAAATTTGCGATTGTAATGATAGCAATTGAACTGGAGTAGCTCTTTGCGGAAAAAGGTCATCGAACTTTGCACAATGTCAAATTTCAAACTTGCTCAAAATATTTCAATGCAATCCTCTACAAATCATATACTTTGAAAACTTGCTTGATTTATTTTTGTTAATGAGTTACTAGTATGCATGTTTTACATAAGTGTTGTTGTTTCAGCCCTCTTTACAACATAACTCAAGAACCACAGAACCTACAAAAGTATATCTGTGATATTTGAATTATTCTACATGCTCGCTATGAAATGATCAATGCAATTTTTGCAAAAGCTCACTACCATTCGCAAGATGTTGTGAACTACCAAATCGCATACTGTGTGATTTGCTCCACAGCGAGGCCCTCAATTTTTCTCTAATTTTACTTTTTGCATGATAATAACACCCAGTGGTGTACCGAAAATGCCACGTGAAAGACTAAGCCTGAAGCGCTTTAATTACAGTAAACTTTAAGTTTGTATATTTCACGAGTTCCGAGGTCACCGATCGAGTGATGGCTAAACACATCGTGCGTGTGTGTATCAATGAATCATTGAATAAATGACGTAGAAACTGTATGCATACCGCTATTCGTCTTACTTCTTGACGTATAAACTATGTGTATATCACTAATCGTCTTACGTTTTGTTTGTACATCCCAGCTGCGCGAAGCTCCGCCAATAATCATGATAATATAATATTATACGATTGGGCGAGCTAATATTATACACGCATTGTAATAGCAATTTTCTTTATTTTACCTCATTTGTTTGGCCCGAAATCAGAAGGGGACAATCCGGGGGGGGGGGGGGCAATGTGACCAATAGCTATCAGTGACAACTAACATAGTAAATAGGAATCTACTCTTTATGCGAATCACACGTTATGGCTTTTAGTAAAAGAAATTATATATTAATGTAAAATGTCTTATATTATTCTTAATACTCGGCGTTTGGCTTAACCACAGGCTATGTAGCACATCTATGACGCTACCAAAGGTGTCAAAATCAGAATACTGACATTTGGCGGCAAAATCGTTAAGCAATTGATATTTGTATTTCGATCAGTATTGTATAGCAATTTTCCATTGTTTAGTCAAGAGTTAAATTTGAATCATTTGGCAACAAAAATCAATTTCTGTTTCATTTGCTGCAAATCCATTTACTCACTGTCCGGGCTCACTGTTCACATTCAAATTAATAAATCAGGCTTGCATACAATTAATATAAAATTGATTGCAATCAAATTGATTGCAATGAAATTGAATACCATCTGACCATGCATGGAGGATAAAAAACTCAAAGAGAGATTTATGGCTGTAGAACGGGGAACAAATAAATCAATATAAGCACAAGAGAAATATCAAATAATGCAAACCTTTCAACGTGGCTGTGACTTGACGACGAGTTGAAGCAGCAGTTTAAAGGACCTCATAGTGATCTTTTTCAGGTTATCCTCTTTTTGTTGAAATACATGCATGTTACTTGTTTACGAACTTTTATATCTGTTTAAGAGCCCACAAACCGATGGATATTTATCACACAATATATGACAAAATGCAACTTAATGTTTTGGTTTGTTACCCACTGATAAATACAAACTTTGGTGTCAACCAAAATACATTAGCCTAAGAGTGATTTGACCAAAATGCTAATCTAATCTGTATAATTCTTGGGAAGAATTGCCCACCATGAGACATAAAACGTGCCATCTTGAAAAATGATATTGTGAGTAGGCCTAGGTGTAAAACCGATTGAAAACAGTAAAATGCGGGCCCAAATCAAAGTGTACCAGAAATCATGAAAAATCGCTGGTAGTAAAACCATACCGACAATTATTGTCTATGTACTGTATGTATAACAAATTTTCAACAGCGATTGTTTTTGTCATATCTTTTTGATGAAAATTAACTATTTTGTTACAAATATCTTACCAGATATAAAAGTTCCGTAAACAAATATATGACATACCCACGGCATTTGTCACACATGATAGTTGGTGTATGTCGTGTTTATTTTTCACCAGGGCTAACCTGAAAAAGGTCGCTATAAGACCACTTATATCCAATATCCGTGGGTCTAAATTCTCAATAAACTTTTTTCACTATGTTCACAGATTGCGTTTTTATTAATAAAGAATAATTGTTATTTTTGGTATTAAATTGGCATTGATTGGAACTATTGTAATTGAATCCAAACAGGAAACTAATCAATTCTATTCAAAGAAGACAAAATGCAATCACATTGGTTAGAAATGGCTTGTATCTTCCATTTGATCCCATTTCTGTATTAGATATTTTATTTTTATAGGGTACCTACTACTAAGAAACAATGCTTACATAAGCGGCCAATTATATCGTTTTTGCTTGGTTGTATAAGCAGGAAGTGAAGAAGTTTACCGTAGAATAATACTGCACATATTCATTAGGATATTTTTACAGGCACTCCGGAACAAGGAAAGTTGACCTTAGTCACAAAGTTGTTGCTGTCTATCAATACATAATAATTATTGTGTGAAGGTGTGAATAAAACACAATGTAGATGCGTGCAGTTTTCTGTCTTCGCGCGTATATGTGGGTGTGTGTTCATGTTTCAATTCTCTGTGTTCAATTCTCAATAATTTAATATTTAGCAACTGCGTATATTACAAAAGTTTGTATTTATACACCTGATATTATTGATATAGCCTATACAATGATTCTTTCATTTTTTACGCTGTAGGATAATTCAAATTGAAGGCAATTTTAAAGCAAACTGGCTAGTAAAATTGAAAAATGTCCCTTTTGACAAAAAATTAGTATGAATAGCCGTTGTAACATTGAAGTACAAAGATCATGAAGATGGTAATGCTTTAAATATTTATTTCACTAGTACATAAAGAAAGGTCAGGATATATGCGGATTCTTAATGTAAAAGCACTGTAGTTATAACTTTAAATATTTGCACTGAGTTTAATTGCTCTTGCATATCTTGTGGTTATAATTGGTTATATATTGATATTGACTCTTCTTTCCATTACGTTGATTGAGTTCTTGTTTAAACTGTCAACTTAGGGAAAAACGCAGAGGGCAATAACCGCTGGCTTCTAAGCTGGAAGGTTTTCAACAGTTTATGACAATACTCATGTACGACTTACAATCCATTATGCCACAGACAAGTTTTGAAATCAGATCAATCGCAATCCTTTAGCGACAGCCAGTGCCTCGGTTCAAGTCTTTCCTAATGCATATCTTCGATGACATTGGTTGCCTTAATAGCTCAGAGGTAAGAGCGTTGGTCTAGATACCCATTTAGGGTCCCATTTTCAAATCCTGGTCAAGAATGAATTTTTATCTTTGGCCTAGTACTCGAGGGATAGAATAAATTACGTGCATATCATTAAACTCGGGCACTACGTAATTCTTAATCGCAAAGAAACGTTTGTGTAATTGCTAATTTGCTATTGTAAGCTTAAAGACTTCCTAGACGGGGGTGGGGGTGGGATCTATTGAAGTATTTGCCGGAAACATCTCAATTATGAAAAACTGAATATATTTCGCCCGGGCTTAGTAACTATGTATACTAGCGGTCACCCGTCTTTCGCGGTCAGGGTCTTTCGCGGTTGGTAAATTTTGTACATTTTGTGTACATGTAAATGTTTTATTTAATGTGATTAATGGTATGAGAGGAGTCGTTTAGAACTTACATGTAGAAGCATAATATTTAGTATCTTTTCCATATAAATCAATGGCTTGAAATTGCAATTAGATCATGTCTTGCCCCTGTGGGATGCTGGTCGCTCTGATATTTAAGATTTTTATGGATTTGTTTCAACAGTACTTTTTAGCCCATTTTGGAAAAATTTGTTGTACCTTTTAGCTCATTTTTTATCATTTTCATCCAAGTTTGTCCCCTACCTTGAAATGTACCTTGCTGCCCCCGCCTCCTGCAAAAGTCCTGGCTACATCACTGAGCAGATGAACACAATTTTATTCACATCCCTCTTGGCCCCCTGTGGCCTGCTGGCTGATCTGATATTTTAGATTTCTATGCATTTGTTGTACTTTTTATTTGTTAGCCCATATTGGATAAATTTGTCGTACTCTTTAGCCCATTTGTGACAATCCCCCAATGAAATTTGCCTCCCCCCTCTCTCTCTGAAAAAGTCCTGGCTACACCACTGTGCAGCTGAAACAATTTTATTCACATTTCCTTACACTCTATTTCATATAAAGTTATGATCATACCTGATCATACATTATGCTGATAACATTAAACATAGCACTACCACAAAGCAGAGTAGGCCTATTCATGGTGTGGTTTGGCCCTGATTAATTTGTCCTTCACTCCATAAAAACACAGAATACATGCTAATGTTGATCAATTAGTTGAATAAACAATAGATGTTAATTGGGTTTCTACTGTGTCATGTAATAGTTGCTTCTACTGTGTCATGTAATAGTTGAGACTACAGGCATAATATCCTCACACCAATGACAGGATAGAAGGCCTAATTCAGGCTATGTCAACATTAGTGTATTGTGTTGGCATGCAGGTGCGCTGCCACTGCCTTTGCCCTGCCTTTGAAACTAATTAACATAATTTGACATCCTTAACGTAAACAAAAACAAAATTGGACGTTTTATTGGGGTGCGGACAACTTTACTCTACGCAACGCAAAAATCCGTTTTCCGAAATAATGTAAAACGTAAAAGTTTTTAGCCTTACCAATTCGCCAAACTCAGTAATTTATTATAGATAACATACTGCGCCAAAAAAGGATCCGAACACATTAAACAAAAGCCATTTCTTAAAGATACTAAAACTAAATTACAACATAAAGTACCTCATTCGGTACGATACGACCTTATTTTCCTAACTTACAGCAATTTGTTGTTGTATAACATTGCTTTAAATTTGAACCATGACAGCACAAATAAATGTCTGTTTTAGTTGCTGCTGGTATTTAATTTCCCATAAAAAATCATTTACTCAATACAAATTCATTTATTGGTTTAAATTGAATCAATCATGCGTGCATTCCATTAATATTAAACTTGATAGCAATAAAATCACATTTTAATACCAGGATTTATAAAACTCGAGAGATTTATGACGGAAGGATAAATGGAGAAACAAATAAATCAATATAAGCAATGTAGCTGTGACTTGGCAATGGGTTGTAATTGAAGCAGCACTTTACTTCAATTACCAAGAGTTGGCAAATGCAATATATTCTGTCGGTCAGTTATCTTATAGGGCATATATCTTCCATTTATCCCATCTTGGTATTGTATACTTTTATATATAGGGTGCCTGGGAAACAGTGCTTAGGAGTCCAATGCTATCTAATCGTTGAACTTTCTGCTTATATAAGCAGGAAGCGAAGTAGTTTACCGTAGAATGATACTGCACATATTCATGAAGATATTTTTACTAGGCACTCCGGAACAAGGAAAGTTGACCTTGGTCATAAAATTGTTGTTTATCACCAATACGTGTATCCAGTGATGAAAAAATGAATGAACAAGATGTTGCTGGGTGTGGATGCGGTTTCTGACCTTTTCTGTTTTAGCTCATATAACTTCAAATAAGTGTGGGTGTGTGGATGTGAGGGGGGTCGTGAGAGGGGCGTGTTTAGCGTCAGCGCTTGTTTGTGGGTCGTATGTGCAGACATGTAGCCAGGTGGTGCAAGGATACAATGCATTCGCCCAAATCCATCAATAGGGCCATTTTTTCTCACGTTAAATGCACTAAATCCGGTCCATCAATCGCATTAGAGATGAATTCACACAGGGTCACCCCCGACGACCACTCTTTTGAGAATGTGGTGGTGTTTATGCCAAAGCTTTATACATGTAAGCAGTTTTTGTCCCCTCCTCATAGGGTGTCTACAAAACTAAGACCTAAGACCCAAAAACTAAGACCCTGTCTACAAAACTAAGACCTGTAAAACTAAGACCCTATCTTCAAAACCTCATATACACACCCCCAACACACACCAACCCAGGTATTGATATACATGCTGTTGCCATCTATTTACGGGGAATTACAGCGGTGTTTTTGTTTGAAATTTCCATCTTCCTAGTGAGTGCCAGGTAGCCTATTATACCAGAGAATATGCTAATTATTAATTTTATTTCACATGAAAAACAGTGACATTTCAAGTGATCACTAACATAAGTAACACTGACCTTGAAACCATACATCAACATTGAGCTATTTACATTTGTGATGTGCTTTTACTATATTTTATTATAATAGCTTATAAAGGGCTTTCAGTTAAATGCCACACATGTAGACATACGTGATAAATTACGCACCTGCTTTAATATAATATATACATTAAAGTCCCATCAGCGATCCCAGCTAGCGAAAGTGTAAAAAATTAAAATTGTGCATCAAGTGCTTAAGGCGTGGAGTAGGGGCGAACTTGAAGTACATGTATCTGGAGAGGGGAAGCAACGAGTTACCCCAAGTCACAGGTAGTGACTGGGCCGCGGAGTGCGAATATGTATTTATTTTGGAAGGTTTGTGTTTGTTTTAAATTTTGGGGCGTTTTTCCAAACTTTGATATTTTTGGTGTATATTTCAAAAAAGCGACATGCCAAAGACAACTCTTTGGGCACATAGTTTGTTATTGTTATTGCAGTTGTTTTCCACATACCTACGTTACCATTTGCTTTGGTGATTTACTAATATTATATATTTTGTGACTGCAATTTGGCGTTTTCAACGCGTTTTAAGCTTATCATGAAAATAACACGAATATCTAGTCACGCTACTTTTATAATTTTTACCTGATCGTTGGCTTTTGCAGGCAACAGAATGCAGATTGGCTCACGATACATGTCGTATTCCTCTATGTGGGTCACTTGATGATAAAATTACTTTGAATTCAGTGTAACAACATACAAATTTGCGTCTGGAAACCGGGTCTGGAACTGATTTTAGAACAGCTATAGACTTCAGCGCAGTCAGCGCCGACTGGGGAGAATGTTTTTATGTTTCCCGCACGAAAGCTTGCGTCAACATCTATACTTCTTTGGAAACGTTGACCTTTGACCATTCTTTGTAACTGCCCTGCTATGACCTTGATATGTAGACTTGATTGGGTAATGTAAAAGCATCCACTTTACGGAGTTGTTTAGCATCTGGTCAGTAGATAATCCTACAGGGATACAGTCAGTAGTTTAACATGGTGTGAGCATGGTGAAAGACCCATTATTGATTAGGCGCGGATATTAAAAGCACAGGTTCGTGTGCATAGCAGAAAATTATAATAGAATGTTTGGAATTTTCTAACTAAAATACTAACTGCATTCTGCATTATGTATTTATTTATTTATTTAGGCCTATGCCTATTTATTTATTTACTGATTTATTTATTTATTTATTTATTTGGTAGATTAGTAAGTTATTAGTAATATTCCATGATTCATCGGTTTATTATTGATTGTTGACCCGATTGTTTATAACTTGAATACTTGATTGATAGTCATTTCACATTATATTCCTAGTTTATAGGCCCTATGGAACTTCTATTAGAATTTTTGAATAGCATCGTACATTAGATAAATAGGCCTCTCAGTATTGATTTATTCTATTCAGCAATATCAAGGATTACTATCAAACTTCTCACAGCTAATAGACAGTTGAGTTAGTGGTAACGCACTGAGTTTTATAAAAGGGAGGTCCCGGGTTCGATTCCCAGCTCTGCCTATTTTTTTCCAAGGCTTATTTGGCGCGCGATCTGAGCTAGTCCTTATTTGGCGCGCGATCTGAGCTGGTCCTTTTCTGGTGGCTGTGTCTGTTACAGGCACACTCCCTCTGAAATCCAAACTTGGTTCACGCTCATTACACCTCCCTTAAGTGAAGGATATGTCATAAAATTGCCATTTGATATTTTTGAAATGCAAAATTTTTTTCAAAAAAAAAACACCGAAGAAAACAGAAGTATTGACTAAGTTGAAGCCCCATTCAAATACATGTAGCTTTAGGTAATTTATATACTGTCAGTATATAAATTACAGATTCATGTAAAATGCCTTATTTTGTCTTAAATAGTTATACACGGCATTCGGCTGAACAACTAGCAGGCTGGGTATCTATATATGACAATGACAAAGGTACCAAAATCTTGAATTTTGATGATTTTTACGATCGTCCGGATAGGCAAACCACTGAATGGGCCTTTAATACTGAGGAAACTGTTAGATTGATATATTTATAGAATTAGAATTATTGCTCAAATAGGATATTAACGTCATCAAATGGGCAAGAATAAATTCTCAAATTGGATTCTTGCGTCATTGATAAACTAAAGCTTATATTAGTTTTTGTATCTGTATCCCTCGGGCTGTAAGCCCCCATGTCACTTCGGAAAACGCGGTAAATCGCAACATTATTTGCTGAATCTATCCTCTATTTGCAGAATCTATCCTCTTTTTCCACCATTTTCAAGATTTTAAGCTTATCTGCCAGATTTTGTAGTGATCTTTGGCGATTTTAGCTTTTTTGAGCGATTTCGCTCATTTTACCGCGTTTTCCGAAGTGCCATGGGGCCTGCTGTATCCGTCGTTTAATAGCAGAATCTCTTCACATCGGAGACAACATCGCCAACCTGAAAGAGCATGCGTTTTTTGATGGGAATGTCTAATATATATCAAGGACACCGAAAGAGAAAAATGTAGTTGAAGATGTTGAAACTTTATCATTTCAATCGTGTTGAGATTTTAAGACCCGATTTCAAATATATGGGCCGGGTGATTTCGAAACTTTCCGTCTAACGCGTTTACAAACAGACGTGCTATTTTCATTAGGTCCATGTGCACCTTATATTAGCAGTTAATTTTACATTAATTAAACAAAACGAGGGCTTGGATTTTAGTATGTTATTTCCAGGATCTGTGTTACAGACCGATATTAGGGAACAAACTAAAAATATAAAAACGAATCTATACGATTACAGGCACAAACTATTGGGATTTACAAAAATAAGATTAACCAAAATTACTGATATACGCAAGATGGTATTACTTTGCAAAAATGTACAAACACCCATTTCAGTTTATTTAACAGTTTTCAATTGTATATACCAATGCATAATGTGATGGGCGATAAAGCATGTCAAAATTACATTTCAATAATTGACAAACCGGATGCGAAATTGGCTTTAGACTAGTGTTCTAACCACCTGCTCAATCGGAATATTGCATTTATAGAAGAGGGAAGGGACACATAAGGGGCTGTGCAATAATTATGAGCTATGGGGGACGGTAAAATTGGGGGTTGGGGGTTGGCAGGGGGGCGGGGAAGCCATTTGTGGCACACTTTACGGGACCTTTTACATTAACACGCTCTAAAATGGCTTATAGGAAAACACTACAGAAACGTGCACATATGCAAAGTGTCTTGCTCGCTACGCATCGGGGGGGGGTGAGGTGACGCGAATGTATGGCAGTTAAGACACCCTTTTTCAGCGTCGCTGTCACCCAAAGACCTCTTATTACGAATACATGCTCTCTCACGCGAAGACCCCTTATTTTTCCATTTGATCTGTCACCCAAAGACCCTTTATATTTTTCAATTTGAACAGCAACTTTCATTTTTGATTTTGAAAACAAAGACCATATGAGCCATTTAGAACTAGAAATTTAATGTTCGATGTTTCTGTGGCGCTGTTTGGATCTCGTCCAAAGGTGCCATTAAAAAAGGTCATGTTCTTACCCAATGACCCCATATTTTTTATATGCTCTCACCGAATACCCCTTACTGTGAAAGCGTCCCGGGGAAAGTGTCAGCCCTACACCTATATATCCATTTTATATTGAAGTCCCCGGGCTCGCAACTTATATCTAGACCATTTAAAGTTTCCAAATGGTGGACCTGAAGGAGCCTTCTCATGTAGTTCATCTATATTTTTGAGCGTGCCGGACTACATATCTGGGTAGTCGGCAGCCAGCTATCGAAGGAGAAACATCGCAAGCGTACAGGAAATCATAATTTATGTTGTGAGACTTTGTTGATATTTGATATAAGCAGACTTACCGATAATGAGACTTGCTCGTGCCGTTGATGACTTGTTGGCTCTTTCTACCAGACTATGTTGCTTATCCAAATAATTAGAAATATACCAATCTATATAAATGATAAATGAAAAGAAATCTAATCAAAAAGCAATTTTAAAGAGAGGGAGAAATTTGAAATTAGACAAACAAAAGGTGACACAAACGTCCATTATTGTGTTGTTTATATGCTTATTTATCCCCTGTAATTCCAATAAAAAGTTCCATTTCGACACACTCTATACAGGGTGTATCAAAATGAAGTATACAGTTTGAAAAATGCCACTAGATTAAAAAATTATGAGGCATTTGGTCAAAATGCTGTAAAATCACTGTCGTGTGACCACTATTAAGGACCCAGTGCCCGGGACTTTGTGAGCCGAGTAGTTGTGCGAAGTCAATTAAAATCAAAGAAACATGGAAAATCACATGTTTGACTACGTTTATTACAGTCTTAGTCTTTGCGCAACTACATTGAACATTCAATAAAAAAGAAGATGTTAAACTCACATAGTGGTCAGACTGGCAACTCATCACATCTGACTGCTTCCTTTTATAGGCAACAGGAACCGCTATAGAGGGCGTGATGAGTTGGTTAAAGATGTTGTTGAGTGAATAGGCCCCCTCGGCTTTACGTTTAGAGTGTCTTTTCCTTTTCGGCGTTTTACAGATGGCTTCTTTCAGCCACCTAGTGGTCTTGTTAGCTTCTCTGTCGATGACTTTTGAGTCCTCCCAATTGATGGAATGATTGTAGAGGCAACATGATCGGCGATAGCTGACTTGTGAATGTCTGTGATAGATAACGTGCGGCTGGCTCGTGTGTAGGGCTTTATAGTTTCAAATTTCTCCACCTCTTTTTGGTGTTCTTTGATGCGAACGCCGAAAGGACGCCCGGTTTCTCCGATGTAAGTACCAGCACATTCCCCGCAAGGGATTTCATAGATCGCCTCTGCTTTTTGTTGAGGAAAGACACTCTAAACAAGGGCGAGGGGCCTACTCACCGTAACAAGTTCACTAACAACCCGGGCTAACAACATCTTTGAGCAACTCATCACGCCCTCTATAGCGGTTCCCGTTGCCTATAAAAGGAAGCAGTCAGATGTGATGAGTTGCCAGTCTGATGAAACCACTAGTGTAGTGTTGAAACGTCACTAAATATATGAGTTTAACATCTTCATTTTTATTGGATTTGCATAAAAAGAAATATGTCAACAGTTACGTTAAATTGTTTTGATATATCCCTTAACTATAGCTTCTCGCGTGATTTTGCTTCAGGAAGATCTTACAAACAAATATTAAATACTTACATGTTTTTTCCTCGTTGGTCCACCAACTTCCTTCTTTAACCCGTCGGACAACTGACGGATGCCTGACGATATTCCACCACAGGTCCGTAGTGCCTGACTTAGGAGCACCAATCAGGTAAAAGTATGGAAGGCATCGAATCTTCTCTTTCTCCAAAACACATGGATTTTTGTAGTCAGGTAGGAATTGTTTCGTCTTAAACCTGTTCATGAGCTGAAATTTGCAATGTTCTGATCAATCGACTTGTAGATTTATAATTTAGCACCAGCTTTAAAAAATATACCTGAATCCGTAAATCAATTATTATTAATTACTGTTCTTTGTCCCAGTTTCGAAGGTTTACTGTTGTCCTATAGGTATTTTTCAAAATCAGCAATACTGTTGACAGGCTTACCTTTGAATAATATTTCATAATTTCTTCCCTAATCATATCCTGACTTGGTTGTGTCTCCTTTCTATGCGAACCTTTTGTGATTCCAATATCCTTCTTCTCGACTTCCTTTATTATCGGCTGGTTGTCTGGATTGTTCGGCATTTGATATCTTGGACGTGATGTTATATTGGACAGATTTTGGACAGATTTAAAAGTAATTTCTAATAATTTGTTTTGTGTCTGTGCTACAGATGGTGCTGTGTTGTTGAGACTGATCCCGAATGATAAGAGGAAAATCAAAGATGAAGTGAGGACAGCAAGGAAAACACGCCAACAAATTCTCTTTTCTGTGGACGAAAGAAAAGTAAATTCTAACCGTTTGTTTGTTACTTCAAAGGCTATTCCGGTCTGTTACAAAGCGCGCGAAAAGTTTTTATTTCACACTAATAAGCTAGTAATCTCGCCTACACTCTAAGAAATAAAGGTTCTAAAATTGTCCTCCCAGGAGAACCCTTAGAGGTTCTAAAAGAACCAAAAATGGTCGAAAATGTCCCAAAAAACGTGATAAAGAACCATTTTCGGTTCTTTAGAGAACCTTTAAGGGTTCTCCAAAATTAAAGAACCCTTTTTAGAGTTTCAAGAGGGAGGGTTCTACGGAGGGGGGGGGGGTCTCCTGAGAGGACAAAAAAAAGGAACCTTTATTTTTTAGGGTGTATGATCGAGGTGAAATTGTCTTTTGCTTTCCTTTGTGATAGCCAAAGGTAATCTCAAATTAATTAATTAATAAAGTAAGTTAAAGTAATTTTATGCAAAACAACAACAACAACAATATTTGCATAGCGCGTTATGCAAATGTTTCGCTTTCAAAGCCTGGAAAAACATGAAAAAATGATACAAAATTGCATAAAGGGGCTATCGTTTTCTTCGGGGGGGGGGGTATATTTTTCTAAAGTCGGCGTCAATAAAATTGTGACCCAGGCTCCCCTCGCGTGGAGTTCTAAGGGGGTCCGCTTTTATAGGGGTAGGGCCGGAATCGTGAACCATGAGGGGGTGTTAAGAGAGATTTTCTGAGAAATACTGATGCCATGGGAAAAAGGTGGAAGATGGGGGTCAGCAAATTTCAACCATATTTTGGCAATTTAATAAGTTTGGATAAGTGTTCATAATAATCAGTATAAAAAAATCTGCTATGCCCCCTCCTGAGAAATATGGGCCCCCTAAAATATGCCCCCTAACACGTATTTCCCTGACTTGTAAAATTCCGTTTTATGCCATTTTTGAACAATTTTTTGGCACCTAAGACAAGCATCTATGAAAGTAAATTTTTCTACACATCTTCTTTTATCCTTTGTCTTTATCAAAAATATAAAACAACAAATGTTTATATTGGGATGTTCCATTTATGAACAGGGTGGGGCCCATATTTCACATTTTACAACTTTTGAAAAAAAGTGAAATATCCCTCTACTTTGTGACGTCATTGTAGGAGTTCCTCAATCTTTCTCAAATTGTTCATTACAGGAGAATACCTCTGTACATAGGTCATTTATATAATGCAATAAAAATCATGGAGACTTTTTTACTTTTCATAGAACACAAACATGGATATTCCCAATATGTGACATTGGTATAATGATGCTGTATATATAACGCCAACATCAAATATAAGATCTTTTCACTGTAGCAGTCCCTTTTCTTGAGCCAATAGTCAGTTATTCCATTGAGGAGTAAAGAACCACATTTAAGAATGCAAATCAAGCACAGGGGTAGGGGTTTCTCTTTTACAGCATATTGGTAAAATCGCCAGTAGATAATGCTCCTTGAATATGAGCCCCTCTCATCATGTCACAAGCTCATATTCATACATGTTAGTGGTATTATGATTATTATGAAAATCACAAGCTCCTATTCTGATTCTTAATCATTTCACATGCAGCAGTACTTAAGCTGTAGGAACTAGACCTAGTAGGGCCCCATACCCCAAAGTACTAAATCCTAATAACCTGGGGGTGGAACTTAATGCTAGGAGTGGGCTATAAATGGGACTTGTTTTGTTTTGCTTCGGGATAAGGTTTTTGTATGTTCTATTTAACCTAGGCCTATCTCAACATGAAATTACAAAATGTTAAGCCTGGGTTTAAAAAAAGAATGTGCACAGCAAAAATCCAAAAATGATGTTTTTTTTTGGTCAATCAATCTATTTATGCAGTTAGAAAAAGTCTCAAATCTTCATGTGTTGAGTTACGACCATTTCTGACCCAATGCACCTTTTTTACCCAAATTTTGAACCAGGCCCATAGACCTCATATTTAAATTACAGAAAAAGCTAGACAACAGGTTAAAACTTACATAACACTATAAATTGGAAAAACGAAATAGACACACAACATACGTTACATCAAGTAAAAATGTAGATTTTTGCACTGCAGACTTTTATACAATTTTGATAGTTTAATGGATTTTATTGTATTTACATTTTTAGCAATTTCTTGCATTACAAAAGTTTGTATTACACTTTAATTACTGATTATATGAGGCTTCTTTAATTGTGAGCTAGGATAATTCAAAGAGAAGGCAGTTTCCACTAATTTTAAAGCAAATTTCCCCAGTAACATTTGACAAATTCCCTCATCATGTGAACATGACCTAAACATTTTACCCGGAATAGCCAGTATCAGGGATAATAAATTCTCTTTTCCTGATCTCTTTTTTTACACTGTCAGTGAGAGCTCCAACTAAGCCATGTGTATTGACCCTTGACCTTCTACGGTGACAGTGGTATGTTAAAATAAGATGAGGGAAAGAAAATTTGTTATCCCCAATACTGGCTATTTGGGAGTAAAATTTGTAAGGACATCTCCACAATATGAGGTAAAATTTACAAAAAAAAACCATAATATTAATGGCTACTTGTTATGTTGCTATGAAAACTGATAAGTGTCACAGGCACAATCTCAAACTGCTGCATGATAGTGTCCTAGATATCATCATCAGTGCCATGTGGTCGCTGCTAACTTTCATCTCCGGTATCAGTACCAACGCGCATCAGGTGATCCACTCGAAGGTTTTGTCCCCCGCGTTTCATCCCCATTATCATCAAGGTAAAACCCAATATACCAACTTTTGTTGCCTCCCTCATCCCAGATGACAGCAACAACATTTTTCTGTGACCTATGACCTTTGAATTTTGGGCAGTTTGACCCCAAATTTTGAGCAATTTGTTGCATTAAAAAAGTTTGTATTACACTTAATGAGTATATTATTGATATATATGGATTCTTTAATTGTAAGTTACATGTATTAGGAGATTTCAAAGGGAAGGCAATTGCCATGGCAATGGCCATTTATACTAATATTTAAGCGAATTTCCCCAGTAATCTATGATCTTTGAATTTTGGGCAGTTTGACCCCAAATTGACCCATTTTCTTCATTTTGAGCAATTTGTTGCATTTAAAAAGTTTGTATTACACTTTATAAGTATACTATTGATATACATGGATTCTTTAATTTTAAGCTACATGTATTGGAGATTTCAAAGAAGGCAGTTGTCATGGCAATGGCCATTTATACTAATATTTAAGCGAATTTCCCCAGTAACATTAAGCAAATTCGATTTCACAAGAAAAGTATAGGCCCTCTCCGAATAACTGCTAACAGAGCCCGTTTTAGTACTAATTTCGATGTTGAAATAGCAGCCATCACTTTCTAACATTTGTTAATAAAAACTGAACCTTACCTGTAAAGATAGACAAAATTGGAGCTTAAGTGAAAATTTAGGCTTTATTTAATACAGCTAAAAATAAAGAAAACTATTGTCATGCGTGGTAGAATTGCCGCTTAAAAATGTTGATTTTTACATGCTTTTCACTATGATGGAGAGGTTATTTGGTGGTCTGCACCCCCTTAATAGACAGAGGTCACTCAGATGAAAGAGAGCAGTTTACTAGTATATTGACCATCAAAGGATCCTCAATACAAACCCCAAAATCCATATAATGTGTCAGCATTTTGGTATTTCAAAATCGAGAATCATAGATACATAAGCGTTTTATGTTTAACACAATAACACCCCTACTTGATCAATGTAGTGTTCCAATATATTATTGTCTTTGTTGTTAACTACATAGTGATAGAAAATAATTATTGTAGGGCCTACCTGCGTTCCTTGGAAGAAAAAGGTAATATTCATTTGAGGGTGCATAAAGCAAGATTATTTTTAAATCAGCAGAGACAGAATTTTAGTACTGACCCGGGGTACTGAACCCCTTTATAGAATAGTCCTGTTCTATAAGCATTTATCCAACACAATTTAGGCCCCAATTTATTATGTAATAGTTTTGTTGATGTTGTTTACTTCTGATAGGCTCCTTTTCATCAAATTTCATTTTTAAACTTAGAAAAATCACCGTACCTGAGTTTAGCATGAAAATATCGCAATTTTGCACTTTTCTGAAAAAGAGCATAAAGTAAGATGTGCTCATTTTAAAACGGAAAAAGTCTCCACGATTTTTATTTGCTCAATTGTTCAACCTATATCTACTTTATCCAACAAGTAAATAACTTTGACAAAAATATTGAGGAACTCTCACAATCATCTTGCAAACTTTGCTTCAAAATTAGTATTTTGCACTTTTCTGAAAAAGAGCATAAAGTAAGATGTGCTCATTTTAAAACGGAAAAAGTCTCCACGATTTTTATTTGCTCAATTGATCAACCTATATCTACTTTATCCAACAAGTAAATAACTTTGACAAAAATATTGAGGAACTCTCACAATCATCTTGCAAACTTTGCTTCAAAATTAGGATTTTCCACATTTACACAATTGCTGAAAAGGCCATTACACCCCTCTCTGAAAATGGAACAACCCAAATGTTGTACAAAGAATTTTTAATTGTTATGTCGAGACAAAATGTGTATTATTACTGTGAAGTATAAATAAAATGTCTGCAGATGCGCGTTATTACGTGGCCCTAATCAAAAGTTAGTGCACATTTCAAAGTTTTTGTGTCTGAGAAGACAATCATGGGGGTCAATTTGAGGGGGTCCAGTATCTCCCAGTGGGGGTCCTCAAAATTTTTAATATCTCCACTGTAAATACTCATGGACACATGTTTGATTGACAAAATATGAACAAAATTTGCTGACCCCCATCTTCCACCTACCATCTGAGTCTATCGGATAAACCCTCTTAAGTTTTAAATGCATATATATATATAGGCCTACACTCATGGTTTAAATGGAGAAAAACTTTAGGGGGGATCTAAAAGTTTTAACCTAACGCCAAGAGGAAAACACGAAAATTCGTTTTTTCTGTCCCACTCCCACGGTGCACCAGAACACGATCATGTCAGAAATTAATATTTTGTTCAGTCTGGGTCTGATTATTATATTCGGACTAGGTGGACCGGTGTACTAAATAATCAATTTCAATCAATTTAGGGGGCTATCCGTTATCTTCGGAAGGTGAGGGAACCCAAATATACTGGGAGGGTCATACATTTTTGGAAAGAAAAATAGGGGGGGTCATACAATTTTTGATGACCAAAATGTTGGGATTCACAAGACGACCACAGATAGTGTGTTTGTTTTATTCAAAAAAATCTGACTTCAATACAATTTTGTACAGGGGGTGGGGGCATAACATTTTGTTGCCGAAATAGGGGGTCGCAATTTTATTGACGCCGACTTTTTGTAAATTTGGGACTGGCCCACCTTCCGAAGAAAATTATAGCCCCCTTATTGGACTATCAATAGTGGCACGAAAATATTGAACGGGCCCTAAAGTTAACAAAACCACAACTACACAGGCCTACTTACCAACTCTATGCTCCATCTTCTTGATTTCACTTCAGTCCTATGTGTTCAGTGTATCCAACTGAGGTAACTATGCCTATGTAGGCCTACATCAACAACCCATTGATTTTACCAAAAAAATTTAGGATATGAAACCATAGACCTTCAACACGTAGGCCTATAGGGGCCTATGAAACGCAACATTTTTGTGACTGAACATTCACCAGGTGATTCTGTATTGATGTACGGTAGGCCCTACTATGTGAGAAACGGAATGACCTTCAAAATTCAGGAATTAAATAATAAGTGGTCATTTGGATTGAGATGATTTGTTTAACAAAAACCAGAGATCAAACAAATGCCAAAACCTTTCGTTTCTCAGTGCACTGAAGCGTTACTGGTGCCTGCATGGATGAGCTTCGGGATGCCGTGGTATCACCGATGATTTAGAAAATATGCATTGCGTCTTCATTTTAGGCCTAATTGTAATTCTTGAATAGTATGCCTATTATTTTTATTATTAGAATTTTCATCCATATAAATTAAGCTTCTCGAAGTATCATAAATAATTATTAATTTATTGCAGGCCCATTCCCGGGGACCCACTTTAGAGTGAGTCAAACTATAATTAGCCTCCTTGTCAGTAACCCCTGCGTGTAGAAAAAGTTAATTTAACGCCCTCAATTCCAACTAAACCGCAAGGGTCAAAGTTGATCATAAACAAATTTATTGAACTTCCTGGTTGGTTTGGTGCTTCAGTTTCTTACGGAAATGGCCTTGATAAAATTAAACAAACTGTAATTGAAATAATGCAAACGCCACGCTTAAAGCCAAAATGGAGCTAGTTCACCATAATAGAGAGCGATCTGAAAACTAACAAAAGGAGAGTCTGTAAGGTAAGCTTAAAATTAAAAATATAAAATGATGTCAAAATTCAGTCTCCAACCATGCCAACAGGGGAACAGATCATAATCCATGTTTCATGTGTTTACTTAGTTTTATATCATTCATTCAATCATCATTGGTGCATTTCGATTCTCAGTGATCATCATCATGCTATTATAATTTATATGGCCATGAAACATGGAAATGCATGATTTATCATGCGATTGCGATCCCCAGGTTTTTTGTTGTCCTGACCTTGGCTGTTGTGTTGGCATCATGTGTAGTTTATCATGTTTAAATTATAGACATATAAAAAGGTCCTCAATCAGATTCAGAATTCATTTTTGTTGTCAATATCAATTAACACCTGGAACTGGATCAATCTGAATTCTGATCATTCATGCTAGGTATGTGAGCATTCCTTACCTGAGCATGCGCAATATTCAGCCTCTCTCAGCATAGGGAAATCGCGCACCGGCGCCATTTTGGAAATTCATTACCGGTAGTAAATTTTACGGCGATGTTTTTGAAAAAAATTTTTGGGGAATTAGATCGAGTTAAAAACAGTTCCAAAGCTAAGGTCAAGTCAAAAGGTTGAACTTGATCATAACCCGGAAGAGGTCAGATGATTCGCACGTGGTCGCGGCAAATTTTGGCGACTTTCTAGTGGGTTTGAAAGTGACGATTTTGATCTATTTTTTTTCGGAAATTACTCTCCAAATATCTAAATAACGGAGTTGAGCGGTAAGTTAAATGGAGCACGCGGTGAATAAAGGTAGTTTTTTGTACATAAAAATGTTTGTTTTGATGAGATTGGATGGATGCCTTGCGCAAAAAGTGAGTGAACTGGGGACTTTGTGTAGTACGAATTTGGCTACTTTTGCCAGTGAGTGAACATGTTTAACCCGGCATGGTTTGCGTATAATTGAATGGGCTCATGCTGTGCATGGATGCTGGGATAGATTCTCACTCTGTGCCGACTATGAGTCGGGGGAAGAAGCAAATTTGGACCTTTTCTATTCCTATCCCATCATGCATAGCGCTATCAGATTTTTGCTATAGACGCATGAATGATTGTGGGCACATCGGGTATGATGGCGGGGGATACAAGCCGTTTTTGGCCATTTTCCTATTTGATTGCCTAAATGTTCAAATTGATGGGGGCGTAGTCCTATGACGCCACGTCATGGGGGGGGTAACTTGAGCAGGAGTGACCCCATTCTAATGATCAAGTGAACTGGCCCTCGAGTTTCCGCAATGATCTTTGGAATAGGGAGCATGGGCCGGCCAGTGCTCCAAAGGGTGCCTGCTCAAAGACAAAACTTAAGCTGGGGATGGGGGCAGGGGGGTTCATACTTGAGCAGGAGTGACCCCATTCTGATGATCAAGTGAACTGGCCCTCGAGTTTCCGCAATGATCTTCGGAATAGGGAGCACGCGCCAGCCAGTGCTCCAAAGGGTGCCTGCTCAAAAACATTTTCCTGGGGGAGGGGGTGAATGCATCAGCTAGTGCTTATAATAATTAAACATTTTAAAGGGTGCGCCCTCAAACAAATTCCCCCCCCCCCCCTTAAACTTAAGCTGGGGAAGGGGTGGGGTGGGGTTCATACTTGAGCAGGAGTGACCCCATTCTGTTGATCAAGTGACCCTCGAGTTTCCGCAATGATCTTCAGAATAGGGAGCATGCGCCAGCCAGTGCTCCAAAGGGTGCCTGCTCAAAAACATTTTCCTGGGGGAGGGGGTGAATGCATCAGCTAGTGCTTTTAATAATTAAACATTTTAAAGGGTGCCCCCTCAAACAAATTACCCCCCCTCCCCCCCCTTGTATCAATGAAAAGGTGTACTCGGGTGGGTAGTATCAAAACCGTGAGTTTTTCAATGACAAAAAAATAATAAGACACTTCAACACAAATTTCATTTTTTTTTTTAAGAAGTTTTTCTTTATTTTTGCATATGCTGTAATTGCTGTTGGCCCTCACTGTGGTTTCCCAGGGACTGCCTTTTGAGGAGAGCGAGAGCAATCGCTCTCTTCTGCTCTCCTTAAATCGGAGAGTGATTTTTAGCTTGGTTGACCATTCTCTCACTACATTTTATTGTAAATGTTCTAAACAGCTCTTGAAGGCTCTAGAAGAGCTATGTAATGCTCTCCTGCAAATTCCAAAAGACAGTCCCTGGTTTCCATCCTCTGTCAAAGCTGGAATCTGCATCAGAAAACAGAAATAAAACAAGATGTTACTCATACATGTTCATTTGTATATTAGGGGGCTATCATTTTCTGTGGGGCGCCCAAATTTCCAAAAAGTCAGCATCAATAAAATTGCGACCACCCTATTTCGGCAACAAACTTTTATGACCCCTCCCCCACCACCCACTGATACACCTTACAAGTCATGTACCGGTACGTACCCCCTGAAGAGGCTAAAATTGTATTCAGTCTTTTTGAATAAGATAAACACACTATCTGTGGTCATCTTGCGACTCCCTACATTTTGGTCATCAAAAATTTCATGACCCCCCTTTTTTTTCTTTCCAAAAATTATGACCCCCTGTATATTTGGGACCCCCCCTTCCAAAAGAAAATGATAGGCCCTTATGTTCACATCAATTCAAATTCAATCAATCTAGGATTACATTTACAGTTCAGTACCGGTAAATAGCAAGTGCTTGTTTCTTAAAATTGTGTAGGCCCCCTACTCACAATGAACAGTATAGGCCTATAAGCATTTTAATATGTGCATGCACAAAAAGTTTGTACAGGAAATTGGCTGAAAAATTGAGACATTCAAATTAGCATATCTCCGCAACCACATGTCGTATGACATTCATTTATGCCTCATCAGTTTTCTTTCATTTACCTCTTTAATATGAGATTACTTTGATGAGAATCAAAAAAAGTTCAATTTTTTTTGTATTATACCTATTCATGCTGATCAGTATTTATAATTTGCAAAAAAAAGCTGAACAAAAAGGGCAATCAATTTGATCAAGAAGCCCCCCTCCCTCAACTTGAGGCTCAAGCATGCAAGGCTCAATCCAGTGCCGTACTATTACGCTGACTTTCCTGTTCGGCAAGGATGACAATTGTGACCACCTCATCTGTTTACAAACAGAGAGGTAGACAAAAGGCCTGTCAAAACTGTTCCGCTTGTCCAAACACTGAAGTATCAGAAGATGGTCCACAACAGACTGATTCACACAACATGAATAAATAGGGGATTAAAAAACTGTGAAGTAGGACCATGCATGTGCTTTTGTACAATTTGCCATCAAGATTTCGAATGGAAGCAGTTCAGACCCAGAACACGATCATGTCAGAAATTAATATTTTGTTCTGGGACTGATTATTCGGACTAGGCTCAATCCTGGCCATAATATTCTTGGTATAAGGATAGCCAGCTATCTCAAATTGAGTTTGAATCAGTGAAGCGTATAAACAGGGAAGTAAACAAAGGCAAAGCCAATCAGTCACGGACTATTTAGTCCAGAAAGATTTGCTCAAATTACACATCGATAAAGGGCTTGTCTCTTCAAATTACTTTAATCTTAGCTCCTGAAGATACATCTTAGGATAAAGTCGGAAAATAAATTTTGGTAACAATAAACTTCACATTAGGCCAATGAAAGTTAATTCCGAGATTATCGTCCCTTTTTTTTCCCCGGTTGGTGAGGTGACTTTTTCATTTTTCATTTTTCATTATTTCATCAGATTTCATTATTGACCTAAAATGCGTGTTGATTTAAAGCCACACTCATACATGTTGTTTATAAACATGTTTTTATATGGGTAGGGACTAGAAAAGTTAGAAAAGGGCCTCGTTTTGCTTTCAAGTTATGAATTTATATGTTTTACAAACAAAAATATATGTTTCCAATTGCTAAAACTGGTGAAAACACTGATACTTTGAAAATAATGAATTATTTTGGCATTTTTGAAAATTTGACGCGGGTGTTTTTGGTTACCAAAAAGTGACGCTGGCGGGGACGATAAACTCGGAATCGACTTTCACTCGCCTTAAGGCTGGCATTTGCGGGCAGGCTCGCAGGTACCCGCCCGAGATTACATTACCCGGGCAGGAAATACCCTATTTTCATATTAAAAACACAAAACATCGTGCAAATTTTTTTTTTTATTTCAACCATGAATGATCCTAGCATTTAGGTCTAGGTTCAGGGATAGGCCTACTACAAAACCGGAAAAATAAATAAAACTATTTTTTTTTTTTTTTGGTTGCAATTTGGTACCCGGTTACCCGCCGAAAAATCGCCTGGTACCGAAAATGCCAGGCCTACTTCACATAGAATTTTTTTATGTGTTTGAAAATTGATAACGATATGCTGACTTGCGCCCAAAGTGTTAGCCAGATGCTGTCCACCCATCCCGGGGTGACAGAATCATCAACCCCACCTCTTTAGACAGCCAGAAAAATCCCCAATAGATGCATGGAAAGAAAATTTTCACCTTTATTTCCTACATTGATTTTAAGGTCTATGAAAATACTATTACATTTAGAATACCTTGTATCTTTCTGTTCATGACTGCATGACCCAGATTTTGCGTTCTAAGTGGTGAACCCTTGGATTGCTGATATTGGGGAATTATATTTATCAACAAGGTCAAGGGGTTAATTACAAGGGAAAGCTATAGTTTTATTCTTATTGTAAGATGAATTAAAATGTTGTTTTTTTCCTTTTTGCAATAGTGGCATGTCATAGCAGCGTGTAAAGTGATTAGGATAGGATAGGATAGGATAGGAAGCTTTATTTCACCACGGAGGCCCAAATCAACAATAGTTAGGGGAAAAAGTTCACTTTGGTGACCACTCTCTGGCTAGTAAGGTTTGACGATTGATTCGACTTCTATGGACCATTTAGAAAAAAATAGCCACCATGTCCCTCGCGAAAATCCCGGCATTTTTCGCTAGAGGCCAAAATCCAAAATGGCCGCCACCACCATTTTGAAAATCTAAGTTTTGAACCAGAGGACCTATAATCATGCACAAAGACACTTTTTCGGATATGTCGAGTACAAGGATTCCGATTCTGACATTAGTTTGACATTACGGCATCATTTTCACCCATAAATCCAAGATGGTGGCCGGCACCATCTTGAAAAATTATGTTTTGAACAAGAGGACCTTAAATCGTGTACAAAGACACTTTTTTGGATAAGTCGACCACAAGGATTTCAAATTTGACATTACTTTGACATTACGAACTCATATTTATCCAGAAATCCAAGATGGTGACCGCCGGCGCCATCTTGAAAAAAATAAGTTTTGAACCAGATTACCTAAAATCGTGTACAAAGACACTTTTTCCGGCCCCAAGAAAACCGAATCTGACATTAATTTGACGTTACAAAATAATTTTTTGCCCAGAAATCCAAGATGGCCCCCATTTGGTAGAGCGTAAATGTGATTTTTGAATGAAAACAGAAGCATAAATGTGTCATTTCCGCCTTATCTGGGGTTCATGTCTCTTATATGGGGTTTCAACTGCCTTATCTTGGGTTTACATCCCTTATCTAGGGATAAGGCGCCTTATCTGTGGTTTAGACGGCCTTATCCTGGGTTTACGTTCCTTACCTGTGGCTAACATGCCTTAAACTTAGCATATCGCAGTCTAAACCCAGATAAGGCATATAAACCCCAGATAAGCAACGTAGACCCCAGATAAAGCAGTCTAAACCCCAAATAAGTCGCCTTAACCCTAAATAAGGAACATAAAGAGTGTGATCGGAATCCGTCCCTCACGTGAGGGACGGACATCAATAGATTAATTGCTGTGTTTAATTAACCCTTGTTAACATTTATTCCTTTAAGTTAGGTTAATATATAACCCTTCAACCAATAGTTATTTCACGCATGAAAATGTTGCCACATGTGCATCAATTATTTCACTATACAAAATTTTCATGTGTGAGGGACGGAAATCAATAGAATAAGCAATCACCACCATTAGTTACATCTTCAAGTTTTCTATTGAAACTTATACACATGTTTAATCAATATATACTTTTCATGAAAGAGTACTGTTCCATCTCTCCAAAAATTAAGAAATTTGACTCAGTTTGTTTTCAAGGCGTCGAAGAAGCGGGTCCAAAGTTTATGTGAGGGACGGACATTTTCTATGTGAGGGACGGACAAAATGTTACAAAATTTCAAATTTGGCAAGATTTCTCCAAATCCACCACTAATGCTATCCTTGACATCTAAATGAAATGCAGTTGTCAAAATAATTCAAGTTCAGTGGAAATATCATATGATAATACCCCCTAAATACTTGTGTGAGGGACGGACAGCTTGTCTGTGAGGGACGGACATATGATGGCCTAAATATCTTATTCAGTGTGTATTTCACTTTTAATTTCAAATTACACCTAGAAATTTTACTTCATGCTGTTTGTTTTCAACACCCAATTGTAGTTTTACTGATAAAGAAGCAGTAATTTACAATAATATTAATTTTAATAAGTTGGTGTGAGGGACGGACAGACCCTTTTTTAGCAACAGGACCTTCAATTCCAAATATTTGGGAGCATGACCTTCTGGGATTGGCCTGAATTTGTTTTAGACAGACTCTCTGACTGGGTAGAAGAATTGGGTTTAATATTTAGTGGCCAAATATTTTCACTCAACATACATTGGTACCTGTACATCCAAAATCAGTTAGTGTGAGGGACGGACATGTCGGTCCCTTAATTAATTAAGGACTAATAACTCTTAGATTTAAAGATTGGTAATTTTAGTTTCTTTATCTCTAGTAAGGTGAGCACTAATATTGATAGATAGGGTGTATGCTATTTTAATTCCTTAGAATATTTCTCGGAGAAACCGCTTTTTTGGATTTTTATCCGTGAGGGACGGACAAAATTTCTAGCATTCACCTTCCATAACCTCCAACTCTCTTCTGAAAGACATCTAATTAAAAATCTCATTGATATTTCATGTGGCAGGGGTTGCACTATTGATATGTAAACAAAAATATTTTCACTCAACATACATTGGTACCTGTACATCCAAAATAAGTTAGTGTTAGGGACGGACATGTCCGTCCCTCACATAAATTAAGGACTAATAACTCTTAGATTTAAAGATTGAGAATTTTAGTTTCTTTATCTCTATTGAGGTGAGCATTAATATTGATAGATAGGGTATATGCTAATTTAATTCCTTGAAATGTTTCTCAGAGAAAAAACTTTTTTGGATTTTTATCCGTGAGGGACGGACAAAATTTCTAGGGTTCACCTTCCATGACCCCTCCTATCTTCTGGAAGACATCCAAAAAAAAATCTCATTGATATTTCCTGTGGCAAGGGTTGTACTAATAATCTGTAAACAAAAATTGACAATAGCATCTAATCTCTTTCTAAGAGAAGTATTTTCATAATAATGCAACATAGTGTCTGTCCCTCACGCTACAAATAATGCACGCAACTTTAGCAGCACGGAAAACACAAAATTTGAGACAAATTTTCCTTTTTTCTTTTAGATTATTAAAATATAATCCTTTCCACCAAATTAAAACCATTTTTTATGGAAATTTGAATAAATCCTAATTTTTCACCAAATGTTACCCAATTTCCGATCACACTCTTAAAACCCCATAAAAGGCATCTAAACCCCACATAAGGTGCCTTAACTCTAGATAAGGGTTGTTAACCCCAGATAAGGGTCGTAAACCTCAGATAAGGCATCTAAACCCAAGATAAGGCGCCTTAACCCCAGATAAGAGACGTAAACTCAGATATGGCAGTCTAAACCCCAGATAAGGCGCTGTCTGGGGTTTACTTCTCTTATATTAGGTTTATGTTCCTTTTTTATGGTTAAGGCGCCTTATTTGGGGTTGGGACTGGTTTATCTGAGGTGTACGTCCCTTATCTGGGGTTACGGGCGCCTAATCGGGGTTTAAACTGTCATATCTGAGTTTACGTCTCTTATCTGGGGTTAAGGCGCCTTATCTTGGGTTTAGATGTCTTATCTGAGGTTTACGACCCTTATCTGGGGTTAACGACCCGTATCTAGAGTTTGGGCACCTTATGTGGGGTTTAGATGCCTTATCTTAGGTTTATGTTCCTCATTTAGGGTTAAAGCGCCTTATTTGGGGGTTGGACTGCTTTATCGGCGGTCTACGTCCCTTATCTGGGGTTACGGCGCATTATCTGGGGTTTAAATGCCTTATCTGGGTTTAGACTGCGATATGCTAAGGTTAAGGCATCTTAGCCACAGGTAAGGAACGTAAACCCAGGATAAGGCCGTCTAAACCACAGGTAAGGCGCCTTATCCCTAGATAAGGGATGCAAACCCAAGATAAGGCAGTTTAAACCCCATATAAGGGACATGAACCCCAGATAAGGCGGAAATGACACATTTATGCTTCTGTTTTCATTCAAAAATCACATTTACGCTCTATTAAATGGGGCCATCTTGGATTTCTGGGCAAAAATTATTTTGTAACGTCAAATTAATGTCAGATTCGGATTTCTTGGGGTCGACTTACCGGAAAAAGTGTCTTTGTACACGATTTTAGGTAATCTGGTTCAAAACTTTTTTTTTTCAAGATGATACCATGTGCCACCATCTTGGATTTCTGGATAAATATGAGTTCGTAATGTCAAAGTAATGTCAAATTTGAAATCCTTGTGGTCGACTTATCCAAAAAGTGTCTTTGTACACGATTTAAGGTCCTCTTGTTCAAAGCTAAATTTTTCAAGATGGTGCCGGCCACCATCTTGGATTTATGGGTGAAAATGATGCCGTAATGTCAAACTAATGTCAGAATCGGAATCCTTGTATTCGACATATCCGAAAAAGTGTCTTTGTGCATGATTATAGGTCCTCTGGTTCAAAACTTAAATTTTCAAAATGCTGGTGGCGGCCATTTTGGATTTTGGCCTCTAGCGAAAAAATGCCGGGATTTTCGCGAGGGACATGGTGGCTATTTATTTTCTAAATGGTCCATAGAAGTCGAATCAATCGTCAAACCTTACTAGCCAGAGAGTGGTCACCAAAGTGAACTTTTTCCCCTAACTACAAAGTTGTTCTTCCTTGGGGCCGTGGACATAACATAACATACAAAATATTAATAAACAAAGTACAAATAAAATTTACATCATCATAAAATTGATAGATTTAAACAACAGTTAAAAATATACACTTTTAGGCCACGCGTTTTGAACTGGTAGATTTTCGCGTGACATGAAAAGTTCACTTTTTCTGTTCCGAGAAATACGCCAATTTTCATTTGAAACTAATTATTTCAGTGGTTGTGTATGCTACTACAGGAAAAGTATACATATTCTGCAAGGAAATTTCACAAGGAATCCAAAAATGACATTGTTTTATGGGGGCTAATGGTTAGGGAGATATTGCAAGAAGAAAGTGAGATTTTTCATGAAAATTTTTCTGAATTTTGTGTGATTTTTTTTTTTGATCTTATATGCCACATCAAAAAGAACATTATATTTGAGCTCTATAGAGCTAGAGCTTTCAGAAAATGTGTACTTTTACTATGCTACCTGCTATAGATTTTCCATGGCGCGAACATTTTGTCGGAACGCATAAAAATGTACAAATTTTTTTTAAACTCTTAATGATATTGATAATGCATGTACAAATAATTACAATTTATGTTACAAGACTCTTTTTTGCACAAAAACACATGTACAATGTTTTCTAACTGATTGATAAAGGAAAATTTAACAATCTTTTTGTAATAATGGGGCAGTTTAAAGAGAGAATCTAGTACCGGTATGTTACACGGAAATGGAACACATGATCTCGCATTCATTACGGACTTCAGAAGGTACAACTCTGGTGAATTTCCTTTGTCTTGTAAATCCACACCTACATAAAGAACACTTTCCTTGGGCACTATGGTTTCCTTCATAAGTTTCTTATAAAAGCAATCTTCTCTGGTGGTTTTAGTATAGAGCCAATAGCCTTCAATAACTTTTGCACCGGGAAATTAGGTGTGTCCATATTCTGAAACATGGATAGTTTCAGTTAGTTTGATGAGTGATGACACCATCAGATGTAACATGAAAGAGAAAATATTCTCTGTTACTATCTGATGATGGCTTTAGTGCTACAACAGAGTCTTTCAAAATTAACTTTGTAAGCGAATCATTGTCTCTTTATCAATTCCTCAGAAATGCCCATATTGTCATCATCAAATTCTTCAGTATCTGTTCCAAATATGATGGAACAAAAGGGTTCCACATAGCCTGTGATGGTGGCATTATTGATCTTACACATGGTAAACTAGGCCTAGGTCAGTGTCACATTCACTCTGTTGTGATTTTTGCCAAAATAATTACCAGAGTGTTCAGTTCAGATTTGATTTTTTTATTGCAAATTTTGCTCAGCACTTTTGTCCTTCTTTTTCTTCGCATTTAAGGCTCCAGCCCAAACAATTCTAAAACTTAATTGCTTTTAAAACTTACTATAGGGACAAGCAAAAGTATTTTTCAATTGCACTTATAATAATAAAAAGTATTAATTAATTAATAATTTCACCAACTAGAATACATACGACATGATTTTACCAATTTTGCGGTATGAACATTTTGCCTTTCTGCAAGGCAACAGTCGTAATTCTGCTCCAGGGCTCCATCAACTTCCAACCTCTAAACTTTAATAAACTGATTATAGGCCTAAATTATACAGTTATCTTTAATAATGCACATGCCAATGATGAAATGAAAGTTAAATTAGCTGAGTTAAATCATTTCAGGTAGGTAACAAGCTATTGGTAAATTAGCAGAATCCCATTCTAAATTTTGACGTGTGGGAGCCACCGTGTGGGAGCCACGGCTCCACCCTGTCATTTTTTTACTTTAACAGTCCTAACTTTAGAAGTTTACATGGTATGTGCAAACCTATGGTACCATTTTAAAGAGCTCATCAATAGCTTTAATTTGATATGTATTTTACCTATATAGGGTATCATGATGTGAACTAAAATTGGCAAGAACGTATAAAAATCTCGCGCCAATGTCACAGCTCCAGGCTATCAGTGTACCAGTTCAAAACACATGGCCTTTAGCATTATTTTTGAAAATATGTAAGGTCATGGATTTTTGAATAGTTTCATCTAAATTGTTCCAGATGATTCCACCTCTATATGATAAACTACGTTTCTTATAATCTGTCCTCGGTTGAGGGATCTTAACATTAAATTTACTCTGGCGAAAGTTGTAATGATTCTCTGGAATTGAAAATGTGAGTTAAGTACGGAGGTGACAAGTTATTCAAAATCTTATATGTTAAAACAGAACAATTGTACTGCTGCCGATTAGAAACTGGTTTCCAACCAAGTTGATCAAGAACTATATTACTAGATGTGTCCCATTTAGCATTACAAATTATACGTGCAGCCCTGTTTTGGATAATTTGTAGACGTGTTTGCTACAGAAATACTACAATTTCCCCAAACAATGTTACAATATTCAAGATGAGGCAGAACAATTGAATTATAAACCATCTTCAAAATATCTTCAATGAGGAAATTAGATCTACATTTTTTTAGCATGAACATTCCTTTGAGAGCTTTTTTACGCACAGTATCAATTTGTTGGTTCCAAGACAAAGTATCATCAATAATAACACCAAGGTGTTTGCTCTCTTGCACCCTCTTAATATTAACACCATTTATATGAACATGGACATCTGCATTATTAATATCTTCTTTTACTGAATGTAACCTTTGTCTTGAGCCTATTAACATGAATTCTGTTTTGCCAGTGTTTAGACTAAGTTTATTACTTTGAAGCCATTTGTTGATGGTGTTAAGATCATTATTTATACTGCTAAAAATATCATTAATTTCATTAGAAGAATAATATATTACAGTATCATCAGCATACATACTTACTTTACAATGTGTTACATAATTAGGAAGATCATTGATATAAATTAGAAAGGCAAGAGGGCCATCAATTGATCCTTGTGGCATGCCACATACTATTTCACATTGATCAGAGAGTACACCATCTACATAAGTACATTGAGTGCAACCAGTAAGATAGCTTTCAAACCATTTAATACAATAATTACTTAAGCCATATATTTTCAATTTTTAAGAAAAATTTCATGATTTACTGTATCAAATGCTTTTTTAAAATCTAACATACAAAGTCCTACCATATTACCTTTGTCAATTTCATCATACCAGTCTTCAGTTATGTTAACAAGAGCAGCACAGGTTGAATGAGATGGTCTGAACCCAGACTGGTTGATATTAATTAATCCATTAGTATTTAAATAGTTGTACAGTTGGTCAAACACTGCCCTTTCAGCTATTTTTGAAATTACAACAAGTATGGAAATGGGCCTATAGTTACTGGGATCACTAGGGTCACCAGCCTTAAAAACAGGAATGACTTTAGCTCTTTTCCAGCATGTTGGAAATTTACTTGTTGTGAAGGAGTGATTGATTAAATGAGTTATAATTGGTGTAATGATAGGTGCTGCCAATTTGAGCAGCTTTGAAGGAATATTGTCTAAACCAGTTGCTTTGTTATCAGATAATTTACAAAGTTGATTAAAACATAGTCATAAGTAACAGGAATAAAATCAAAAGTAGGTCCTTCAAAATTTTGGCTGTTTTCATGGTTATAGTTACAAAAATCATTATCACTAATATTATCTGCAAGTTGAGGACCAATTTTAGAAAAGAAATTATTTAGTTCATTAGCCTTTTCTTTTGGCTCTGTAAGCGAACCTTTTTCAGTCTTAATAAAAGAAATTTTTGTACCTTTACTTTTTGAAGGAATGACATGTTTCAAATGTTCCAAAGTCTTTTTGATATTATTTTTGTGTTCATTAAGACCTTGATTTAGGAATTTTCTCTTGTTATCTTTGATCATTTTGTTAGTTTCATTCCTAGCCTTGCGGTAGGTTTCCCAACAAGTGTGATTATTTCCTGATTTGATTGCAATAACTTTAAGTTTATCTCGCTTATGCATTGCATTTAAAACATCATCATTTAACCAAGGGCAGTTTTCTTTTCGTGTTCTACGCTTCTTATAAGGTGCATGCCTGTCAATTATACGAAGAAGTATTTTCTCAAATAACTCAGCACCTTTGTCAACATCACTGCTGTTTAAAACAACCTTCCAATCAGTATTTGCTAAATCATTCAAAAATATCTGTTCATTGAATTTTTTATAATTACGAGACTTTTTAAACTTGTGATTTTGCTTCTGTGCATGGTTATCATCTTTGCTATCAGTATTACTAGATTTAGTCTTACCCCAAATTGATGCATAAGTGAGTGAGTGGTCACTAATTCCAGTATGAATAACACCTGATTTGCTTATCTTGTTAATATCAGAACAATATATTACATCAAGTAAAGTTTTACTATTTTTAGTTATTCTTGTTGGTTCAGATATAACTTGTTTAAGGTTGAAATTATCA
This sequence comes from Amphiura filiformis, assembly GCF_039555335.1. Lineage (NCBI taxonomy): Eukaryota > Metazoa > Echinodermata > Ophiuroidea > Amphilepidida > Amphiuridae > Amphiura > Amphiura filiformis. The sequence continues at coordinate 59,960,310 of NC_092636.1, forward strand.
CAAATTTCTTTAAGTTTAATTGTATAACAGTGGGGTGTGGTTGTCAAGAGATCACAATTAAGATCACCCATAAGAATATAATCCTTTCCTTCAGATTCAATGACCTGTAAAAGATTTTAATACAACAATGATTGGCTTCCTCTTCAATGGCATTATTTCTATTGTTAAGAGCTCAAGTTTATCTGTATTTAGGTCATCTCTAATTTTATGGTTACATGCTTGATTTACATAAAAGGCTACACCTCCACGTCTATTGACATTTAAGAATTTTCTATCCTTTCTGTACAGGAAGTAATTATCAATATTTACATTGTTATCACTTATAACATCAGACAGAAATGTTTCAGTAAGTCCCAATACATCAATGGGATTATCGTTTAAAATGTTGTTAAGCTCATCAAAATTGTCAACTAAACTACAGATATTTAGTTGAGCAATAATTGTACCATTTGAATGCAAAACACTATAAGGATTATTAATCTCATGATTTACCAAATTTGTACATGTATCATCTGGTATTTGATTGTCAATAACATTAACATGACTACTTTTATCGTCATTTAATGAAGTTAAATTTACAGCACCATCATGATTATTCTCTACATTATCATTTCGAAATGAGCATTATTTCTTACAATTTTAGTTTCATTTACACTATCTTCATCATCAAAGTCATTAACATTGTTTGCACCATTGACTTGAACATCTTGAGAATAATTTTCATTAACAATTTTCATAACAGAAGTACATGTACCAACTAAAACATCATTATTTACACTATTTACTTCTGTGCATGGACTCTGTAAGCTTAAAATTAAAGTTACCTTTTCAAAGTATGTATTGAGCAGCGATGTAGCTTGCAACAGCATCACAGCATCTTCATTCAGCGTAGTGATTACACTCCTCCGGTCACCTGGCCACCCGGTGGGAAATTAAAGTCAGCTGCCTGTTAGGGTTAGGGTGGGCTGTATTCTGCAATTACACACATACATACATATTTATAATTTTTTGTGTTGGTTTGTTTGTTTTTGATCAGGTTAAGATCCATCCATCACCATGCCGCCAGCCTACATATACGACATCTGGGAACAAGATGAAGATCTTAACAAGGAAATTGATGTCAGCTGCTTACTACCAACAGGGATTCTCATCTTGCTGAAATGTAGTCGTGAAGAAACAATCACAAACATCAAGAGGGTAAGGGCTATTTCATCAGATGTGTGTGTGTGTAAGTGTGGTGGGTGGAGGTGTGCACCTATAGTGGACATTTTTTATCACACCATAGGCACTTCATACCGCTGTCATCCCAATTTGTCAAACTGTCAGTATCACAGATTATAAACCCTGTATTCTACATGTAAATATGCCTAAAATTTACTTTTTACAACTGGGGACCTCTAGGTTAGGTAGAAGTCCACAATTAGGGGGAAAACTTACACTATCTGTTTTTGCCCTGGTTAGCCAATAATTGTCCCCAGTTTACACAGTGCTTACAGGACTGTGTGCATTTGGGGGAGTGATGTGCAGGGTGGTTCTGCAGACATGTGGGAAGGATATATAATTGGGATTTGAACGCATTTTAAATTGTGACATAAGAAATAATATTATACATTTAAGAAATGGAACTGAAATTTAAAAAAAAATGCATCCTACATCTTAGTTTTGTGAAATGTTACAATCTACAGAATCAATATTTCAGGAAACCCTGAAGAAAATCCACTATATTGGCATACTGTAGTATTCTTTGGGATTTTACTGTCTAATACTTTTACATTAATCCAAAATTGCTCTATTGTCCTACAAACTATGATAAATTTAAGTTTAAATTGGGACAGGTGTAAGGATTACAAATATGCCAATCAGGTTTGAAAAAAAAATTATTTATGACATTATTGTTCAATTTGATTATTTCTTTGTATAGGATCTATGGAAAGAAGCAAAATCCTTCCCACTGTTCAACCAGCTACTGAACATCAACTTCTACATCTTTCAATGCATCAACCAGAGTGCAGAACAAGAGGAATTGTTGGATGAGAATCGCAGACTATGTGATGTCAAACCATTCTCTCCTGATCTGAGAGTTGTACGAAAGGCGGGAGATGTAGAAGACAAAGTACTCAACTCAAAAATCGGTCTACTCATCAATAAAAGTAAGTGATTCTCAAGCTGGCCGCAGAATTAATGGATGAGAGTTTTCTTCCTTGGCTGTCTCTAGGAAAACACTAAATTTTATTTCATGAGTATGCTACTAAGTAACTTTCGCCTGTAAAAGTAATTATGATAAGGATAATGAACTGAGTGCAATGCATTAGTCAAGATAATCGCACGCGCCGTGGAGTTATTGCATTTACATGTAGTAAATGCAATAACTTCATGGCAAGTGCGATTATCTTGATGAATGCATTTCCACGAATACATTATCCGTCATATACTTTGAGTGTATTAAAACAATAGGCAATATTAATTACTGCATTCATTATATTAGTTTGAATATTAGGGAAAATACCTTAAATTTTAAAAACACCGTTAGGCCACTGACCAGGTAGCATTTAACTCAAGTACATTTAACTGGTCAAGAAAATCAATCACTGTATAAGTTAGCTATCAATGGTATCGATTGCGCCATACGTCATACTTTAGTAACTTATTCACGCATGGTTTGTAACCAATTGACTTTATAATGTGATCATTTTATCGTGGTTCCGAACACAGAGAGCATGAACCAGTTGACCGGGAAACGATCGATTTTGACGTCCCATTATAGTACGAAATGGAGATGAGAGAATTTGTATTACAATATCAACGGGACTTTATAGTTCTGTAATTTGAACTTTTAAATCTACTTATTATATTAAAACACACGACAGTGGAATTTTACATTTGTACAGTATTATAAAGCATGATCATGATATTATGCGCTAGTGTATGTTTCCCGGGCGTGTTTATGTTATTTTAGATATAGGCCTACATGTATTTCATTTGTAAAATGCTGAATATTTTGTAATGGTGTCATCTTGTATATAGGGCCCCCTGTTTTTTAGCCCTTTTTAATTAATAGAAGCTCGATTATTCTCATTTAATCTTTGATTTATTTGGGTTCATTAATCATAATCTATGGCAATGATATTTGCAAAATAGAACACAGTTTGTAACCTATTATTTACATCGTGTGCATGAAAAAATACCATAACCTGTAACCTATAACTATTTTAACACCACAGAATGTATATTCATACTTTTTTGATGGTATATATATGAACAGACAAGTTATAAGTAATGTGACAGTAGTCAATGGTAGTATTTCTAGTATTGGAGTGTGCACGTATTATCTAGAATCTATTGTTTAGCGTGCGGGTTTTAGATAATGCATTGTTTAGCGTGCAGGTTTATACAATTTATGAAGGTAGTTCGCGAATATAATGCACGGGAGAAGAATACATAACGATGAATAGAAACGGGCACTAGAAGTATATAGCTTAATAACTGCATTAATTACTGATAGAAAATTCAGACAAAATAATATGCCACTCTGAGATGTTGATGCATTGCCTGCATAAGCTGGGCAGGGGTGGGAGTGCACTAGATGCACCAACATTTTGGTGCAAGTGCATACATTTTGTGTCCAATTTCTCAAGCAACAAGAAATCCTTGTTTGCTTAACTCTGCATGTGTCTATTCCTTAAGGTCTGCATGATTTTGATGTGATGAAGAACAATGAAGTGGATGACTTCCGGTTAAGCATGAGGCTGACATCAACACAGTTACAGAGAGACCGTAACCAGAAAGATTGGAATGGCAAAGCAATGTACTTATTTCCTCCTGTATTGGAACCAAAAGTTGATCTACCTGGCCCAAATAACATAGAAAGAAAACCAATATATTTCAACATGAGATTTACACATGATTTGGTAAGTAATGATCCTGTTTTGTAATTGTTTGCCCTTAAAGGGCCACTTTAACATAACATAAAAATTACTCAACAGATTTGCTCCCAAATATCTGAGCAACTTCATTGAGCCATATTCTTCTTCCTATTCCCTTCGTTTATCCACCAAGAATCTGCTTTACACACCAAAAAAAGGAAGCTTACTTCATATATGGTCATCGTCATTTTCTGCTTTTGCTCCTGTACTTTGAAACTCAGTTTTTTAAGAAGAAACTTAAAACTCATTAACTCTTGAACATTGATTTTATCGTAATAAGTTAGGTGCTATATAAGTTGTTTTGAACATGTGAATATTGAATTTGGTTGACATGGCCAAAAGGTAACATGGCTATTATATCAGAAATTATCAAATATATAATACCAACACAAATACAATTTTGTGTGGGTCTTTGTAAATTGTTTTCATAGTGCAATAACTTTGACTGAAATAAATCAACAGCTCATACACACAATATGTATTCAAAAAATTATTTCTCATTTGATCATTCATCATCATCATCCTAAGCCATCGTCGACCCACTTCAGGGTGAAGGCTTCTCCAAGGTGACGCCACTCTGATTCATCCCACGTCTTTCTCATCCAGGTTACATCAACAAGTTTTGTAATTTCATCCCTCCATCTAATTCTGTCTTCCTGGGTGCCTAAATTTGATACATATCTTTAATAACATTTTCAAAGATCAGTGATAATTATGTTTTACTTCATAACAACCATTACCATTACTGTCACATGTCAGGTTGGAGATATAATCATAACCCGTCATGGTATTTTTATTTTTATTTCAAAGCAAAAAGTTTCGGTGCTACAAGCAGACCCATACGAGTACCCGTCAGACCTTGTCAAAAAGGCCATCAAAAAGATTCACACAAGAGATGACATCAAACCAAATGAGTATGTCCTTAAGGTTCGTGGAAGGGTGGAGTTCTTACTGGGCAACCATCCACTCAGCCAATACAGGGTAAGAATCTGGTGTGTTTATATCCACATTCAAACTGGGGGTTTCGCATATTTACTCACGTATCAACTGTCAAGCCTGATCCAACTGTAGCGCTTCAAAAAACATTGTCTTTGAGCCATAGAAGGGGGATAACACCTCTCATTTTGTGATACAAAGACTTCCAAAGTTGATTATGACATGTTTGTGTAAAACTCCACAGTTATAATGAGGGTGTATAGAACTCCACTGTTGAAAACTCTATACAAGAGGATGTGGGTGTGTGTGTGCGGGTGTGGTTGGGGGTGCACATGTGGGGTGCTCATGTGTAGGGGTGTGTACATGTGGGTGATGCACATGTTTGACATCAATTGTGGGGATTCATATGAAAATTGTGGAATAAGATTTTATGTCAACAGAAGTGTAAACTTCAGAGAGAAAAATTGGTTTTGAACTTTAAATTTGATCATCTTCCCCACTATCTATCTTTTATTTTCTCTTTTTTTCTCATTTTTGGTTATATGTTTTACTCTGTGCCATTTTTTTGGTATGTTTTACTCTGTGCCTGAGCTGTCTGGTTTGTGTGGTTTATTACGCTTCGCTGATATGGCAATTTTTTTCAGGTCATCAGGTGAAATCTGAGGCCAAATCATAAAACTTAGCCTTACAATTTTCCAGCCACCTTGTCTTAACTTTGATCTACCTTATCATCTCATTGCAGTACATCCGAAAGATAATGTTGAGAAACAGCAATGACCACAGACCAGAACTGATTCTGGTTCACCAGAGAGATTTGGGGGTCAGTGAGCTTCTGATGGATCCTTTACTGAACACATCAAGAACCGAAGAGGAGCCTCCTCCAGTGCCTGCTAAAATGAGTCCTAAACTCAGCTGGGAGGTTAATGATAAAGTACGAGTTAAGATCCATTGTGCTTGGAATGTCAACGTGGTTAGCACAAGTAATGTAAGTTTCTTAGATCACATCTGCCCTTCTAATGTAAAAATGCAGTAACTGCCAATTACAGTCAGTCGTAAAGTCATTCTCTAAGGGCAAATGACCTCAGAATTGTTTTTATGTGAATACGCAGGAATTTGCAATATTTATCATTTTACGCATCTGCATTTTTCGGAATATTTCGGGTTCCCTACTTTCAAGGAAAAAATACCCACAATGCAACAGAGTTGACCCAATATGGCGATGTAAGTAGAAAGAAAATTTTTGGCTCTATTTAGATACCAAACTTTTTCTTGTGTACAACCATGTAGATCAGCTACGGTTGACTTTACGACTGACTGATAAATAAAATAGCAGATACATCTTTGTTACCCTGGAGGCAAATTATTTGAACCAGTTTGCTATTCCAGTTGAAATCATACACCCCCTGTGGAAGACATGATCGTAATCTCTCACAGAAAGGGTGTATACTTCAAATGGAGTCACCCATTCTAAAAACCCCATTCACACTCTTTGTGTGGACGATCAAGACCTGTCATGTATTCCACAGGGGGTGTATGGATTTCAACTAGAATTGCCCAATACAGCATCTACAAGTAAAGTAGGAGATATTGTGCTTTGATTTGCGAGGTAGAGAATTTTTCTTTTAAAGTAATCTTGTTTGAATGAATTTGCATATATTATTAAGAATTCTGTCATCTTTGTGTGTTCTAATCTCTATGGTGTCTTTTCTTTGCCTACAGTCATATGTACGTGTTCGTGCTGCAATTTATCATGGTGGAGAACAACTTGGTGACTGCTTTACATCAATACGGGAAACAACTGGCGTCAACCCAGAATGGAATGAAGAATTTGAAGCTAATATTACGGTAGATTTTTTTTGCACTCTGATCCAGTTGTAAAAGCGTTATATGAAAATATTGTTGTATGTATTTATTTATGTATAAGCCTATATCATAGATATTAGGGTTACCAAGGTAAGGATGCGCATTGCGCAAGGATGTTTTCTTTAATTTGAGATATATCAGTGATGGCAAATGATGTAGACATGATGATGAAACAGGTACAGATAGTAGGTACAGATCAAAAAATTCCACTTTTCATTTCCTGCAATGTTTACCATAGCAGGCACCATTTGTGCACTTGACTGATGGGTAAGTTTATTGTAATGTAGCACTCATGAGGTGTAGCTCGCTAGGATCAATTTTGATGGAAGCCAAAAGTGCAATTTTTGAAGATGTTCCTCCATAGTATACATACTGCATTAGTTTTTATCTATCTTTGTCTTGTTCCCCACATCAAGTTCTTATGCCTGGCTCGAATCTTTTTATGTACTTTCCATTAGTTTTTGTTTCATCATTTGCTGTCAGTGATATTTCAAATTAAAGAGAACATTCTTTTACATATTGTGGGCACCCTAATTACCAAAATCTCTCCTCATCACTTTTGCTTTTATTGGCTGTATAAGTGGTGACTCTGCATCACTAGTAAGCTTTGCCATACATAGAACTACTGATGTGGTAACTATGCAACTCATGAACAACTGATGCTTTGTATGCAAAAGTATAACCTGTTATAAATGTTATTTGCAATATGTTGGTTCATTAAATCATTGCCATTGATTTTTACAGCGACTATAATCTATGCAATTACACGTAGATGATTAAAATGTGATGTGATCAAGCAGAAGGGCTAGTCCAGTTGAAATCCATACACCCCTATGGAAAACATGACCTTAATCTTATACACGTACAGAGGGTGTAGATTTCAAATGGAGTCTATTCAGTAACCCCATTTGAAATGTACACTCCCTGTGTGAAAGGTGAAGGTCATGTATTCCATGGAGGTTGTCAACTGGAATACCCTAAATCAGTTTGATGTTGATCAAATTTCACATTAATATGTCTAATATTAGAAAATTATTGGTTTGAATTGTATGAAAATATCATGTTTCTATCCTCTATTGTTAGAAAGTTATTTAAAGTTTAGTCAGCACAAAAAGTAAGGAATAACATCAGTATATTGTCACCATATTTGTAAACTAGAATTTGCAACTAATTTTGCTTGATCACATAAACAAATCAGTACTAAGGACGAAATTGAAGGAAAATGCAATTCATGTAAGTTATAATGAATTTGTAAACAAATGAAGGATTGAAATATTGTTCACAACACATAAAGGTTGGTCTCTTGATAACATGTAGCTCCTTCCCCTCAAAAAAGCATGTGTATTACTCCAAGTTTGTGCTGCAAATTGATTGATTGGAAGAAACGTTCCAAGTTCTGGTCTGTATGTGGGTTTGCGATAGATCTTAATATTCAGTGAGCTGCCCAGTTCTCGTATGACTGTGTAAATAGTGTCCAAGAAGGCTGGGGTCCTGTTAGCTTCACCCTCTGTGGTAAATTTGATATCCGGATCTAGCGATTTCAAGTGATCAGTGAATTCCTGGGCGTAATGTTTTTTTTATTTGGTGTGTCATCAACATATCTGAACCACCACAAAGTTCAACCCTTCATTTATTTGATTATCAACATAGATGAGCTTTCACAGTAGAATTGTAAATAATGTGATATTCCAATAATATTATGTTTGACTATTAAGGCATGTTACATTTTTCAACTGTTGTTGAGAAATTCCTGAGTGTAAAAAATTATCACTCCCAATTTGATCACCATATTTTCACATAGGTTTGCAATCTGCCTCGAATGGCACGCCTTTGTCTACTGATCTGCATGATCAACAAACGACTAGCCAAAAACGTCTCAGCAGGTAAACTCCCAAAATCAGGGTCAAGAGGTCACAAGGGCAGTCAAGGTCAACAAAAAGTAAGTCGCCACTATAATGCATGTCAAAATTAACCGTATCGTGTCCAATTTTTATTACCATCTCTCATCAGGTTGCCAATCTTCCCCGCATGGCCCGGCTCTGTATTCTGGTGACAGGAAAGTCCTATCTCAAACCAAAACGATCGGGAAGAGTGAGTGATTGGGCTATTCAATTAAAAACCCACACACCCCTCTGGAAGATTTCACTGCCATCTCAATTCCAGTTGCATGTTATGGTCAATCCAGCTGGAAATTTTTTATGTGAAATTCAAGTTGAAAATTGTTGAAATTTATAACATCCAATTGAATTTAGAACAATTTGGCCTAAAATTGGAAAATTTTAGGAATTCCCAAATCTTCTACCTTTTGCACTCTTTATGGATGAAAAAGGTTGAAACTGGAATAATTTAGCTTTGATTGGAATTCCAATATCTTCCACCAGGGTTATTATGGGTGTGGTTTTTAAATGGGACAGTCCATTTTTGTTTTCAGTCATGCTTTTTGCTGTGGATATAGGAGTGTTAACTTCTTCTAGCAGTGCTTTGAAACACTTACTTTTGCTATATTACGTTACCGAGTTCTCCTCCTCTCTTAACCCTGACTTCTGCTGTTCTGTGGTAGATAGCTTTCCGATGTTACACAAACTACTCCCATTATTCACATTGCACAAATTTAGAAATAAAGGAGCCTTGTTAGCTGCCAGGCACCACTAAGTATGTTAAGTGCTGTGCATAGTGCGTCAGAATTTTGGTGCTCCCCAGTCATCATTTGAGCCATATGAGAGCAGTATCGTGCTGCTCATTAAGTCGGTAGTTGGAATTGACCCAATGTGCTTTCATGAATGGAATTATGACCTTACAGGGGTCAGACATTTGCATACTCATGTTTTTGTTGACATCCATGATGGCTGCTGGGCACTAGCGCACTAACTCAAATCCGTGGATCCATTTGGAAAATGTTGCCGTCTGAAAATGGGCCTTTTTCTGGTGTCAACGAATAAATATTTTGATAACTGAAGATGCTCATATTTCATTCTTTCGTAATTTTGGTTATAATTTTCTGTTGTGAAATGAAATAATTTTCTTTTGGGAAATGGTTTTTTTGACTAATAGCTGAAAGTTTATTCCAAGTGGTCATGATGGATTTTACTTCAAAGAATCTAGTTTTTCTACGGAGACGGACAATATGCAGGTGTTATTTAAAATATTTAAAGAAAATTTCACAGATCCTACGCATGTGATTGGTCAGTTCCGTGTATGTGATGTGATGCAGTCTGTGTGTGGTGCAGTGTCAGTAATTTGTATTGCGTTGTAGGAAAGTTTGATTGTGTGTTGGCTGTGGTGACATTTTTGGCTGCAAGGTTTTTTTGGTCTTTCTGATGCTGCTCCTAATTCTTTACACCAAATGGTCTATCAGTCTTTCCTAATGATCTTTCACACTCTGTACACAGAATGACATATACCACTTCACTATAGCTAAAATAATAGTTTCTCGATCATGAGAGTATGATGTACTGCGCGATTGATTGTACACGCACAGGAAATGCAGCGCTACCCAAAGCGTGTGTGGTAGGCGTTGTATGCCAACGCAATTGTCATTGCGTGCCTATTGAGCTCTCATGATCGACAAACTATTATTTTAGTTATATTCTGATAAATGACCTACTCAATGAATCTTTTCACTGAATATAGTTTGTAATTTCTCATTAATTCTTTCCTATATCCCTCCCCCTCCCTCTGTCTCCTGTCTCTCCTCCCTCTTATTGCCAATTGGCTATTCCAGTTGAAATGTATATACCCCCTGTGGAAGACATGACCTTTTAAGGTCTTTAAGATTAAAATCCTCTACACAGGGAGTGTGAATTTCTAATGGGATTAACCTGAAATGAGCTACTCAACCCATTTGAAATGTACATCCCTTGTGTGGGAGATTAAGATCATGTCTTCCATAGGGGGTGTATTGATTTCAACTGGAATAGCCAATTTCCTTTTTGTCTGTGTCTTTCTATCATTTCTCTCTGTCACTGTCTCCTATTTTTTCTCTCATCTATTCCTATCATCTTGTCACTGTGTCTGTATGTGTGTCTTTCTGGTGGTGTGTTTCTCTCACTTTCTCTCCCTCTTCCCCTCCCCTCCCTCTCACTCTCTTTCAAATTATATGTCTTATATCTTACAAATGTAGATAAAAGTTATTATGCCAGTGGTTCTAGCTTGTATTTGTGTACACATTGTAATCATTTGTATTAGTAAATGATTGGAAGTGCAGAATTGAATATTTTGTTTTTGTGATTTACTATTTGCATGTGGGGATCTATTATATAAGGAACTGCAGCATGTATCTTAATACTAATAACGGCGTGTCCGTCCGTCTGTCCGTCCGCGCGCTATCGCGTTCGCGTCCGCGCGGTTCACGTTCACGCGGTGCACTATCGCGTGCTCGCGGTGTGATATCGCGGAGTATCAGCGGGAGTGTGCGCGGAGTACAGTGCGCGCATCGGAAAAGCATTACAGTGTGACTAACAGGTGCATCTCATCGGACCAATAATTATAGGCCTTATTTTCAACACATATTTCAATACCGAACACGTGCACACACCAAACATGTGCATATAGGCCTATTTCAGAAGAACATGACTATTTCCGGAATCCTCCAGAATGGTTAACATAAAAATTATCCGTTGTGGCAAGGTCTATAACCGTTTTTGCGTTCACGTTTCTCGCGATTGATTTCATTACTTTAGTAACGGCCTATATCCACGTCCAGATACTAATTTCGGTTTCTCTAAATGTGGTAACAGGCCTAGGGCAGGGCTTGGAAGAGGCGAATGATGGGTTATGGGTAGGCCTACCGACCTACCGAAGTAAGCATCACACCTATAAAACAAACAGAGTTGATTAAGTTGTGTCAAGTTTGGTCTTGATCATTGAGAGACGCATTTCATAGTAGTTTAAAAAGTCAGGGCAGGTAATGGGTAACGGGTTTGTGTAATTAGAAATAGGCCTATCACGAGAAGCGCCCGACCCGAGAACCGCAAAATCTAGTAATATATATTAATGAGTGGGAAAATTGGAATGTGTAGCACCTGTACGGAATCCGTTGTGGAATTTGCAATGGTTGAAATCAACGCTTGCCTTAAAAATTATGGACAAAATACATTTCTTTTGCTGGTCCAGCTTCATGAAACAATCTTCCAATCTATTTGAAGAACTCTGTAGTTATTAACTCTTTCAAAAAACATTTGAAAACTCATAACTCATTTATTTAACAGCTATTATAGTAACTTTTTTGTTGCTTTTTCATTTGTTTCTTCTTATTGTTTTTGCGCTTATAAGCCACAGAAATTATTTTGCGATCATGACATACCAGTTAATCATGCTTACTTACAATGCTTACATGCTATGGCATGGAAATTTTCTGCATTTCGGTCACTTTTTCTTTGAAAAAAGATGGGGGGTTTAATAAAAGGTGAGCCTTTAATAGAGTAAATACGGTATGTATTATTATTATTATTAGTATCAAAAATCAGGCTAGAGTTTCTAGATAGAAAACAAGAAAAGAGGTGCTGTAAATCATTAGAAATTGCTTGATCTATCACATCTGTTGGAGACTTTGCAGGATTGAGCACTGCAAATCATGACCAACCCAAATTTGAGCCAAAATCATGCAAATTTCTGCTCATTTTAATCTTAATACAGGCGTATAACAGTTTTTCTTAAAAGCAACCAGGCAATAATAGCGATTGCACTGACCAGATTTCTTTTCAATCTACAAGCAGTCAACATTCTGTTACCTCATACTATCATCAATATAACATTTATCATGACTATTTTCCACAGGAAGTAATACCTTTAGCTTGGGTCAACACCACCTTCTTTAATTACAAGAACCAACTAAGAATGGGCCGATATAAACTCTACATGTGGCCTGCCCTTGAAGACACAGATCTGAATCCATTGGGTACTGTAGAATCCTACCCGAACCATGATGATGCCACCGCAATAGAGATCTCCTTCTTCAAATATTCGGAGCAATCCATATCATTTCCCCCATTTGACAAGATCATTGAGATGGCAGCAGTGGCAGCCAAGGAGGAACAGGACCCAATGGAATATGCTGATGTAAGTAGAAGTACATAGGTTAAGCTATTCTTGCAGTCTACTTTTACGTTAAACTACTCAGGGAGCTGATCCTAGGTGTTATATGTAGGCTGACTAGATAGGTGTCTCTCACGTATAGAGCTGTGTTCCAGTCTACTTTTACGTTAAACTACTCAGGGAGCTGATCCTAGGTGTTATATGTAGGCTGACTAGATAGGTGTCTTGCACGTATAGAGCTGTGTTCCAAATGTTGATAAATGGTTTATTTTCATAAAGGTGTTTCTTCGGTGGTCAGAAAACTTTCTGTAAAGTGCAATGATCTTATGTAATATACGCTGATGATAGTGTGATCATTTCTTCCCATAAAGATCATGAGGTAATTTCTCGTAGCCTGAGTTCTGATTTATCATCTTGCAATCATTGGATGATCAATAATAAGTTGTCTCTTCATGTGGGGGAAACTGCGTTTATTTTATTCAGGATCAGATAAAATTGGGCAAGGTCAGTGATTTTCAGATTTCCTACAATAATCAAATTATCAAAGCCCAAATGTCCATCAAATACTTGGGAGTGACACTTGACCAATACCTCATCGTACCAGATCAAGCTGATCACACAATTTCCATGTCCTTCTGTTATGTAGTCATAGGCTGTATGCGGGTGTAGTTGCAAACAGCTTAGGGTACCAGCTTATTTGATGCAGCTTGTTGGTCTGAGTAATTTGACACCAATTTTATTGAAATCGGCCAAAAATTGAGACAGTGCCGGCCAAATAACTACACACAGGGGGGGGGGTGGATTTGACCTTTATTTTCTAGTTTTAAGGGAATTTTATCACATTAAGGATTATGTAATGCATTTTTGGTATTTACCTACATAGTTTTAGGTCCAGGAAGGTCATTTATGCACTTTGTGTCAAATGAAACATTTACGTTTCCTTAAAATTAACGGTTTTGGGCAAAATTAGGCTGTGAGGGCGCTTTACCCTTTAGTGACCCCTTTCGCAGCCATTTTTTATTTTTAAGTTAATCATACTAGAGATAATCATTAATCATCCATATTCTGAAATTTTCAGTCATTTGCTCACATTTGGTGTGACCGTGGCGCTAATTTTTAATACAGTGGTAACCTGCCCATAGCAATATACAGGGGTCAACGAACTTTGTATCACATGTAAGTCAATGGAAGCGTCTCTACACATTTTCAAATGGTTACCACGCACAAGTGAAATAAGGTTCAAATTTGGACAGATGCTGTTATTTATCAGTAACTTTGATTTGATAATAAAAAATTATAAAATTTTAGTAGGGGGGATACGTAACGGCTATTATGTTGAACAGCGCACTCACATCCTAAATTAGCTCTTAATATTGCATCAAAACATACGATTTGTGTAAAAATTGCATAAATATATCCAGGTTACCCAAAATCATGTAAATAGTCATTAGAATCCAACAAACAGCAAAGAAAATGCCCATAATTGTCAAAATAGTGAAAAACAGGGGGGGTCCCAAGAAATCCCCCTTGTGCGTAGTTTTTTGGCCCGCACTGTCTCATTTTTCAACCGATTTTTTTTTAAAAGGTGTCAAAATGTTCAGAAGGATTAGCTGCTTCAATTCAGCTAGTACCCTAAGCTTTTTCCAACATCACCCCTTTTTTTGGGCTGTACAGCCTATCACTATATCAGGGTACCCTTGACTGAAATTCTTTACCTATTCACATCAGGTCTATTACCAACAAGAATTCCTTGAAATGTCAAAACCCCATGTCAAAAACCATTTATCTACAAACTCAATGAACCAGCAAATGGCTGAATATATTTAACGTCTTTCACTCTGCTTGTCCCCACTTTTGTGGCTCTGTTTTCGTCACATTTTTGCAGGCAGCTTTTTATTTATGGACCCCATTGGAAATAAGTTGGCATATTCAGCCAACTTTATGGGTTATCCTGGCTCATTGACTTGGTTGTGTGTTTCTTGTGTATTAATGATGCTTGATTGCTTATTTTATTATTTTCTGTGCTGTTGTCAAGTTTGCAAAATAATAGATAATAAATATATAAATATATAAATCTTGCCTTTTTCCATCCTTACAAACAGAGCGATCTATTGGATGACCTGCGTATGATTGTGGAGAAAGATCCATTGGAAGATCTAAGTGAACAAGAACGAGATTTAGTGTGGAAATCACGCCAGGATTGCCGCGATCACATTCCTCACTCACTACCAAGATTACTTAAATGTGTACAGTGGGACAACAGTGCAGCCGTAGCACAGGTAGGTTTATGATTAAGGCGACGAAAAAAACCAAAACAGTACTGCAGGTGGATGGACCTACCGCGGTGTGTCACATCCTTCCCCAGATTCTTCCCCAACTGGAATCCCACAAAAATGGACCCGAAAGGGAACATTTTTAATATGCTGGTTGCTATCTACACATGTACTTTTTCTCATTTTTCTTGTTACCTCCCATAGGCAGTGTTCTAAATCGGTAAGTAAAATAAACCCCTGGTATTTTACTGGGTAATTTTCAGTAAAATACTGTAATTTACCGTAAAATTTGGTAAAATAAAAGACACCAAAGGAAAAGATATTTTTGAGTACAAGTCTTAAAACGTGATGCATGGTTAGAAAAGTGAAAGGTTTCCTTCAGAAAATTCTGTTTTATCATGTTTACTTGGAATGCATATTAATTTATGAAACTAAATAAGATTGATCGCTACTAGTTCTCAAAAACATGATGCATGGTTAAAAAATCAAAATGTTTCCTTCAGACAATGCTGTTTTACTTGGAATACATATTATACTAAATGGGATTTATTGCTACTAGTATTTGGAATATCTTAATGTACCTTTTGTTTTGATCAAAATTAATAGTTTGCAATGCAATATGTGAGGCCAAATGGTTCAAAAAGGTATCAAAAAGAGAAAGGTCTCAAAAACATGATACATGGTTAGAAAATCAAAAGGTTTCCTTCAGGAAAAGGTCTTGTACTTTTATTCATCAAGTTTTTACAACAAAAGGGTTTAAGGAATCAGATAGCAATGTTTGCACAGTATTTTTTGTAGGACCTGAGAGCACATCAGACATATCGAATTGTATTCTGAATATGAGGAATGTCCTTCTGATATCAAATTCGCGATATAATACAATTTTATTGCAAATTATTAAAATTTGATATTTTAAATATTTTTGATATTTAACAGTCCTCAGAGACAAAGCAAACTTTATACATTTAATGACATGTACTTAACGTGTATGTAGCTGGGATGAAAAGCCGTCCATCAATTGAAAATTATGACCTTTCATATTGAAGATATACATTTTTTCCTAAAAAGACCTAAATTTTTTGGTGTTTTGGGAAAAAAAATCTTTATATTCAATACAAAAGGTCAAAATTTTCATATGATAGACAGCTTTTCATACCAGCTACATACACTTTAAGTACATATATATATCATTAGATTTATACAATTTACTTCGAGGACTGTTAAATTTCAAAAATATCAAAACATGTGTATTATATTGCGAATTAAAAAAAAAATTATTTGATATCAGAAGGACAATCCTTGTTTTCAAAATGCAATTCGATATGTCTGATCACTCTGATGTGCTCTCAGCTCCCACAACAAATATGTAAAAACATCGCTATGATACATCATCGCTAGTATGACCACTAGTCACCATTGCCCAGACAGGGAAGCATATACTGACCCAACTCTTCCCTGTTTTGTTTTGGGCTAAAGCATTCCCTGGTTTACCACAAACTCTTTTTTGGGGGGGTGGGAATAGGTAAAAGGCAAGGTAAGAGACATAGCTAATGCTATGTATCCATTATAATTCTTCCCCAAATGACACTTGATGAATTCACCTACCCTGTAGACCAGTCACTGCCAGCCAGTGACCATCTATCTCATGCTTCAGTTATATACTTTTTGCCCAAATTAGTTCTCTTTTTTAGAAAATCTTCCTTGAATCCTGTTGATTTCTGTTTTCTTTTCCTCTTTTTTTTCTTTTTCAAAACACAAAATTCTTCCCCAAAGGGGTAAGATTACTCCCTCCCTTTGGGAGCGAATAACGGAAGAATAGACGCCCCTGCCTGTATAGTATGTTTGGTATTGGAATTTCAATTTGTGTTGTTAGTTTGATCGTCTTAGGTTAGATAGATTTGCATGTACAAGATAATGTATTCAATTGTGTTAACAGATGCAAGCCTTACTACAAATCTGGCCTGAGTTGAAACCAACAGAAGCTATGGAGCTCCTAGATTACAAGTATGCTGATATAGCAGTCAGGAAATTTGCTGTCTTGTGTCTAGAAAAACTTACGTAAGTAGATATTCAGAGCTCTAAATCACATTTTCTCATAATTCTTGGCAGCCCTTATGGGAGATAGAGGAGTAAACGTGTCCTCTCTTTCATCTGGGAGTTGTTGGGGAGCAAAAAGTTACATTGGAGTAAAGGTCTGTTTATACTACGCCGTAATTGCCTTGCGATGCGGTGCGTTGCCGATATATCGATTACTTTTTGCCGCAACTCTTCGCATTTCCAAGTTATATGTATTTAACCTTATTGCGATACCGCAGTGCAGTTTTCTGCGGTACGATGTAATGCGGCAACACATTGCATCGCATCGCAATTGCAGCATAGTATGAACGGACCTTAAGTCATGTGAGATATAGTGGAGAAAAACATACTGGGATTGGGAGAGAGTCCAAACTAAACTAGAGTGAGGGTACAAGATTTTTTTAGATTTCACTAGAGGTTTAATTTCACTAGAGGTTTCTTGGATTGTGAATGATCTAAACAAGATTTTATGAGATCCAAACTAACTTTAATGATTTGATATGCTCCATTACAGAGACAGTGAGTTATCTCACTATCTGCTACAACTGGTACAGGCTTTGAAATATGAAACACATCTTGACTGTGATCTTGGCAAGTTTTTACTGAAGAGGGCACTGAGCAATCAGAGAATTGGACATTTCTTCTTCTGGCATCTCAGGTACGATATGATGTGATGTGATGTGATAAAAATTATAAATAAATAAATTCGGGATTTATGTAGCACCTTTTTCAAGATCTTTAAGGATTCGAAGCGCTGCAATTTCTCTGCCATGGTGAATCATCACAATCAGATCGCATCAACTATGCCAGTTGCAGCCAAACCTGGCTGCAACTATGCCAGTTGCAGCCAAACTTAGATTGTAATATTTACCAGTATCTGTGCAGCTCCCCAAATTCCATTGGGTGAAGGAAGATGTGATGTGATTGGTGTAGTAGGATTTAATGTGATATGATATTTCTTGGAACTAACTACACATAGAATATCTGAAGTTTATCAAAGTTCAGATTTCAGCTGTTTTGAACTAGCATGTAAACGACAAAGGTGAAAGTAATATAATTAGAACAAAATCTGACATATCATGAAGGAAGGATGAAAGTACATACTTACATTTATTGTCCCGTAAGTGAGACTTCAGAATTTGGCACCTTGGTTTATATGCAAGTAAACTTTATTCCCTGTGATTTGATCACATAATCACTTTTTTTACCTCTCATTAATGGAATTCAACATTGCAAAATGACTTATTTGCAATATTTCATGTAATACGCATGAGATAATATGATCAAATTCTCCAATTTGTGCTTGTTGGTCATTTTGTGGAGCTCTACACAAAATATTCCTTTAAATTGTAACATTGATATTGTTTTGTTTGTATTCACAGGGCAGAGATGCATAACATAGCCGTATATACTCGATTTGGTCTGTTGCTTGAGGCCTACTGCAGAGGAAATATCGCACATATGAGAATACTTACCAAACAGGTAAATTATATATGCTATTCCAGTTTAAATCCATACACCCACTATGGAAGACATTACCTTACATTGCAGGGGTTGTAGATTTCAAATGGAATTACCCACACTCCCTGTCTGAAAGATTAAGGGCATGTCTTCCATATGGGGTGTTTGAATTTCAACTGAAATAGCCCATTGCTCATCAGGGGTGCAGTTTTGTTGGAGCATAGGTAATAAATTTTGATTCCCAGACCAGAATTGTGTGAGAATGAATTGATTCTATTTTAATTGCACACATGTTGCTACTAATGGGCTCAAATATTTACACAAATCAACATTCCCGCAAACCAGTTTTAATGGAATCATTGCAAGAATCAATAATCTGATTCTTGCTTACATTACATTTCTGTTTATTGTTCACATTAAAAGCTGTTTCAAAGGGAGAATACGGCCTTATAATATCCTTATGGGTATTAGTTGCTGTAGAAAATCTGTAATTATGGATTGTCATGGATGCAGACCGAATTGGTATTTGATTCTACAGAAAAGGTTTGCATACATAGAGTGTGTTGTGTTTTGAATCAAGAATGACAGAAAAAGAGTTGATGCTTTTGTATGTAACATGGAAAGACAGGGAAAAAAACCTGGATCCTAGACAGGTTTGACCATCAGAAATGGCATAATGGAGAGACAACTAAAACATTGTAGCATATTGTCAGGAAACATGGAAGAGTAGAAAAACAAATTTGAAAGTAGCTATGAAGGCCGGCTTGGAATGTCCGTCAACATCTCAGACTAATGACGTAAAGGATTGAGCTAGACGACATACTATTATAAAGACCACAGCAGGGCTCCACAATAGCACCACCTAACAGGGAGCAAGAGTGAGCAGGGAGCGAGGGAGAGGAGGAGGAGGAGAGAGAGTGTTTTGAATCATGATATCAATGTGTGTGTTTATTGTAACAGGTGGAGAGTCTAGGCAAGATGAAGATGGTGAATGAGCTAATCAAGAGTAAGCAAGCCAAAGATCAACCTAGGGAAGAACTCCTCAACATGATGCAGAAGATCTTACAACAAGAATCATATTCTGAAGTGCTGTCATCATTTGTGTCACCTCTTTCTCCGTCGTATAAACTCAAAGAACTCAAGTAAGATTTGCCTATTCAAGTTGAAATCTATACATCCCCTATATAGAAGACATGACCTTAATCTCCCACACAGGAATATGAATTTCAAATGTGCTGACTCCATTTGAAATCTACACCCCCTGTGTTGCAGATTAATTAAGGTTATGTCTTTCATTGGGGTGTATGGATGTCAAGTGGAATAGTGCAATTGGAGGCTAGTTCCCTTGAATTGTTTCACTTGAATAGTTTGAAAACATTCATGGCTATTTTTGTACTCTGATTGTGATTGTTTGTTTTATCTAACAGAATTGGAAAGTGCAAGTTCATGAAGTCCAAAATGCGCCCTCTGTGGCTAGTGTTCAAGAATGAAGACCCCATTGGCGATGACATATACATCATGTTCAAGAACGGAGATGGTGAGTACTATTAACAGCACCATGAAAATGAATTTAATTTGGCGAATCCATTTGAAGTCTGTACTCCCTATGTAGAAGATTTTGGGAATATCTTCCACAGGGGGAGTATGAATTTCAAATGAAATGAGCTTCTTAATCAACTCTGTTTGAAACTCACCTTCCCTCTATGGAAGATTCATGTTGAAACTTTCTCAGAGGGTATGAAATTCAAATTGAGCTGCCTAATGTGCTCATTCCATTTGAAATTCATACTCCCCTGTGGAAGATATTTCCAAAATGTTCCACGGGGGAGTGTGGATTTTAAAATGGATTAGCCCATTACACACCTCTTGTGAAGAACTACTGCCTATAGTGTGTCTCGTCTCAAGTTGAGAGTAAGGCCATGTTAGATTTTGCAGTGTTAGATTGACATCAGTGCAATTACGCGGTTGCATGGCTAGCGTACAGACAAATTGCCCTTTTGAACGTGTTTTTACACCCCACGGGATTAGGTTAGTGCGTGTGATTCGAATCTGCCACTGCAAAATCCAACAAGGCGTTACTCTCATGTAATTAGAGAACATGCCAAAATTGATTTGCAGATGAGCTGATATTCAAATGATAATGATTTACCATCCGGTTTGATTTTTATTATAACAGATTTACGTCAGGATATGTTGACGTTACAGGTGTTTCAGATCATGGACAGCATTTGGCAAGAAGAGGGACTTGATTTAAGGTGACACAGGTTTTGTTTTTATACCATATATTTTAACCCAATTCTATAAAATCGTAGTAGCTTGTTTCATCTTCTGTCTTTTTTCGTTCCTTCTCTCCTTCCCTTTATATCCTCTCAACAGTAATTCAATTCATTATTGATGTGTATGTCTTCATTATCACATGCTTGTGGGATATATTTGTTGCTTTCAAAGTGACATGTTGTGTCTAAGATTTAAAGAGAACTGTAGCAACTGGTATAGTGGCTCAGACAACAAATTATGTTATCTGATTTGTATTCCATCTTAGGTTGATCCCGTACAAAGCACTAGCAACAGGTAGTCGTTCAGGGCTCATAGAGTTAGTGACAGGTGCGGAGACTATCGCAAAGATTCAGAGGAATAGAGGCAATGTGACTCGCTTCAATGCAGCTTTCCAAAAGTCATCATTGTTTGAATGGCTGAAGAAGAAGAACCAAACACCTGAGAAGTAAGTAGCTTCTAATGGCTTCTTCCGTTTAAAATCCATACACCGTCTGTGAAAGATGTGACCTAAGTAGTTCCTATTAAACCATGGAGTGCCTTACATGATTCGCAGAGCTTGGGTAGTGACCATGGCAAATAGAGCTTTTCATGTGTATTCAACCTACCCGCAATTGCAGGTAAATACAATACTTAATTTTTTGGTGTTAACAAAATATATTGTTGTGCCAAATAAACAGGTCAATTCTATAATCTTTTATTTGGAACTAATTGGCAATACAAGGCAAATTTTTTTTAATAAGGCCAAAACATGCATGTTTATGCTTTTTTTTGTGTACTGTGACAATATTATATTATAAGCTTAAAGACTTGTACAAAGTTGCATTTTAAATTTTAGCAAACACATTCTCTATTCTATTTTATATCATAGCCTATACTCCACATTCTGTATGCTTAGACTTATGTCAAGTCTGTAAATTTTGTGACTGCAATATTGTAAGAGAATGTGCAAAATCACATGTTTTTTCTTTCCCTAAGGTAGGTCCAACTTTACAGTATTATGATTGGATTACATTTTAATTTGTCAAAATAGGGTAATATTTTTGAATCCCAAAATATTAGTGCTGTATTTCTAGAATTGGGAGTAGATACAGCACCATGGAAATGGCTCAACAATAGAAAAACATATGCATTGAACATAATTGCAATCTATTGGAGATCTAACAAGATATTGTACTTAACTCCTTACTCTGCAGATTGAATGAAGCAATTAAAGACTTCACATATTCCTGTGCTGGATACTGTGTTGCTACATATGTCCTTGGGATAGGAGATAGACACAATGACAACATCATGATTAAAGAGACTGGGCAGGTTGGTAAACCAATATTTCACTTCCTCCCTTTTTCACTGCAGATTTTAATGCTTAATTAATTTGAACATTATCATGATGTTTGTGAAGAACCTGATTGAATTCTATTTCAGGAGAGTAGACATGCTACTCATAGTAATTGGCAAAGTAAAGTTCCTTCAAAATTTAGTAGATTTACAGTAAATATACGTACGCACGATTCTGCAACAAGTTGGCATTTGTTATTTTAACAATATGAGCCCAATTTTCAAATTCAGAGTTAATAAGACTGTCAGATAATGAAGTAATAAGCAATTGCTCTTCCTTCCTTTCCTTCAGCTATTCCATATAGATTTCATTAGGCTAAAAAAATAAGAAGGTGTCTCTTTTAAACCCATGCGCATAAGTATATAAAAACCTTCCTAGCGTGTAGCCCTATACGCTGGGTCTATTTCACAAGCTTTTTCAAGAACAACTAGGCAAAAAAAAAAAAAAATATCCTGCATAGCACAAAAACAAAACAAGCACAATAAACCAAAAACAAAAAAAATATCCGTTTTATCAAATGTTTGAGAAACACTTTTATTTCCAATTAGTTTTCCTTCAAACTTTCTTTTTTCTTTCTTTAAGGGGTACTACACCCCTCGATAAATTTGTGTCTATTTTTGCATTTTCTCAAAAACTAATAATGTAGTGGTAACAAAAGTTATGTATATTATAGGGCAAGGAATCCAATTACTACACTGGAATTTCAGTGACCCAAGACAAGCGGTTTGTTATTTATGATAAGAAATAAGGTACCGCTAGGATGTACTCTCGTTTCCTATCGTATATATTGAACCTCTTGTCTTGAGTCACTGAAATTTCAGTGTAGTAATTGGATTCCTTGCCCCAATAATATACATAACTTTTGTTACCAGTGTGTTTTTGTTTTTTTGAGAAAAATGCAAAAACAGTCACAAATATACCACAGGGGTGTAGCCAGTGTCCGAATTAAGAAAATAAAAGGGGTTGTCCCACGGACAACCAGGTTGTAATTTCTGGTTGTCCACCAAAGTTTTTGGTTGTCCGTAAGCTACCACAATCTGAAACAACTACATGTGACCAATAAAGTGGAGTGAGTGTAGTCAATTTATGAACAATTACTTTTAATATTTTTCATATTAAAAAAATTCATCAGGTTTGAGCAAACTAACATGCTGAAAAAGTGACTTTTGGCTGTAGATCTTTGGTTGTCCGCTGGACAACAAGAGCATTATTTTCGGTTGTCCGGTGCATGTTTTGGTTGTCCCGGCGAACGGACAACCAAAATTTCGAACACTGGGTGTAGCCCTTAAACATTTTTTACAAACTGAAAGTCAGAATACAAATTCCTAGACGGATTTGCAAGTTTTACTTTATATTTGACCAGTTATATTTGCCTATATCTCAAAATTCCTACAGCTATTCCATATAGATTTCGGCCACTTCCTGGGGAACTACAAGAGCAAATTTGGTGTGAAGAGGGAACGAGTGCCGTTTGTGCTGACACACGACTTTGTACATGTGATCACA
Source organism: Amphiura filiformis (assembly GCF_039555335.1). Lineage (NCBI taxonomy): Eukaryota > Metazoa > Echinodermata > Ophiuroidea > Amphilepidida > Amphiuridae > Amphiura > Amphiura filiformis. Next base: position 59,983,994 of record NC_092636.1, read on the forward strand.
CGAGGCAAGCACACTCAGGCAACGAAAGAATTTGAAGAGTAAGTAATAATTGGTGAACGGTTGTCATTTAGCCAACCATGTCCTTTTTTTTAACCTGAGAGCTCAGACCAGTTTGATGAGTCACATGTAGTGTATTGCTCCTTTGTTTCATATTTTTATAATGTTATTTGTTGTAAGCTAAGGCTTTGTGGGCTGCATTGGACATCCTCTAGGCTCACAGGCCACAGGTTGACTAAACCTGATAGGTACAATAGCACTTTTAGGCATTGCACCAGTATTTGCAAAGTTTTGTTTTTTAATACCAGAAACCACATTTTACTGACATCAATCATTGCAGCTGATTTTTATTTGACAAAAATTCACTCTCATAAGTTGATGGCTGAGAATTGTTTTTAAAATGATTTGCAAAATAATAGATTTGACTGGTACATGTAAGTGATGCTTGGTCAATGCCGGTTACATGACAAGCAACATTGTTCAGGGGTCAAAACTCACAAAAGCTACATTGGTTTTGCAAAAGCAATGGTTGTTGATTGATCAGCAACCTTAACATTTACAAAGCAGTGTGAGTTTATTATACGGAAACAAAAAATAACATAATCCAGGCTGTAAAATTTAATAGAAGAATTAATATAAGTACATGTACCTGCATTTCATTTCTTTCTCACGCAGCTTCCGGGAATGTTGTGAGAGTGCATTCATGATACTCCGTCGCCATGGCAACCTTCTCATCACCATGTTTGCCATGATGCTTTCTAGTGGCATTCCAGAGTTGTCAGATGACACCATCCACTACTTACGAGAGACACTTGTACTAGACAAAGATGAGGATGAAGCTCGCAAACATTTCCAGTCCAAGTTTAACGAGGCTTTGAAGAACAGTTGGAAAACAAGTGTTAACTGGATGGTGCATCATCTGGCACACCCAAAATAAGATGAGGTCACAAAGAAATCTGTACGGTGCATCATCTGCAGACCTGCCAACTGTCCGATTTTGCGGGACAGTCCCGCATTCGAAGTTTAAAACCCGAAAATGCGGACGTCCGCATTCTCGCATTTCCGTCCATTGAAAAAAAATCATTAAAAAAACCAACAAATTGTCCGATATCGTCTGGCACGAAAGAATTGCGGCGGCGCTATACCTATTTAAATGCATTGAAAATGTGGTGGCGCTATTAAAAGCCTGATTAGCACGTGCTTGCGTGTTAAATTCACGTTGCCCATTGTAATACATTGGATATGTATGAACGTTGCCATTAAAAGGAGGCTATTATTTTCGCCTCATCGCTCAGTGCATGGTTCATTGATGCAACATTGTATAACCGATGAATTGCGTATCTTTTTCGGATTGGTGATGAGGTTATTTTCAGCTTTTCACTGTGTCAATGTTTCCGAATTCGGAAGGTTCGTCGTAATTTCGTTGGAATTTTGGAAGATTTTTTAGTGTCCCGCATTTGGACTTTCAGGGGTTGACAGGTCTGCATCTGGCGCATCCAAAATAAGATGGGGTCACAAAGAAATCTGTACGGTGCATCATCTGGCGCATCCAAAATAAGATGGGGTCACAAAGAAATCTGTTATGTTGGATGTGTCAAGATGTCTATGTTCATGAGGATAATTCAGATCAAAGTTGGTGGTTCTTTAAAAAGTGTCCATGTATTCATGTCATCTTCCATGAGTAAGGTAATGTCAATGCAGCCAATTTAACGGAACTAAATTGCGCACAAACAGTATCATTAGGCTTTAGTTCAACTTTGTGCTGTGTTTGATATTGGCATGTTGGTAGAGAGAATGTTGACATTTGAAACTTTATCTAAGGAATTAAAGTGCATTATTACAAGTAGGTATCAATATACAAAGAACATGTGTATCTATCCATAGAACTCTTCAGTTGTCTTATTGCGTGTTAGTTTCTTTCAAGAAATCGCTCTTTATTTACAAGGTGTCCCTGAAAGAACTGTACCTCCAAAAACCTTTACATTTTTGGGTATTTGAATACCCCAACCAAACATACTTTATGCAATTGCACAGTAAAACAGCTCACACATACTTTTTAAATGTTGAAAGTTGATTGTTTTGTTCTTGAATTATAAATTTTGTTACTCATTTTCAATTGGTTCCATGGATAAAAATTGTATTCAGTGATCTGTATCTGGAGTATCAAGCATGAAGTGTGTATTGCTCAATATATGGATTCTGTTTGACTCATTGGAATAGATTAAAAATGAGGTGTGATTTTGAGAGTAGTCAATTGTCAAAATTTAAAAAGTATGTGATAGTGGTTGTATTTCTCAAGAACAAAAACTATTTAGTTCTGGTGGTTTTTTTGCTAGAATCAAAATACCCAAAAATGAAAGATCTGGTAGTACAGTTATTTCAGAGATGTTCAGTTCAGTTCAGTTCAGTTCAGTTTTATTTTCATCTCAACACACATACATATAAATAACATGATATAGAAAGAAACATTTTGATGTGTTACATAGGATGAGCAGCATGTGTAACAAGACTTATTATATATAGTTTAGTTTCATTACCAAGTTGCCCCTTCCTCTCCACCTGCAACAAAACTGGAAGTGGGTCCAAATAATGAGTATTATGAAAAACCTCAACCCTCTACCTCACCATTAAAGGGGAGTGGGTTAGCGTAACAGTTGTGTCCTGGCTTTGTACCACTGAGTTCCCAGGTTCAAGTCCGGTATATATCTCAACTGGGATTTCTTCCCTAATATACTGATATATACCTTGTCTCCCGTATATTGAATGATAAATAGAGGTATTGGAAAATGGTCTGAATGACCAATAAGCACCAATAAATCCAAACACCCAACCCAAGGTTCACACATGAAACTGATTTTGTCGAAAGCGTTTGTCAATCTTTTATTTTGTTTTTTCCTCAAGAAACCATAAATGAATTTCAAAATCAAATTTTGAGATTGGCATGTGAGGTGGCAAAAGTCTAGCCCATGGATGAGTGTTTATGTGCTTATCATAGAGTGTGAAGTGTTTTTGCAGGAATTCTTGAAGCACACCCATGCATGTATTTGTGGACAAATATATCTTGATTTGGGAGTACACTGTTCACACATGTGTACACACCCCCTAGAAACATATACACAGGCATCCCACACACTGCTAGGGACATACTTTCAATGTGCTCTCATAATAGTAGTATACATGACATGATGAAAATTCAGTCTCAGTAAAGGTCACAATAAACGACTCTTCCAACTCATTTGAAAAATGTTCTAGGAAATAATGGAAAACTTCGGTAGATTCTGTATTAATAGCAAGAATATTATTTGGTATGATGTCAATACAGAATTTGTTATTTTTCTCTTGATTTAAACTATTATTTTTTCACAGATATATATTATATTGCATGTTGCATTTTCACTTAAAACTAATTTATCTTTTTCAGAATTTCATTGCATGTATCATATTTTTCTACTTTGCATATTGATTTGTATATTTACATAAGAACCATAAGTTTCTTTGTACTACTTTCAATAAGCATTTTGTTGTCATTGTTATCAAAAGATGAGTATTTTTTCTATTGTAATTACTACTATGCACTTTCTACTTTATTTTGATATATGTTACTTATTCATGCATGACCTTTGACCTAACATCTATTATATGTAGAGGTAAATAGAGCTAATGTTGTACACAGTGTATGTGGCACTTGATGTTTGTATGTTGAGGTGATAAACAGGGTTATGATCCAACACAAGTAAATGAGGGTCTGACCCCACCACGTGTAAATGAGTGATGGAAAGAGATCCAAAGAGTAACAACTCAAAATTATCCCATGTGTAATGCTATGGTAAATCCACCATTTTTGGTTTGGTCACTCATGGAGAGCAAATAGTATACCTCGGGTATTTATCGGCTAAAACCAGAAATGGCCGTCTTTAAGCTTGAGCGTTACAAGAGTTTGCGCAGGTGTTTTTGGCACAATGCGGTACACACACAATGCAAACAATCCCTATGCGTGTGTCCATACATGCTATCTAACAGCAAGCTGGATTGGTTGAGAGTAGGTGATAAATGTTAATGCTTTACTGCTCAAAGCTGTGATCAGCATAGAAAGAAAAAGAGAATCACATTTTCAAGAATGTTACATCATATTTTGTATTATTATTTTTGATGAAATACAATCACCAATGTTCTGGTATTTATAAATGTGTTCATTAATATAATTGAAGGCATTGTCATTGTTTTTTGCTGTGGGCAAAAACAATTGACCATGCCTTACATTCTTAATAGTGAACTCCTAAATAAATTCTATAAATAATATTGAATTGTCAACTATAAGATCCAACAAATATACAGTAGACATTGGAAATACCTGAAAGTAAATTATTTTGCCCTCCATGAGTGACGCACAAATATGGTCTCCAGTCTAACGCCTTTGGCAAAATACTGTATGTTATGTTAGGTGGTATGCAGGTAAATAATTTTATGTTTTGTGGTAAAACATTGCAACTTTTATTAAAACTGTTTGTATTCAAGGACATCTATTGTAGTCTTTTCAAAGCATGAGTATTGTTTGAAAGCAAAACATTTGACATTATTTAAATATTCTATTATTTTAGATTATTCATACATTTATCTGAATTATTTAAATAATGTCATGTACATAGATAAACAATATTGTATTAGTTACAGTGTTTTACCAAGAAACAAGATATTCAAATTTGAATTCAGTGTATTTTTGGCAAAACTCAACAAATGTGCTTGTATCTTCAAATTAATCATGCCACTATACTTCATATTAATTTGTTTGAAGAAAAGCACAAATTACCCTGCATATTAATATATTAATTACAATAAAATTATTTCAAATATACAAAAAATTAATTATTGTTAACTTAAAGGCTAAATTTCTCAAAATGGCAATTTTGAGTTACAGTGTTTGCCAAAAATAGGGCTGTCTGGCAACCAGATTATTTGATCAAATCTTCTTTAATTCATGTAGGGTATGGTGGTACGTTTTTTCCTACATAAAAGTGGCTCATATAGTTGTCTTGGACACTAACTTGGGCATGATCTGCAAATTATAGTTATGTAGCACTGTATAGTTACTGCAAAGGCAATATGTATAAAAACCTTACATGAATCTGAACCTTAAAGTCATCTTGTAACATGATTTTGAATTCCATGATTTATTGGACCAACCAAAGTAAAACTATGTGTTTGTGATTTTTAACATGTGTATGCATTGTGTTGTTTAGTTTGAATGTGCTTAAGTATTTTGTATTGTTAAAATTTAATAAGGCTTAGCAAAAGAGAAAGGTTTGTTTCAAAGCCCCGCACATGCAACTCTGTGAAACCTGGATTTTTGAGTCATGCTACATGATCAACCCATTTTGGGCCCTTTTTTTAGTTGTCACAAAAATCTGGAAAAAAATGAGGTAGAAATGCAATGAAAAACAAAAATCCAGCATAACGCAACAGCCTCCCTCCCTAACAATAAAAATAAAAACCAAAACATTTGCATGTCCCTCCTGCTATGTGCCTTTGAGACAAACCTCTTTTTTTCTTCTTTTTTTTTGTCTTACATGATTAAATTTGTGTTATTTGCGATATGTAGTGCAAAGTCGGTATTTGTAACATATGATTTTTGGGAACATACCATAATAATGACCAAAAACTTATATGGCTTTCATAGATCTTAGAACCGATTTCTTCTATGCAGGGCTCAAACCAGTCACAGTTCATTATGATTAAGGTTGTCAGTGGTAGGAATTTCATCATGTATCTCTTGATATAGAAGTTCTGAGCATGCGCAGCTAAAATTGGAAAACTTCCTTATTGATTTTGAGATATGGCAGAAGGATGTGTACAACTTTTATATTCATCAACTTGAAAATTAGGTCTCATACACCTTTAGTAAGTTCAATTTTAATGAAATTTTTAGCATATTGTAAAATGAAGAATGGTATTGAATGAGGAAGATAAACAAATAATTTTGCTTGACCAAATTCTTTTGTTTTGTTTGCAATACAAATGTATGCTTGTTTTGATTTTGTTTTGCAATTAACAATTGGCTATTCCAGATGAAATCCATACACCCCTATGGAAGACATGACCTTAATCTCTGTGGGTAGATTTTAAATGGAGCCACCCATTTGCAACCCCATTTAAAATTCACACTCCCTGTGTGGAAGATTAAAGTCATGTCTTCCATAGGGGGTGTATGGATTTCAACTGGAATAGCCCAATATTTGTCTAGTCATTTGACCATAAACAAAATAGCTGAGGCTTGTGCAAATAACATTGACATCAATTTGGTTTTTGGTATCTAGTCAAAATATGTATTTTAATTAAAAGGGGAATTGTGCACTATCAATTGAAATTGTTGATTTGTAATTTAAATACATGTATTGGCCTTCACCTACAATATGCACTCATTTGATTCCTTGACTCGTACATGCTTCATCAAATGATTAATATCCATCAGTTTTGATTAAGCCTGTTGCCAGGATTTCAGTTGTGGGAGATGCAACTATAAAAAGTGGACCTTTACTATTTTTTCTTGATAAGGTTTGCCTCATAAAAGAATGAGTGGTGATAAGTTGATGAGCAAAAAGAAAGAAGTTTGCTGTCTAATCAGAGTCAGCATTCCTGGTACAAGAGTCAGCATGCCAGCTTTAAATAAAATGAACAAATAGGCCTAAACATAATCATGACAAAAAGAAAATCGCCATCAAACATTTCCAGAGATTCAATTTCTTCAAAAGATTGCCCTATAAAAGTGGATCTTTTGTGGAAGGGTGGGGGGGGTTGATGATGATTGAATAGCCTGCTTTTTCCAAATGTATCACTGGAAACCAATGGGTACCAACCATTTGGAAACAATCTGTGTTAATCTGTCAAGAATATTGAGGTATGATCAAGAGAGGTGTTCAGTTTCTTCTGCAATAGGAAAATAATATCTCAAAAAGCATGATTTAATACAATTTTGATGTATGCTTGATTGACAAATGACTCGCATTGGTCGATCCTGTTACTATATTAGTATGTCGGGTATGGGTAGATAAGGGGAAGGAGTATATAATTGCAGCATTTCTAAACTTCTGAGCCCTGCATTTGTCATTTCCAGGTAGTCTAAACCATGGTCTTTCATGTAGTGTAATTCATATGAGTACCAACATTTGTAGGAACGTATGAGGATTTGTACATGTTTGTATACTTCAAAGCAATTACTTGTTATAAGGGCATGTTTGATCAGTAACAAAAAGGCAGGCTTCACAACATTGCTAAATTATGCAGCATTGCATAGGTGCAATTAGAATTGCTTGCAGAGAAGAACTACACTTTGTACTGATCATAGTATAGAGGTGATATCTGGTATTGGGACAATATCACAAGATTTAACTTGCACTACTCATTTGGTAGCAAAAGTAATAATAATTTACACAAAATGTAGAGGGGGTGGGCCAAATTGTTGAGATTGTTCTATCTGCAAGCACAAATGTGTATCTACAAGCAAACATAAGATCTTGTTTATTAGTGTATCTTGTGTGGAAGAAGAATTTGGAGTATTGTATTTGATAAAGATCACCATGCTAGTTTATGGGAATCTCGTAAATATATCAATACTAGTACCATACCAGATAGTTCACCTCTACTACTGAAGCCCTAATCTTGTATCAACTTTTCTATGTTTGTATATTAATTGTATATAAAATGTATATAAGATTGTTATAGTTAAATCATTACTGTACGTCCCAGTTAATGAACTTTTCTAATGACCTATTCTAAAAAGATTGTGCAGCCCGTAATATGTGGAGACTTCAGAATCCAGGGTCTATAAAGGAGACTCATTCAGAGGCATGACCAAATGATCTTAGGAATAGCCCAAGGTCAGAGGTACTATGGGCTATACCAAGAAAGTTAGATGAATTTGTAAAAAAGAGACTTTGATATTAAATATATATTATAGTGTGCCCATATGGAAAATGAGATGACTAGATCTTCATTTCAAGAGTTTAGTTGAACAAATAATCATGAATAGTGTATTTTCAAACAACTGTAAAAACACCTGACATCATTATACTGTAATTGTGTTTTTTCTAACAAATTTGTCATATATTTGTCTAGAGTATTGAAGATGAGTTATGTTAAATGTGGCAGGCAATGTTTGTATTTATTAATACTGTGTACTTTACTGTAAAACTCCCTAATTATTCTGCAATAAAATTTTCTGCTTATTTTTGAACTGCAAATGTTTCACCCTATCAATTATGTGATGGAAAGAAAAATCAAATGTACTTAAAAATCTATTTAAAATTGTATTTTAGCTACATCTTCACTGGTCCTAGTCTCTATATATAGGTTATATTGAAAACTTGTGTGGTTTCTAGCCGCACATCAACACAGTTATATGTCTTCAGGGTTGACGAAAGTTTTCAGTTCATTTTATGTGCACAAAACTTGAAAATGTAATAAAATTGCTGAAATTCCACCCAAGTTGTAACTTGTCAAGAACATTATGTGAGAGGACATGAAGTTGATTTTTGTCTAAAACTACTATTTTCATTGCATGATGTCCGAAAATAATCTTGTTTGGGTTGGATTTTTATGGGGTGGGGGTGAAGGTCCAGAGTCATAAAATTCTTTTCGAAATTCCATCTGCCTCACTTTGTAATAAAAAATGTAAGAATAGATCATTCCACAATATGCTGTGGACTGCAGTGCCCCTAGCATCACACCTGTAAAGTCTGTCCAGTATGTGGAACATGCCATACAGCAAAGACATGGGTCATACTCAAATGGGGCAAAGGGCCAACTTATGGTAGAACATACTTGATTGTTCGAGATCACTTAAGATTTCACACCACCAAATAGTATTATACGGTTGTGCGCCCTGAATGCATTTCTCAGTAAAACCCATAGATGGCCTAAAGTAAGCATCAAAATGAGCAGAAATTTGCATAACTTTGCTAATTAGCCAAAGTTACTTTGGCTAATTTTGGATTAGTCATGGTTAGTAATATCAAATCTTGCAAGTGTACCACAGATGGGAGAGATCAGGTATTTTTTGATGACTTTAAGCAGTCTTTTCTATACAGAAACACTGGCATGATTTTGCAGGTAAATTAGGTGATTCCCAGACGACATAGACTTCGAGGGCCAGTCGTAAATAATAATGACGGTCAACCTATATTTTTTCCCAGTCGGAGGGATCAGGCTAGGGCTAATTTCTGCATCATAGCTGTCACTAAGAACTGAGTCGCTCTTGGAAGAATAAATGATGTTTTCTTGAGGCAAATTTAGTACATAGCTCTATGGGGATTTATTTGGTGGTGTGGTATTTGCATGGACCATGATTTTGGACAGAGGTGTTTGAGATAACAAAAATAAATTAATGGGGTCATGTTCTACATAATATAAGTTTTTTTTGTCAACTTGACCAGCAATGTCTCCAATGAAGGTCGTTTTCTTGTGACTACTTATATTTTATGCTGAGAGTAAAATGTCATAACTCATTACCCCTAGCTAAATGTTGACATCGACCAGACAGGATGAATTTGCCAGGCAGAAGGTTATGGAATGTCATAAAAATGATTGCACAATCAAGATACCTCCATAACCCAATGTTATAGTAGTTTTGTGACCTACACACAGTTCCCTATACTGAGATGAAGGTTATTCATACATGTTTGTGTATGCAATAATATAGTTAATACTGCTTAAATCAGATTTTATTTTTACATCCCTTTTCCCCCTTTGTCAAGCCATGTAACACCAAAATTAACACTTGATAATATTTTACAAGTTGACCTTTATTGTATTTTTGAGATCTACTGATGTGACAAATTATGTGAAAGTAATGAAATACATAATTTCATAAACCACAATTTCTGTAAAATTATATTATTTATGATAGATGAACTAAAAATAAAATGAGTTTATACAAACATGCAAAGCAATTATGTGTGATTGGTTTTGATTTGTGTAGCAACTGGAAGAGTTCAACTTGCTCAAATGAAAGAAAAATATGTTCCCCCACAAACAACCCACTCAACCACGCCCGTAATTATTGCAAGGACAAGGACATTACAAACACGTATAGCATTGCGTATTTTATATCCATTGCCAATAAATAAGCATTTTGTGTTGCTTGGTTGTGTTTCTGATCAATTTGAATAAACGAGGTTTGACACCGCCGTATCCGTGGACGTATGTTTTTTGTGCAATTTAATAAACCAAAAAACGTTTCAAAACGTAAAAAGGGACAAAGTTTTAAAAATCTCTTCTGTGTAGGGTTTAAGGACTCTGATATAAACAACGTTTGCACGGTATTTTGTGTGGGACATGAGAGTGCATCAAACGAATTTTATCCTTTAGTTGATAAGAATTCTGCAAGCTCATTGGTCAAACACCACCTGGATAACAATTTGTATTACCTGCGTGCTCTTCATTAATATACAGGCAGGTAATATTTTCCGTGGTAGTATGAACGAACCTTAAAGGTTCGTTCATACTACCACCGCATTTGCGATGCGTTGCTTTGCGATGCGGTGCGATGCCGCACTGCATCGTACTGCAAACTACTGCATTGCGATATCGCAATAAAGTTAAATACATTTTAACTTGGAAATGCGACGAGTTGCGTTGAGTTGCGGCAAAAAATAATCGATATATCGGCATCGCAAAGTAACGCATCGCAAATGCGGTGGTAGTATGAACGAACCTTAATGCTGGTTTCATACTTTCCTGCCGCTTGCAGCTTTGTCGCCCTGAAGATGATTTTGCTTCACTGCGCAGTAGCACCAGAAACGCTAGCGATGGCCAGCGGCAAGCCGATATGACGAAGACAAAATTAAAGACGACCTGGCTCATTTCCAAGAAACCTACGGGAAATTGAATGGGTCAACTGTCCAAGAGAAATGGGACGCCATTGAGAATCAAATCAAATCTGTCATGGACAAACGTGTTCCATCAAAAATGGTCTCTGACAGGCATAGTCTGCCTTGGTTTACGAGGGAGCACAGAAGGTTGTGTAGAAAGAAACAAAGAGCCTATAACAAGGCGAAGCGTTTTGGAAAATCAACCGACTGGGAAAAGTACAAACTTTGCTCGAAAGATCTTAGACGCAGTCTCAATTACGCCAGGAGGGAACGTGTTAAAGATCACATTGATAGCTCTCTTAAGGACAATACCAAAGAATTCTGGTCATTTATCAAGAAGCTCCGCCAGGATGGAGGAGCAGTACCAGATCTCAAAGTAAACAAAAAATTCTTAGCACTAACAAAGAGAAGGCTGAGGCGCTCAGCGACCAATTCAGCAGTGTTTTCACTAAGGAGGATACTACCATACCAGATCTTGCCAGTAGCAAAATTCCTTCAATCAAGAAGCTGATCATTCGGAAAGAAGGGGTACTCAAGCAACTTCAGAACTTAAATCCAAATAAGGCATCTGGGCCTGACAGCATTCCAACATGGCTACTCAAGATGGCGGCGATAGAATTGACACCGATATTCACCAAATTCTTCCAAGAGACTCTTGATAAAGGGGCGATTCCACATCAGTGGTGTGAAGCCAACGTCAGTGCAATCTACAAAAAGGGTGAGAAATCAAAGCCTGAAAACTACAGGCCTGTCTCATTGACCAGCGTTCCGTGCAAGGTAATGGAACACATCATCCATTTTCATGTAATGGGACACTCAGTTGGAACAAAATAGTATTCTTGTCGACAAGCAGCATGGGTACCGTGCAAAACACTCCACGGAAACTCAACTTATCATGACTTTAAATAACCTGGCCAAGAGCATCGAAAGAGGTGAAGTCACGCATATGGCCATCTTAGACTTCGCCAAAGCGTTCGACAAGGTGCCACATGAACGCCTCCTCAAGAAACTTGAGCACTATGGTATCAGGGGTGACATTCACAAAGTGATCTGTGAAGGCACAGCTTCAGACCTAAAAAAATATGAATTCAGGGGTACCTCAAGGCATAGTCACTGGACCATTGTGGTTCTTACTCCTCATCAACGACCTGCCTGCAAACCTCACCAGTACAGCAAGGTTGTTTGCAGATGATTGTGTGCTTTATACATCTAGCAGTTCACCGGAGGAGTTGACAGTTTTGCAAGATGACCTGACAAAACTTAAGGAGTGGCAAGACAAATGGGGCATGAAATTCAATCCCAGCAAATGCTCTGTAATGCAGATCACCCTCAAGAAAGAAATATCGCAGATGAACTACACATTTTGTGGAGAAGAACTCAATGAAGTGACTAGCCATCCATATTTAGAAGTCCAACGCGACAATCGCTTTCAGTGGAAGGGTCACATTAAGACGGCAGCCTCAAAAGCAAGCAGGATCTTGGGCTTTCCCAAGAGAAACATCTGGTTTGTATCACAGGAAACTAAAGTAACAGTCTATACTATGCTGGTTATTTCCATATTAGAATATGCTTCCTGTGTATGGGATCCATTCAGAAGAGGAGATAAGATACTTCTGGAGAGAATCCTGCGGAAAGCACCACATTCTGCTTGAATGACTATGAGCAGCGCAGCAGTGTAACAAAAATGCTGGAGAGTGGGAGACCTTAGAAGACCGACGCAGAACCAACAGACTGACCATGATGTACAAAATCATGAACGAGTTCACCATGTCAACAGAAAACTGGGGGTAGTCACCCAGCTGAAAATCCTCAAGATGCAAAGAACAGATGACATCTATTTGAACTCCTTCCTCCCTCGCACCGTGACAGACTGGAACAAGCTTCATGGGGACACCACTTTAGTATCCATATTAGAAAATTTTAAAAATAGAGTCCAAAAGTAGTCATATCTTTATATCAACTTGAGCAGCATCAAAGTTGGCGATAGTACAGCTATATCTGAACCTGCAGATAACCAAGACAAGACAAGACCAGATATATCGATCACGTTTTGAAACGTTTTTTTTTGTAGATTGTATTACACAAAAACATACGTCCTCCGATACCGCGGTGTCAAAACTCGTTTATTTAAATCGATCAACACAAACTGCTATTTATTGGCAGCACAAACTGCTATTTATTGGCAGTGGATATAAAATACTAATTAACGGAATGCTGTAAGTGTTATACGTGTTATAATCATTTTGTAGGAGCGGTGCAATAATTATGGGCGTGGTTGAGTGGGTTGTTTGTGGGTGAGCATAGTTTTCTTTCATTTAAGGAAGTTGAACTCCTCCAGTTGCTACACAAATCAAAAACAATAACACATAATTGCTTTTATTTTTAAGTTCATGTATCATAAATAATATAATTATAATCGTAGTCGCCGGCATCCACTACTCAAAATATTGGCCAGCCCATCCTTTATGACACGATATTGGATACGCAAAAGACAAATTGTATGATTTTCTCGCTTTCGTCCATCATGGATAGGCCGAGGGATTTTGCTCACGTCGATCTTTGGAATATGCCAATCTGTATTTTAAATCACGTGTCATCAAGTATGTTTTGTGATTGGACAATGGAGAGCGTTTTCCTCTGCGGAGAGCGAAAAAGTTCAACCAGATGAACTTTTTCGCTCTCCGAGGCGGAAGAGTCGTGGGTTTGGCGAAAGACGCAGCGTCTCTTCGCCACGACGCAAAATTAGAATCTTTAATGAAACTATGGTTGGAGAATGTTCTTACTATATCATATTAGCCCAATAGATTGCCGTAACCATTGTGCAAATCATGTTAACTTTGTCATATTTGACAGAGATACAGTACTTATAGATGAGATAATCATTATAGGCTATGGAGCCATTTCAACAGGGCCCATATTAACAGGTCATCGAATTTTTACACGGGGTCAAGTTCATAATTGCTCGGACCTGGTTAAAAACACAATAATGTGTTTATTTAGTCATACATTTTGTAAGGATTCGGAAAAAGTATAGTTTGACATATCTACGAGTTACGGTTATGGAGTTATGGGCAATATGTAACATTGTAACATCATATATAGGTCAAATTTGGGCTCGGTGGCGAAAATGAAAATTGCTCCGCTTTTGATGACAATGGCCTCAAACTGAGAAATGAGAAATCAGATAAAGAATAGTTTCCCTTTGTAGGATGTTTCGTTACCATGGCAATAAAGCAAAATAGGATAATATCCACTAAATCGCATTGAATTCTAGGCCTATATTGAGTCAATTTGACCTTGACAATTGTTGTGTTACCTGGATAAATTCTCTTTGATCTCTTATTTTATCCCTTGAGAAAGAAAAGTTCTGTCTTTTCGAAACGTCGGTTTTGTAACTTTGTAAGTCTTGTTGGATGTTGTGTCATTTTTCTCCTGTTTTTAATTTTCTTTGAGAGTTATATAACTATTCTTTTTCTCATTTCTTGTAACACGAAGAATAATTTGAGACCATTTTCATTTTCGCCCCCTGCGGAGCCAAATTTAGATGACGTCACGTTGTTACACTTTTACCCATTCAGTCCATAACATACATCACAGATAGGTCAAAGTATACTTTATCTGAATCCAGAGGTTAACGATGGTGTGGGTTGTGAGTGAGTTTGAATAACTTTGCTCTTGACCGCCTGTGCAAAGTTCAATGACCTTTTCCCACTAAATGAGCGGTGTTGTTGCACGTTGAAATGGCTCCATAGCCTAGATTATAAATCACTATTACTCTGCCAAATACGGCAACTTTAACACGATTTGCACGATTGTAGTGCCTATGAACTGAAATCTCTTGAACTATCTGTTGCAGCAAGATAATAATTGGTAGCACATTGACAAAATAGTAAATAGACAGAGTTCTGGTTAGTAGACTACAACAACTATTTCATATATACGTCTGCCTTTTTTTATATTATTTCATATACGTCTTTCCCTTTTTTTAATACCAATGCCGATGATAGCAAGGATGGGTTTAATGATTAGCCAAGAGTCTCATGGTAATGGCACCAAATAAATATCTGGAACAGTTGTGTTTTTGTCCATGGTCTCGTTGAGGATTGGATATGCCATCACTAGATCTCTAGTTAGCTGAAGATTTAGATTCGTAATTTGAAAACAGGACGGGTGGAAGATTTCGGGAAAGAGTGACGGATGGTTTCAAAAACTGAAGCAAGTAAACAACGGGCCGATACGATAAACTTTTGTACTTCCCGCATAACTAGTGCTAGACAATAGCAGTAATATTACTATTTATAATAATTTGGCCCTACTCTTATAAGGTGATACACATTTTGCTATTTTAAGCGATAAATTGATGCTAAAAGTATCTAGACATGTCATAAACATCACTTTAAGATGACTGTATTATATGACTTTTAAACAGCATAATCCATCAACCTACTAAAGCTATCATGGTTTACATTCGTCTGAATGGTCTTCCACAATCCACACCCACAACCTGTAGAGAGAAGGCGCTTTATCTTATTTGGGAAACTTTGCAAACTTGGGAAATCGTTGTAATTCACTAAGGACTAAATAAATGACTAGAGTACTGAGTATTGTCAATTTATTTGTGTCTTACAATATCCGCCTGATCATTGTTTTGTCCACTTTTTGGCCATAGAATTGCCATTTAATCGTGTTCAAATGTTATTAGTAATTGCGTCGTCATAGTGTTTCTTGGTCGGTAAAGTCGATGCAGAAATACTATTTTTAGATAAATTTGTGCCACATGTGCTCGTGTTTGATCCTACAAGCTCACCAGTTTCAAGTGGAATATCAAAGAGACCATTTACCGGCTCGCCGGCGTGTATTGAGTTGCAAAACAAATGTTGTTTGATAGCTCGCCTGAAGTTCCTATTGGTCAGCGCGTACAAGACAGGGTTGAGGCAAGAATTTGCGAAGGCCAATACCACAAATATTCTGCGTAGATTGCCGGATACTTCAAATGGCAGTAGACCGAGATTAAAGGTAAGATAAGCAAATTGAATCGGAGACCAACACACAATGAAACTGATTATCACAGCTAGTAACATGTAAATGATCCGTTGTCGTGCTTGAAGTAAATCAAGATCTGCTCTCCTTTGATTGGTCTTTGTGCTAAAAACCAGGGCTCGCATCTTTAGAAGTTGTATCGATCGAATGTTTGCTACAAT
Organism: Amphiura filiformis; assembly: GCF_039555335.1. Lineage (NCBI taxonomy): Eukaryota > Metazoa > Echinodermata > Ophiuroidea > Amphilepidida > Amphiuridae > Amphiura > Amphiura filiformis. The sequence continues at coordinate 60,000,054 of NC_092636.1, forward strand.
CATCAAAATAAGAGGTACCAGATACTCTAGAATGAAATTCAAAACGCCGATGAATGTTTGAAATCCGACGTTGCCATAATCAATATAGCAGGTTCCTGTAACTTCATCAAGATGAGTAGTGTGAAGTATATGAGTTTCAAAGGTGAAAGCAAACAACCAGATCATTATTATGATGAATCTTGTCATCCTCACCGAGAAGAGTCTTTTGTATCGTATTGGTTGAGCTATGGCAACAAAACGCTCGACTGCAAGAACGGTGAGGCTTAAAATCGACGCGCTAACGGATATCCAGAACAGAAACGATAAATATACCACTTTGCAGTAGAAGTGACCTCCGAAGTTGTCAGGAACGTGAGACAGAGTCGGAATCGGAATGATGCTAATTGATGTAACTATATCAGCAACTGCTAAAGCTACGATGAATCTATTCGTAGCGCTCGTTGTCAGTGTGCGGGTGTGAAGATATACATGTATCACAGTGGAGTTTCCTGTGATGCCGACGATAGCAAGGATGAGTTGGGTAATTAGGCGCCAGTCCCATGACACTGGTACAAAATAAATATCTGGAACTGTTGTGTTTTTGTCCATTGTCTTGTTGAGGAATAGAGATGACATCACTAGTTCTCTAGTTAGCTAATTTAGATTAGGTAATGTGAAAATGGGATTCCTGAAAATAGTGCCAGAAGAATTCTCAAAAACTGAAGTAAACATGGTAAATAAGTAATGGACGGATAAGATCAACTTCCCGCACTGCTGGTAATTAGACAGTATTGCATCAGTATAACAGTATGACGAATTGTTATTCCTACTCATATGAAACTATACTTGTACTTGAATTAAGTCACTGCTTAAAACGAGACTGGTGTACGAGCCAAGTTCACTTTCAAGCGCTCTTTTCGGACAGACCCAGCTATCGAGGATCGTAGTGGTACATTATGGTAAAGTAGATGCACGATTCCAATATTTACCCGCTCTACTAGTGACAGGTATTATTGGCAATATGAGATTACCAATTGTTAAGGCTAATTAACTATGAGAAATTAACTTTGAGTACAATCACGGTTAGCTTTTAATATGGGCGTGAGATAAGTCAGAAAACCACTTTGAGATGACTGCATAACAGTCCAACTACTAAACAGCATAATAGTTCAATTATCTGGGCTATCAACCTACTAAGCTATCAAAGTTTACTTCAGTCTGACGTAGTCTGTGTTACCAGTGGACTTCGGTTGTATACATAAATGCGCATATATAAATGCGCACGTGACCAGATGGCCAGTGCCATGTTCGTGTTACCTCACTGTCAATCACTGAAATTGCGACCACAGTTCCAGGTGGTGGCCGCATTGCATTCTCTAAATTCAGTAAATTTTCATCGTCAACCGTGTAATTGAATAGGATTTATTTTGAAATTTTAAAACGCTTGAAATATCACAAACAAATAGGCCTATGTTGATAAATAATATAAATACAAGCTAAAACCGTTGGGGTTCGATAATGAACCCCACAAAATTAACCGACTATATTGGAAAATGCCATACGGCCGGGCGGTTTCACAAGTTGCCGGCTCGATCATGTCATCCGCCGCCTGCACAGTTCTGACCTTAAAGCCAATCATGTCCCCTTTCATACTTTCATGCCGTTGCGACAAGAGGCATGACTTCTAGCCATTCACAAGTCTTGATTGTGTCTGTTTGTCTACAATGCGCGTGTGTCACGCCGCTCGGCGGCAAGCAGCATGATAGTATGAAACCAGCACTACGTCATAGATATGGCCAATTGGCACGCCCATTTAGCACGAAAATTATGAAATATAAGTTTGTAAATCAGCTATATCTAGCTTTTCCGTAGTTAATTTTTTTTCCGTGATGGAAAACGTTAATAAAGAGTTTATCTTTCGGGTCAAGTTATTTTACCCTTTGCAATCAATGCCACTATTTTGCAAAAGCAATTGTCCTTGCGACCTGTCATTTTCCCCTATACTTTTGCACGGGGAGTTTATGTACATCCGGGTACCTTATATCGTTTAATACGGTATGGCGACTTGTAGATGTCACGTGCGCATTTATATATGCGCATTTATATATGCAACCGAAGTCCACTGGTTACAGACTGGGAAACTGATACCCGCGAGCTACCAACATGTGTAGGAGTATAGCATGGTAAAATTAATTTTTATTACTAGTTAGAACTAAATGAATAATTAGGATTGAATTGTGTTTCATTTGGCAGAAGTTGATTCTATTTTTTTAATCTCAAAAAATTAGTGCTGTATTTTTCTGGAATGGGGAGATGGCTAATGTAGATTATAGGTCTGTCACACTACAACGGACTGGATCAACGTACATCACCGAATACAAAAATGTTTTATTCGGTGGAAAAATCACCAGTCCGGCAGAAGATTCGGTGGGATTTTGGGTCCGATTCCCGTTCGTCACTCCATGCGTTGTGGCCGCTAATAATACTGCAGGCGTCTTATATCCGATTGTTCAACGTCCGACAAATGACCGGATTTGGGGGTCCGATTCCTGTTCGTTTCTCTATGCGTTGTGGCCGCTAATAATCCTGCAGGCGTCTTATATTCGATCGTTCAACGTCCGACAAATGACCGGATTTGGAGGTCAACGTCCGACAAATGTCCGGATTTGGGGGTCCGATTCCCGTTCGTCTCTCTATACGTTGTGGCCGCTAATAATCCTGCAGGCGTTTTATATTCAATCGTTCAACCTCCGACAAATGACCGGCGAATCCGTGGCATGTGGCACCAACAGGGACGTCCACCCTATCAGAAAAGTGGGGGAGGAGAGGGTGTTTGAGAGGGTTTTTGACCCCTTAGAGGCAGTGACGTAGCAAGTACTTTTTCAGAGGGTGAACAAAGTGGGGAAAGACAACTTTTAAGGGGGAAAACTTTGACGAAAATGGTCAAATATTGGCTAATAAGTACAAAAGGGCTACAAATCTGATATATCAGGGCAACCAGCGTCTGGGGCAATAGAGGTGAGAAACCTTTGGACAATGAAGGCCCAATTGAAGCCATTTGTCATTTTTTGGATCCATTTTAGCACTATTATTGGGTACTATTTTAGTTTGAAACAGCCGCAAATTGGTGAAACGAAAGCCTAATTGAAGCCATTGAAAAGTTTTCACCATTATTGTATAATATAAACAATTGTTTTAAAAATAACACGTGGATGTCCATAGCAGAAGCAAAAAGGAAGACTTGTCCATTTTTCAAAATGAAGGTCCAATTGATGCCATTTGCATGGTGACTGTAGGGCCTATTTACATTATTAGGCCTAGGCCTATTGTGTAAAAAAAATTTAGTTTTAAAAATAGAAAATTTGGAAAATTGTTTTTGGTGCATCATTTTTACACTATTATTGCCTTAAACAAAAAACAAAGAAGGCCCGAACTGAATTTGCAAAATTTAAAATGTTACACTGATCCACTGACAGACTTCAGACTCGTAATTTCAGGTAAAGCATGCATGGATTGATATGTTAATGTCAGTAACAGACCTAAGTCCGTCTTAAATACTGACTTTGATCACGGGCCCTATACATATCGACGGGCCGGCAGTAATTTTCACAGGCTTTTGGGCCAAGGAACCACATTTAAGCACTGCCTATAATAATCACAGGCCTATACTTAGGCTTACTATATACTATCCTGGGCCTACTCAATAACGTACAATTTAACCTTTTCCATGTTTTCTCTTCTTTTTTCTTTCTTGTCAATCACTAAAACTGGTAGGAATTTGATATTGCGTCCTCTACCCTTCAGAAAGTGCCCCTTCCTCAATACTACTATCATGCATAGGCCTACTATTTACGTGCAATTTAACTTTTTCTCTTCTCTTCTCTCTTCAATTTTTCTCACTTTCTTTTCTTTTTTCTCTCCTTTCCTCCTTTTTTCTACTTGTCAGTCACTAAAGTACTGGGGGAAATATGATATTGCGTCACACACCCTTCAGAAAGTCCCCCCACCCCCAATGATTGATGCACATGTTCGCCATAGGCCTAAATCCGGCACAAGCGCCTGCGAAACCTTGCAAACACCTGCGGTATATAAACGAAAGAATAACGAACAAACCCAGGGTATATATACAGAACAGTACGAACACACATCGGACAACTTCCGAACATGTGTATTCGAGCACACTCCGTTTCAAGTTTTGTGCATGCACAAAACTTGAAACGTATTGTCGACGGACTAAACAGACATCACCTAACACGAAACGCATTTGGCGGATAATAGCAGGACATATGAAGAACATAAAACGAACATTGACGAACACTAACGGATTTGCTAAAATACCATCCGTTTCTTATACGGAAGACCGATCCGGTGTAGTGTGACACTAACACGGTCTGGGTCAACGTACATCACCGAATGCAAAAATATGCTATCCGGTGGTGAAGGCCTCACAGGAACGTATTTGCAACGAACACGGGCCGAGTGCAACGAACATGAACGAAAGGAGAGCGAACAAACTCCGGCAATATGCAGCACTATACGGACACACATCGGATAAATACCGAACATGTGTATTCGGTACACTCCGTTTCAAGTTTTGTGCATGCACAAAACTTGCCGCCAGACTTAACGAACATCACCTAACACGAAACGCATTTGGCGGATGATAGCAGGACATAAAAAGAACATAAAACGAACATTGACGAACAACAACGGATTTACTAAAATACCATCCGTTTCTTGTACGGAAGACCTATTCGGTGTAGTGTGACAGACGCATTAGGTAATGTGAAAACGGGACGTAGATTCCGGGAAAGAGTAACAGATGAATCCCAAAACTGAAGCAAGTAAACAACGGACCGATACAATAGACTTGTACTTCCAGGATAACTAGTTATTAGACAAAAGGAGTTATGCTGATATATATTTATAATAATAATGTTCTGACATTTTAACAGCATAGATTTCAATTAATAAGGCTATCAACTTACTAAGCTATCATGGTTTACATCCGTCTGAAGGGCCTTCCACACCCACAACATATAGAGAGAAGGCACTTTATCTGATTTGCGAAACCCTGCAAATATAATCCTCCAAACGTGAGAAATCAATATAATTCACAAATGACTAAATTTCATAAGGGATGAAATCAAAACTCGATCGGCGGTCGACCGACGGTTCTTGGCGGTTCCGTCATGTTGGAGCCGGTTTCTATTGTCCTAATTAGTGGTGTTAATATTGTGTCTTACAAAATGATGATAACGCTTGATAATGAATTTATTCTCTGCTTGGCCATAGAGATTTCATTTAATCGTGTTCAAATGTTATTAGTAATAATTGCGTTATCATAGTGTTTCGTGGTTGTCGAAGTCGATGCAGAAATACTATTTGTGGATAAATTTGTGCCACCTGTGCTCGTTTTTGAGCCTACAAGCTCACCAGTTTCAAGCGGAGTATCAAAGAGACCATTTATTGCTTCGTCGGCGTGTTTCGAGTAGCGAAACAAATGTTGCTTGATAGCTCGCCTGAAGTTTTTATTGGTCAGGGCGTACAAGACAGGGTTGAGGCAAGAATTTGCAAAGGCTAATACCACAACTATTCTGTTTAGATTGCCGTGTATATATTCATGTGGCACTAGGCCGAGAGTAAAGGTCAGAAATGCAAATTGACTCGGAGACCAACACACAATGAAAGTGATTATCACAGCTAGTAACATGTAAATGATTTGTTGTCGTGCTCGAAGTAAGTGCATATCTGCGCTCTTTTGATTGCACTCTGTGTTGAAAACCAGGGCTTGCATCTTTAGAAGTTGTATCGATCGAATGTTTGCTACAAGCATCAAAATAAGAGGTACCAGATACTCTAAAATGAATGCCAAAACGCCAATAAACATTTGAAATGTTACGCTGACAAAATCAACAAAACAGGCTCCTGTAACTTCATCAAGATGAAAAGTGAAAGGTATAAAGATGTTTAAGGTAAAAGCGAACATCCAGATCATTATTATGATGAATCTTGTCATCCTCTCCGAAAAGAGTATTTTGTATCGTACTGGTTGAGCTATGGCAACAAAACGCTCTAATGCAAGAACGGTCAGGCTAAAAATCGACGCGACGACAGATATCCAGAACAGAAACGATGAATGTACCACTTTGCAGTAGAAGTGACCTCCGATGTTGGCAGGAACATAGGACAGAGTCGGAATCGGAATTATGCATATTGATGTAATGATATCAGCAACTGCTAAAGCTGCGATGAATCTATTCGTTGCGCACGTCGTCAGTGTATGGGTGTGAAGATATATATGTATCACAGTGGAGTTTCCTGTGATGCCGACAATAGCAAGGATAAGTTGGATGGTTAGGCGCCAGTCCCATGGCACTGTTACCAAATAAACATTTGGAACCGTTGTGTTAATGTCCATTGTCTCGTTGAGGATTAGAGACGCCATCGCTAGATCTCTTGTCAGCTGATTTTGATTTGGTAATGTGAAACCGGGCTTGTGAAAGATTCCGGAAAATAGTGACAGCTGAATTCCCTACTGAATTAAATAAATAATGGACCGATAAGAAAAACTTGTGCGCTTCCTGCACTACTGATAATCAGTATTACTATTAGCAGATATTCCTACTCTTATTAGGTATACTTTCACCACCTCTGCCGTTTTAACCTGGATTGAAATTAATGCTTAAAAGATGACTGGTCTGATTACTTGCTAAAGCAGTTTCCAGCTTTTTTTTTCAACATAAACAGCTATTGAGGAAATAATACTAAGTAGATTCACGATTCCAATATTTACCCACTCTGTTAGTGACAGGTATTATTGGCGATATATTACCTATTGTTAAGGCTAAATGATAACTGAAAAGTTAACCTTGAGTAAAATCATGGTTTGTATTCTATATGGGCGTGGCCCAACAGCTTAAGAGCCACTACTTTCAGTCCCAGAACTATTAGAGAATAAAGGTATTGGTTTTAGCCGCTGTCGTGCATCTATCGTCGCGTCGCATATAACACGGGCGACATCATTATTTTATTTCGCCTCGTTGTTTTACACCAAAAATAATGATAAACGTATTGGCTGTTATTAGACATTTATATTCCCGATTACAGTCAAATAATATTTTTGGCATTGAAAAAAATATTATCTTGTTTTGCCAAATGAAACATAGCTAAATCCTAATTCTTTATAAACATCAAAATGTTATTATTTTTGTAATTTGAGGGAAACTGGCCAAAACATGCAATTTTGCATGTTTTCTTACAACTGCTCTAGGGAAGACCAGCTCAAGGGCTGATCTGAGCCTTTCCGTGTATAAATAAAATTTGAATTGAATTGAATTGAACTGTGGTTACAAATTTCTAAGACTTGGGACAAGTCTAAGCATTATTGATTATAATTTAAGATTTAATACTACGAGTTTATGTTGATTTTATAATTGGTTATGAAAAACATTTTACAAGTCTTTGTACAAGTCTTTGGGTTTGGTTGTCACAGCATACAAAAAACGCGTGTTTTTGACCGTTATTGTTTAAAATTTGGTCATATATTAATATTTGACTTTTATTGCCAGTAAGAACTAAATAAATGATTACGATTGGACTATGTTTCACTTGGCAAAACAGGATAATATTTCTCTAAACCCAAGAAATGTATGCTGTAATTTTCTGGAATAGGGATTAGTTATCATTTTATCGGGTTCAAATGTTGTTAGTAATTGCGACATCAAAGTGATTCGTGGACACTGAAGTCGATGGAGGCATACTCTTAACTACAGACAACTTTCTCCCCTCAGTATGTGATCCGGAAAGTTCGCCAGGTTCATCCAAGGTATCAAAAAGAACAATCACTGGCTCCTCGGCACGTATCGAGCAGCAGAACAAATGTTGTTGGATAGCTTGCCTGAAATTCTTATTAGTTAGGGCATACAAGACGGGGTTGAGGCAAGAATTTGCAAAAGCCAATATCACAAATGCGCTGTACAGATTGCTGTACACGTATTCAAATGGCACTAGGCCGAGATTAAATGCAAGAAAGGCAAATTGATCCGGAGACCAACAGATGATGAAACTAATTATTACAGATAGTAACATGTAGATGACACGTTGTCGAGCTTCAAGTAGGGCAAGATTTGCCGGTTTTTTATTTGACTTTGTAGTAAACATCTGGGCTTGCACTTTTAAAAGTTGGATGGATCGAATGTTTGCTGCAATCATCAAAATAACAGGTACAAGATATTGGATGACAAAATCGAAACGCCGATGAACATTTGAAATTCCACACTACCAAAGTCGACATAGCAGGCTCCTTTAACATCATCAAACTGACCAGCGTAAATCTGAAAAGTATTACAGGTGAAAGCGAGAATTCCAGATCATAATGATGATGAATCTTGTTCTCCTCATCGAAAAAAATCTGTTGTATCGCAGAGGTTTACCTATAGCAACGAATCGCTCTATTGCGAGAAAGGTAAGGGTAAAAATCGATGCGATAATGGATATCCACAACAGAAATGAAAACTGTACCACTTTGCAGTAGAAGCGACCTCCGAAGTTGTCAGGAACATAGGACAGAGTCGGAATTGGAATAATGCATATTGATGAAATGATATCAGCAACTGCTAAAGCTGCGATGAATCTATTCGTAGCACTCATCGTCAGTGTGCGGGTGTGAAGATACACATGTATCACAATAGAGTTTCCTATGATACCGACGATGGCAAGGATAAGTTGGATGAATAGCCGCCAGTCCCATGGCACTGGTACTAAATATATATTGGGAAGTGTTGTGTTTTTGTCCACAGTCTCGTTGAGGTGTAGAGATGCCATCAGTAGATATCTATATAGTTAGTTGAAGTAGATTGGACAATATATATGAAAATTAAAACAGGACAGGTGGAAGATCCCGTAACAGATGGGTTATCAAACTAAACTAAGTGAATAATGGAAAGATGCGATAAACGAGCCATCTAAATATTTCCGTGCATCTGTTATTTTTCGCCATAACATAGTGGGTGTTAGAATAATAGGGTTGGCATGTGAAAACATTGGGTCAAACAAACGCACACACGAACCCCAAGAAATAAGCCTATCAAGCATCCATGTACGGTTTTCCTATCATGATAATCGAGGACCAAAAAAGAATAAAAAAGAAGAATATCAATAACAATGATGTTTACCTACTCGCACCAATGAATGGGTTAGCGAAATACATGTATGAGGGGATATGCAATAATTATGAGCCCCGGGATGGTAAAGCTTCTAAAAAGCGCGCAAACAAGTGCTTGGCTTGAGAAAAAAAGAAAAAAGCGCAACAAACGGATGTCAAGGTGTTGATAGTATTATTATACAATGATGTGAACCGAATAAGGCGGGACAGGGATATGGGAAGAGATCTGGTTTTAAAATATAATGCAGGAGGAAACCTGAAACCAAGGATGCTCATGCATCGGCAGCCATTCTCATTTATGGCACTTCGGGAAATCGATATCGGAGAGCAGTGGTGAAAGGCGGGCATGGAAAAGAAAAGAGACCTTAGTTGGCCCATATAAAGCAAAGAAAAGTTTCCTTAATTACAAGGTATCTTTTCTTTACTTTTTAAAGGACCCTGAAGTCCCTTTTTTTTTTTTTTTACGGGCCCATAGTAGAGTTTTGTTTTTGTTTTTTTACTTTTTACGGCCCCCTTGGAGCCGAGCCCCGGGGTAACGCATCCCCTTACCGCCCCCCTTGGCGGCGGCACTGCTCCTCTCCATAAAGCCACTGTCAACATTTGCTCCATTCTCTGAGTCATGGCCCAAGTTTCTGAGCCATATGTCATTGCTAGGGAGACACACTGGTTGTAGACTTTCTTTCCCAAATCACCCCATCCTGCTCCTATTCTTCTTCTTACTTTGTCAATGTGGTTCTTCTACTTCCTCTTGGGAATATAGCAAACAAACACAGTATCTGATTCTACAGATTTTATTTGATTGTTTTCTATTCTATTCTATTCTATTCTATTCTATTCTATTCTATTCTATTCTATTCTATTCTATTCTATTCTATTTTATATAACACCTAAGTAGATCCTTGTCATTTGATTGGTTGATTGTTGGTCACATGTCATTCAATAAATAAACTATTTTACGGCCTACGTCACTACCGTGGAATTTGGTTATATGCGCCGCGCATTTTCGTTATATGCACCATGCATTTTCGTTATATTCCGTACGTTCTATTGCACGGCTAGATTACATGGTGTGTTTTTTTCAGTCCGATCGGCGAACAGTATGCATAGCATAGGCCCTACCGTGTTACGGGATATTTAAAACAACAAACTTAATTTGCGGCAATTCTGGATGAATATTTTTGAAGAAATATAATCGACATCTACAAGGAAAGCCGCGAATATCCATATTCCGATTTTTTTTTTCTTTGGGGAAAGAAAAAGTAGAAAACAAGAAAAGTGAAAAGGTAAGCTTACAATACGCATTGGATAGGCCCGGTGGCTAGGTAAGCTTAAATTCTATTTTACTGCGTAGCAAACGCCTGGTAAAAATAATGATAGACCCTTAAAATAATACTTTTGAATGGCTTATTTTTGGGTGATACAAGAATGTATTGCTAAAAAAAAGCCATATTTGTCTACGATTCGTACAATATTTTAACTCCTGCAAAGCCATTACAATCAACAAATCAAATAACAAAGATCTATTTAGATGTTATATAAAACAAATAATGAATGTTTTTTCGTTCGTGCAATGGAAAGAATATTTTCATTCCTTGCAAAATGGAATGTTCCATTCAACTCAGCTTCGCTTCGTTGAATGGAACATTCCATTTTTCAACTCATGAAAATATTCTTACCATTGCACTCATAAACATTCATTATTTGTATACTATTCTATTCTATACTATTCTATTTTATTTTATTTTATTTGGAGCATGCTACACACATAAACGTCTGATTTCCCTATCTAGTTTCTATACACATCATATACGTTTTTAATATTTCATAATGCAACATTGATAAATTGATAATGTACTATATAGTATAGAACTATTTACATTAATGAAAAAAGGTTGAAAAGCCCCTAGTTCATGAAATCACACGGACGATTTGTAAAATGAAACATTTAAAAGGAATAATTATATAAACATTCTTTAGAAAAGGAGCTCACTTCCAAATAAGTCTCGTTTTTTATTGCCCATCGGGTGCAGAGTGTACCCTAGAAGTAATACGGTAGTATCTACCAAAAAGTAATGACCTCCTTTAAATAATGGCCTTTATTCCCAAACGGTTAATTGTATGCCAAATTTGACACACGCAGTCAAAGCAATGGTCCCAATATTGATGTCACAGAGTACATTTTAATGAAAGTAACCAAAGATTTGTAAGTTGCAGCAAAATGAGGTGTCATAATGTACTTCGACTGCATACCGTATGTAAAATTCGGCATACGATCAACCGTGTAGGAATAAATGGCCATCATTTAAAGGGGGTAATTACTTCTTGGTAGATATTTAGTAGTAGTAGGCCTACATGTAGTATGTGTACATTCAGTTTCCTTATACAAAACACAGAGCGCTTTACCATGCTTACATGTAGGGATGTAAGGAGCTCATTACATAGCGAAGAGGACAATATGCATTCCAGTCTTCAAGGGTGAAAGATTACTAAATGTAAATTTTGATGAATTTGGATAAGGTGATCTCTGAAACGGAGTTGAGGATGTTGTTCATGCAGAAGTAACAGATCAATTAGGTACTAAGAATTCAAGAAAGCTAGGAAAGTACATGGATGTTTCAAATATCTATAATAGAGAAATAGCTTTAATCTGTCACTGCGTTGCATTTGTCCAGTCCTATATTAGTATTAACGACAAGATGTTGTTTCTTATTCTTTACAAGGGACTATGAAATACTCGCTAATTCACACAACGCTTAATCATTGTTTTGTCCTCGTACAGTCATCATTTTAGTGAGTTCAAATGTTGTTAGCAATTTTATCTTTAGTGTTTGTTTGTGATACGGAAAGTTCGCCAGGTTCAACCATGGTATCAAATAGAACATTAACTGGCTCGCCTGCACTTATCGAGCAGCGGAACAAATGTTGTTTGATAGCTTGCCTGAAATTCCTATTCGTCAGGGCATATAAGACAGGGTTGAGGCAAGAATTTGCAAAGGCCAATACGATAAATGCTCTGTATGTATTTCCATACAGGTATTCAAATGGTATCAGGCCGAAATTGAAGGCAAGAAAGGCAAATTGGTCCGGAGACCAACAGATGATGAAACTGATTATCACAGCTAGTAACATGTAGATGACACGTTGTCGAGCTTCGAGTAAGGCAAGATTGCCACCCTTTTTATTGGTTTTAGTAGTAAAAACCAGGGCTCGCATCAAGTTTCAAGTTTTGTGCATGCACAAAACTTGAAACGTATTGTCGACGGACTAAACAGACATCACCTAACACGAAACGCATTTGGCGGATAATAGCAGGACATATGAAGAACATAAAACGAACATTGACGAACACTAACGGATTTGCTAAAATACCATCCGTTTCTTATACGGAAGACCGATCCGGTGTAGTGTGACACTAACACGGTCTGGGTCAACGTACATCACCGAATGCAAAAATATGCTATCCGGTGGTGAAGGCCTCACAGGAACGTATTTGCAACGAACACGGGCCGAGTGCAACGAACATGAACGAAAGGAGAGCGAACAAACTCCGGCAATATGCAGCACTATACGGACACACATCGGATAAATACCGAACATGTGTATTCGGTACACTTGTTTCAAGTTTTGTGCATGCACAAAACTTGCCGCCAGACTTAACGAACATCACCTAACACGAAACGCATTTGGCGGATGATAGCAGGACATAAAAAGAACATAAAACGAACATTGACGAACAACAACGGATTTACTAAAATACCATCCGTTTCTTGTACGGAAGACCTATTCGGTGTAGTGTGACAGACGCATTAGGTAATGTGAAAACGGGACGTAGATTCCGGGAAAGAGTAACAGATGAATCCCAAAACTGAAGCAAGTAAACAACGGACCGATACAATAGACTTGTACTTCCAGGATAACTAGTTATTAGACAAAAGGAGTTATGCTGATATATATTTATAATAATAATGTTCTGACATTTTAACAGCATAGATTTCAATTAATAAGGCTATCAACTTACTAAGCTATCATGGTTTACATCCGTCTGAAGGGCCTTCCACACCCACAACATATAGAGAGAAGGCACTTTATCTGATTTGCGAAACCCTGCAAATATAATCCTCCAAACGTGAGAAATCAATATAATTCACAAATGACTAAATTTCATAAGGGATGAAATCAAAACTCGATCGGCGGTCGACCGACGGTTCTTGGCGGTTCCGTCATGTTGGAGCCGGTTTCTATTGTCCTAATTAGTGGTGTTAATATTGTGTCTTACAAAATGATGATAACGCTTGATAATGAATTTATTCTCTGCTTGGCCATAGAGATTTCATTTAATCGTGTTCAAATGTTATTAGTAATAATTGCGTTATCATAGTGTTTCGTGGTTGTCGAAGTCGATGCAGAAATACTATTTGTGGATAAATTTGTGCCACCTGTGCTCGTTTTTGAGCCTACAAGCTCACCAGTTTCAAGCGGAGTATCAAAGAGACCATTTATTGCTTCGTCGGCGTGTTTCGAGTAGCTTAAACAAATGTTGCTTGATAGCTCGCCTGAAGTTTTTATTGGTCAGGGCGTACAAGACAGGGTTGAGGCAAGAATTTGCAAAGGCTAATACCACAACTATTCTGTTTAGATTGCCGTGTATATATTCATGTGGCACTAGGCCGAGAGTAAAGGTCAGAAATGCAAATTGACTCGGAGACCAACACACAATGAAAGTGATTATCACAGCTAGTAACATGTAAATGATTTGTTGTCGTGCTCGAAGTAAGTGCATATCTGCGCTCTTTTGATTGCACTCTGTGTTGAAAACCAGGGCTTGCATCTTTAGAAGTTGTATCGATCGAATGTTTGCTACAAGCATCAAAATAAGAGGTACCAGATACTCTAAAATGAATGCCAAAACGCCAATAAACATTTGAAATGTTACGCTGACAAAATCAACAAAACAGGCTCCTGTAACTTCATCAAGATGAAAAGTGAAAGGTATAAAGATGTTTAAGGTAAAAGCGAACATCCAGATCATTATTATGATGAATCTTGTCATCCTCTCCGAAAAGAGTCTTTTGTATCGTACTGGTTGAGCTATGGCAACAAAACGCTCTAATGCAAGAACGGTCAGGCTAAAAATCGACGCGACGACAGATATCCAGAACAGAAACGATGAATGTACCACTTTGCAGTAGAAGTGACCTCCGATGTTGGCAGGAACATAGGACAGAGTCGGAATCGGAATTATGCATATTGATGTAATGATATCAGCAACTGCTAAAGCTGCGATGAATCTATTCGTTGCGCACGTCGTCAGTGTATGGGTGTGAAGATATATATGTATCACAGTGGAGTTTCCTGTGATGCCGACAATAGCAAGGATAAGTTGGATGGTTAGGCGCCAGTCCCATGGCACTGTTACCAAATAAACATTTGGAACCGTTGTGTTAATGTCCATTGTCTCGTTGAGGATTAGAGACGCCATCGCTAGATCTCTTGTCAGCTGATTTTGATTTGGTAATGTGAAACCGGGCTTGTGAAAGATTCCGGAAAATAGTGACAGCTGAATTCCTACTGAATTAAATAAATAATGGACCGATAAGAAAAACTTGTGCGCTTCCTGCACTACTGATAATCAGTATTACTATTAGCAGATATTCCTACTCTTATTAGGTATACTTTCACCACCTCTGCCGTTTTAACCTGGATTGAAATTAATGCTTAAAAGATGACTGGTCTGATTACTTGCTAAAGCAGTTTCCAGCTTTTTTTTTCAACATAAACAGCTATTGAGGAAATAATACTAAGTAGATTCACGATTCCAATATTTACCCACTCTGTTAGTGACAGGTATTATTGGCGATATATTACCTATTGTTAAGGCTAAATGATAACTGAAAAGTTAACCTTGAGTAAAATCATGGTTTGTATTCTATATGGGCGTGGCCCAACAGCTTAAGAGCCACTACTTTCAGTCCCAGAACTATTAGAGAATAAAGGTATTGGTTTTAGCCGCTGTCGTGCATCTATCGTCGCGTCGCATATAACACGGGCGACATCATTATTTTATTTCGCCTCGTTGTTTTACACCAAAAATAATGATAAACGTATTGGCTGTTATTAGACATTTATATTCCCGATTACAGTCAAATAATATTAAAAAAAAAAAAAAAAATATTATCTTGTTTTGCCAAATGAAACATAGCTAAATCCTAATTCTTTATAAACATCAAAATGTTATTATTTTTTGTAATTTGAGGAACTGGCCAAAACATGCAATTTTGCATGTTTTCTTACTAACTGCTCTAGGGAAGACCAGCTCAAGGGCTGATCTGAGCCTTTCGGTGTATAAATAAAATTTGAATTGAATTGAATTGAACTGTGGTTACAAATTTCTAAGACTTGGGACAAGTCTAAGCATTATTGATTATAATTTAAGATTTAATACTACGAGTTTATGTTGATTTTATAATTGGTTATGAAAAACATTTTACAAGTCTTTGTACAAGTCTTTGGGTTTGGTTGTCACAGCATACAAAAACGCGTGTTTTTGACCGTTATTGTTTAAAATTTGGTCATATATTAATATTTGACTTTTATTGCCAGTAAGAACTAAATAAATGATTACGATTGGACTATGTTTCACTTGGCAAAACAGGATAATATTTCTCTAAACCCAAAAAATGTATGCTGTAATTTTCTGGAATAGGGATTAGTTATCATTTTATCGGGTTCAAATGTTGTTAGTAATTGCGACATCAAAGTGATTCGTGGACACTGAAGTCGATGGAGGCATACTCTTAACTACAGACAACTTTCTCCCCTCAGTATGTGATCCGGAAAGTTCGCCAGGTTCATCCAAGGTATCAAAAAGAACAATCACTGGCTCCTCGGCACGTATCGAGCAGCAGAACAAATGTTGTTGGATAGCTTGCCTGAAATTCTTATTAGTTAGGGCGTACAAGACGGGGTTGAGGCAAGAATTTGCAAAAGCCAATATCACAAATGCGCTGTACAGATTGCTGTACACGTATTCAAATGGCACTAGGCCGAGATTAAATGCAAGAAAGGCAAATTGATCCGGAGACCAACAGATGATGAAACTAATTATTACAGATAGTAACATGTAGATGACACGTTGTCGAGCTTCAAGTAGGGCAAGATTTGCCGGTTTTTTATTTGACTTTGTAGTAAACATCTGGGCTTGCACTTTTAAAAGTTGGATGGATCGAATGTTTGCTGCAATCATCAAAATAACAGGTACAAGATATTGGATGACAAAAATCGAAACGCCGATGAACATTTGAAATTCCACACTACCAAAGTCGACATAGCAGGCTCCTTTAACATCATCAAACTGACCAGCGTAAATCTGAAAAGTATTACAGGTGAAAGCGAGAATTCCAGATCATAATGATGATGAATCTTGTTCTCCTCATCGAAAAAAATCTGTTGTATCGCATAGGTTTACCTATAGCAACGAATCGCTCTATTGCGAGAAAGGTAAGGGTAAAAATCGATGCGATAATGGATATCCACAACAGAAATGAAAAATGTACCACTTTGCAGTAGAAGCGACCTCCGAAGTTGTCAGGAACATAGGACAGAGTCGGAATTGGAATAATGCATATTGATGAAATGATATCAGCAACTGCTAAAGCTGCGATGAATCTATTCGTAGCACTCATCGTCAGTGTGCGGGTGTGAAGATACACATGTATCACAATAGAGTTTCCTATGATACCGACGATGGCAAGGATAAGTTGGATGAATAGCCGCCAGTCCCATGGCACTGGTACTAAATATATATTGGGAAGTGTTGTGTTTTTGTCCACAGTCTCGTTGAGGTGTAGAGATGCCATCAGTAGATATCTATATAGTTAGTTGAAGTAGATTGGACAATATATATGAAAATTAAAACAGGACAGGTGGAAGATCCCGTAACAGATGGGTTATCAAACTAAACTAAGTGAATAATGGAAAGATGCGATAAACGAGCCATCTAAATATTTCCGTGCATCTGTTATTGTTCGCCACAACATAGTGGGTGTTAGAATAATAGGGTTGGCATGTGAAAACATTGGGTCAAACAAACGCACACACGAACCCCAAGAAATAAGCCTATCAAGCATCCGTGTACGGTTTTCCTATCATGATAATCGAGGACCAAAAAAGAATAAAAAAGAAGAATATCAATAACAATGATGTTTACCTACTCGCACCAATGAATGGGTTAGCGAAATACATGTATGAGGGGATATGCAATAATTATGAGCCCCGGGATGGTAAAGCTTCTAAAAAGCGCGCAAACAAGTGCTTGGCTTGAGAAAAAAAGAAAAAAGCGCAACAAACGGATGTCAAGGTGTTGATAGTATTATTATACAATGATGTGAACCGACCCTGGCAGAAATTTGATATAGTTTTGATAGTATCAAAATTGTATCAAAATTGTATCAAAAAGTACTGTATCGAAAGTGTATCAAATTGGGACGTTTTTGATATATATAAAAAATGTATCAAAATATATCAAATTGTATCAAAATATATCAAATTGTATCAAAACATATCAAAAAGTATCAAATTGTATCAAATCATATCAACTTTGATACAATTTGATACACTTTCAAGATTTTGATACAGTTTGATACTTGTAAAAATTTGATACGATTTGATACACTTGAAAGATTTTGATACAATTTGATACACTTGAAAGATTTTGATACGATTCGATACACTTGCAAAATTTTGATACGATTTGATACACTTGAAAGAATTTGATACACTTGAAAGATTTTGATACAATTTGATACACTGGAAAGATTTTGATACGATTTGATACACTTGCACAATTTAGATACGATTTGATACACTTGAAAGAATTTGATACAATTTGATACACTTGAAAGATTTTGATACGATTTGATACACTTGATTGTTCAACAGCCAGGTTTTTTTTGATACACTATATTTTGATACTAGCTGATATCATATATAAAAAAAATGATAACAGGATGTATTCCAAGTGTATCAAAAACT
Organism: Amphiura filiformis; assembly: GCF_039555335.1. Classification (NCBI taxonomy): domain Eukaryota; kingdom Metazoa; phylum Echinodermata; class Ophiuroidea; order Amphilepidida; family Amphiuridae; genus Amphiura; species Amphiura filiformis. The sequence continues at coordinate 60,018,229 of NC_092636.1, forward strand.
AATGCATCTATTTATACTTTCTTGAAGCAGCGTAACCCCATCAATGAAACGCTGATCTTCCTTATGCCCTATCAAAATCTGTATCAAAATTATATAAAAAATAGATTGTGATTACGGCAATAACATCATACATTATACCCTGCTGCACTTACAGAATTGAATAAATTAAATACGGTACTGCAAACATAAATTATGTATCAGCTCTCTGTAATATACATGACATCTTGGTTTATTCAAATTAACCATTTAAATAAAATCTTTCTGAATATAAGTTGCATGACTGGGGCTGGAGTCTGACCCCTCATATCTGACAAAACTCATTTAAAACCAATGTCAGTGATACAGTGTTCAGTCTACACATCTTAAAATGCATTTGCGATTTAAACAGCATTGACAATAGGTAGTCCAGAACACTCTTACATATATGTATTTATGTCGGAGTTTCTTAATTATTTTATTGACATTTTCATGTTTTTAACTCGACATTGTGGCCCCGATCTTCATGATATGTATACCCATATTTTCATGATTGTGGGAAAAATAGTCTTAAAGTTTGTCACTCATATTCCTTATTAAAAAACGGCATCCCTAATGAAAAGTTCTGAATCTGATGAATCCATTTTCCACAATTAAGACTGTGAGAAAAACAGTCTTTAAATTTATGTTTTCATGTTTTGTCATCAATTGGAGGCATTTATTTTTTGCATATCTATCTTCGTCACTGTTTTGCAGGGCTGGTAAATGTATTCTATCATCATTCATGTCCCATTGTAGTTTGCAGAGCTTGGGTCCCATTTCAGCAGCAACTGAAAGAAAATTGTACATAAAATTACGAATTAGTTTAACTTAAAATTAACAAAATTAATATTTTATTGCCACTTACACATCTGGCCGTTTTCCAAAACAACTGAAAAAATATTTTGTGTCAGCGAGAAATTCATAATCATCAAGGGTCTATGGTTAGCCAGGTATTTCCACATCACTTTTTTAGAGTCCGCCAGAGAAGGATACAAACATACATGTAGAGTACTGTCTTAACTTAACCCCTCCCCCTTTTTTCCCCTTAATTTTTATATAAAAACTGAGATTTTTGGTATTGGCATAAAGCTCATATTTTACTCGTTAACATTAGTAAAGTACGGTAATACTAAAATTTATCACCTGAGATAAATTTCGTTTAGTGCATAATCTGCATATCCTCTGAGGCATTGTTAAACACACGCGTTTTGCTTCTCATCAAAACTATGTGAACAAGCTTAAGCAACTCAAAATTTGGAAACAATAATTTTAAGGGTACATTTTTTTTTGTAAAGCCTCAATATGTACACTGTATAGAAATAAGAATACAAAATATTTTACCATGACTTTTTAAAAAGCTAAATTGCACTAGCAGTAGTGGTTTTAATATTTAGAAGCAAAAATGTGTTTCACAGAATCACAGTGGACGTAGAACCGTAAGTATATCAGACTTAAAATTTCACTGGGATTTATGAGAAAAATAAAAGAATTTTCTTCAGATTCAAAATTTTGATAAAGCGGTTTTAAATACCGTACCTTTGGTAATCCTCCAGACTACAGTATAGTGATTTATATGTTGGTGTTTGGTGTTGCGACAGGTATGGAACTTCATGGTTGCATATCACAGAACCTGTATGAAAAAAAAATAATGAAAATTAAAATGGTATTTGACAATCTAGTCTCTTATCATAAGTGTTGGCCTTTTGGTTCGTGGAGAGACAGTCATTTTACTGGGTCAGTCCCTCTCAAATCACCAAATGGGTTGGCTGGTCACCATCTCAGATTTTGTTTAAAATCACTTATACCATAGCCCTATGTGCCCAATGAACACATTTCAAACGGTAGGTCTCTACTCCTTGTCGTTTCCGAGAACTGGCCTATTAAAAATTGGGTCAGACCCCCCCCCCCTTTTTGCACATGCGCGTAGAGACCTACCATTTGAAATGTGTTCATTTGGCACATACATGTAGGGCTATGATATAAGTGATTTTAAACAAAACCTGAGAGGGTGACCAGCGAACCTTTTGTGAAAACTAGGTGATTTGAGATGGACTGACCCTACTCATAATTCTAAAAAGAGCATCTCAATTGCAGACCATGCACATAGCATTTTTTTGCCTTTATTATTTTTAAAGCAATTATTATTATTAAAGCCATTTAATGCAGGGCTGTCAACTCTCACGCATTGGGTCACTTTCTCACGGCCTCACTCCCACAGGCTGAAAAAATGTTTTTTTCCCTGCAAGCAATCCAGAATTTCCCTCCAGTTATACCAAATTTCCCTCCAGTATGACATATTTCCTTATGTATTTCTTTATTTTTTTGGTCAAAACCAAAAATTTCCCGGCAATGAGCTTCCCGTATTGCCCACTTTTTCCCGCTGTGCTCACTCCATACAACCCCCCCCTTACATATTCTTGGGCTGATGTGGCTCAAATAATCACTGCTGGTCAAAATGAACATTGTAGTCGGCAAATCCTGGTACGGCTGTCTCACGCCAAGCAATTCCAAAAAGTTGACAGCCCTGTTTAATGTGTGATTTGCTCCACAGTGACATCAATATTTCTTGAATTTATACTTTTTTGCATGATTTTAACGCCCAGTGGTACATCCTAGCCCCTTTTATATCACATGAAAGACAAAGTCAAGACAATTAGCACGTTTGTGTGCTTATCATGTTAATCAATTCCCGGTTTTATACAGAGTAATAATATGATGATTCTCATTTGCGAGAATCAGCTTCTCATGCAGTAAAGTCTGATTCTGAAGCGACTTGTATGTTTTTGATTCTCTAAATTGGCATGAAATTGAGGCCCTGCTTAAAGCTCCAGAAGAGCTATTCAATGCTCTCCTGCAAAAGACATGTCCCTGTCCCTGAATTTATAATATAATTTAAATATGTAAATATTAAATTATCATTATTTAAAATTACCGTAATCAAAATGTCGATCAACACTCCTGTGCCGCAACTGCTGACCTTGATGAGCAGAAGTGTAGTATCGTAGCACCACTGCAATGTGACTGCATTGTACGTCTGTGTGATGACTGTAGCTTTATGCACATGTGTTTTAAGCTTACATCTTTTAGATCTTACATCGATGTTGATCTAGCTCGATCTTCCTTCCAAGTTCCAATAACAGCTCTCAGTTGTCATGGTTGTTTGAGAATAAATGCACAATGGCCATAGAAACTAACACAGTGACTTTTGATGTGGAAATTACCTCCATAACAATTATTATTTTCGAAAAGTTTTGCAGAGCTCTGTAACCGTTTATTTCATACTGGCTGCCATTTTAAAAACTGTACAAAAAAATTCCTTTAAAAGGGGATGGTTAGCTACATCAGAGTTTTCTGGTCATATGGGAAGGAATACTTGTATGTAGAGTAATCAGCAATGTCAGAGAAAAAGATTCTCAGGGGCTGCAAGATGGGATAATTCAATATTAGTAAGCACCCCCCAAAAAAAAAAGGGGGGGGCAATATAAAATTAAAAAATTGCATTAAAAACCTTTGAATAAAAAAAGAAGAGCTTTTAAAAACCAAAAAATAATAACAATATAAATAAATGGTTGCATTTTTTTTAATTTATTTATATTTTTTTAATTATTATTTTTGTGTATTAAAAAGTGTGTGTGGGGTGGGGAGCAATTCTGTTCAAAAAATCAGAATAAAATGATTTAGCATTAAATTTTTTAGAAATAAAAGAATTAGAAAAAAGAGCATTAAACATAAACAAAAAAAGAATAAATAAATCAATGAAAAAAAAAAAAAAAAATGAAATTTATGATAACAGAAGGAAAAAAAAAACTGAAGAAATTATTTTGTATAAAGAGAAACAAAAGAATTCCAAACCAAAAAAAGAGCGCATTAAACAACAAAAAATATCATAAAATAAAATAAATAATAAAAATAGTAAATAAATAAAATGAAACAAAAATAAAGTAAAATAAAATTAATTAGACCTTTTTTGTATTAAAAAAAATGGGGGGGGTAGGTTGAAAAAATCCAGAAGAAAAAAAATAAAAAATGAATACATTTGTTTGGCATAGAAATAAAAGAATTAATTCTGAACAAAAAAAAAGATAGCTGTTCAGTGTTTTCCAATCAAATCCTTTATAATTATGTTCATGCATGTATATTCCTTGGTTTTTTTTGGTGTTTTTTTTGTGTTTTATTTTATTATTTTTTTGGCAAAATTGCATCAAAAATGGAAAGTTTTGTAATTTCAGGGTTTTACTGGGGAACAGTAGGGAAGAGTTCGACTGGGGGCATTTCCCCCATGCCTGTGTGGGACGATAAACACACTTCCATGCTTTAATGTTTATAATTTAATGTCCAAATCCCTGTGCATGCTCATCAATGTTTAATGTAAAAAAAACTAGTTTGATAGCCATTTCAGTAACACAATTTTCAAAGTTCAATTTGATACATTTTGATATTATCATTTCTATAGCAAAATATTCAAAGTCCAATTTGATACAATTTTGATATAGCAATTTATGTAACAAAATGTTCTAAGTCCAATTTGATATGATTTTGATACCGAAATTTTTTTCAAAGTCCAATTTGATATGATTTTGATACAGAAATTTTTTTCAAAGTCCAATTTGATATGATTTTGATACAGACATTTTTTATCAAAGTCCAATTTGATACAATTTGATATGATTTTGATACAGAAAAATTTGTCAAAGTCCAATTTGATACAATTTGATATGATTTTGATACAAAAAAAATTTCAAAGTCCAATTTGATACACTTTGATATAGATTTGATACTATCAAATTCATATCAAAAACAATTTGATACAGTTTTGATATACTGAACTATATCAAAACTGTATCAAATCAGGATTTGATACAGTTTTGATACATATTTGATATGAATTTGATATAGTTATTTCTGCAAGGGGAATAAGGCGGGACAGGGATATGGGAAGAGATCTGGTTTTAAAATATAATGCAGGAGGAAACCTGAAACCAAGGATGCTCATGCATCGGCAGCCATTCTCATTTATGGCACTTCGGGAAATCGATATCGGAGAGCAGTGGTGAAAGGCGGGCATGGAAAAGAAAAGAGACCTTAGTTGGCCCATATAAAGCAAAGAAAAGTTTCCTTAATTACAAGGTATCTTTTCTTTACTTTTTAAAGGACCCCTGAAGTCCCTTTTCTTTGCTTTTACGGGCCCATAGTAGAGTTTTGTTTTTGTTTTTTTACTTTTTACGGCCCCCTTGGACCCGAGCCCCGGGGTAACGCATCCCCTTACCGCCCCCCTTGGCGGCGGCACTGCTCCTCTCCATAAAGCCACTGTCAACATTTGCTCCATTCTCTGAGTCATGGCCCAAGTTTCTGAGCCATATGTCATTGCTAGGGAGACACACTGGTTGTAGACTTTCTTTTCCCAAATCACCCCATCCTGCTCCTATTCTTCTTCTTACTTTGTCAATGTGGTTCTTCTACTTCCTCTTGGGAATATAGCAAACAAACACAGTATCTGATTCTACAGATTTTATTTGATTGTTTTCTATTCTATTCTATTCTATTCTATTCTATTCTATTCTATTCTATTCTATTCTATTCTATTTTATATAACACCTAAGTAGATCCTTGTCATTTGATTGGTTGATTGTTGGTCACATGTCATTCAATAAATAAACTATTTTACGGCCTACGTCACTACCGTGGAATTTGGTTATATGCGCCGCGCATTTTCGTTATATGCACCATGCATTTTCGTTATATTCCGTACGTTCTATTGCACGGCTAGATTACATGGTGTGTTTATTTCAGTCCGATCGGCGAACAGTATGCATAGCATAGGCCCTACCGTGTTACGGGATATTTAAAACAACAAACTTAATTTGCGGCAATTCTGGATGAATACTTTTGAAGAAATATAATCCACATCTACAAGGAAAGCCGCGAATATCCATATTCCGATTTTTTTTTTTCTTTGGGGAAAGAAAAAGTAGAAAACAAGAAAAGTGAAAAGGTAAGCTTACAATACGCATTGGATAGGCCCGGTGGCTAGGTAAGCTTAAATTCTATTTTACTGCGTAGCAAACGCCTGGTAAAAATAATAATAGACCCTTAAAATAATACTTTTGAATGGCTTATTTTTGGGTGATACAAGAATGTATTGCAAAAAAAGCCATATTTGTCTACGATTCGTACAATATTTTAACTCCTGCAAAGCCATTACAATCAACAAATCAAATAACAAAGATCTATTTAGATAAAGATAAAACAAATAATGAATGTTTTTTTCGTTCGTGCAATGGAAAGAATATTTTCATTCTTGCAAATGGAATGTTCCATTCAACTCAGCTTCGCTTCGTTGAATGGAACATTCCATTTTTCAACTCATGAAAATATTCTTACCATTGCACTCATAAACATTCATTATTTGTATACTATTCTATTCTATACTATTCTATTTTATTTTATTTTATTTGGAGCATGCTACACACATAAACGTCTGATTTCCCTATCTAGTTTCTATACACATCATATACGTTTTTAATATTTCATAATGCAACATTGATAAATTGATAATGTACTATATAGTATAGAACTATTTACATTAATGAAAAAGGTTGAAAAGCCCCTAGTTCATGAAATCACACGGACGATTTGTAAAATGAAACATTTAAAAGGAATAATTATATAAACATTCTTTAGAAAAGGAGCTCACTTCCAAATAAGTCTCGTTTTTTATTGCCCATCGGGTGCAGAGTGTACCCTAGAAGTAATACGGTAGTATCTACCAAAAAGTAATGACCTCCTTTAAATAATGGCCTTTATCTATTTGATACCATGGTTGAACCTGGCGAACTTTCCGTATCACAAACAAACACTAAAGATAAAATTGCTAACAACATTTGAACTCACTAAAATGATGACTGTACGAGGACAAAACAATGATTAAGCGTTGTGTGAATTAGCGAGTATTTCATAGTCCCTTGTAAAGAATAAGAAACAACATCTTGTCGTTAATACTAATATAGGACTGGACAAATGCAACGCAGTGACAGATTAAAGCTATTTCTCTATTATAGATATTTGAAACATCCATGTACTTTCCTAGCTTTCTTGAATTCTTAGTACCTAATTGATCTGTTACTTCTGCATGAACAACATCCTCAACTCCGTTTCAGAGATCACCTTATCCAAATTCATCAAAATCATCGGAAGTTATTTGAAAATTCCCATTGAAACGATACCTCCCACATTGAAGGTTATACAATGTACATACAAAATCAGGATATAAAATGGGGGGAACGGTTCGTATTTTTATTAGCTACAAACGTGGACTTTTTTGGTTTTTTGTGTTGATGTTCGTTTATATCTGTAGACGTCTGTATGCAAAATTACACCACAAAATTTTAGACCACCTTTGGCCGTGTGGATAAAAATAGGCTCAACCAAATGTTGTAACCTTTACAATGTTCTTTTAAGAACAAAATTGAGGTCTTTAAAATATTTTGTGATACTGGGACTGGTTTACATGGAAATGGCTCACAGAGTCCATTAAACTTTAGATATGGAAATGAACCAAAACAGGTCATTTTTTTGCCCTGTAGCACCAGGCGTTTCTAAACCTTAATCGAATGACATATCTTACTTAAGGGGTGGGTTTGGAATGGCAGGTTGGTCAGGGGTGAAAAACAGATTGTCGCCTTTTTGGCAAGAAGACATGTGTATTCATAATGTACAGTAAAAAAAACAACAGAGTAATACCTCAAAGTATCTTTTTTGGGCCAAATCTATAAATCCCGGTCATGAGGCACCCCCCCTCTGTTGTTAAAAATGACATGCGTTTGTTTATCATCGCTCGGCAACTGTCGCTAGAGAAATTGATTGACAGACACGCAAATGATTGACAGCATATATTAGCATAATCATGATAATGAGGTCAAACACACCTCCGACACACCCCTGCTTTTGGACCAATCAGAATTGGCGATTCCCGAATGTTTGTACCGGGCTCGAAGTTTACACGTCACACATCATGGCAGCCGTAAATGCAGGTCGAAGAAATGTCCGGAGACAAAATATCAACGTAAAAAGGCAGATTGTAATAGAGGCCATGCGAGAAATAGGGTAAGTTTATGGGGGAAGAGATACACATGTATCCACCTTTCTATTTTCTCAACATTGAAACCCCTATACAAATGTTTAAGTTTAAGCTTAACAATTTAACAATGACAATGTGCATTCCACATGACATACGCATACGATACGGGACCTCAGTCTGAGATAGTGTGTGATGATAAAGTGTGTGATGATAAAATGGGTCACCATTTAATATGTTTTTGTTCGGGCGGGGGGGGCAACAAAGCAACAAAGCAGTCTTCCTACTACAGATAAGACAATTATATTTGATATATTTTAAAGTGTATTTTGTTCTCCTAGCATCCTCTTTTTATGACATTTTTTCCGTAGATATATCCACAAACAAATTCCAAAATGATTCTGATTTAGCGTTTGAGAGTTATGCATGATTATGTGTATTACACTGCTCCATCATGTCCGAAAACAATGTTTTGTAATTTCGTTCTGGTGTATCAGAGCGTAATTCAAATTTCACGATATTTTTGGTAATGGAATTAATTTGTAAGTAATTTTGTGTACCGTACATAGATTAGATCAACCGGACATATGTTTTTCTCTTTTATCCCTAGGATGCACATGTTGGAGAAGTCGATGATTATTTTGGATACCCGGCTATTATTTTGGATGTGCTTCGGGCCATGTTTCATTTGAACATTGTGGGGGAGTTCGTTTCCTTTATTCTGCCAGGTCATTGTTGGGCCATCATACCATGATTTTAACACTGATGATTTAATTTGTGACCTGGCAGGTTTTTCTTCCATTACAATTAATTAAATTATCTTCATAGACTTATGTCATAATTTCTGTATGATTTAATTTTATTCACATGTCCTTGTTGGGTGTGTACGTCCATATCAAAACTGCTACATCAAGGCTGCTACATGTGTCTCATTTCACATAATGGCTAGGAATAAATACCAGACTCATCTTCAAAATGGAGGTCACTTAAATCATCCCAAATCACATGGTTAAGGAATAAAGAGAACATTCCTAAACCATGTAACTTGGGGATGATTTGAAGTGACCTCCACTTATCAAGTAAGTCAAAAGTGGTAAGAGATATGACAGCAAAAAAACATTACTGGACCACAGTTTATTGTAAAATGTTTTTGGTTTTATTTACACACATGTTACAGTGAACAAATTGTTACAATATACAACATTGTATTTCAGTAATTGGTATCATATTAATAATAAAGTACTTTTTTAACATGTAGTCCGCTGCAAGCCATTGCTTCATCAGATGGTTTTTAGTTTTAGTTTTCAATTCACCATAGACTTTAACAAAATGTGACCAGCTTTTAATTTTCACCCTTGTAAAACTTTCACCTTGGATATCTGAAATTGGTTGACAATTTACCACCCCTCAAAATCTGTTTTGGCAACCCCCATAGAATTATAACAACAAAGACAAAAATTGTTATTTGCAAAAACAACCTATACACCTTTCGTAATTTACCACTTTGTTGTCGTTGGTGGCGGTTTGCTTGGCTAACTATAATTAACTGAAAGCGAGGCTAAAGATTTCAAATGAGACTGGGTACATATGTAGTACAAGTACAATAGAAGTATGTGTTTAGCATCTTCCTAATTTTAATTTGTATAATTAATTAGGGTTCATTTCTTGACAAAATTAAATGAACTCTAATAGCCTTTAATTACTTATGCAGATTAAAATGAGCAAAACGCTAAACGTACAATTTTCCTTGTACTACACATACCAAGTGTACCTACATAGTCCTTATGTAATTTGTATGTAACTTACATCTTTAGCCTTCCTTTCAGTTTTCTGCTTCATGAACTCCATCCTAATTGGAATTAGCACCGGAGTTGGCATAGCCAAATGTCGCCAACGGCAGCAAAGTGGTCAATTACGAAAAGGGTGAATACATTGCTCTGCCACCGGACTAATGGGCTATTCCACTTGAAATTCATGTTACCCATGTGGAACATTTTTGAAATATCACAGGGGCAGAATGTTTTCAAATGTAACTTGTCAGGCTTAATCATTTGCAAACTCATACTTCCCCTGTATTATGGCTATATCTTCCACAACTGGAGTGGGTATTACAAATTTATGGAAGTTACCCAATTGTTGATTCTATTCAAAACTCATACTCCATCTGTGGAAGACTACCTAAATCTTTCACAGGGGTAGTGTGGATTTTAAATGGAATAACCGAATATGTCATCAAAATGTGATATACAAAATTAGTTTTTATTATGAAACTATCATGTCACTAATCTATAAGCAATCCTTAATTGAAGTTCTTCTTTCAAAGTAACAACTGATTAAATGAAACATGTTCAACTGTATCAAATTTCAACTGTATATAACTATGTATATAAATATCCCAATAGGCCTAGGCAATGTAACAATTATTCATCATCCCATAGCAAAGATGGAATTTGTATACATGGTTTTGCATTGTATCAAAAGTAATGCTGCTAAGCACATACAAGTATACATTTTCAAAAGAAAATACTCTAGTGTTGGCAATATACATAATATCTCCACAGGGAAAAAAATTGGCATAGAAAATCAAAAGTAGGAGTTTTCTCAAAGAACTGCTCATTTAGGAAAATGACTAGTTTTTTGAGAAAAGTCCCAGATTTGATTTTCCATGCAAATTTGTCCATGTAGGGTAGATATTCTGTATTTTGCACACACTATTACCTTATGAAATTTGTATGACATTTATCTTGAGGCCTACTCATTGATGGTTTCCTACTGATATTTATTATTGCATTTTACATTTACAAGCTGTAATTCCAAAGTTAAAGCCTGAAATTATTTCCTTTTGTCCAGGGATGCTAAAACGAAATGCTTTTATGCACTAAGTAATGACTGCACAAAAGTAATCCTTCAAATTCATGTCATTATTCTTGTTCATGATTCCCACACACTTCATAAATAGAATTGATCACAACTTGAATCCCCTCCTGTGGTTAGTCTCTGTCAATGAAGAGACCAGGTCAGTAGGATATCATTATAATGTAGAGGCAGTATATGACCCAGATGGGTCAATGAGTGACATAAATTCTCCTTGTGTGGTGTTTTTGGGCGTGAGCCAATGTGTGCATTGCTTTTCAAATGTGGGTTGAAAAAAGAGGTGAAAGCAGTGCAACTTAATAGTTTGTAATCAAATAATTAACACAACTCCTACATGTAGAGTACAACACAACTACTCATAATACTTATGGTGTATTGTAAAACTGTTCTGGGTATCAGTGTGAATAAAATTATGTTTATGTTGTTTATACATGTACATTACAGTGTATTTTCTTTAGAGTACCATATTACCGGTAGTTCATATTCCTGATGATACATTTTCAAATATCTTCATAATAATAATTTTTATTGCCGCATTACATTATGTGATGGTGCTTGCTAAACACCTCTACCCTGCAGTCCTGCACTCTAATGAAATGGGGTGATACTAAGTCATAAAGTAATAGAGGATAGTTTGGTACATGGATTTTCAATCTACATTCAGCAAGGTTGTGTCCGGTATCGAACAACGTGCATAAAGAAACAGTCATGAACAATATTAGACTGTGACACATTTCAGTGGTCCCAACACAGAGTGCCGTATATGAAGGACAAAATAAACTGGCCTCAAAAAGAAACTTATAATTTTATACAAGGTCATATCTTAAAATCCTCTCCATAAAAATGAACAAAAATTGCACACAGGATTACTTCAATACTCTACTCTAAACACTGGTCAGTAACCAAACAGTTGTCTAATTGACACAACAGCAAAATACACTGACATGGAACATCTTCCTGGACCAAATTAAGCACTTTAACAGATTTTCTATGAAAATAAGAATTTCATAGTCTTATTTTTATGGACATAATTGTGTACAACGATATCAAAATGATGCAATTGTCAGCTGCTGCACCAGCCTGCACGAAGTCTTGTTTCTTTATAATAGTTAGGAATAAATTACCAGACTCATCTGAAGTGGAGATAACTTCAAATCATCGCCAACTCACATGTTTTTTTTTTTATTTTCTCTGTTTCCTAAACCATGTGACTTTGGGGATGATTTGAAGTCAACACCACTTTAGATGAGTCTGGTATTTATTTCTAGCTATTATGTTAAAAGATACACATGTAGCAGCCTACAAATGCATCCTTTTGGTATGGATGTACACAATTAGTTGGGTGTGATACAGAGTAGGCCCAAATAAAATTGAAATGGAAAATGGCTCCAAAAGAGCAATACAGCTCTGCAACACTTTCATTCATTCATACATAAAACCATTCCTTCATTCACTTGTTCAGTCAATACTCAAAGAAAAATTCTTCATTCATTGAAGAAGTAATAAATGAATGACATAGCAAGTGAATGAATGAGTGAGTAAATTAATAAATGAATGAATGAATGAATGAATGAATGAATGAAAGTAACAAAGAATTATGGACTAAAAGCAAGTAAGAATTTGCAAATAAAATGTTATGACATTTGAAAATAACCTTTGATTGCTTCTGTTGCAAGGTTGGAGAATGATCAGAAGACACTCTTGGACTGAATTTGTGTAGTGGATGGGATGATTTTCACCTTAGGATTGATTGAAATCAAATCTGAAAACTATATGTAGCTGCTCAAATCACCTGCAGATTAAGTAGCTCTAATGAATTATGCAGAATGAACATAATTATATTTCTCTTGTTAGATGTGAAGTAATGTCAAATGTTACAGATGTAAACTGTCTGCATTGAATTATCATTAGGAATGGAAGATGTTATTTCAGCAAGTCATAAATTCCTCACCAGGAGCTGAACATATCGGCATGGAAGATCTGCAGCATTCACCCTAGGCTACTTAATCTGCCAATGACCTTATTTGCTGCATGTATATAATGCACAAGTTTTCCAAGTACACCTATATAAAGTATTCACCCAGTTTTATAAGCTGCCAATGTTCACAAGTTGTTCATGCACTACAACAAAATCCAATACCTTTTGTTACAGGATGCGTTTTCTTGAATTTGACACCTGAGATCTGCATCCAGAAAGTTGGTTATTATCCAAATCAAAAGTGACACTTGATAAGATTCCCAATAGCATATCACAGCAAAGCTATTCTGGGTAAAATGATTACATGCATGCATGATGACCCACTTTCTGTTGTATAATTAGAGGCTAATAACTGTGCATGAGTTATTTGGAGGGCATTGTAACAAATCTAAACATTTTGCCTTTGGAACCGAGGAATATCCCGAGGGGCACATCCCCGGAGGGTATTCCGAGTTGCAAACCAAAATGTTTAGATTTGTCACAATCCTCCTAACAACTAATTGCAGTTATCAACCCATAATTGATAATTTGCTGAAGCATCCTTTTGGATTTGGACAATAACAGGCTTTGGGGAGAGATCTCCTTTGCATCCTGCTCAATTTCATAAATGGTGTGTAAAATTATGTAGACATCTTCTGTATCTAAATTTACTTGTCTTAATTGTTGTTTCCTTGAAGGACTTACGAACAATGGCGACTGAGGAAGAGTTGTTACTTAGTATCGTAGGTGTAGAAGAGAATAAGCGGGTCACTTTGCTTTAAAAATTGACATTATTATGGTGCTATAAATTACAGATTTCTTAACAAGCAAACCATCATGATTTTCAATGTGCTGACAGGAAAATTGGCAGACACATTATGGGACATTTCAATGCAAGTGAAAGACAATATCACTAGAAACCCATAATGACGAGAAACTACCCATTTTTGGGGAGAAATGGTGAGGCTAGGCGAGAAAGGGCCAGGATTTAAAAATGTGAGGAATGGAGATGTTAAGATAACTAAGTCTTGCTCAGATCATGGGCAAGGTTGGCAAGGAAAGGTGAGAAAGAGGCAGGTAAGGCAAGGTACAAGCAGACCTTCAACAGACATTTTGTCTGGAATAAGTAGCACCCAATTAACACCCATTGTTATCATGTTGACTCAATTGGTCATAACCAATTTATTACACTCAACCAGAAAGCCCAGGAAGATTATGACCAATTGAGTCAACATGATAACAATGGTGTTAATTGGGTGCTACTTAAATTCCAGATAAAATGTCTGTGGCAGGTTTGGATGTGCTGGATGTACCCCCCCCCCCCTTTCCTTGCCATTTCCTGCCTTTTCTTGCCAAACTTGACCAGGATCTAAGCAAGACTTAGTTATCTTAAACTTGTCATTCCTCAACTTTTTTAACAGGCTACCCTGCCTTTCCTCACCATTTCTCGCCAAAATGGGTACCGGGTACTTTCTTGCCTTTGTGGGTTTCTATTGATAAGAGCAGCAGAAATTTAAGCATTACAGGCCTTACCATGCCCGGGGGGGGGGGGGTACTCAGTACAAATGACCATACGGGGATGTGTCGCAAATATGGGTAGCATTTTCAGCCTTCTGGTATATCAATGACCCCTTTTTCAAAGCCTATTTTGGTATATGAATGGGTCCTTTTTTCAAAATTTTCTCAATTTTTCCGAAAACAGCCCTTTTTTCCTTTCTCTTGTAAAAACTAAGACAATTTTGGGTCAATTCGGCCGAAAATTTTGACTTTTGGTATATCAATGGCCCGGGGGGGCACTCAACTTAAATTTTGGTAGGGGTGTGCGGCGCGGAGCGCCGAACTTTGGGAACTGAGAACTGATTTTCGGGCAAAATAGGGGCTTGAAGAACTGAAATTTGGGCCAAATTATAGGCTGTTGAGCTAAAAATTTCCAAATTTTTTCCAAATTTGAGCTTAAAGAGCTGCAATTGTCAGAGTTTGAGGCTCAAAGAACTGAACTAGATTCAAATGTGGGGCTTAAGGAACTGCCGGACAGCCTGAAAAAGGGACCCTTGACCGCCGCACATACCCGTACCACCTTAACATGTGAGTGCCCCCCCCCCGGGATCAATGGGTCCAAATTTCTTGAAAAATTGGTATATTTATGGGTCTACTTCCAAAATCTCAGCGCACGTCCCTACCAAAACCAAACTTGAGTACCCCCGGTTACCATGACCTTTCATTGGGGCCCGCATGTGCTGCATGTTGGCATCTTGCGTGGTCGCTTAGATGTAGAGCCAACATGATAGCCACCAGACAAGTAGTGCCGGAAGTAGTGGCTATGGTCCGAATGTCGGAAAGCGTGAGCGGTTCGCTCTAAACGCTTCATGACACGCTTTCTCTTATTTGTCAGTAATGCTTTGGCTTGAGCTGCTCTTATCCTGAGTTTGTCTTTACTTGCTAAAGTATGCTGGGAAGAAGTAATACACTCATTTCCTACTACCTCTGCCATAACTCGTTTACCTGCATCTATAGCCAACCAACATTAAAGAAATAGTTGACAGCACATTGCTGTCCGAATCTGTGTTGCAGAGCTGTATTGCCATTTTCCAGAGCAAGCTGTTGTAGGACTCATTGGCGTTCTGTGTCAGACACTGACTGCAATGCGATAGTAAGTCAACATCAGATAGGTCCTGTTGAAAATACAAAGTTCCACATTCCATTATTAAGTAATGTCCATAATGTGTGATCAATTTGCGAATCATGTTTAATATCAATACTGTCAACATTATTAACATTCACTTGTTGCGATGAAGGTAATTTGTGTTGTGGTGATGAGCGCTATAAGCTGCACTGAAGGTTATGATGAATACATCGCATAAATATTTTTGATATACAATCCTTTCTTGGTATATACTGCAAAAGATTATTAGTGCTGTTAATAGTCACACATCAATTGAGGTACAGAATATTGAAACTTTCACTCCATTTAAAGATTATTTATAAACTTTGTTGTAATGATCTTACAGAAGATGCCTACATTTGATCAGAGGATGATTTAAGCACTTCCCAGCAAGTCTTTGCGGTTAGCACAGCTGTGTGAGTGAACATGACACCACTGTCGCCCACTGCATACACACGTGCATGGTTAAATTTGGATTTGGACAGATATATTTACAATAAAAACACCTTCTAAAGGTTGGTCGATTTCACATTTTATGTTATCTACAGAAGGTGTGGATTATCCTTCATGCATACATCACTTTAGATCTGAAATCGACCAACTAATAATGACACACGGGCAATTCTAAAACAACATCTTTTGCACAGAGTTCAATGGGATTTGAAAAGTAAAGTGGCAGTTGAAACTCTAGTGATAACACTTTTACAATGCATGATGGGGCTTCCTTAAATCATCCTCTGACATTTGATATAGTTGTTTGTAAATGAAAAGGAAATTTGATTTAGTTGCTCGGTGCTGTGGTGAAGCTACAAAGTTGCACTATCACATATATATTCTTACATCATAATGGGCTTCATTACTGCTACCATGGCTGGTGTAAATGGATCATCCACTGGTTCAGAGTTGTTAGTACCACTAATCTCATCTTTCTTAAAATTGCACCAGGTGTCATTTCTTGTCGGGCAGTAACTGTGGTCCCCAGCATAGTGATACAGGCCAGCCATTGTTTCTGCTGACGCTGCTTCAGGATTCCCTTTGTTGGTCCTCAAAGCCTTGCCATAAAATCCTTGCAGCAAATCTACTCTTTTACGGTGGAGGCGACCCTTCTCGTCCAATGTCTTCCGTGGCCAGCAAGTTTCACTCCTTTCACCACACAAAAGAAAAGGAATCAATGAAATCAGCTCGCTTTATGTAATAAATTGAGGTTTTATCTTATTTACATCTGTTTTATGATGTGTCCTGTCGAAATTTAATGACGTTAAAACCACATATGATAAGCTTTTACACTAGTATAAAACTGTATGATACTCCATGAGGTGGTTATTGCTACGTGATCCTATGGCTGTGGAGCAGGCGACTACAGGATTCCTCTATGCACAGCAATCATTGTCAAGTGCGACTCTGGTCTCCAGCTATATACTGTCCTCTGATGGATGACCAGTGAAAAGGTTAAATACAAACTTTAATTATTAATACCTTTTTCTTCTCTACAAGCTTTCTGAGTCTGCATCCCATCCTCTTCTGTATGTGGCCGACACATTCCTCTTTAATGGTTGTAACATCTGGCCCATATGGCTGCTCCTGTGTAATTCTTGAAAATGAAGAAGAATCGCCATCCCCTACATAAGTTGTGTATCTCAGTCCAAGAGTGTCTTCTGATCTGTAAAATCAGTTTCAAATTAACATCTATGTGAATACACAATATAAAATATAGGATGGGGTACCATCAAATTCCATCAATACAAAAGTTAATCACTTTGTGCATTGCAAGTTGACAACAGCAGAGTGTACAACACACATTTTGACCCCAAACTGACATCACTGAAATTAAAAGAAGAAACAAATGCTGTACACATCATACAGAAAAATCGAAACAAATGGTGCTTGAGAAATAAATTCATGATTGGTAATAACCTGTTAAACAACCGAGAAATGTAATTGTAAATTGTAACCAACACAGATGAACTTTCATGCTAGTAACCGAGAAATGCCTTCTGCCTCCATTGCCCGGCTAGATCCATCAAGTAAATAAAATTGAGCAAGGCTTTGAACATACCCCATTTGAGCCCCCGACAGTAGCGCACCTCTGTGTGATACATACAAGACTGTGTATCTGTATGGAGCAGTGACTCTCTCTGCAGATGCACTGCTTTTAATGGGCGCATCCAGATATTTTTGGCTCTCCCCCTAAAGAAGACATGGGAAAATCTTAATCTTTTTTAAGATCTGACCTCGTAAACAATGAGGTCAGATCATAGCCAGTAGTAGTACATAGAGTATCATGCCTACGGATTTCATCACAGTCTTACCTTAGCACGCTGGTAAGCAGCGTTTGAGATGGTGTTAATCGATAGTCGATAACCGATAATCAATGATCAATCAGCTATGAATATTTAATTGGATTCTAAAAATAATGATCACAGACTCTCATGTTCAAATGTGTGTGTGTGGGTGGGGTGTATACCCCCTCGCATGTTGGTGCTCATAATTGCTGAGGATTTTTTACCCCTAAAGAAGACATGGGAAAACTCAAACTTATTGGGAATCCCATGTCTTCTTTAGGGTAGGTGCCGTTAATTTCTGGAATAGCCCAATCTGTCTCGAGAATGTCAAATGGACAATACATGATTTTACTCTCGCTTGGAACACTTTTGCTGGACCAACTATTGCCGTCAGCAGATGGTGTGCAGTCTACACACAGAAAAGTAACTTGCTGTGAGGAGCGTCATACAACATACTGAAATGTTTTGTTGCTAATATTTCAGTCTCCATAACAAGTTGTACATTGTATTGCAAAGTTAAAATGACACTGAAGATTTGCACTGTATTGCAAATTAATAGCAATGCACATGGTGTTCTAAGTTATAGTTGTCAATTAATATGAAATATCAGTTCTGTCTTAGTGTCTTTTAATGTTGAAGAAATCTTCAGCATTTCAATAGCATGCTTACCTTGGTTTCTGCACGAATAGTGGTGGGTGTGGATCTGCTGGAAACACCTTCATGTGATGGTGGTTGATTCTGCAATTATAAGTTGAATTAATTGTTATTAAATGTATTCCCAATTTCAGTTGGCACTTTACAATATTTACAACATAAAACAATTTTGGTGGGTATGTTCCCCCAGAATTTTGAAGTGGTGGGTCTTTATGAGCTGAGGGCGTACCGGTAAAAGGGGAGTCTTTTGGACCTGTTAACAGTCCAAACAGGCGCGTAGCAAGCGGGGGGACAGGGTGGACGAAGTCCATGGGCCCCGGGGGGTTCAGGGGCCCGAGCACAAAGGCGAAAATTAAATAAGAACGGATAATGGAGAGCAGGGTCGGATTTTTATACCATTGGGCCTGATGGGCCCGGGTCCAGGGCCCCTACATTTTGGGGGCCCCAGAATTGCCATATGCATCTTTCTTTTAACCTCAATAACGGCATGTTTTCTGGTCAAAATAGCGCAAAATTGTTACATTTTCCATGCTTCGCGCGCATTCAAATAGCAGAATTCATGTTGATCTTGGGCCAAAATATTCTGAAATTGAATTGAACAAAATATGATAGTCCCCCTTTAGTTAAACCAAAACTTGGCCACTGACTTGAGTGCACATGCTTTCCTCGGCACGTGAGTTCGGGGCCTCAAAATTTTGGCCTGGCCCAGGGCCCCCATAAGGTAGGCTAAATCTCACCTGGTTAAAAGGGCCCATACTGCTCCTTGTCCATTTACATCCTAATCACCTTGCCTGCTGACAGTTTATTATAGCCCATGGAAAGGACATGTATGGAGAGTTTGCATATTTTCTCGGTTATCCAAGAAATGTGACTGATCTGAAACTCAAATCATGTGGACAAATCAGGGGATGTGTGTGCAATAAATAATAAATTATCAAACAATGATGACAGTCACATGAAGTATGACCATGCTGGCTTTACCTTTTTGGAGGCACTGGGCCAGGCCAAAATTTGGAGGCCCAAACTCACCGTAAGGAAGGATATGCACTCAAGTGGACAAGTTTGGTTTAGGTATATATAAGATCGATAATGGCAGCGGAACCATTACAATTTAGAGATAGACATGCATAGATTTAACCAGGATATTTGCGCCAGAAGAGCACACAAATGAAGTGAAATTTGCTATGGGCCAGTGCCCAAGAAGCACTCAAAATTGTGCAATTTGCCCTATTTTGGCCAAAAACATGGTGTTTTGGGGCTACAAAGCAAGATCCATAACTCAATTGTAGAGACCCCAAAATTATGGGGCCATGGAACAAGGTCCATGGGTAATACCCAAAAATGTGTCTTTACCTTGCTAGTATTCAGCGTTCGAAATTTTGGTTGTCCGGTTGCCCGGGACAACTAAAAAAGTCGCCGGACAACCAAAAATACTGATTCGGTTGTCCGCCGGACAACCATAAATCTAGCCAAAAGTCACATTTGTAGGCTTACAGACAACCAAAAACTTAAGACGGACAACCAGAAATTGTAATCTGGTTGTCCATGGGACAACCATTTATTTTTTCTAAATTCGAACACTGCTAGTATTCCTCTTCTCTGGAACAAACCCACTGCTTGTTGATGGTTCATTTTCCATTCTAGCTGACTTGATGATGTGGCATATTCAGAGAAAAACATAAGATAAATAACAGAATTAAATATGTACTAGACCAGTTGAATGTAAAGAAAAATAAGCCAATAATTATGTATGAGATAAGAAACCAAACACAAGATGCAATCCACATGCCAACATTGACAAGTTTAGATTTGTGACTGAAAACCAGTGAATATGAAACTGAATGACTATGGTACATAGTACAGCGTCAAGCACCCTATGTTACTTTGAACATAGCCTCTCAAATTATGTAATTGCAGATAATTCAGTCCTGAAATGGTTTTCAAGCCTTGCAATAACATTAGAATGGATTCTGAATAAATGGGCCTTGATAGTAACATAATATATGGTTGTTCTGTTGGTGTACTTTTACCCACTGGTGTGATTATAACTGGATCATCAGGTTTTACATAACATTTGTAAGTGCAGGGGATTGACCTTTTTTTCGTTTCCATTAATAACTGCAAGTTCTACTTGCGATGCCCCCCCCCCCCAAAAAAAAGAACTGTTTTTTTTTAAATATGGGTTGTTGAAGGACATTTGAAGTAGGGTCAGTTGGGATTATTGTGGTATTTTTGATGAAATTTCTTTCCTGAAGGCTAAATATGACCGAGTGTGATCGGAATCCGTCCCTCACGTGAGGGACGGACATCAATAGATTAATTGCTGTGTTTAATTAACCCTTGTTAAAATTTATTCCTCTAAGTTAGGTTAATATATAACCCTTCAACCAATAGTTATTTCATGCATGAAAATGTTGCCACATGTGCATCAATTATTTCGCTATACAAAATTTTCACGTGTGAGGGACGGAAATCAATAGAATAAGCAATCACCACCATCAGTTACATCTTCAAGTTTTCTATTGAAACTTATACACATGTTTAATCAATATATACTTATCATGAAAGAGTAATGTTCCATCCTCCAAAAATTAAGAAATTTGACTCAGTTTGTTTTCAAGGCGCCTATGAAGCGGGTCCAAAGTTTATGTGAGGGACGGACATTTTCTATGTGAGGGACGGACAAAATGTTACAAAATTTCAAATTTGGCAAGATTTCTCCAAATCCACCCCTAATGCTATCCTTGACATCTAAATGAAATGAAGTTGTCAAAATAATTCAAGTTCAGTGGAAATATCATATGATTATACCCACTAATTACTTGTGTGAGGGACGGACAGCTTGTCTGTGAGGGACGGACATATGATGGCCTAAATATCTTATTCAGTGTGTATTTCACTTTTAATTTCAAATTACACAGAAGTTTTACTTCATGCTGTTTGTTTTCAATATCCAATTGTAGTTTTACTGATAAAGAAGCAGTAATTAACAATAATATTAATTTTAATAAGTTGGTGTGAGGGACGGACAGACCCTCTTTTTTAGCAACAGGATCTTCAATTCCAAATGTTTGGGAGCATGACCTTCTGGGATTGGCATGAATTTGTTTTAGACAGACTCTCTGACTGGGTAGAAGAATTGGGTTTAATATTTAGTGGCCAAATATTTTCACTCAACATACATTGGTACAGTACATCCAAAATAAGTTGGTGTGAGGGACGGACATGTCAGTCCCTTAATTAGTTAAGGACTAATAACTCTTAGATTTAAAGATTGGTAATTTTAGTTTCTTTATCTCTAGTAAGGTGAGCACTAATATTGATAGATGGGGTGTATGCTATTTTAATTCCTTAGAATATTTCTCAGAGAAACAACTTTTTTGGATTTTTATCCGTGAGGGACGGACAAAATTTCTAGCATTCACCTTCCATGACCTCCAACTCTCTTCTGAAAGACATCTAATTAAAAATCTCATTGATATTTCATGTGGCAGGGGTTGCACTATTGATATGTAAACAAAAATATTTTCACTCAACATACATTGGTACCTGTACATCCAAAATAAGTTAGTGTGAGGGACGGACATGTCCGTCCCTCACATTAATTAAGGACTAATAACTCTTAGATTTAAAGATTGGGAATTTTAGTTTCTTTATCTCTAGTAAGGTGAGCACTAATATTGATAGATAGGGTATATGCTAATTTAATTCCTTGAAATGTTTCTCAGAGAAAAAACTTTTTTGGATTTTTATCTGTGAGGGACGGACAAAATTTCTAGAGTTCACCTTCCATGACCCCTCCTATCTTCTGGAAGACATCCAATTACAAATCTCATTGATATTTTCTGTAGCAAGGGTTGTACTAATAATCTGTAAACAAAAATTGACAATAGCATATAATCTCTTCCTAAGAGAAGTATTTTCATAAAAATGCAACATAGTGTCCGTCCCTCACGCTACAAATAATGCACGCAACTTTAGCGGCACGGAAAACACAAAATTTGTGACAAATTTTTCTTTTTTCTTTTAGATTATTAAAATATAATCCTTTCCACCAAATTAAAACCATTTTTTATGGAAATTTGAATAAATCCTATTTTTTCACCAAATGTTACCCAATTTCCGATCACACTCGACCCTATAATATCACCGAAAGCTTGGAAATTGTGCAAATGTAATGATTTGTTGGCTAACATATCAATTTTGAACATGTTCAGAGTATTTGTCAAAAAGTCAACGTCAAAATCAATAAATGTTAGCCCCAAAATGGCTTATTTGACCTGATTTTAGCCAAAACTTGGTAAAAACAAACATTTTCCCAGAACGTAAAATCGGGTTGGTCACTCCCGTAAAACCGAGGGGGTTTTTCATTGCCTACTGGAATCTGATGCGTCCGACTGATGCGACTCATCATTTTGTGCAACAAAGGTTTGAAATAAAATATTATTCAAAATCTGACAAATTCTAATTTTTTTTAACTTACATTCTTCTCAGTTGCTCCTCACTGCAGTGCTATGGGATAACGCAAAAGATGACACGCTGAAAAGGATTGGAAAGATTTGGCATTAATAAAAGTGCAACCTTCCCTGACCCCTATTTTAGCACCAACAATTTGATTACCCCCTACCACCGATACACCTTACCCTCTAAACAGGCAAAAATTGAACTGAAATCAGTTAAATTATTTGAAATAAAATAAACACACTATCTGTAGTCATCTTGTGACTCAATGTTTACATTTTGGTCATCAAACATGTGATGACCCTCCTATATTTCTGTCCAAATATTTATAAGCAGTCAAGTTAGCTCAATCGATAAGGCGTTCGACTATGGTGCGAGAGGTTGCGGGTTCGAACCCTGACGGTGATTAGTTTGCTCTCGTGGAAAAATTGAGTTAGCTTGAAATCCCCCTGGACAAGGAACTCACTGCTTATTGTCTCGTTGTAACCCGTACGAAACTCGGGGAGCTGATCCTGGTTGCGAAGGTTATTTGTGGAATGTCTAGGGTGTGCACTCGTGAAGCTGCAAAGTCCCTGAGTTGTTGTTAAATGGTTATGGAATGATGTGGGGCTGTAGTGGTCAGTGACAACCTGTAAAGTGTGCTGAGGCTTGTGGATCAACGTGTAGGCGTTGTGCCAGCGTAGCACACTATAAATCACTACACTTTTTTTTTTAACCCCCTCCAGTATATTTGGGAGTGGGGACCCACCCCTTCCAAACAAAATGCCAGCCCCACCCCAGCTAGGTTGACAGCTAGCTATAAAAATATAAATACTAATAGGACTCAGCTTTCAATGCTTCTCGATAATAATTATATACTGATGCCTGCTAACTACTACAGTCTACTACATGATCATTCGGACATTCAATCAAATTCAACTAGTATGCATATAAGGGTACTACACCCTGGCCAATTTTTGCCTATTTTTGCATTTTTCTCAAAATTAAAAGCGCATTGGTGACAAGTAAGATATGTATATTATAGGGCAAGGACTACAACTACTGTACTGAAAATTCAGCAACTCAAAGCAAGTAGTTATTGATTTATTGATCAAAATTGGTTTTCCCTCATTTTTGACTGTAACTTGATATCTGTTGTCTGTGCTGAAATAAAATTTCCAGTGCAGTAGTTGTAGTCCTTGCCTCTATAATATACATATCCTACTTGTCCCCAATGCGCTATAATTTGAAAGAAAATGCAAAAAT
Source organism: Amphiura filiformis (assembly GCF_039555335.1). Lineage (NCBI taxonomy): Eukaryota > Metazoa > Echinodermata > Ophiuroidea > Amphilepidida > Amphiuridae > Amphiura > Amphiura filiformis. The sequence continues at coordinate 60,042,456 of NC_092636.1, forward strand.
AAGCACTAAATCTCAGGGTGTAGTACCCCTAAATAATGCAATGCCAATGTTGCATGCCACTGCACTGCAGTGTACACCCAGTGGGCACAGGTTAGGATTTCGACGTTGTATCAACGTTGATACAACGTCGAAATCTAACCTAACCTGATTTCAACCCGATTTCAACCTAGAGATTGGTTGAAATCAGGTTGAAATTTCAACGTCGATACAACGTTGAAATTTCAACCTGATTTCAACCATGTTTCAACCAACTTTCAATGCAAAAATTAAGGAGGTTGAAATCAGGTTGAAACTTCAACGTTGATACAACGTTGACATTTCAACCTGATTTCAACCAATGTTTCAATGCACAACTTAATGACCTTACATAAAATATTATTAGGACGAAATATGCATATGCCTAGTATAATACATGTTTAAAGGTCGATAGCATTGAAATTTTACCCAAGTTTTTCTATATATATTATCCAGGCTGCATGATCTAACGATTTAAACCGAACTTCCGTTCCCTTCTTCAAGTGGCGCGCGCGGCGTGCACTACCTCAAATACTTCCGCGAAAACACCGGGTGGTACGGGGTATGCTATACGGCCCCGTCGCCGCTCAATTGGCGGGCTGATGTTGATATGGGAATTCCTACAACATGGTGAAGTTGGTGCAAGAGACGTTCACAAACACTTGTTAGGGGGGGCTGATGCAAAAGGGTGGGGAGGGGCTTTAGTTTTGACCCTCCTAGGGGTAGAGGAGGGGCCTTGAAAAATTACCAAACATTTTCCCAGGAAAATTGAGTTTATATGATTTTCTATGGGATTGACCCATAATTTTCATGTCAAAGGGGGGGAAGCTGGATTTTTAGAGATCTGAAAGGGGGCGAAAAACTTTCGCGATGATTTTTTTGCATCAGCCCCCTAACAAGTGTTTGTGATCGGTCCCTAATATGCCTATTCGCATATCTTCTAAATATTTTACTAACCCGGTATCGCCCTGGCGTGCATAGCCGGCGCCAATAGCTACGAGGTCGGCAGATCGAGGTCGGCACCCATAGGCCCTCACGTGGGACTGCGGGAGGCAACCGGGTGCGGAGGAGTGGGTGGGCCGGCCGCATCATAGGCCTATGTTGTCGAAAAGCAGGGGAGAGTTAGGGGGGGCACGCCTCTCTAATTTTTTTTCATGGGGACGGCCAGTGTTTATAGGTAGGCCTATACCGCACGTTTGCAAGATATTGTGGGTGGGGACGTGCACGCGTACACAATTGTGTTAACAAGCGTTCGCAAATGTTTGCGAGTACGCACTCATGTTTACAAGTGTTCGTGGGTACGCTTGGGTACATTGCCGCACGCACACACGTTCGCAAGTGTTTGAGAATACGCCACGCGGCGCGCGCAATTGTTTATAAGGGTACGCATGCACATGTTCAAGTCTTTATAGGTACGCACAAGCGTTTGCAAGTTATTGCGGTACGCACGCAGCGCTCGCAAGTGTTTGCAAGTACACATAATGCATACACAAGTGTTTGCAAAAAGTACAAACGCACGTTGCGGGTATGCATGCCCGTTCCCAAGTGTTTGGGAGTATTATAATACGCACGCACATTCGCAAGTGTTTGCGTGAATACACTCGTTCTCAAGTGTTTATGCGCACGCATGCACGTCGCAAGTGTTTGCAAGCACGCAAGCGTATGCGCATGTGTTTATGGGTACGCTTTACGCATGCGCAAGTGTTTATGGGTACGCACTTGTGTTCGAAAGTTATTGCGAATGCGACGCAGCGAAAGCACGTTACGCAATCGAGTTTGCAAGTGTTTTCGAGTACGCATGCCCGTTCGCAAGTGTTTATGGGTACGCGAAATTTATTACGGGTACGCATGCGAGTTCGCAAGTGTTTGCAAGTGCACACTCGCGTTCACAAGTGTTTATAGGTGCGCGCGCGCACATTTGCAAATTATTGAAGGTACGTACGTACGCGCGTGCATAAGTGTTTGTGAGTACGCACGTGCCTTCACAAGTGTTAAGCTGAATTTATACTCAATCGCTTTTGCAGAAAAGCGATTTTCACGCATGCTCAATGTTTACTTACATTTCCAGAGCGTCAAGCCGATCAATCGATTCAAATCGCGGAGGCAAAAACGAGCGTCGCTTTTGCAAGTTGAAGAAATCTCAACTTCCCAGCGATATCGCTTGACACGTGAATGCGTCAACCAATCATATACAACCAACTGGATCTATTATTTTGCTAATTAATTTACCTTTCTCGATTTTTAACTTTTGATGATGAATTAATTCAAAGCAATAATTATTGACAGCAACTGATGTCTTAAAAATGTATTTTGTGGCATTTAGAATATTTTAATTGTCGTCTGCAATCGCTATCGCCGTGATAAGTATAAATGCAAAAGCGATGGGCGATGCATCGCAAAATTCGGCGATTGCAAATCGCTTTTTCAAAAGCGATTAATCGCATCGCTCGGCGATCGAGTATAAATTCAGCTTTAATGGGTAGGCCTACGCACACGCGAGTGCAAAACTGATGCCACTGCCACGAGCGGGATGGCGCATCAATCAATGACATAATGCCTTGAATGTGTCCGTTTGTTTGAACTTGATGTAGGATCTGGATTTGGATCTGGATAGGCAAGCAGTGAATTCTGCATCACGCTAGAGTTGTAGGCTAGTCGGCCTAGGCCTATATCTGAAACATGTTGAAAAACAATTTCATGGATATTCGATAGTTCTGGTCGCATTTTGACCTAAAAACATGTTTCTAATCCACCATGTTTGGATATTCAAAAGTTAAAACAATTTTGGATTAAAATTGTAGTAGTATCGCTTTCGCCCAACACTTTTCCAGAACGGATATTGCCCAATGTACATCAGTAAGCAAAACACAGACGTTAAAAGATCTAGACTGCCCTCAAGCGTTAGACTTCGACGAGCTAGCTGGCGGAATGGCGGCTGTAAGGTCATCGCGCACGCGCAACAGATGCCATAATTACCAGCCACCAGCTCAGCAGATGGAGATGGCGCGAGATCAATTGACACTTCAAACTTTTTATCCTGTATACTACTTCATATTATTTAAAACCAATATCCCTTGTAACTTTCACTAAAAAACTGCAGACAATATTGCAGAATGCATGAATATCGAATGGCAACTCCACCGTCACTGCCAATGCAACGCCGCCGCCGCGCCGGTGAGTATCTCACGTCGATAAGCTTATATTAGGCAAAATAAAAAAATAAACATGTTTCACGTCCCCTCCCGCTTCCTTTTTTGAGGTTTTCTCAAATAAATTTTTATTTTTTGAAATTCAGTAATAACTTTTCAAAAAATATGTCTAGGAAGTTGGGATGCTTTCTATAGCCTTGTTAAGATACAAGAAACATTTTAGGAAGGTTTTGTGATCATTAGAGGGGGTGTAACTCTCAGAACAACAAATAAAAAGGGCCTCCTCCTTTTTCCAGGCATTATTGTATGTACGGATTTATGCGCTAAAACAGCTCTAAGTATGGGTATTTACACCAATTTTGCGATAAAAAATAGAAAATAAAAAGCCCCCTCTTCCTCCTTTTTTTTGAAAACCCGGACGTGAAACATGTTTTATTTTTTACTTGGCCTTATAAAAACTTATTATTTTTTACATGTTTATATTTGTTTACATGGTTTATCATGTTCATTAATGTTTATTAGTGCTAGCATTCCGAACATGAGTTCGCCTACATGTAATAGCTTCAAGCTTATAAACTATTCAGAAGCAGAAGTAAATCGTCATCGTGTCAGTTAATAGCCTATGATGAGTCATTGTCAGGCATGCAGGTTCGTTTCAGTTGATTTAGTGGCTGGGCGAGGGAAAAAAGGAACAAAATTGCTTCTTTAAATTTTTGGTATCGGCAGTGCAGTCAGTGAGTGGCAGTAGAATTCATGTGAATTCATTGGAATTAGGTAGTCTTTGACTTTGTTTGTATAATTGCACACGAAAGTCATGAAAGTGGCGCATTCGAAGCTAGGGTTTACAGCCATCAAATGTGTGTCACTCGACTGCGCCCATGGAACGGTCCCAAAATCTTGATGTATTCACCTAAAGTTTGGTACCGGTAGTCATGGTAGTGATGTTCATGTAGGCCTGTAATAAATTACAGTGATATCTGACCAGCTCGTAACAGAATCGCATTACCGAATGGCCTACACAGTTTATACACAGCCCGGGTGCAGCACATACACCTACGTGAACTGTGCTGTGAGTACCAAATCCAAATAAGTCTTGCCTTTTCGCCGATATCCGATCGCACTGTCATCTCAAAACTATATTCTACCCACAAAGTATGTGCTGTGTGTGCCTATGCGTGTCACGCGTACACTTTGCAAAAGCCTTCTGGTACCAGCGTTGAATTTACAACATGGATTTGCATTGCAATAAAAAATGCTCCACACTTTCAAATATTTGCTAATTAATCATTTCGCTAATACATGGGTGCAGGGCGTTAGTCCGACATGCCGCTACTCCGACAATGCTGCTAGTCCGAATCTAGATAAGCATATACACTCTGCCAGTCCAACACGCCTCTAGTCCGAAACTGAAAACCACTGCGCTAGTCCGAAACTGAAAACCACTGCGCTAGTCCGAATCTGGAAAACACTCCTTCAGTCTGACATTGCGCTAGTCCAAATCTAAAAAATACTGCGCTAGTCTGAAACTGAAAACCATTGCGCTAGTTCGAATTTGCTTTTGCGCATGCTTTTTCAAACTAGCACAGTTTTTTTCATTTTTCGGACTGACACACCCCTGAGTAAAGGGAATTTGTGTAGTCAGACTAGCGGCGTGTCGGACTAGAGGCAGGTAAGATTAACAGCCAGCGATCGAATTCAACGGTATCGCATCGCAAAATGCGATGCAATTTCCATCAACTGCTATGCACTTTTCCAAAATGATGGCAGATCTGTGCAAAGAGTACATTACGAGCTGAGAAAAGCAGCTCCCTGGTTGCAAGTAAAAAGAGTGATTTATAGCTCACACCAAAAGCCAGCTCTCCTCAAAGCAAAAGACCTGCCCGATTGACAGCCTCGTCTCCCATTTTTCTTCACAAAATTGAGATTTTTGAACAAAGCTTCTGATGGTGTTAAAATTTATCTACACACTATGATTTTAACATTTTACCCGCGGATATTTGTAAATAATTTACCTTGAAACTAAATTAAAGGTATAAAGTGATCACTGATCAGATTTTTCCGTAAATATTGTGTTTTGTACCTCGCATTGAGGCCACTTCAAATTTTGAGGCAAAGTGCAATAGCCGTTTTGATGTTAAAAGTTAAAATGTGTTTCACAACAGCCCATTGTGTGGTAGTAGCTGGTAGTATACCACAATTGGGGATGAGGCTATCACTTTTCCGTTCATAACATCTAAACGGAATATATTTCTGGCCTAAAATTTCACTGGGATTATGAGAAAAATATGAGCTTTCTTCTGATGCCAAAATCTCAATTTTGATAGGAAAAAGTGGGGGATGATACTGTCGATCAGGTCACCTAAGTATGAAATTCTTATTTGCTATGGAGAATACATGTCACATGTATGTACATTCAATATTTGTTAATCAAAAAATTGAATCGTTATATCTTGGTGAAATATTAGGGAGGAAATTAGGTATTTTGGTGATTTTGTTCAATTTTGTTCATTTGATATTTATAACTGATTAATGATTATGCTAATTATGTTTTTTTTGTGTATGTTTGATTTGCAGTTGACCCAGCTTATCAATGTATGGAGATGTAAATGGATTGATTAAATCTATGAAGAGTCTGTTACTGGGGTCTTTGAAGACACAATTGATCTGTTGTTGGGTACTCGGCGACGGTAAGTAGAGTCATGACAACAACAAAACTGTTATCATGCATCATGAATTGGGGGCAAAATATGTTACATACTCAAAATTAGAAATACATATGGCCATGCATCACCATGGTTCAAAAATATAGTTTTATTCCTCTCTAATTTACTAACTTTCCAGATGTGCTAATAAATTATTGCAGCCGATCAAAAAAAGCAAACCTGTTTTATGACATTATCAATCAAAAATTTTCCTTCATGTACGTCCCACATCAAATTTCCTCATCAAATTTTCATTAAATGATTTTGAACTTTTACAACAGTAGGGTAAATCCTTCAAGAAATCTGACCTTTGGAACATTTTGGAACATTTTGGAGCATAAATGAATTAATGCTTAGTACATTTTAAACATACCGTATAGGAAAAGCCTAGACCCATGGCACAGAATACAGTAACACTTGACACTTGACAGTAACACTTGTTTCACAGGGGCATGATGATTTGAAAAAGGGACCTCACTCACCTCTGGACATCAATCTACAATGTACTTCATGAGAGCTGCCATCGTTACAGGAAAAACCATGCTTTTAGAATGGAGCGCACATATTCTTGTTGTTTATTCAACCTTCACATTTGTCACACAATTCTATAAAGTACCGTAGCAGCATTCAGCAAAAATCAGTTGTGCTGAATTAAATCACCTTTGGTAGTAAGTGACATTAATCAGACTATCTTTAAAGATCTGAAGATGGACTAAGATGGACTTTACATACGAATGACACTTTATGTGTCGTGTTGAAAACTTGTGGAAGAGGTAGCCCAGTCAAATTAAGGTAACTAAGGGCTTGACCTATCACTAATTGCAAGTTTGCAACACCTCTCAAACTTGAGACGAGACATGATATAGCTGTTATCTTCAGTAGATAGCACTATGCACTGAATAAGGCCAAGAAAAATGTTTGCTTGCCCTCCAGTGGGACTTTTGCGGTGGGTTGGTCAGTTGGAAATTTTTTTTTTTTTTAATATCTCGCTACTGTATAGGCCTGTAGGCAATGAACATTGGTCATGTGGAAAGATTACATCAATACTTCACAGTCTTGCATATTGAAGGTCTGAAGTGATTTTTAAAATCACTTCAGACCTTCAATATGCAAGATACACCATAGAAATTGATTCAATTTGAGCGACTGCACATTGATGCATGAATGGATAGTTATTAAATACAGTAGATAGTACTATACACTGTAATCAGCAGATCAGTTATCTTCAGTAGATAGCACTATGCACTGTAATCAGTGGATCTGTTATCTTCAGTAGATAGCACTATGCACTGCATAATCAGTATAGTATTTGAGTGTTACTTTCAATAGATAGTACTTTACACTGCGTGATTAGTGGTGTATTTGTCTCCTATCATCAGTTGATTGGTTCCATTTTTGTATCACCTGAACTTCAGGATGGGACTTAGTAATCACTATTTCTGTCTGTCCGTGTGGATGGATTGATGGATGTGGGGGGGGGGGGGGGTGGATGTGTGTGTATGTCCGGAGCTGTATCTAGGGAACCGTAAGACCTACGGGGACGCTACTAGGTGAGAGGAAGGACATCTGAGTTTGCTCCGCAACATATGTTTTCGGTAAAAAATATGCAAATTAACATAGCTAATTTGCATCATTTATGCGAAAATCAGCGTAAATTGATAGCGGCGTTTGTGGACAGACTACTTCAAGATCTGTCGGGTAACGAAACCTGGTGACAGAAATGATACACACCTGCTAATCACATGATTAGTTTTTCGTGAAAAGTATGCGCATTTAGTTGTTAATTTACATAATTTAAGCGGAACGCTTTTACAAATATGGTAGGATATCTGAAGAAATTCGCCTTCTGGAGCTGTATCTGGGGATCCGTAAGAACCCTAAGCGCTATGATGATGAAACTTGGTAGGGGGTAGCATGACCAGAGGATCTTGACCTGATTCGGTTTTCTGCACAAAATATGGTAATTAAGTACCTAATTTGCATAATTTATGTGTACAATGCAAAAACCTATTTTCTCGGAGACTAAGTGTCGCACATTCTTCAAATTATTGTATTGGTTAGTGGGTCAAGGTCACCCAAGGTCATCCAGGGGTTATCCGAGGTCAAATTACTAAAAACTGTCGTATGGGCACGAAACTTGGTGGGTAGTCAACATTTAGGGACCGTGCATTCACACAAACACTTGTAAGGGGGGCCTGATGCAAAAAAGGGGGCCCTGAAAATTTTTGACTCCTAAGGGGGGCCCTGAAAAAAATGACCACAAATTTTCCTGGAAAATTGAGTTTATATGCTTTTCTATAGGGTTGACCCATAATTTTCATGTCAAAAAGGGGGGGCCCTGAAATTTTTGAGGACTGTAAAGGGGGGCCTGAAAAATTTTTGTGATGAATTTTTTTTGCATCAGGCCCCCCCTTACAAGTGTTTGAATGGTCCCTTATAGTCAAATTTTTAAAGGTAATTTCAGGGTCATCCCAGGTCACCCAGGGGTCATCTGAGGTCAAATTACTAAAAACTTGTATGGGCATGAAACTTGTTGGGTACAGTCAACATTTAGAGCAAAATTTTCAAAAGGTCATTCCGAGGTCATCCAAGGGTCACCTGAGGTCAAATTACTACAAACTGTTGTATCATGGACATGAAACTTGGTGGGTTCAGTCAACATCTAGAGCCAAATTTTTGGAAGGTCATTTCGGGTCATCTAAGGTCATCCATGGGTCATCTGAGGTCAAATTATTAAAAAATGTTGTATGGGCATGAAACTTGGTGGGTACAGTCAACATTTAGAGTCAAATTTTGGAAGGTCATTTCAGGGTCATTTGAGGTCACCCAGGGGTCATCTGAGGTCAAATTACCAAAAACTCATATGGCCATGAAACTTGGTGGGTACAGTCAACATTTAGAGCAAAATTTTCAAAAGGTCATTCCGAGGTCATCCAAGGTCACCCAGGGGTCATCTGAGCAGCCCTCGAAATTAATGATCTGAAGGAGCACGGCAACTTTTTAGGGCAAGTTGAAAATTGCCTTGGATTTTCACTGAAAAAGTAAGGCAGCACGGCAGTTTGTAATATTTCAGGAGGGCATCATGGCAACTGTTGGAAAATTTGAGAAGGGCACCAAGGCAATTTCTCTCAAAAGTGAAGAAAACAAACAAAACAAAGATAGATGATTTTTATAATGAAGGGCAGGGCTGGGGCACTGGACGGCAACTTCATTAGAGGGCACAACAAGTGACTGCCTTGGGTAAAGGATATATTTTGAGGGCATTACGGCAGTGGGGATGGGCACCCACGGCAAAATGCCATGGGTGCCGTGGGTTAATTCAAGGGCTGCATCTGAGGTCAAATTACTACAAACTGTTGTATCATGGGCATGAAACTTGGTGGGTTCAGTCAACATCTAGAGCCAAATTTTTGGAAGGTCATTTCGGGTCATGTCTGAGGTCAAATTATTAAAAAATGTTGTATGGGCATGAAACTTGGTGGGTACAGTCAACATTTAGAGTCAAATTTTTGGAAGGTCATTTCAGGGTCATTTGAGGTCACCCAGGGGTCAGCTGAGGTCAAATTACCAAAAACTCACATGGGCATGAAACTTGGTGGGTACAGTCAACATTTAGAGCCAAATTTTTGGAAGGTCATTTCAGGGTCATCTGTGGTCAAATTAGTAAAACTGTCAAATGGGCATGAGACTTTGTTGGTACAGTCACCATCAGCCAGGTAATTGTGCCCAACTGAGAACCACCAAAATTTAGGTGTCCAAGGTCAAATTTCAATATTGGTCCAATCAAGCTCAAATTGAACAGGCCAATACCAAAAGTAATCGCAAAGGCAGGTGGACGCGAAAGCAGGCGAGACTTGTGGTTCGAGAACCGCCTTGTTTTCTATGCCCCCTGTGGTATCCACGAGGGGTCGAAGGTCACAGTGGGACCAAAACTGAAAAACAGTCCCATCATGTTGTAATGTATCTCATATTGTTCCTCTTATCACCAATGATCACGGGGAATAAAAAAATGTATTGTCATATTTTTCTACAGTGCTTAGTTCAGAAGTTAAATAGGTCAAATGTCAAAACTTTTTTCAGTGTTGCTAGTCTTCAGGAAATTTCCTGATTACAGGAAATTTTACTTGGGTGATCCTGTACAAATGTATAGGCAATGCACATTTTCAGGATATTTTTTGCCATTTCAGGATTTTTGACATCACTGACTGGCACAGAGGTCAAATTTTAAAAATGGTCAGATTTCATCGAAACTGGTGTCATATTACTCCCCTTAACAGAAGAAATCTAAAGTCAAACATGTACTTAAGTTACAATTTTGGTGTAATTTGTATTGTTCTGTCCCCTTGGCCTTGAGAGTTAATGTAGCCAAAGTCCAATATAGAAATATGTACTGAATATGCATAACCTTTGACCCATGATTTCATCCGATTCTGAGATTATAAATATTTCTCAAACAAATTATTTTCCAATTTCGGTTGTAGAGAGGAGTAATTTGAGACAAAACAGGATTGAATCGGTGCATTTTGAAAATTTGACCACTATGCAATGAGGTATTTGATATTTGACCTAATACCACATGAACTAAACACCAAGACTACTCTCTAAATTCCTAGGATTTAAAAATAAGTCTAAGAGACTTGTTAAAATGACAAAACTTTTGACAGACTTGAAATTCAAATCTTTATTAGAGTATAATTTAAATCCATTAAATTTGAATTTTAAGTCTTTTCAAGGTTTTGTCATTTTAAGTCCCTGGAATTTAGAGAGTACTAAAATTAGAATAATTGTATCTCGCTGGCACATAACTACCGGTAATAGTAAGTAACCTTCATGTAGATAGGTCAAAGCCTGGGATATTAAAATTATTTTGAAGATGTTAATTGTGTGTACTGTGTATGCAAAAGTCAAAATGTTGTGTATGCAATAAATAAAATGACTCCCCAAATTTGCTTATGTTTTGAAACTGTGCTTTTGTTTGATGTATTTAGTGGTTTTTCTTATAAGGCTGTATCAAAATGATTGTTACCTAACAGTTTCCAGTACAAGTATATAATATTATGTACAAGACTGCAACACAAAATCACATATTAAATTTGGGGATTAATATATAATGTTTTGACATTTCAAGAGAATTCTATGTGGCTAATGTCACAACTAATGTGTATCAATCACTTTGATGCAGCCTGTAATATAGCCTCCCATATATTTTTTGTGTGCCAGAATCTGAGAAATTAATTCTTGCTCAATTTTACCCTCCCCGAGGACACATGAATACTGTAAAAGTGGATATTTTCACAGAATATTAATATAATTATGCTTTTCCTGCTTAACTCAGATACCACAAAAATAATAATGCTCAATTGAAAATTATATTCTTTCATGTTTAGGACTGCGAGAATACTCACAAATTAAAAGAACCAGTAGTTGATAATTGGCAAAGCACACAAAATTACATACTGTGTGAAATTTCCACTTTTTATGTCAAAATTGTTTGTCATAGGCCAGAGGTTTAGGAAATTTGGTAAATATCTGCTGTGCAATGATAATTCTCTGGCCATGGTTAGTGATGGCTGGCAAAAGGAGGGAAACAGTGCTATACCCTTAGGTGACGAAAAAAGAAACCTGTTCTACCGGCCCGACCGACCCTGATTTTCCAAAATTTGGGAAACAAATTTTTCCTGTACAAATGATGAAATGAATGCCGAATATATCAGGAAAAATTGTTTGTTTGTATTTCCGTAAATTGCAAAATATTACAGATTTTGTTGATTTTTAGGCCCAACTTTAAAAGGTACGTCCACCCGTAGAACAAGGTTTTTTTGCCGCCTTATCTACATGTATGAGGCAAAATAAATTCACACCAAAAACCAGATTCTTGTTCAGCAACTTATTTCTTATATTATTTGATAAATAAAGTTTGTAAAGAGTGAAGCTCAGACAAACTGGCACTCTAAATAAAGGAGAGAAAATATCAGACAGTTCGATTCGATTGATACAAAATGTAGCACTAACACTGCATGATCAACAGTTTTCATGCCCCTTCAGTAGATAGCACAATATACTGTATAATCAGCTCCAACAAAATAGTACAAGGTGCTATCGTTCATGAAAGTTCATCTGTGTTGGTATAAATCATGATTTTGATTTAAACTTTTGATCCAAACACAAGGAATTAATTCCTACCTCGGAATTTTCAGATGGTACTCCATCTTTCATCAGCGAGTGAGTGACTGTATCAGGTCGTGATCTTTTTGACCTTTGACCTGATAACAGACTCGTAGACTCCTGAGAGTTTGAACCGGCCCCGGTGCTATATTGGGTTTGGGATTTTCTTTTGCTACATTAGTGGAACTATCACGATTACACATTGAGGGAAAATGCATTAGTTCGTTGATTTTGTTTAATTTTGACCAAAACAGGTGAATTTTATATGGAAAAAAAAAACTAAAATTTAAGATATTGGAAATAAAAAAGTATACCAATGTATTGATATGAATGTGTGCATCAAAGAAGTGAATCATGGCAACTTCCTAAAAAGAAAGGTTTTTGACCTATCTGACCTCTTGAAAATCAAAGGTAAGCATAAAATGCTTGTTTTTGGCTTTAAAATGCAATTTTGAGCTAAAAATTGTCATTTTTTGTCAAACATTTTATTTTTTACTTGCTATACACAAGTTTTTATTGCAACTAATATTATTTATATGAACTAGTACCACAATTTTAGGATAGTTGCAGGAGTCACAGGTTGGTCAGTTACCATAGCAACCACATTTCCCACCATTTTCAGTCGATTTTGGTGGCAAAACTGCAAGAAACGATAATTTTATGTTGATCTTCGATTTTCAAGAGGTCACCTTGGTAAAAACATCTGGTTTCAGGAAGCTCTCATGATTGACTTTTTTGATGTGCACATTCATATCACTGCATTGGTATACTTTTTATTTCAAATATTTTAAATTCTTTTTAAAAATTTAATTTTTTACCATGTAAAATTAACTTTTTTTTTTTTTTTTTAACAAAATCATGAAAATAAAGCATTTCACCCAAAATATAGCATGAAGATATAAAGACAAAATTGTTTGTTAACAAATATTGAATACACATGTGACATGTATTCCCCACAGCAAATATGAAGTTCATACCATATTTCAGGGGTAGCGTTAAGGCCCGAAAGTCGGGGGTTGTTTTCCCATGTTTTTCACTCCCGAGCTTGCAGAAAATCCACATGCACGGGGAGAAAGTTAAATCTTGGGGGTGAAAAATATTTTGCAGTGTAGTCAGGGGTAGGAGTTAGGTCCAAAAGTAGAGGGTCAGAGTTCACCCCCGAGCTTGCACATATTCCCAATATAGAGGGTGAAAAATTGATATTTTTTAAATTTGGGGGGTCATTCACCCCCCGATTGGGGGTTAACGCTACCCCTGCCACATTTACTTTCAAAGTTCTGTTTTAGTAATTGGCATTTTTGGTAAAAAAGGAAAAAAAATCACAAAAACTGCACTTTCAAACCAAATAATTCAGCTCACGTCACTTTTTAGAAATGCCAGCCGGGTTAATCAGAAAGACGAGACTCTTATGGTTAATTTTAACCCCACTGGCACCTTTGTCCAAAAATTGAGCACGAAATGGTGCCCGGAAACCTGGGCCAGAGTTTGAAGTTGATCGGTTATTGCGCTGAAGCTGCACAGTGGATTTATGAATTTGCTTCTGTCCAGACAGCCAGCCAAACAAACAAACAACCAGGCAAGCAGACAGGCAACCATCTGGATGATATCATAAGCCCCACATATGTGTGTGTGTGGGGGGGGGGGGCCAATAAAAATACAATAATGAAATAAATATTAGAATTTCTGTGAGGTGAGCCAAATCCACAGACATTTTTCAGGAATATCTTGTGGATGGAAAAGAGTAAAGTGTCAATAAAATGACTAAAAATGGGACATGAAATTGACAAATGTGGTCAAAAATTGGGCTTTGCCCCACTAAAATTCTGGCTATGCCACTGGATTAGGATAAGTGCTGTATTTTTCTGGAATTGGGAGTAATTCCAACAGGATCCATTTCACATGCATCCATCCCACAAAATCTAGCTCACACAAAAACATCAAAAGTCTATGAAATTTCGAGTGTTACTTGTGTTCAATCACACATTTTAGGTTGTCAGATTTGGTGTGAACAAGTTTCCTCTGTTTTTCCTAATAACACTGGCTCAGTTCCTGGAGCGGGGTAGGGCAATTGGTTAGTGCTAGGGAGGGTCTGTGACATCAGGACTGGACAGGTCTACTTCATCAGCATCTGAAGCTTCCTTCCAAATCATTGATGGTCAACATGATTAATAGGCTCTGCATTTTAAGTCATCCTGGCTGATGTTGAAAAAATGCAGCAAACAACAATGTATCACAGGACTTCTCCAGTACCATCATAGCAGGGGAACTTCTCTTGAGCTGACCATTCAGGTGTTCAATCAGAACATGGATATCCGGGTTGATCTATGAGCTCTGAAAAACAGTGAGAGAGAAAGAGATCAAGAGAGAAAATTATAATCAATGTGCAGAATGTATTAAATATTTTTTTCAAATTTTCAGTTAAAACATACCATGCACAAACAAGTTGACTATCAACAGGGTTCGGTTTTTGCTGACAAAGTGGCAATAACTGGCAAAAACCTATTTTGCCTGGTTTAAACCGCAAAATTGCAAAAACTTATGTATAGTCACTCAAATATTAACAAGTACACAGAAAGCTCATAAACAGTAAACATACAACTTTTAATGAATCATTAAACAAATTTTTTGTCTCATCAAGTCCTTAAAATGAAAATGTTTTGAATTTGATATGCCAGATGCACTAAGTGAGCAATGAAAATGCATGCCTTTAATTTCTTAACATGTTATTTTTAATTACAAAATCTGGTCTTGTTACACTCCGGAAAATAATTTTTTAATTTAATAATTCATTTTGAGATCAAAAATCTGAACTTTAAATCACTTTTTAGTTTTTGCCATTTTGCCGGCAAAAACCGTTTTGCTAAGCGGTTAAAACTGTGGTTAAAACCGCAGCTTTTTCCACCTGCGGCAAAAACCTGTGAACCCTGACCATCAAGTAGTGCATTTTCTGATTCACAACTAGCTTCCCATAACTTACTGACCTATCTCAGCTACACCTATATGGAAAAACAAAAATGGCAGTGACATACATATGAATGTATTGCATGGTTTGGAGCCCACAAAAGAGGGTCTGGACTCACACCGACTCACTGCGGCATAAACCTGCGAACCCTGACCATCAAGTAGTGCATTTTCTGATTCACAACTAGCCAGTGTTCGAAATATGCCTCAAAAAGTTACAGGCCAGCCAGGCTTGACCTTAAAAAGTTAAAAAGGCAACTAGATGCCAGTCAGAAAAGTTACTGGCCAGGCCAAAAAGTTACAGGCCAATGACCGCCCCTATTTCGAACGCTGCAACTAGCTTCCCATAACTTCAAATACTGACCTATCTCACCTATCTCAGCTACACCTATAAGGAACAACAAAAAGGGCAGTGACATACATTATGAATGTATTGCATGGTTTGGAGCCCACAAAAGAGGGTCTGGAATCACACCGACTCACTGCTAAAAAACCCAAAGTTTTATACCCCTAAAAAAGTTGTTCAATTTTTTTAATTTCTTTTTATGGCCATCTTTTTTCCACATGTTGCCAGTACTTGTAACAAACAAGGTGGTTCTAAAACAGTTAAATAGAGTGGAGGATGCAGATGCTAAGGAGTTGGAGGTACCGCTTGGGGGGGTAACATAGCAAATAAGTCCCCATTGAGGCCTTTTCTAAAACAGTCAAATACAGTTGTGTTCACATTTTGAGTTACACCCGGTGTAAACTTACGCTAACATTGATGAAAATTCCACAATATTTTCCCTACTCCTACCGCATATCCACACCTAGCCTACACAGAGCACTATGCCGACCAGTTCCACCAAGCATTCCGTCTGGTCGGCGTAAACATCAGCTACCACTTTCTGTGACCTTTTTTGCCGCCCTTTCTAATTACAGATAATATGTAATGTCTTAGTTCTGATCAACAAAAGGTCAAACTTACACCAGTTCTGCTGGGTGTACGTCGAACAATGTGAACACAACTGTTATGCCTGCATGCTCCCAACAAAAAAAATCATAAATAAATAAATTACCTGTTACATTGTATTCTTCCTCTGCTTCTGTGCTTTTGAACAGAAGTCATCATTCATAGTTTTAAAGCATAGCCAGAATCTGTGAGAAGTCCCTGCAGATGTTCATTCTCAAAAGTGCAGCTGAGATGCAATATATACAACTGTCATCATGCTGCTTGATCAAGATTGTGCCATTACTTTGAAGATTCTGCCCCTGGCGTTGATGATACTAAGTTACCTGTATTCATGAAATTAACAGGAGATTAAGTATTAAATACATGATGGAAGTACACTGCATTGTTGTCTTTGTTGACATATAATTATAAATGCATGATCATCTGTGATGAGTTTAAAACCTGAAAATCAGTTTTAGGTTTAACCTAAAATACACAGCAGATGGTACAAAAACTCAACTGGTAATGATATAGTAGAATACGATTCCATGAAAAAATTTCAGTAGTACATGAAGTGCCTATTTAAAAATAGATAATAATTTGTACATATTCCACCATGCCTATTTCATACTTGCAACACATTTTCAAGCGTTAAAATGGCTTTCCAAGCATCAACTGGCATTCAAGCTCGCTTGTTAAACATGGTGGTGTGTATAATACAAATAAATAATGGATGAATGGACCTTGCAGGAGACCTCTCCTACTGTAGTAACAACCGAGGCATCACCCTCATTGACATCGCCGGAAAAGTGTTTTCAACCATTCTACTCCAGAGAGTAAAAGATGAAGTGGACCTGAAAATGAGAGACAACCAAGCAGGCTTCAGAAAGGGCCGTTCTTGTCAAGACCAAATTTTCAGCCTAAACCAGATCATTGAGAAGTGTTTGGACCAACAGCTACCCTGCCTCATTAATTTCATTGACTTCAAGGCTGCTTTTGACTCAGTGCACAGGCCCTCCCTGTGGGAAATTCTGCACATCTATGGAATACCTCCCAAGATAATTAACATCATAAGGAGTTCATATCGGGACACAATATGTGCAGTAAAAGCAGAAGGGACCCTTTCTAGCTGGTTCAAGATCATCACTGGAGTCAGACAGGGTGACATCTGGTCTCCATTACTCTTTGGCTTAGCCATTGACTTCATCATGAAGAGGGCTGTTGATGAAAACAACAGAGGATTAATCCTATTGCCAAGGAGGAGTTCAAGACATCCAGAAGAAAAGTTAGCTGATCTGGATTATGCTGATGATATAGCTCTCCTTGAAGAGACTGATGTCAAGATGGCAGAGACAACAGAAGCCATCCGTGTTACTGCCGGTAAACTAGGACTCCAGATGAGCTATAAGAAGACAGAGATCATGTCCATTAGCCGATCCAATGTTGCAAAACCAGCTGTCCACCTAGGCAATGAAGGTCTCATCAAAGTAGTTGACCATTTCAAGTACCTTGGTGCCTACTGCAGTGCTGACGGGTCCAATGTCAAAGAATTGAATAACAGAATCGGTAAAGCCACAGGAGCCTTCAGAGAGCTGGACAAGGTGTGGAAGGATCGTAACATCAACATGGAGACCAAGCTGAAGTTCTACAATGCTTGTGTGATCTCCACACTCCTTTATGCTGCTGAGTGCTGGACACTCACAGAGAGGGACGAGGCTAGACTTGATGCCTTTGACATGCGCTGCCAACGCAAAATTCTTCGAGTGATATGGTCACAACATATATCAAATAGCTGTATTCGATCCAAGACCAAACAGCCCCAACTCACATCAGTTATCAGAAAGCGCCGCCTACAGTGGTTTGGCCATCTGCAACGAATGGATGGAGACCGCACCCCCAAGAGGCTCTATCATTGGAAGCCAACCCATGGGAAACGCAAACCTGGTCGTCCTAAGACATCATGGAGAGACGTCATCCACAGAGACATCTCAAGGCTGGACCTAGGGTGGACTGTAAAGGAGGCTGAGGTTGCAGCTTTGGACCGTAGGACTTGGAAGCATCTCTTGAGCCAGGCAGCATGTGCAGAAATGCATGAAGCTGACTGGTAGGTAGGTAGGTAGTTAAATATTTGAAAATATTTTCGGCCAAATTTTTCCTCAATTTTGGCGAAATTTCAAAATATTAGCAAAATTGGGCTATTTTTTTATAAAAAAAGAAATTGAGAGAATTTTGAAAAAAGAAAGGCCGAAAATGCTACGGTACCAATGATTGCAGCATGTCCCTGTATGGTCAATCATTTGTACTGAGTACCCCCCGACCAATACATGTATCAGGGCTGCAGTGGCAGTTTTCATGCCCATTCAGTGAACATTTGCCTAATCCTATGAAAATATGCATAAACAATATGTATACAATATGGCTCAAAATAGCTCAAAATAACATAAGCTTTGAATCATAAACAATCAAATCATATGTATAGTGGGTCTATGATACATCAGAAGGCCTAGATGAGACTCTAATATGTAGTTCACCTCAAGTTCAGTAAATCGGTACTGATATGCACAAATCAATTATAAAACTACTGCACATTGTGTTGACTACTGCACATCATGTGTGTGATACCTACGCTGAATGCGTGCATGGAATATTTTTATTTTGACTCACTTGTTACTAGAGAATTTGGCTTAATTTGTTGCTAAGCACCCGGATGTCCACGCCCACATGTCCACTTAGAAGTACAAAGTAAATAGACCTCGGCAACTGCAGGTATGAGAATATATTCTTCAATGCAATGCGCCTAACTGCTTCTTTGGCGCGCCAACTGTTGCACGATTTGTACTTGCCGGCGCACCGCTGCGTCACATTTTTTTTTAAACACGCAGTGCGTGTAGGATAAAGCATCGACCCCAGGTGCCACAAATTTGGTTTGTACTTCTATGTGGACAATCACTGTAGTCATGTACAGAGCTAGACTGCAAGTACATGCTAAATGCAATGTTCAAAAGATGACCGAGAAAATATGGAAATGAGTAGGCCTAATTAAAATCAAAATTGTAAGTGATTTTGTTCCAAACAAGTTTACCAAGTCAACAACAGCCCGTTCCTGAGGAAAATAATAATACATTGTTGTACTTCTAAATCTAAGCCAAGCCAGTGGTGTAGCATGGGTCATCACATTGGGGGGGCACCGACCATGATTGGGGGAACTGAGTCTGATTGGGGGGCACAAGCCATTTTCCGGCAATTTTCCTATGGGATTTTTTTAATTTTCAGATCGATTGGGTCAGATCGATTGCCCCATGAAACTATGCCACTGAGCAAAGCAATTGGTGTAAATCATTATTTATGATAATCGATCAATGCACTGACTTCATAACACATCTTTTTGTGAGAATAAAAATAAGTACCGTATGCCGACATATCATGCAAGCCTTGCTCGATAAGCCTAGCCACAAATTTGCTCACCGATAGCTTCACATTTGAGGTTAGAGACCTTTGCATTTAAAATCTAGTCTGATTTGCTGAAGTGATGACACCGAATAGCAATGGAAGTTCAGAAGTAAACACAGCCGATGGGCGATCGCATAAAAAATGTTGCTTGTTCAAAATACATGATTAGGCAAATTTAAAAAATACAGTTGACGGATTGAAATAACTTTAATCCAAATTTCAACATTAACAGAATAAAAATGTCAATGATGTCTGACTGAAAAACGATAGCAACATTGGGCCTACTTGCAGTGCGTGTACAACTGTACATTATACTTTTACGCGCGCAATCATGCCGCAGAAATATACATGCAAGAAACCACGCTAAGCCAACAGCGACGCTAGTACAGGGATATATATGATGATTTTTTATTTTTGGGTGGATCATTATAGGCAAATGATGTAGAAAATACATGTCACCCAATGCACCACGCAATTGAATAGCAGACCGGCACTGCACAGTAGGCCCTACTGGCTTTTGGCTGGTTACCAGAGCAGTTGTACTTGTCTATGTAATCCACGATGAATCGGCAATCAGAGCCTACAAAAAGTGGCGCATATCATGGCATTGGGAATTGATGCAAATTTTACGCGTACAATCAGTCATACTCATACCTAGAAAGGATCAAATTCAAATTGAGAAAATATTCTAGGTATGACTTAATTGTTGTACTAAGCCAACGCAGCACGCTCACGCTGAACTTCCATGACTTCAAACCTTTTGCCGGTGACCCAAGGTAGATATACAGACTATCTATAGCATAGAATGCATAACTATTGTCATGATTGTGTCATGTGCAAATTCAAAGCTGGAGTTCTCGAGTAAGGCACTGTGCAGTGCATGCAGTAAATAGTCGGCAGTTCGGCATACATGGCATAGTACTAGTACTACAGAGTATATCAGCATGATCAGTATACAGGCCCTTAAAGCTTAAACTTACCGCTGAAAACTTAATTTGTGGACTTGATGTTCCTTGTCGTTTAGTCTCTAATGGAGCAGAACAATTCTGCACCATTCTGGCGTGCCTTTGTTTACTTTTTTAATGAATTATAATCAAAAGATCAGCTCGCATCACAGTGGCTCCATCAGCTCGCATGCAATCAGTTGAAATTTGTAACCGGAAGTTGATGCGAACGTCGTGACCTTTAAAGACATCATAAATAGTACACATGGTTCACTCTTCTTTGCTACAAGTGAACTTCGACGTAGGAGACTGCGAAAATTACTTGCCACCAAGCGCCAAGTTTTTGACGGTGATTCCCGATTCTTCTGATCATGTGCTTAAGCAATGGTAGAGCGGTAATTAAACACGGCACCATGGCACTCGCTTAACTGGCTTGAAGCAAAAGGAGTTGTACGCGTACGTGTGACGAACATGAACTTGAGGCCTAAATTTGCAAATAAAACAGGTTAGTAAACATTTAAATTTTCTTTAAAGGTCTACTTGACTTTTGGACACATTGCTGGATGTATATTTCAACTTGGTTTTCCATTTTGTATCATCAGGATATGTTAAAATAGTTAAGCTTACTGAGCAGTTAAATTTATATGCCTGCTGCACATGACATGCATGCTGTACAATCATGAATGCACCATTCGACAGACACGAAACAATGCCTTGAAGTTGACATGCTTAATGACTTGTAGGCCTATTTGTACAAGACCCAGTCATGCCAGTTTGGAATATTTGCTGGGGGGGCAATCAGGCCCGTAGTCTGGATTGATGGGGGGGTATTGATTTTGAAAAAGTGGACTTTTTTCCAAATTTGGAACTTTTTGGACTGGGCGGATTTGGACATTTTTGGACGGACCAAGAAGGCATAAAAACCTCTATTTTTTCGTCGCTTCTGCGCCATAAATGGGACTTTTGGGTTAAAAAAGGGGAACTTTGTGGGCCTTTGCTTTGGCATGGGGGGGGTGCTGGCTACGGGCCTGGGGGAAATGCAAATGTTTATTGTATAATTAAGAAACTAGGCCCTAAGGCCTAGCCCTATATCGTGCAGCAATGCTCATGTGCTAGGTCATTTTGGACAGTTCTTCTTCTTTCTTTCTTCTGTCAAACTATAACGAGCCATCGTAGCCATATGCTCTAGGCCAGTGTCCAACTCGGGGGGTCAAAGGTCATAGGTCATTTATGGCCAAAATGTGATTTTCACTAAAATGCTTCATCTTCCATAAATTGCATAATACAATGACGCCACTTGCATACCTGCATCGCCTTAGCCAGTGTCTAAAAGTTGTACAAAGAATTGGGGTCAAAGGTCATTAAGGGGGTAAAATCTTACAATTGCATTATGTCGACATCCGTAATGGGTATGGGGCTCAAACTCGGTGACAACAAATCTCATGACCAGGGGAGCATTTAACAGGGGTCAGGTCAAAGGTCAAATTTTAGAAATGCATTTTCTGTACATCTGTAGGGGTACGGGACTCAAACTCTGTGACAACAAACTTAATGACCAGGGAATATATTGAACACTTTGCAGGGGTCAGGTCAAATGTTATCTTGGGTCAAATCTTATAATTTCTTCTTCTGGACTCAAACTCAGTGACAGCAAATCTCATGACCAGGGGAACATTTTGCAGGGGTCAGTGAGTTCAAAGGTCATGCAGAGGTCAAATTTTAGAAATGCATTTTTTGGACATCTGTAAGGGGTACAAGGCTCAAACTCGGTGACAACAAAATTAATGACCAGGGGGATATGTTGGAACGATTTGCAGAGGTCAGGTCAAAGGTTATATGGGGTCAAATCTAATACCGTAATTTGATTTTCTGTAATGGATATGGGGGCTCAATTTGGTGACAACAAACCTCGTGACCCGGAAACATTAAGGTCAAAGGTCAGGTCAAATGGTCATTAAAGAGTTACGTGCCTTGCGATTGTCTGCGCTCTGTGAGCGCAAATCATTATCTCTAGTGTATTTTTTTAGACATTGATAGGACAGACTAGATGTGTCTTAAATGATTTGACATGAATTTCAATGTCAAAATGACAATGATTTTTAAAAATAATATACTGAGTGATAGTGATACCAAGTTTGTGGAAGTCCACATCCCACTGACAAAATGATATTTTGATAAGCGCAGAATTATGAAGAATACAGGGCCCAGGGGCCTATAAAATAGGGCTAGGCGTAAATAGTAGTACCAGTAATATTTATTTAGTAATCTTATTACTAGACTAGTGGAATTTGTGGAATAAAGTTCTTTTCAAATAGATAGAGCTTAAGAGCTCGGATAGCAACGTTTTCACGTATTTTGTGTGGGATCTGAGAGCACATCAGACATATCTAATTGCATTTTGATTTGAATACGAGGAATATCCTTCTAGTACGGTATCAAATAGTTTTGATTTTTTTGAAATTCGAGATTGAAAATTGATATTTTTGAAACAGTCCTCGAAGTAAATTCTATAAATCTAATGATATACTTAAAGTGTATGTAGCTGGGACGAAAAGCCGTCAATCATATGAAAATTTTGACCTTTCCTATTGAAGATATAGATTATTCCCCAACAAAATTTAGGTCTTTTGGAGAAAAACCTATATATGAAAGGTCAAAATTGTCAATTGATAGTTGGCTTTTCATCCCAGCTACATACACTTCAAGTAGATATCATTCGATTTATTAAGTTTACTTTGAGAACTGTTAAATGTCAAAAATTGCCATTTTTAATAATTTGCCCCAAAATTTTTATTGCATCGCTAATTTCAAAAAATTTAAATTATTAAATATATCAGAAGGTCATCCCCTATTCAAAATTAATCATGTTAATGTTCGCTTAGCTTCCGTGGTAGGCCTAGTTGCAACCGTTTAGAAAACATAACGGGTAGGCCTATATCTAATCTTTTCTGAGAGACTTAACGTTAAATTACAAAGATATACATCATAGGACCCTAATATTAATAATCTACTTATCTTCGTTTTTAATAGGCTAAATGAATTATGAACTTTATTCAGTATTTGTATTCACGAGATTTAGGCCCTTAAAGCTATTATAAAGCCTATACCTTCAAGTTATTAAAGGTCGTAAAGATCTTCCTCAAATAGATTCAACATTAAGGTGCAATCTGCAGTTCTCTAGAAAGAAAGTGAGGCTATTTTTCATTTTTCATTAAACTTATCACTACTCTATGTCAAAAATATCATGTTCTCTGAGTATGCCTACTTTATACATGTGCAAGCATGAGCCAATTAGTGTTGAACACTTTTTAGGCAGATTTTTAGGCAGAAGATTTCACATCCCCAAATAATGTCTCTAGTCTAAAGCATGTGTCTAAAGGAGCAAAAATAAGTTATACTTTCCCTCTTTTTGGTCCCAAGAATGGCCCTAAGAATTGTTCAGCAGAATGACCCTAAACAGTCAGGAGTAACAGGTCTACCTTCAGTAGGCCTATGCCTTTTTTACATTAAGCATATTAATCGTACTGCAATTCTATGTCAAATATAATGTTTTTGTATGTGTAAATTATGGAAATAGTTGTATTTTTAAATCCCTAAATTGTTATTTTTGTCGTTACAGCTGACGTGTTGTTGTGCCACGTGACAATGGAATCAAAACAAGATTGGCATATGCAATAGACAGACTATAGCCCATGACAATGTACAATGTATAAAGCATCAAGAAAATTGACTTAACTTAGAAAGTTTAGATGCAGCCAAAGATTTCGGATGAACTGACAACTTGAGAGAGCCATAATTTTAATACAAGAGCATGGTCAAATCAACGATGGAGTAAACTGGCACGGCATGGCATGGACCAACTCCTACACTGAATAAAGTCCATCGTTGAGCAGTTGCTGCCACATACTACTCATCCGTTCAAGATCTAACTTAAGTTGTTAGTCATCATTCATTCCATATAGCCCGCAGATGGAATGAACTCACGCCTCACATTCCAGAAACTGTGAAATGAACCAGCTTCAAAAAGTGTTTTGGTTAAAAATGTGATTTTTGGTCAAAAAATGTGCAAACCCATCAGCTTAATGATAACAGCTGTTATTGCCTTGTCTTGACCTAGAAAGAACTAAGCAAGCAAATACAGATTCTGGTCTAGATTTTCTTGATATTGGTATTGATGACATCATCAATGCGATATAAGCCTACTGATAGGGTTGACGTTTTCGATGCTTATCTCCTTCAGCTAAAACTGAGCACACGACCAGGATCCTTTGAACATGTTGAAGCGTGGATTGCAAACGCAGAACACTTCAAAAGCTATTGATCACACTATCTGTATATGATCTGATCATCAGTCTAAGAAAGTTCTGTGAAGTTCTTCGATGAGAAAAATAGAAGTATTCAGTTGTATAATCTGTCAACAATTTCCAGTTTAGTTATACGTGTAAATGTCAGGACTTAGAAACCATAATTATGTTAAAGATATCTTACATATGTCACTTAGCTGAACGTTAGCAGTGTTGAAGACGGGATATAAGTGTTTAGGATGCGTTTAGATACAAATTGTATCAAAATATGATACATGTAACCATGGTAACGTAACTTGAAAATCAAAAGGACGGAGCTGATTTTATTTTGGATTTGGAATATGTTTCAAAATATGAAACCATAACTTACCCTGAATTCAAGCTCTATTATGGGATGGAGTATGAACGGTTGGACAGTATTTATTGTGGGACATTAGAGCACATCAGACATATCTGAATACGAAGAATGTCCTTCTGATATTAAAAAATTTAGATTTTTTGAAATTCGCAATGTAATACACATTTTATAGCAAATCATTAAAAATTGATATTTATGATATTTAACAGTACTCGAAGTAAACTTCATAAATCTGATGATTTATACTTGAAGTGTACGTAGGTGGGATGAAAAACCGACGATCAATTGAAAAATTTGACCTTTCGTATTGAAGATATAGATTTTTCCCAAAAGACCTACATTTTTAGATGATTAAGTGAAAAAATCTATATCTTCAATATGAAAGGTCAAAATTTTCAATTGATCGTCGGCTTTTTCCTCCCAGCTACATACAATTTAAGAATATATCATTAGATTTATAAAATTTACTTCGAGGACTGTTATATATCAAAAATGTGAAAAATCTCAAATTTTAATAATTTGTCATAAAATTTGTATTATATCGTGAAGCTAAAAAAATGATAATTATCTGATATCAGAAAGACTTTCTTCGTATATCAGAATGCAATTCGATATGACTGATGTGCTCTTATGTCCCACAAAAAATATTCATTCCAGATCCCTTAAAATTGCATATTTATGTTCTAAAGACACAAAATAAAATTAGAAACAATTTTCTCAATTTCTTGAATAAGGACCTTAAAATATCCCCAATTTTGGTTAAATTTGTGGAAAAAGTCCAATTTTGATCCTTTTTTACCCATATTTTTGATTATTCAAAAATGATTGAGAGAACTGTTTCTAGTTTTGTGTCTTTAGAACTTAAATATGCAGTTTTTTTAAGACACACAAAACTATTCAAGTGTTTTTGGTGTTTTCCAGCTAAGGCGGCAGCCACTATGAAAGTGGCTATACCATCTTGAAAAAAATAATGGATTACCTCATATCCAAAATTGTTCTGCAGCTAGAGCACTATATAATATTCCTGGTTGATTTTATACCAATAATAGGTGAAAGAAGTGTCCTGTATGTACATGTGTTTGTTGTTGTTGTTTTCAGCTAAGGCAGCGGCCATTTGAATATGGCGACCCATCTTGAAAAAATAAACCAGAATTGTTAAGTATTGCTGTATTACTATTACTTGCATTATAAAGGTACACAAAATGCTTTGTCAACTGTATAATAACATGCTAAAATATCGTGCATCTATTTTTCAAAAGTGTTTAGAACGTTATTAAAACGTTTTTATACCCTTTATATAAACCAACAATAAAACGTTATCTGTAAAATGTTTTGTGTTTGCTGGGCAACTCAACTTGCAGGTTCTACGACGACGTTGAAAAATTGATATAATGATGATATCAAAAATAAGATAACTCGACTTATGGCCTAAAACGCGACGCTTACTTTGCACGTAAAATCTATGGAAAGCTATTTAGGATTTGAAGGTTAAAAATAGGTCAAATCATCAAATTGAGGCTTTTACGATAAACTGATATAAAAAGGTGAGAAATTAGCAAAATCGAATACTAAGAAGATTGCCCAAAGTTGCATGTTTACTCAGTGGTGGCCATCTTGAAAAAAAAACCGTGATTTTTGGGCAAAATTTTGATTTTTGACAAAATGTGTTTTTGGTAAAAATGTTATTTTTGGTCATAAATATGGGTTTGTTTTTCAAAACGTGATTTTTGGTCCGGGGTCAAAAATGTGATATTTGGTTAAAAATGTGATTTTTGGTCCAAAATAGGATTTTCGGTCAAAAATGTGATATTTGTTCAAAATGTGATTTTTGGTAAAAATGTGTTTTTTGGTCAAAATGTGATATTTGGTCAAAATGTGATTTTCGGTCAAAATGTGATTTTCGGTCAAAATGTGATTTTCGGTCAAAATGTGATTTTTGGTCAAAATGTGATTTTTGGTCAAAAATGTGTTTTTGGTCAAAAATGTGTTTTTGGTCAAAATGTGTTTTTGGTCAAAAATGTGTTTTTGGTCAAAATGTGTTTTTTGGTCAAAATGTGTTTTTGGTCAAAATGTGATTTTTGGTCAAAAATGATTTTTGGGCAAAATGTGATTTTTGGTTAAAAATGTGATTTTTTTTCATAAATGTGATTTTTGGTCAAAAACATGACCGCCGCGCACGGGTCCAACTCCACACCCGTTTGCCTCCCGCGTTGCGGTGCCGACTGCACCGGCCCTCCGACTCCGACGCATGCTCCACTGCACGCGGCCAACCGACACCACACCCGGTAGACTCCCGCGTATGGATGCCGACTGCACCGTCCCTCTGCACCGACCACTGCGCGCGGCTCACCACGACTCCACACCCGGTTGCATCCCGCGTATGGATGCCGAATGCACCGGCCCTCTGCACCGACAACGACGGCGATACCAGTTACCCAGGGGCGATACCAAGCCTAGCCTATAATCATGAATTCATGATAATATTCTCCCAGACGGACCACAGCGGTGAGGTTCTACACGTGGGTACGTATAAATTTGTTACTATATAATAATTATATTTAAATTTAGGTTAAAATCGGATTGAATTCAGGTTGAAATTAGGTTGAAATTTCGACGTTAATACAACGTGAAATTCAGGTTGAAATCAGGTTGAAATTTCGACGTTGAATCAACGTTGAAATCGGGTTGAAATCAGGTTAGAGTCGATTTGCAAATACAACGTGATTTCAACGTCGAAACGTCAACCTGATTTCAACGTGATTTCAACGTCGGGTGTGCCCACTGGGCATGCATCTGCAAACATTTTATGTATCAGCAGTTTATTCAACACGTATGATATGTACTATACTACATCATACATGTATTGACAACTGACTGGTTCATTGATTGCGCATATTCCAAATTTGTAGTTACTACAAAGTACAACTGCCACACTTACAGGCTAGCAGTGCAAAATTCGGCACACATGAGATCAAGTTTGGTGGTTTTAGGTCGGTCTGATTTTTAGGGCAAAACTGAACTCGTTCGGCAGTTCTTAATTTATAGTTCATATTGTTTTTCTTACCTTAAAAGTTACTTTGAGCTTGTAAATATTATAACCAACTTCGACGCGATGACTTTACATGTATTTACTTTGGCAGCTTAGGCTTACCGAGTACTGTGGCGATCAGCTGTTCCACTTTCAATAATTTACATATTAGCAGGTCAACTAATTTCAATATGAATAGTATTAATGATCCGCCCATTAAATGGCTATAAATCAAGAGTATATCATGAAAATGGTAGTTTTTAAGATTTATACGTATCAGAAGTCAAATAAAATAATAATGAAAACAAAATGAAAGCTAACAAATAAGAAATATGAAAATCAAAACGGGAAATTGTGAATAGCTCCGCCTCTTTGTCACGCCCGTTTTGGGCACCTTTCCATGTCGTAACTTCCGGTAGCTCCTACAATTTATAGTTTTATAAAGCGATTTAAGAAGAAACCAATTATGAATGACATCTCATGATGTGACGTTGTGTTCCCATTGTTCATTGCCTGGGAGCATGCGTACTCATGGTGCTCATTTTTTTTTCATTTAGGGCCTGTGCTTTGTAAAGTCCACCACAGTAAAATAAACCATGATGACAGTCAGTGGTTGTATGTACACACCAGTCCCTTGTCGATCTAGACCTAGTCGCACCGGAGTCGCGAGGAAAAGCGACGTTTCATCGTCATCCCCTAGGTCAATTACAGTTTCATCGTTTGTAATGTTGGTTCACAATGTGAACTTAATGTGAACCGAACTTAGTCTTTATAGTTGATGTTGTATCAGGTTGTATTTCAAGTATTTTTTCCACTGAATGACATGTGTTTGTGAGATATGGGGTGTTGGACTCAACTTTTGCAGGAAAAACCTGAAATAATCAACAGAAGATGATAATCGTGAGTATAAATACAAACCACAGAGCAAAGCATGTCTTGGCTTTGAAACGTGTCCAATTTCGGGTCGATACGTTGAATACGTAAGCTTATAGTCAAAGATTTTATCCTCAAAAACTGCGTAGCACGAATTCGGCAGATTGGACATAAATGACCTGAACTTAGCACTAAACGGAACGATTTAGACAGGAAATAACTACTGAATGCACGTAAATTTACTTTTCCTCGCTCCAACCAATGATGTAGAACTCTTTTTCGTTGTGAAAGTGGGAACATTCGTGAATTTTCATTGACAAAATAGCATGTACACATGGTCGTTTCCCAAGATGCAAAATCACATGAATTTTCTGTCTTGACGAGACTAATTAAGGCATTTGTTGAGCTCCGAAGTTCGAAATAAGTATCATAATTATTTCTTTGGAGTTTTCAACATTTTATACCGAAATGATGCGGAAATCGGTATTAGGGAAAGATATGAAATCTGGGGTGAAATAAAAAAGTGCGTGAGCCGATGTGGAACATTATATATACAGACATATTTACATAATTTCCTAGGACCTTGCACAAGTGATCATGCTCAAATAATAAACTAGAGAGGTTGGTCATTGATATGCACCATAAATTTTGAACCTATGATCAGTATTGCTAGGCAAAAATTAACAGCAAACATGGCCGATTTTTCCATTTTGGACCAATTTGAAACCAAGCTGGCTCGAGCCCTTAAAGCCATATTATAACATTTCCATTCAAAATAGATTAGTATTTCTTTGCCATAAAATGTTAGCTTTTATTATCAGATATCTACCCTTTTAATTTTGAACCGAACAACCCAGGTAAAGCAAAGAAAATTGGAATTTACTACCAGCGCCGATGTCGCCAATGTGTATCACTCCGTCGGTTGTGTTACGGTACTATCCTTTGATGTGTGCATCCGTCCCGCATGCCATGTACGTACTACGGTGTTGTGAACATCGTCGCGTTCGACTAATATTTCCATCGTAATAATAAAACGCCTTTATTGTGATAAAACGCATCATTTGCTGGATGTTGAGCGAATACATATATACATACATAGAAGGCCTGCAGGATAATTACCGGCCAAAACGCGCAGAGAAACGAACAGAAATCGAACGAAGTGGTCAGACCTGATTAATCATGTTAATACAGAATACATGCAGGATAATATAGAATACATGCAGGATAATATAGAATACATGCAGGATAATATAGAATACATGCAGGATAATATAGAATACATGCAGGATAATATAGAATACATGCAGGATAATATAGAATACATGCAGGATAATATAGAATACATCCAGGATAATATAGAATACATGCAGAATAATATAGAATACATGCAGGATAATATAGAATACATGCAGGATACATACGGGGAGGAGAACTGATAGATGGTAAACCGACACCGGACAGAAAGTGATCACCCCGCCGCATATAAAAACAAACAATTCAATTCAATTCAATTAAATTCAATTTATTTCAAGAAACATTTATTTCACAAGTTCAATAATACAGGATAATAACAAATGCCATAATTAGCGAAACAATTTTATAATAATAAACAGTGTGTTTATGTGTTTGGCGTTGAGTGAACTCGGGTGCAGGTGATTCTGGCCTGGGTTATTTTAGTGACCATAACAAGGTAAACCAGCCGCCAGTCCCAGGGTACTGGTACGAAGTAAATATTGCGAACCTTTGGGCGTTTTTGTTGAGGTTTAGAGATGCTATCACTATAATATGTTGCTACTCTTAAACAGTAACATAGATTCTACTATTTTAGCCCTTGAATCGATATTATCTAGATGAGTCAGAGAGAACACGTTGAGATGATTGCATTATATGACATTCTGACTATTGAACAGCAATAGTTCTATAACCGGAGCTCATAACTTCAGGGTTTGCATCCGTCTGAAGGGTCTGCCACACCCACTAAATGAAGAGGGAGCTTTATCTTACGTTGCATACGTGAGAAATCATTATAATATACAAATAAATAACTTTTAAAAAACGTGCTGTTAGTTTTGTGTCTTACAAAATTAATAACGTCCAGTGCCGCCGACAAGGGGGGTTAAGGGGGTGCGTTTATGGGTCCATAAAAGAAAAGAAAAGAGACCTCGGGGGGGGGGAAAAGGAGGGGACGTGCGATCATTTTACCCCCGGGCCCGTAATGGCTCTCGGCGGCTCTGAATTAACACCTGATCACTGTTGTCACTTTTTGGCCATATGGACCCATTTATCATGTTTATATTGTGTTGTGGGTGTGAAGACACACATGTATCACAATGGAGTTTTCCGTAATCCCGACGATAGCAAGGATGAGTTGGATGATTAGCCGCCAGACCCGTGGTACTGGGACTAAGTACATATCTTGAACGTTCTGTTTTTCTCCATTGTTTTTCTTCGTTGAGAATTGCAGATGCCATCGCTAGATTTCTAGTTAACTGAAGTAGATTAGGTAACGTGAAAACGGGACATGTGAACGATTCCGGGAGAGAGTGACGGATGAATAGGTGTTCTACAACCACAACGTGTTGGTGCGTTTTATCTTACTTGGGAAACGTTGTAAACGTGGAAAATCATTATAATTATATTCACAAACAACTAAATATACATAAGTATTGATATTAATTGTGTGCCTTACAAATTTAACGTTTATTGTTTTGTCCACCTTTTGGCCATAGAATTGTCATTTTATCGTCGTCAAATGTTATTAGGATTTAAGTCATCATAGTGTTTCTTAGACGCTGAAATCGACGTTAAAATGATGTTTATAGATAAATCTGTGCCACCTGTGCTCTTATTTGATCCAGACAGCTCACTTGTTTCTAGTGGAGTATCAAAGAGACCATTATTCAGTAGATCGTCGGTGCGTACCGAGCAGCGGAACAAATGTTTTTTGATAGCTCGTCTGAAGTTCTTATTAGTCAAGGCGTACAGGACGGGGTTGAGGCAAGAATTTGCAAAGGCCAATACCACCAATACTCTGTATAGATTGCTGTACAAGTATTCAGATGGCACTAGGCCGAGATTGAAGGCCAGATAGCCAAATTGATTTGGAGACCAACATATGGCGAAACAGATTATCACAGCTAGTAACATTTTAATGATCCGTTTTCGAGCTTGAAGTAAATCAAGATCTGCGCTCTTTTGATTAGTTTTTCTGTTGAAAACCAAGGCTCGCATCTTTAGAAGTTGTATCGCTCTAATGTTTGCTACAAGCATCAACATAAGAGGTACAAGATACTTAAGAAAGAAAGCCGAAACGCCGGTGAACATTTGAAACCCCACACTACCAAAATCGACATAGCACTCTCCTGTAACTTTATCAAGATGCGTGGTGTAAAGTATAAAAGTTTCAAAGGTAAAAGAAAACACCCAGATCATTATGATGATGAATCTTGTCATCTTCACCGAAAAGAGTCTTTTGTATCGTATGGGTTGCGCTATAGCAACGAAACGCTCTACTGCAAGAACGGTAAGGCTTAAAATGGATGCAAAAATGGATATCCACAACATGAATGATGAATATACCACTTTACAGTAGAAATGACCTCCAAAGTTGTCAGGAACGTAGGACAGAGTCGGAATCGGAATTATGCAAATTGATGTAATAATATCAGCAACTGCTAAAGCTGCGATGAATCTATTCGTAGCACTCATCGTTAGTGTGCGGGTGTGAAGATACACATGCATCACAATGGAATTTCCTGCGATGCCGACGATAGCAAGGATGAGTTGGATAATTAGGCGCCAGTCCCATGGCACTGGGACCAAATAAATATCTGGAACCGTTGTGTTTTTGTCCATGGTCTTGTTGAGGATTAGAGATGCCATCATCATCACTAGATCTCTAGTTAGCTGATTTAGATCAGGCAATGTGATGAATTCTTAAAGTAATAAGATAATGTTTTGCACTTCCCGCACTACTAGTATGAAGGCAGTATACATCAATATTGCTGTAAATAGCTAGTCCTGCTCCTTAAAGGTATATTTTTACCACCTCTGTCGTTTTACACCTTGAATGGAATCAATGCTTAAAATGAGACTGATGTGATTACGAGCAAAGTTACCAGCATGCATTTTCCAACAATACTAGCTATCAAGAACGTAGTGGTATTAAAATAGAATAACAAAGTAGATGCACGATTCCAATATTTACCTGCTCTTCAAGTGACAGGTATTGTTGACCATTTCAGATTACCTATTGTTAAGGCTAATTAACAATGAGAAATTAACTCTGAGTAAAAGCATGGTTAGCATATAATATGGGCGTGGCCCAACAGCTTTAAGAGCTAATACTTCCAGTCCCAGACCAACGCCAAATATGGCAAGTAAGACCTTTGACCTTGACTGTACAGCAGAATGTGATGATCTAATGCTACACTGTACCAGTGGCGGATCTAGAGCAGTCAGAGGGGGCCTAATTTGAGAAAAATAATAAAATATCAAACAAATGGTAGCGTAGAGGCCATCACCTCACGCTTGCGCGACGCAGGGGCGGGGGTGTCTGAGGGGTATGTGCATTGTGGTCAAATGCTGTTAGTCACTGCGTCATCATCATGTTTCTTAAACCCTGAAGGCGGTGGAGGCATATTATTAACTGAAGACAACTTTGTTCCAATGTTTGATCTGGAAAGTTCGCCAGGTTCAACCGGAGTATCAAAAAGAAGATTCACTGGCTCGCCGGCGCGAATCGAGCAGCGGAACAAATGTTGTTGGATAGCTTTCCTGAAATTTTTATTAGTCAGGGCATACAAGACGGGGTTGAGGCAAGAATTTGCAAAGGCCAATACGACAAATGCTCTGTACAGAATGCTGTACAGATATTCATATGGCACTAGGCCGAGATTGAAGGCAAGAAAGGCAAATTGATCCGGAGACCAACAGATGATAAAACTGATTATCACAGATAGTAACATGTACATGACACGTTGTCGAGCTTGAAGTAGGGCAAGATTTGCAGGTGTTTGATTGGACTTTGTAGTGAAAACCTGAGCTCGCACTTTTAAAAGTTGAATGGATCGAATGTTTGCTGCAAGCATCAAAATAACAGGTACAAGATATTCGATAACAAAAATCGAAACGCCGATGAATATCTGAAATTCCACACTACCAAAGTCGACATAGCAGGCCCCTTTAGCGTCATCAAGATGACCGGCGTAAATCACAAAAGCATTAAAAACGAAAGCGAACATCCAGATCATTATAATGATGAGTCTTGTCATCCTGACCGAAAAGAGTCGTTTGTATCGTATTGGTTGAGCTATAGCAACGAGGCGCTCTATTGCGAGAAAGGTAAGGCTAAAGATTGACGCGACAATGGATATCCACAACAGAAACGATGAATGTACCACTTTACAGTAGAAGTGACCTCCGAAGTTGTCAGGAACGTAGGACAGAGTTGGAATAGGAATTATGCAAATTGATGTAATAATATCAGCAACTGCTAAAGCTGCGATGAATCTATTCGTAGCACTCGTATTCAGTTTGCGGGTGTGAAGATACACATGTATCACGATGGAGTTTCCTATGATACCGACGATGGCAAGGATGAGTTGGACAATCAGCCGCCAATCCCATGGCACTGGTACCAAATATAAATTGGAAGTTATTGTACTATGAACTGTTTCGTTCATGTCCATGGACCCCTTGAGATTAAAAGATTCCATTGGTATATCTTTAGTAGCTGGGATATCTAAGTCAATCTATAATCGGCACGGGTGATGAAGATTTGGGAAAATTTGGTTGAAGGGTCTTCACTGAAATAAATAACAAATAAAAAAATATCGGTTACCAGCTGATAAGTAACACATTCAGCTGTTATTTCTATCACTACTCCCCTTTCAAGAAAAATACAGAACTAATTTTGTTTTTGATTAAAAAAATATACTAATCCTAATCCTTTAGTTAGTCCTAACTGGCAATGAAAGTAACAGTTTTGAAAATAAAGGCTAAAACATGCATATTTAGGGCGTTCTTCGACCTTTTTTGTATTCTGTGACAATCAAGCCAAACTTGAACAAAGGCTAATTTCAAGTTATGCATTCTAATTTTTGAAAAACACATTTTCCAAAAATGATTCATAACCAATTACCAAAAATAACATATAATACTCATGACTTTGAATGCTTAGAATGAAATACTTTTATTGCCAGTTAAGACAGGCAGCGGATGACATGATCGAGCCGGCAACTTGTGAAACCGCCCGGCCGTATGGCATTTTCCAATATAGTCGGTTAGTTTTGTGGGGTTCATTATCAAACCCCGACGGATTTAGCTTGTATTTATATTATTTATCAACATAGGCCTATTTGTTTGTGATATTTCAAGCGTTTTAAAATTTCAAAATTATTCCATTCAATTACACGGTTGACGATGAAAATTTACTGAATTTAGAGAATGCAATGCGGCCACCACCTGAGTTAAGGTCCGTTCATACTACGCCGCAATTGCGATGCGGTGTGGTGCGTTACCGATATATCGCAACTCAACGCAACTCGTCGCATTTCCAAGTTAAAATGTATTTAACTTCATTGCGATATCGCAATGCAGTATTTGCAGTACGATGCAGTGCGGCAACGCACCGCATCGCAAAGCAACGCATCGCAAATGCGGTGGTAATATGAACGGACCTTTAGGACTACCTAAAGGATTAGGATTTAGCTATCTTTCATTTGGCAAAACAGGAAAAAAAATAGTGCTGTATTTTTCTGGAATGGGGGAGTACATCTAACTAAACACACGAAAAAGAATTACCGTTAACAATGTTCTCTACACGTTCATATCAATTTTATTGTTTTCAATTATTTACTCTTAAACGTAACTTAAATAATCCATACGAACTTCGCAGTATGAAAATATCACTGGTTGGGACGAATGCTTTCCCAAATTTGATGAAAATGAGAATTGAAAAAACAAACTAACTATGATTTTCGTTATAATCAAATTGAAATAAAAATTTCCAAGTCACAGCATACATAAACAACAAATGAGAACAATCAAGCCTTACCCCTAAATGAATATAGATATTGCTTTTAGCTTTGATCTTGCATCTATTGTGCCATATATGATGACCAGGGACGAATTGAAATACATTAAGTTTTTTAAGTGTTTCAGAACGTGAGTAATGCAGTGTTTTGTCTTCGTATGTGTGCGACTGGTGCGTTTATTTATTATGCCTGTTGTTCAAAAAAGCTTTTGATATTTCATCAAGTAATAGACGTTAAAAAAAAAAAAAAAAACCATATAAATATTAGTAGAAGTGCTTCAATATTTCCTATTATATTGTCTTCTAATTTTGTTATAACTAACTGTTGTTTAGGCCTAAAATGTTTTACTGCCTTTAAAAGTCTGGAGCCTTTTGATATTAAAAAATAGATTTAGAAGCAACATATTTGTCTAGATAAAATATTTAAAATGTACCACAAAATACGATGGAAAACAATGATTTATAAGGGTGGTCTGGCTCGGTTTTTTTTAAATATGTATCAGAGTTGTGTTACAAACAGGCAAAACATTTTATAGCAAATATTATATGAAAATTCTAATGAAACAAAAACATCAACCCTATTTCACCTTTTATGGTCGATTGAAAAGGGGGAACACAAATCTTTTTAGGCCTAATATTTTTTTGACTGGCTGCATTAAAATCTTCGTTTTGTAAGTTTTACCTATCGTGAAGTATTTAGATTTATTTGCTTCTTCTTGACATTTCTTTACAATCAATTATCAACTATTAAGAAAAAGTCAGTAACTTATTTAATTG
The DNA here is from genome assembly GCF_039555335.1 of Amphiura filiformis. NCBI lineage: Eukaryota > Metazoa > Echinodermata > Ophiuroidea > Amphilepidida > Amphiuridae > Amphiura > Amphiura filiformis. Next base: position 60,079,149 of record NC_092636.1, read on the forward strand.
ACTTATTTTACTTATGAGAGAGACCACATAACAAAAGCTAGCGAGCGAGCGAGAGATCGCCATACTCATATCATTCAAATTTCAATGCATCTGAAAATCCATCCAGAAACTTTTGTTGATACCATGCATTGACATTAATATCTTAATATATGTTAATATAATAAATGTTGGTATTTATACAGTGCCTTTCACACGTATCAAAGCGCTTTGCATTTATTCCGCTGCCGTAAGAATGTGTCACCTGCCATTCAATACCAATGCCCATGCACGCTCATATTTTTGGGCGGCGCTCAACGGACAATATTCAGAACAGCTACCTATTTCACCCCTGGGTAGAGAGAGAGAGAGAGAGAGAGGCAAATAAAGTAAAGCGCCTTTCCCAAGTGCATAACACGATGACACCGCCGCGCTGGGGTTCGAACTCACAATCCACTGATTGCAAGGCAGAGCCCGTACCGCTGCACCATCATGCCCCATTTCTTACCTCTTACCTATGCAAAAATCAACATAAAAAAGATACGGGAAAACATGTACATCGAACTCTTCAAGTTTATTAGCTCGCCTGAAATAATTTTTTCATGAAAAAATGTACTTACAGTAATTGGCCGATAAATCTGGTTTTTCTAGTCTTCGCCAGGCCAGTCTTCTGGTACAAGCACTCCTAATCCAACCTTCCTTTTGCTCGTAAAAGTAAATTATCCTGATATAAGATTATTACACAATGTGATATAATAGTACATAGTCAATGAATGAAGATTTCAGTATGTGTACTTAAACTCCTTTTAATTACGAATGTGTGATTTTTGTTTATTTCCTGACCATATTATATGTATAAAGAATAAAAACAAGGTGGCGCTTTAGTCATTATCGATTGCACTGTGAAAGTTACAGATACTTACGGTTTCAAGAAATAGCCATTTAATTAAATATCTAAAAGAAATATAAAAACATGTTTTCCACTCGTTGAGGTAATTGTCAAGAGCGCATCCAAACGTTACACTAGCACATCAATTGTCTTTTATGCCATTTATTGAAGAGCGGAAGAAAAAAAGTAATTAAAATATAAATAAGAATATCTTGACCATTTTGTTAATAACTGCAGACGGATTACCTTGTCGACAGGCGTCGCTACAGGAGTTGTTGGCGTTGGAATCGATGTTAGTTTTTAACAGAAAGTATGTTCCGAATATATTTTAAATCACCACAATTTGAAAGTAACGTAAAATCTGTCCATATTATCAGAAGCTCCTCAAATGAACTGATAATGTTGCTATCACATCAGAAGCCCACTTTGAATGCACTTATCATCGCAAAACTAAAAGGTCCTATAACTTCATTTAAAGTCGTGTTCACACAGTCGGACATAAGTGAGTTATTACCGGTATTAGGCGACTTACAACCGGTAATAGTGACTTATTACCGTTATTAAGTGAATAAAGTCCGACAGTGTGAACACGACTTTGGTGAATTGATTAAGAACATTAACTTATCTAATCTACTTATTCTACTCATGAGAGAACCTATTGATATCAGAAGCTATTTGAATATCGATTTATTTCTCGTTGACCTCATCATATTAAATGCAAATTGACATAGTCTTTTCCGCTAACCCTGAATGCGTTTATCATCGCAAAACGTAAAGGTCCTATAACCTCATTTTCATTTGATAACTAAGAACTTATTTAAGTGACTTATTTTACTCACGAGAGAGCCCATGCATCAGTAGACAATTAAATGACGCGTGTTTACAATTGATCATACCAAACGAATTTTTTGCAATTGTAAAACTACGTTTTTCAATAAAGGACTTATTAATTTCATCTCCTGTCCCTAACATGTCCACATGCTCCTTTCTTTCACGTTTTATTAAGGTTAAGAAAAGATTATCACTATTAATTCTAATAGTCTCAAAATACATATGCATGGTAATATATTTTGTTGCATTCGTGTTACAACAAAAGTAGATAGTTATTTGCTCAAAACCATTACGGTTATTACTTTTTGATGCTCGTGACTTCAAAAGAGGGATACCTATAAACTGAAGCATTATTAACGCTTTTCAAAACCTATAAAATGAGAAATGCCTATCAAATGTTCGGCATTAGGACATTGCGGACACAAACGTACACCTCACAATAGACAAAAACTCAATCGATTTATCAACTACATGACAAGCATCTTCGGCGTAAACATGGAAAGTTGCAATATAAACAATACATTCGAATGGTCTTATGAAGAAGCACTCGATTCATTGTACAATATCCACCACAAGTGGTTGCAGTTGGGTGTCCTCCCATTATTGATGATAGTTGGTGTTGTCGGTAATCTGGGGTTTCTCTTCGTGTTGTTCAAATTAGAGAACATGAGAAGTATTACCAACTTTTACTTGGGAAACCTCGCCGTTGCGGACTTGTCATTTATAACAATTATGGCTATACGTTATTTTTGGTCTTATATCCATTCCAACTTGGAGTTTGACGTTCCTTATAAGTCATCACTCGGATGCGTATTGACCACTCTACCTGTCTACATATCGTTATTTTCTTCTTTCGCTTTTATCACGCTAGTGATTCTAGAGAGGTATTTTGCCATCTGTAAACCGCTCTATCATCGAATCGTAAGCGGGAAAGGTCGTTCAATAAAGCTCGTCATTGCAACTTGGTTCACTTCGATTGTGTTTGCAGCGATATACACGCCATCAAAATCATCGTTGAAGTTCATGTGTATTAAATGGCCTGAAAGTGAACTCTTTGTGTCTCTACCGACGAAGGTCAATATTTGCAGTTCTGTAGACTATCGCTGGCTACCTCCTCTCAGCATTTACATTCAAGCTATCCCATTCTGGTTTGCATTACTTTTCAATGCAATCTTAAGTATTAACATTATCATGGCACTCCATCAAAGAGAACCATTGACAGAGATTGGAAACCAAAAGTCAACCAAACTTAAAACGGACACCACAAGAAACCAGGTGGCTAAAATGCTCATCGCCAATAACACCATGTTTTTCCTTCTCGCCGGACCCATCCAAGTCCTGAACCTAATTCAAATCATTGAACATCATTACGGTTCTTATCTCATTGGAGACTTTGCATACACTTTGTTGCTTTGGGTAGGGAGAGTTGCTGCTATTGCCAACAGCGCTGTTAACCCCATCATTTACAATGTAACCAATTCTCGATATCGAGCTGCTTTTGCTAAGTGTTTTGGCTGTGCCAATATGAAAGAAAGATCTGCTAACAGCAGTGGTACTCAGTCATTTCAGATTTCATCAATCAGAATAAATCGTCCGCAAGTGAAATAAGTGACGTTTATGATGTTATAGATGATAAAAAATATAATAACGTTTTCGACTATATTGCAAACGTTCGCCTAATGGCGCTATGGGTTGCCTTAATATAAGATAACTGGAATTTTAGGCACAATCTAAAAGTGCCATCCCGTAAAAATCCCAGCAGTAAATAAGGGCATGTACCCTTAATTCTTGTTAGGATTTTCAGAGGAGGGGGCTCTCAATTTGTACATGAAATTTACCCCAAGGCAAAGGAGCCCATGTGCGCCATTAGGCGAACGTTTACAATATATGACAAAATCTAATCTAACATCTTATCACTTGTAAGTTAAAACTTATTAAGTTACACAGTTTCTGGACATTTGGAAGGTATTAAAGCTTTCTTTGTAGATATGAAACTTATATCGCTAGGGGTAAACGGTTGTGTTTTGACCACTGAACTCAAGCTTTACTTCTTTTTAGATGCACGATTACAGCACGAAGTAGAAGATGTTCATTATTTTGTCAGTGTCCGTCATCACAGGTAATCAATCCATAAATTGAGGAGGGCAAAAACGTTCCTCACACTCAACTTTTCATGGCGTATTGCCGTGCAAAGGAGTACCCGGTACCCAAAAGCAGTGGTACCCAGTCATTTCAGATTTCATAAATCTTAGCAAATCAAAATCAAGAAGACGTTTGCAATTGTAACATTTTCTGCACTTTCAAAATTTACTCAAACTTTATTTCACTACAAATCTAGATTTTGATTTCTATAGTGAGCTTAAAAATTCTATCATTTGCACTCTTTGATTTGTTTGTGTTTGTATATATATAGAAAGTGTTGCGTGTCTGTTAAGGTGGTACTACACCCCCTGATAAATTTTGTGACTTATTTTGCATTTTTCTCAAAAAAGTAATACACACTGGTATATTATAGGGGCAAGGAATCCAATTACTTCACTATTACTTCGCTATACATATCTTTTTACATTTTTACATTTCGTAATATATTTTTTGACTTATTCTAAAAAGTATAAGGGGGAACTTATAAGTTGTGGACCGTATATTTTACAAAGCTCTCATATTTATTAAAACGTGTTGAACTTCTTCTTTGTGTCGTTATTGTGCCTTTATTAATACTAGAGCTATACCCGTATGCATAAATGATTATTAAGCTCAATATGCCCGTATGCATAACAGCAACATAGCATGAACCCATGACCTTTAACCTCTGTTTGATGAACTTTGACCTTAGATGACATTAATTAATTAATTTAGTTTAAGTCCAATTCAGCTGATAGGATACTGTTTCACCCCGTTGACCCCATATGCCCTTTGACCCCGGATGACCTGTTGGATGACCTTAGACCTTAGATGACATTAATTAATTAAATTAATGTATGCATGTATTTATTTTACTGACTACTCCCTTTCTTACTTATAAGGGTTAATATAAACACTGTATAGATCGAGCAAGTGCATACATGTACAGAATGCATCAGAGCTATTTATAGATGAACAGACAGTGTTCACAGGGTGGCACTGTGGATTTTGGATTTTTAACAAAGATCCACATTTTCACTGATTTTGGGCCCAATTCTTTACCGATCTCAACCAAATGTGACCTCCGCATTCCCCTCGCATCAAGGATTCCACCCACCGAGTTACAGCCCAATCGGACCAAGTTTAAAATTTGACCTTTAACCTTCGACTTCGACCGAAGGTAGCTTACGACACTCCCCGTATTTTTCTTCATCCCATGTGTGAATTTGGCGATGCTGGGATCAAAACTGACGGAGCCTTTTACCCACACACATACACACAACATTAGGCAAATTATAGTAAGATTATGATAGATTAGATTTTAGATCACCATAATGTGAATATGTAAATAAATACTTTCATTTGGCATACCAGTAACCACGTCCAAATAAACAATTAGATGCATACCTGCAGGTACAGAATGTTCTGTATCAGGTTTACGGAGGACATGTTTAGGAATCTTTATGACCACAATAATAATATGAACGAAATCGCACATGGGGGTCATATTTGGCAACAAGACGAACAAAAACATGTGGCCACGTGGCTACAGCCAACAAGGTTATTTCATTGCGTGATTTAAAACCACAACATTTTTCTTTATTGGTGCTTATGTTATTGAGTTTATTCTCGTGTTTGGCCAATCAGAGGCCTAGTTCTGTTACCATAGCAACCACGGCGTAATTATGCATGTTTTTCAAACTAGGCGGCATGGCCTTCAATGTGGAATATTATACATAAGACATGCCATTATTATTTCGGCGGTAAAGTTGTGAAGCAATCCTGTTCAAATGCCCCCGAACATCCTCAAACTCCCTTTATTAACGTCTTTATCAGAATTTCATTTCATGTCGATTTTTAACCATAATAATAACACTATAATGGAAAACAGAATAATTATTTTTATTTCACTATTTTGCGTATGACGTTCTGTCGACCAAACCAAAAATGCCGTACTGCGCAGGTCAGCTTTTGTCCTGACGTCAGACGCAAACTAGTCTTTTTAATTCGGTCTTAATCATAACATAGTTGCTTCAAATCAAAAACTCCTTGATTGTCAACATTTCTACAACGGTAAAATTATCACATTCTATCCATAACAGAAACGATCTTAAAGTTAAACTGGAGGAACCTTTTATAAAGATGCATGAAATATATATAATGTATAATCGCAAAAGGTCCTATAACTTCAGGTAAATCATCCTCAAATGCAACCTCAGTGTGTTGATGGGTTTAATTTGTAACTGTAAAAATAATTTTTTCAATAAAAGACTTAATACAGTTATTTGCTGTCCCTAGCATATCCAGTCGCTCATTTCTTTCAGTTCAAGTTTTATCTAATTAAAAAACAATATCGATATATATTAATTTCAGCCTGAAAGTACGTATGTATGTTTTCCTATTATTGTATTCGTGTTACAATAAAAGTAATTGGTATTTACTCAAACCAAGAAAGTTATTACTTTTTGATTCTGGTGATTTCAAAAGAGGGGTATTGAACTCAAGCATTGTTGGTGTAGGTCATGTTTGCTTTTCAACACGGGCTAACCTAAAAATACCCTAAACGCGTTTCAAAAACATATAAAATGAGAAAGACCTATCAAACGTTTGGCTTAAGGACTTCACATGCACAAACGTACAACTCGCAATCGACAAAATCTCAATCGATTTATTATCTATACACTAGTCTTCTTCTACGTAAATATGGAAAGTTGCCATATAAACAATACATTCGAATGGCCTTATGAAGCAGCACTCGATTCATTGTACAATATCCACCACAAATGGTTGCAACTAGGTGTCCTCCCATTGTTGATGATACTTGGTGTTGTTGGTAATCTGGGGTTTCTCTTCGTGTTGTTCAAGTTAGAGCAAATGAGAAGTGTTACCAACTTTTACTTGGGAAACCTCGCCGTTGCGGACTTGTCATTTATAACAATTATGGCTATACGTTATTTTTGGTCTTATATCCACTCTGACTTGGAGTTTGACGTTCCCTACAAGTCATCTCTCGAATGTGTGATATTTACTCTATTTACCTACACATCGGTATTTTCTTCATACGCTCTTATCACGCTAGTGATTGTAGAGAGGTATTTTGCCATCTGTAAACCCCTCGATCATCGAATCGTGAGTGGTAAAAGTCGTTCAATAAAGCTCGTCATTGCAACTTGGTTTACTGCGATTGCGTTTGCTGCGATATTCACTCCATTAAATTCATTGTTGAAGTTTCTGTGTATTAAATGGCCTGAAAGTGAACTCTTTGCGTCTCTACCGACTAAGGTCAATATTTGCAGCTCTATAGCTTATCGTTGGATACCTCCTCTCGGTTTTTACATTCAAGCTATCCCATTCTGGTCTGCATTATTTGTCAATGTAATCTTAAGTATTAACATTATCATGACACTTCAGCGAAGAGAACCATTGACAGAGATTGGAAACCAAAAGTCAACAAAACTGAAAACGGACACCACAAGAAACCAGGTGGCTAAAATGCTAATCGTAAATAATGCCACGTTTTTCCTGTTTGCTGGACCTTTTCAAGTATTGAACCTAATTCAAATCATTGAATATCATTACGGTTCTTATCTCATTGGAGACTTTGCATACACGATGTTGCTTTGGGTTGGGAGAGTTGCAGCTATTGCCAACAGTGCAGTTAACCCCGTAATTTACAATGTAACCAATCCACGATATAGAGCAGCGTTTGCTAAGTGTTTTGGCTGTGTCAATGTGAAAGAAAGATCTGGTAACAGCAGTGGTACTCAGTCATTTCAGATGTCATCAATCTCAGCAAATCACATGTAGGAGAACTAAACGACATTTGTGCAATTTTACAGATTACAAAAATCGAATTACATTTTTACATTTTCTTCACTTAAAAATAGTTAATATATGGTATTTGTAATTTCTTACAACTAGTCCAAAGATTTCCACTTACTTGCAGACGTTTCGAAAACTGACAGTTTTCTTTATCGATGCTATTGTTGCAATGACGATCTGTGTACAGCTGATGATTTCTGCTGCTTGGCAACAGAGTTGCCAGTTGATTTTCACTTATCAGATCGTCAAAGACGTGACTCAAGTTGTATTGCCCCTCGTCTCTGTTCATGGTATTGCCCCGCTTTCTGATGGTGATCGCCTCCTTAATCCATCTCTTATATCTATTACTCTCTTTGCCGACGATCCTAGCCTCCTCCCAATCGATGACATGATTGTTTTCTACTACATGATCGGTGATAGCCGATTTGTGAACAACTGATTGGGATGCTTTTCTGGTGGCTCTGGTTTCTATATTATCACCAATTTTCTCAGCCTCAGTTTTGTGCTCCTCCAAACGTTTGCCGAATTTCCTTCCTGTCTCCCCGATATATGCCAAATCACAGTTCTTACATGGTATTGAATAGACGACGTCCGTAGAATGATGGGGATCCCGTTTGTCCTTTGGGTGGACAAGGAGGTTGCGCAACGTACAATGGGGCTTCATCGCGGTGGAGATGTTATAAGATTTGAACACTCTCGAGACACGCTCTGAGACTCCCTCCACATAGGGAATGACAACAAGACCTTTCGATTTAGCGGAATCGTCTTTCTTAGATCTGTCTTTCTTGGGCTTAGGCGTAGCCATCTGGTGTTTCACTTTTTCAATGGTCCAATCTGGGTATCCGCATTTTTGGAGAGCCCCCTTAATGTGAGTTTCCTCCTCTACCTTGTCTTGCTCTTCAGTGACAATTTTGTTCTTTCTATCGAGAAGGGTACGAACAACGCCTAGTTTCCGGTGAAGAGGGTGGTGTGACCTAAAACTGTCAGTTTTCGAAACGTCTGCAAGTAAGTGGAAATCTTTGGACTAGTTGTAAGAAATTACAAATACCAGTTTATCATGAACAGTCCTGATGAATATCTTCAAGAAGTTAATATATGAAATTTATCACACTACGCACCTAAATATAGCGAATTCAAAATATATGGAACTTAGAAATTCTATTCATTCTATTCATTGGCACTATTAAATTTTTGTGTTTTGGGTATTATAGAAAGTGTTGCGTATCTGTTAAGAAAGATTGCCGCGATGTTCCATATGCAGCACGTGGACTCTACGTTTTAACGTACGTTAATACGGTGTTAAATATTGCTAGTCTCGGTTCCAAACTGTATTGTGCTCATTCGTCACGAAGGAGAACAAGGTCGGCTGGAACAAAGACTATAATATCTGATCTAGGTCGATATAGGGCATAGTGATTGAAAAGTTATTGGTAACCGCAGGCTTCCGGATCTCTGCGTAATTCAAACAGCACGCTTTTGATTTTGACTAAAATTTTGACTTAACATGCTGCTTAAACTTCTTTTTTTGTGCTCCCCAAATATTATACCATAAAAACTCGATAGTTAGCGTATGTGCTTACTATCGAGCGATTTTAAAACATACATGTAAACATTGAAGAGCCCCATCCACAAAAGTGTAAAGGGTTTTGAGCAAATCATCGATACACATAGCTATATACGAACAAGTAAACCTACAAATGTGTGTCTCAACCCCATTAGCTCAGTTGGTAAAGCGCCGGACTTTGGTACAATTCCATGTTTTCAAAAGCGCTCGATAGTAAGCACATATGCTAACTATCGAGTTTTTACGGTAGTTGCCCCAAAACATATATTTTTGTAGATTAAGGATCACTACATCCATAGATCATGATATCATGACTTTACTTTCAAAATGAGACTTTTTCATCCTGAAAAGTAGGCGCGTTGCATGAACTTCGACATGTCGTAAAATCAGCTTAAATAAATAAATAAGCAAATAAAATAAATCGCTTTTAGGAACAGCAACGTTTCTACATACAAAATAGATAGGGCAGCAATTGCAATGTGATTTGTGGCAAGTTAAGTCTACAAATTGCGGTATTGTTCTGTCTGTTTTTTTATGACTGGTTTATTTTTATTGTTTTTGTAATGTGTGTTTTTTATTTCTATTTTGTGATGTAAAATAGCTGTCACAAACCACCTCAACCAACAAGCTGAATTGGCCTTCTCTTCAAGACAGAAGAACAGCAGCAAGTCTGACCATGTTGCACAAGATCAACTCAGGTGATCTTCCACTCTCCATCCCCAAGAAGTTTATATTTGTTGATGATATTCCTGACAGAGCAGAAACCCGCAGCCAAAGACCAAACCAATACATCAACCACGGTGCCAGAACCATGACTGACAAAAATAGCTCCTACCCCCGTACCATTACCCAGTGGAACATACTTCCTGCATCCATCATTCATGAGTCAACATCAACCACATCGTTCAATACCAAGGTCTGGAGCTACTTACAGACACACTCAGCTCAGCTCTACACAAGCGACCCAGAGGATTCAAACCCAGCCTCATCACTGTTTTTATGCGCACCCTTGGATTATGCACCCTCAGTTGAGTTGTTTTTAGACATTTGTGATGCCACCGGAATCTGGACGTCGATACCAATTGGTTCTGCCCATGATTTCTTTAGATGTAGATGACTCCACCAGGAGTGTTATGCATTATATCTTCAGATTCAGATTCAATATTTTGTAAAACAAGGCAGTGTTTTGCATTACTAAATAAACATCACTAGATGATTATTAATCGATGATTATTAATATGGACATGGCCAGCTGCTAAATTTAGCTAATTTTCCTGGTGACACCGGTCACCAATAGGCACGCATGATTACGACACGAGGCCTCTTTGAAAGCAACTTTTCAACCTACGACTCGATTATTACACCAATAATCCCGCTCAGTTTCGTCGCCGTCGTAAATGACGCGGCCATTGATACCCCATTGGTCACATTAAAATATGTTGATGATCTATCAATTATAGAACCTAGATCGCGTGCACAAACTTCAGTGCTGCAGGATCATCTGGACAATTTTGAACAATGGGCTGAAAATAATCACATGCAATTAAACCCAAAAGTGTGCTACAATGAAAGTGTCTTTCCTTAGGAAGCCCCTTGATGAGGCTCCTCTTACCATTTCTAATGTTCCCCTTCAAGTTGTTGAATCCGCCAAAATTCTGGGTGTCAAAATCAGTTCCAATCTGCAAAGGGACATTCAAGTGTCTGATATGCTTAAGAAGGCTAATGGTAGACTTTATATGCTCAAGTTATTGAAGCACTTCAACTTACCCCGTGATGATCTTGTCACTATCTTCTCTGGTTTTGTAAGACCGCTGGCAGAATATGCTGCTCCCGTTTGGCACCCTGGTCTCATGGTTGCTCAAAGTGCCGATTTGGAAAGAATTCAGAAAAGAGCGTGCAATATCATCATGGGGAAGCAGTACATAACTTATAACGAAGCTCTTGAGATCTGTGGTATCAATACATTATGTGTCAGAAGAGATCAATTATGTTTGAATTTCTTTAAGTCACTCATGAACTCTGAGCAGTTCAGTAGTTGGGTCCTTCCTTCCCGAGAAAGAAATTCGAGGAATTCCAAGAAACTGACCATACTCAGGTGTAGAACTGATCGTTGTAGGAAGAGCCCAATCTTGTATGTGACTGATTAGTGCAACAAAAAGGTGCCATAAAGTTCTCTGTTTGTGCAATTTTGTCTTATGACATTAGCGTGCCTGATTTTTAGGAGTGTTATTAAATTGCTATGTTCTAGCGCATTTCATGCTGTTTGTATTATTATATCAAGTACAATATCCTTTTTTATGTAGTTGCAGGATTCTATTTATTTTTTTGGCTTGAATTCAAGTGTAGGGGTGTGTGTGGGGTGCGTGTGGGTAGTGTTGGAGTGAGTGTGGGCGTTTAATGGTGTGTTCAGTGTGTGATTTGTTTGTGTGTGTGATGGGGGTGTGAGTAGGGGGTGGGTGTGTTTTGATGTGTGGTGGGTGTCCGTTCATAGGAGTGTGTTGGTGGGATGTGCGTAGGGTGCTTGGGTGTGTGATTGGGTCTGTATGAGTGTATGGGCCCTATGTACTGGTCAATGCTGTTTTGATATTTTTCGTAATTTTCTCGTATCATGTATATGATTATTATTATGTTGTTGAATTTGTATGTAAAATTGTTGCAATTCGGTTTTTATACTGTGATGACATTTTTTTAATAAACCTTTTATGTATGTATGTATGTAATCATTTTCGCTGAAAAACTTAGTTATTTTTAGTTATTTTTCAAACCTGATTTTTTTGCAAATTTGTTTACACATGTCACAACTTGCTAGTTAAGTCAAAAACTTTAATTTGGTAACCACTCTCTGGCGAGTAAGGTTTGACGATTGATTCGACTTCTATGGACCATTTAGAAAAAAAATAGCCCCCATGTCCCTCATGAAAATTATGACATTAGCGTGCCTGATTTTTAGGAGTGTTATTAAATTGCTATGTTCTAGCGCATTTCATGCTGTTTGTATTATTATATCAAGTACAATATCCTTTTTTATGTAGTTGCAGGATTCTATTTATTTTTTTGGCTTGAATTCAAGTGTAGGGGTGTGTGTGGGGTGCGTGTGGGTAGTGTTGGAGTGAGTGTGGGCGTTTAATGGTGTGTTCAGTGTGTGATTTGTTTGTGTGTGTGATGGGGGTGTGAGTAGGGGTGGGTGTGTTTTGATGTGTGGTGGGTGTCCGTTCATAGGAGTGTGTTGGTGGGATGTGCGTAGGGTGCTTGGGTGTGTGATTGGGTCTGTATGAGTGTATGGGCCCTATGTACTGGTCAATGCTGTTTTGATATTTTCGTAATTTTCTCGTATCATGTATATGATTATTATTATGTTGTTGAATTTGTATGTAAAATTGTTGCAATTCGGTTTTTATACTGTGATGACATTTTTTTAATAAACCTTTTATGTATGTATGTATGTAATCATTTTCGCTGAAAAACTTAGTTATTTTTAGTTATTTTTCAAACCTGATTTTTTTGCAAATTTGTTTACACATGTCACAACTTGCTAGTTAAGTCAAAAACTTTAATTTGGTAACCACTCTCTGGCGAGTAAGGTTTGACGATTGATTCGACTTCTATGGACCATTTAGAAAAAAAAATAGCCCCCCATGTCCCTCGCGAAAATCCCGGCATTTTTCGCTAGAGGCCAAAATCCAAAATGTCAAACTAATGTCAGAATCGGAATCCTTGTACACGACATATCCGAAAAAGTGTCTTTGTGCATGATTTAGGTGCTCTGGTTCAAAACATAAATTTTCAAAATGGTGGCGGCGGCCATTTTGGATTTTGGCCTCTCGATTTTCGCGAGGGACATGGGGGCTATTTTTTTTTCTAAATGGTCCATAGAAGTCGAATCAATCGTCAAACCTTACTAGCCAGAGAGTGGTCACAAAATTGAAGTTTTTGACTTAACTATGCACCTTAATGGAATCGGTCAAATATGTTGTCTTTGTAGGTCAACAGAGCAACGTTCGCCATAATGGCATATTGTTTTATTATGACTTTATGTCCTCCCATACAACTGTATGATAAATGGCCAAAATAACTAGTAGGATTTCTTTCACTTTACCTTGTTATTTTAGCTTAACATGCACAACAACCCTTCTCGGCAGTTATTACTAATATGTGACGTGTCATGTCAAAAGCAGACACTTTTGGGCAGGTTATCAATTTTGATGTTTTTACATATCTTAAATATTGATATATTTTGCTCCACAATGCCGTTTTTCCCAATGTAATCAGACATTCCTAAGGGAAGATATTGAGTTCGTAAGTTATGGTATTATAAAATTGGAAATTGAGATATCGGCCTTTAAAAATATTATTGACAATGTTGAGAGTAGGCATTACCTTGAAAAATGTCTCAATAAAATACAAGATGCCAGTTATATTTGGGTCTGAAACTATCAGATAATATTTTTAACATTAATAGCATCACAAATTCGCAACAAACCCAAATTGTGAAAAAATCACCCCGGGCAGATTTTTGGCTATTTCTCCATTTACGATCCTGCCCAAAAGTGTCTGCTTTTGACATGACACGTCACATATTATTTCAACAATATGAATAAAGAATAACACAATAAAAGTTTGTCGGAGTTCGTACATTAAGACTTTAATAAGCAAGTATATGACTTTTAATGACCCATGGCATTTCTCACACATGATTGTTGGTGTAGGTCATATAACCTGAAAAAGGTCGATATGAGACCCCTTAACGCGTTTCAAAAACATATAAAATTAAAGAGTCCTATTAAACGTTTGGCTTTAGGATTTCATATGCACAAACGTACGCCTCGCAACAAAATTCCATTTATCATCTATAAAACAGGCTACTTCGACGTAAACATGGAAAGTTGCAATATAAACAATACATTCGAATGGTCTTATGAAGAAGCATTGTATAATAGCCACCACAAGTGGTTGCAACTGGGTGTTCTCCCATTGTTGATGATAGTTGGTGTTGTCGGTAATCTGGGGTTTCTCTTCGTGTTGTTCAAATTACAGCAAATGAGAAGTATTACCAACTTTTACTTGGGAAACCTCGCCGTTGCGGACTTGTCATTTATAACACTTATGGCTATACATTATATTTGGTCTTATGTCTATTCGGACTTGAAATTCGACGTTCCTTACAAGTCATCTCTCGGATGTGTGATATTTACTCTATTTACCTACATATCGGTATTTTCTTCATTCGCTCTTATCACGCTAGTGATTGTAGAGAGGTATTTTGCAACCTGTAAACCGCTCTACCATCGAATCGTGAGCGGTAGAAGCCGTTCAATCAAACTCGTCATTGCAACTTGGTTCACTTCGATTGTGTTTGCAGCGATATACACTCCATCACAATCATCGTTGAAGTTCTTGTGTATTAAATGGCCTGAAAGTGAACTCTTTGTGTCCCTACCGACGAAGGTCAATATTTGCAGCTCTATAGCCTATCGTTGGATACCTCCTCTCAGCCTTTACATTCAAGCTATCCCATTCTGGTCTGCATTATTAGTCAATGTAATCTTAAGTATTAACATTATCATGACACTTCATCGAAGAGAACCATTGACAGAGATTGGAAACCAAAAGTCAACAAAACTGAAAACGGACACCACAAGAAACCAGGTGGCTAAAATGCTAATCGTAAATAATGCCACGTTTTTCCTGTTTGCTGGACCTTTTCAAGTAATGAACCTAATTCAAATCATTGAACATCATTACGGTTCTTATCTCATTGGAGACTTTGCACACACGATATTGCTTTGGGTCGGGAGAGTTGCTGCTATTGCCAACAGCGCTGTTAACCCCATCATTTACAATGTAACCAATTCTAGATATCGAGCAGCATTTGCTAAGTGTTTTAGCTGTACCAATGTGGAGGGAGGATCAGGTAATAACGGCGGCACACAGACACTTCAGATATCATTAATCCCAGCAAATCACAAGCAGAAGAATTAAAAGACATTTCCAATCTACAGATTACAAAATCTAATTGCATATTAACATTTGAATTTTTAAAATTAACTTTGTAAAATAATATATCACACTACACATCTAAATTTTGATTTCTATACACCAATCCGAGAAGCGTTTACTGTATTTGGCCCTCTATTGACGGCAACACAGATGTACCAGAGCGGGAGATTTAATTCGTAATTCAATACTCATGATTGTGTATTGAATATCACTGTTGTAATACAATTCCCGGGTACAATTCTGTATAGCACACAATAAATAATGGATGGAACCCCCGACCTCGGGACACCGCAGTTTTACATCGGGGACACCGCAGTAATGGCGAAGTCGGATAGGTGTATAGCGAGCTAGTTTTATCATTTGCATTTTTTTATTTTGTGTTGCATGTATATAGAACGGTGTTGCATGTCAATAAAGATACTGTATTACATGTACTTTTCCGCATCAGATTATTATGATGAATTTTAATGGAGAAGGGCTGTTTTTAAAGAATCGTGGACATTAGTTGGTTGCAAGTATCGGAATAGTATTCGCCTGCGGGTGTATAACATGTCCACTAAGTATCCGCTATAACCTATCCGGAACATTATATCCACTGGAATCCGGGACTGGAATATAGCTTGTCACAAAACTGTTCCTCCTTACACGTCCTGTCACATGATTTAATTAGACTAACTACCATTCTTCTTGTAGCTAAGGATGGATAAGTGCTACTGCTATACAAGAATTGATTCTATTTCTGGAGTTTTTAATATAGGTATGATAGTATTGTATATGTATTGTCCATCAGAATGTGATACTTCCAATTCAAGCATTTGCACAAATATTTGGCTGTCAATAAATTGGTTCTGCAAATGGGTATTATTGATTTGAATATTTACACCTCTGCTGTAATAACATCATATCATATATTATTTATTTATTTCCATACATGCAAATAAGATACAACTGGAAATAGAATAGCAACAAGATTGAGGAGATGCAACAAAAGGCAAAGCGTGTATTGTAAATGGAACAGCGCCGTTGATGATCTGAGTTAAAAAAAACTGTTTCACCACCGGGTTTCGAACCAAAGGTGTTCTAAACCGCTATGCTGTCATGACTACTAATAATGAACTAGTGAATTAAACCATAAGTACATAGATACGTTTCTTTTTCCTTTTTTGGGCCATTTGGAGCTATTTGGCAGTGCTATTACGTAATCAAGTACGTGTTATTAATTATACATGTTTGGTTTGAAAGCAAAGGTTCATTCTTTATCATTGAGAATTTTTTATCACAAATACCCATCCATGGGGTCAAAGGTCAACATTTATTACATATTGACCACCCCTCGTATCAGGGTGTGTGCATAATAATATTATTCAAACAAATTATATTAAAATCATCTGAATTCTGCACACAAAAACAAAATTACTCTTACATTAATGCTTGCTGATGTGAGCATGCAAGTGTGAACATTCATAATATAATATACACACCGCTACAACATATATTTTCCATTGGTTTGGTCAAGCTTCAGATGTTGCAGTACAATAATACAGTAACTACCCTGTAATTTACCAAATTTTATTTTAGTTACTGAAAATATGTAAAATTAAAATGATCAAATTTTATGCTCCAATCTTACAATGCTGTTTTGATATTTTTCGTAATTTTCTCGTATCATGTATATGATTATTATTATGTTGTTGAATTTGTATGTAAAATTGTTGCAATTCGGTTTTTATACTGTGATGACATTTTTTAATAAACCTTTTATGTATGTATGTATGTAATCATTTTCGCTGAAAAACTTAGTTATTTTTAGTTATTTTTCAAACCTGATTTTTTTGCAAATTTGTTTACACATGTCACAACTTGCTAGTTAAGTCAAGTCAAGTCTGAGTTAAAAAAAACTGTTTCACCACCGGGTTTCGAACCAAAGGTGTTCTAAACCGCTATGCTGTCATGACTACTAATAATGAACTAGTGAATTAAACCATAAGTACATAGATACGTTTCTTTTTTTTTTTTTGGGCCATTTGGAGCTATTTGGCAGTGCTATTACGTAATCAAGTACGTGTTATTAATTATACATGTTTGGTTTGAAAGCAAAGGTTCAGTCTTTATCATTGAGAATTTTTTATCACAAATACCCATCCATGGGGTCAAAGGTCAACATTTATTACATATTGACCACCCCTCGTATCAGGGTGTGTGCATAATAATATTATTCAAACAAATTATATTAAAATCATCTGAATTCTGCACACAAAAACAAAATTACTCTTACATTAATGCTTGCTGATGTGAGCATGCAAGTGTGAACATTCATAATATAATATACACACCGCTACAACATATATTTTCCATTGGTTTGGTCAAGCTTCAGATGTTGCAGTACAATAATACAGTAACTACCCTGTAATTTACCAAATTTTATTTTAGTTACTGAAAATATGTAAAATTAAAATGATCAAATTTTATGCTCCAATCTTACAATGTTACAATCTGTGATTGATTGTTGACATGCTCTATTTAAATGCACAGAGTACCACAAACATCCCAAATAAATATTTCCAATATATTATTGCACTTGATTTTTATGTTGCAATTCTACATGTGCTGATCATTACCAGTATTTTAATTTCAATGGTTAATGATTTAATTTGATAGAAAATTTATTACTTGTTTGCCAATAATTTGTTGAAAAGTAATTTAAGCATTCTTATTTTTCTTAATGATGTATTTAGTTTACAACTATGATAATTTACACATTTGCATAGTTAATTTGCTAATTGATTAGTTACGCAAATATTCAAATTGAATTGACATTAGGGATAGCAATATTATTTCTTTAAACTCGCTTTTTTTAGTTCTCCGAACAATATCCCTGCAAGCGCTAAAGTGCTGAAGTTAGGTTCAGTTTATAACTATGATCTTGATGTAGGATGAATTGCAATTTGATGTGCCTATTTTAAGATTTTCATTGTAAGGCACTTTATTAAGATATTCTGAATACTAGTAGCAATTAATCTCACTAAGTATATTATATTCCAAGTAAAACAGCATTGTCTGAAGGAAACCTTTTGATTATACTAGAAATATTGCACTCAATGCAAACTTAATTTTGATCAAGACAATTTAAGGTACTATATTAAGTTATTCTGAATACTAGTAGTGATCAATCACATTTAATATACTACGTGTTCAAAGTAAAACAGCATTGTCAGAAAGAAACCATTGTTTTATGATATATATGTGCTTTTCCAAAGTATGAACAATCAATAAAAAAAATTAGAAAATTAATTATAAAAAATTGAGGCAAGCCATAAGGTGAAGAAGGTTGGAAGTAAGAATGGGACTGTTCTTAGATTGTGTCCTGTACCCTGTTCTTAGTTTGTCAAGCTGCCATTCACGACAGAGGGTCAGATAACTGAAGTAAACATATTGTGGTACAGGTATGGCTTCCAGTTAGCGAAAACATTTTTAGAACTTGAAGTCATACCAAGACATAGAAGGTCTCGAGAAAAATTGAGACGAGTGCATTAAGGTATGCAGTGATCATGCGTGTATTTTTTTTTTTTTTTTGGGGGGCTTTGGGGTTCGAGCCCCCCCCGGGGTAAAAGCAGCCTCCCGGGGTAGGAGCGGCCACGGTACGCCACTGGTGACCATGTTCTAGAGTGAGATAAAAAGGTTAAAAAGAATTGTCCTAGTACTCTCAAAGTTAAACGGGGACATATCTGACAGTAAAAGCTAACATTTTATGGAAAAATAAATACTAATCTATTTTTACAGAAATGTTATAATATGGCTTTAACAATAAACCAAAATAAAACAGAACAATACAAACTACTCCATATTATGGTCCATCTGATATTGAATTTATTTACCACCCCTGAAAGTTTGGTAACCACAGCACCTTCCTTGTGGGCTAATAAAATTTTTAAAAATAAGACTCTTAAAATAGGTGGGAAGAATACTTTTCTTTCTTTTTGGAAACAAACATATTTGACAAATTTTAAGAAAACCACTTTACCAGAAAATGTTTATTTAAAAATATGGTGCACATAAAAGACAATGTCAAAGCACACTGAAAACTACAAATCCGCATTAAAATACCTTGTAAACTATTAAATTATCATTTTTGTTATTTTGTAAAACAACACCAATTTCGTTAGTTTAAAAAAAATAATACTATTGGGTTTACGTTGTTTTTTATTGTTTTTTATTTTTTATTTGATTACGAACACTCCTTTCAATATTTTACCGAAAACAGAACCACATTTCCGCCATTTTTGGCTTTAAAATATGTTCTAATATATTAAATGTATTTGTTTATATTTAAAAATCAATGTAACTATTTTCATTCTGTGCTGTGTATGAGATACGATTTTTGCAGAATTGATTTGTGTTTTGTTTATTATGCAGCTTAGTAAAATAGGAGCTGTGTTTTTTGTTATATTGTTGTGTTTTAATGATGGAAAATAACTGATTAAATAAATTATTATGATTACAATAGTGGATTATATTCAATATACAGAGGACCATTAATTCGGACCCGAACATTATACAGATGTAAAACATAGGTTAAAATGTGTATTTTGTACTCACTTTCATGTTCTGCACATACCTCAATTCTAACCCACGAACACAGCCGTGTTGTGACCCCTAATGACCTTTGACCCCAAAATATATGAAAACGCACATAGACATTGGCTAATGTCAATGCCCCGGGTCAATGCATGGGTG
The DNA here is from genome assembly GCF_039555335.1 of Amphiura filiformis. Lineage (NCBI taxonomy): Eukaryota > Metazoa > Echinodermata > Ophiuroidea > Amphilepidida > Amphiuridae > Amphiura > Amphiura filiformis. The sequence goes on from NC_092636.1 coordinate 60,099,083, forward strand.
CACGTGGCACCACTTTGCTATGTTACTTGTGGCAGAAGGGGCATTTTGAAGGTTTTTCGTCTCAAACCGGAAGTGACCCCTTAATGACATTTGACCCCAAATAAAAAATACCACATATGAATTGGGTAACCACAATTCATGTGTGAACATACCGTTACTGTCCTATGTTTTTCTTATCAAATAAAAATTTTTGAAGGTTTTTCGTTTTATACCGGAAGTGACCCTTTAATGACCTTTGACCACAAACAAAAAAAATACCACATATACATCAGGTAAACATAATTTATGTGTGCACATACCGTCACTCTCCTATGTTTTTCTTAGCTTATAAAATTTTTTTGAAGGAATTTGGTTTTATACCGGAAGTGACCCCTTAATGACCTTTGACCTCAAATCTGTGTATGGTTCATAGACACTGGGTAATAGCAATGCATGTGTGCAAGTTGCGTCACCGTCCTATGTAATTTGTGGGAGAAGTAGCATTTTGAAGGTATTTCGTTTTATACCGGAAGTGACCCCTTAATGACCTTTGACCTCAAACAAAAAAATACCACATATACATTAGATTGATATAATTCATGTGTGCACATACCGTCACTCTCCTATGTTTTTCTTAGCTAATAAAATTTTTTGAAGGAATTTGGTTTTATACCGGAAGTGACCTCTTAATGACCTTTGACCCTAAATCTGTGTATGATTTATAGACACTGGGTGATAACAATGCATGTGTGCAAGTGGTGTTACTGTCCTACGAAATTTGTGGGAGAAGTAGCATTTTGAGTTGAAATCACGTTTTTGACCCCTGTGACCCCTACTTGATCTTTGACCGCACGAATTTCATGTGACATGTAGGGGCATGGTCATTGATGATTATGACCAAGTTAGGTCAAAATCGGTGTACGCATGTCAGTGCTAGAGCAAATGTAAAGGTCGACAGAAGAAAGAAAGAAAGAAAGAAGAAGAAGATCCTGTAAGAAAAAAGACACAGCCGTGACTAACGTCACCGGCTGTGTAATTACTGCAGTGCGTCGGTCTACAGACTCCCAGAAAGATTAGAAACCCCCGCACGCCAAGCCCTAGCTGAATTTCAACGGAAAACTAGACCTCTTGTCGGGCGACAAAACAAAAACGTGGGTGGCGCAAATGTAAAGAGATATAAACACAGGCGGCATAGGACACGCAATTCGGACGTACGAGGCTGGCGAAGATACAGGGCTGACAGCCCCATTCACAATACACGGTTAGCGATTATAAATGGACAATTAACATACTTGCAGTGGGGTACTTTGCAGAACCCCAACGGTTTTAGAGTAAGATAATTTTGCTTTGACACCACATAACAAATTTAGAATTGTTTGTGAAGATTTCATGATTATGTGTTAATCCAATGGCGACGTCAAAAATAGCGATATCGCATCCACCATCATCTGTATAAACACACAGACTCTGACCAGGGTTGCCAAAACATTTAGCCCAAGTCGCGGGTAGTCGTACTCACTCCTACCAGCGTGACGCCACAGGATAACACAGAGCCAATTCAACATCACTAGGCCTGATGAGGCCTCATGGATGTGACGTGATGCTGTAGTCAACAAAAACAGTAAGTCCAGTTCAAAAGATTTATAACTTAGTCTAAGTTTAAATCACAAAAGGGTTTTTTGCATTAATAAACTCATGAAAATACAACCTCCTTAACAATCGCGCAAGATTGTGTTTAATTTGCGATATTGTAAAAATACTTTTATCAATAAACGACCTATTGCTGACATCTTCTGTCCATAATAATTATGTCCAATCGGTCTTTTCTTTCAGTCAAGTCACAAGTTTCATCTAATTAAAAAAAAGAATCAATATTAGTTCTACCATTAAAATACACATGTATGTTATTTTTTTTATTGTATCCGTAATACAACAAAAGTATTTACAATAAAAGGTATTTACTCAAAACCATAAAGGTTATTACTTTTCGATGCTTGTGAATTCAAAGGGAGGATAGTTAATTGAAGCATTATTAAGGGGTCTCATAGCCATGATAGCGTTCTTTTCAGTTTAGCCCTGTTGATCGAAACATACACATGACATATACACCAACTATTATGTGTTGGAAATGCCAGCCCCCCCCCAATACCGGTATGTTATTTGTTTACGAACACTTTTATATCTAGTAAAAATTTTGGGGCAAAATTTTATTTTTCACGTTTTCATTAAAGAGAAATGTCAAGAAAAATCACTGTTGGACATTTGTTACACATACATAGACAATACTTTTCCGTATTCAGTCCAAGTTTTATCTAATTAAAAAGAGTATCAATATTAAAAAGAGTATCAGTATTCGCAACAAGAATCATTTTTCACAATGGCATGGTCAAATTTTATGTCTCGTAGTCAGAAATTCTTCCCAAAAATATTATGCAGATTAGATCCGCGTTTCCTTCAAGTCACTCCTATGGTGCATTTTTGTTGATACCACTGTTTGCATTCAATAAATACAATGTAACAAACCAAAACATAATTTTCCGGAAGCTGCAATTTGTCACTTGTTGGGCTCTTACCAGATATAAAAGTTCGTAAACAATACCACATTTACTGACCCATGGTATTTCTCACAGTTGGTGCAGGTCATGTTTACTTTGCAACAGGGCTAACCTGGAAAAGGTCCCTATGAGACCCCTTAACATATTTCAAAAACCTATCAAATGAAAACGCTCTATCAAACGTTCGGCTTTATGACTTCGTGCACAAAACGTATAATACCTCGCAATTGACAAATATACATCAATTTATAACCAATAAAACAGGCGTCTTCGGCGTAAACATGGAAATTTGTCATGTAAACAACACCTTTAAATGGTCTTATGAAGCAGCACTCGATTCAATGTACAATACCCACGAAACATGGCTGCAGTTGGGTGTCCTCCCATTATTGATGATAGTTGGTGTTATCGGTAATCTGGGGTTTCTCTTCGTGTTGTTCAAATTAGAGAACATGAGAAGTATTACCAACTTTTACTTGGGAAACCTCGCCGTTGCGGACTTATCATTTATAACAATTATGGCTATACGTTATTTGTGGTCTTATGTTCATTCCGACTTGGCGTTTGATGTTCCTTATAAGTCATCACTCGGATGCGTGATAACCACTCTACCTGTCTATATTTCGTTATTTTCTTCTTTCGCTTTTATCACGCTAGTGATTGTAGAGAGGTATTTTGCAATCTGTAAACCGCTCTACCATCGAATCGTGAGCAGTAAAGGTCGTTCAATCAAACTCGTCATCGCAACTTGGTTTACTGCGTTTGTCTTTGCAGCGATTTACACTCCAAACCAATCATCGTTGAAGTTCCGGTGTGTTAAATGGCCTGAAAGTGAACTCTTTGCGGCGTTACCAACTAAGGTGTATGTTTGCCGCTCTTTAGACTATCGCTGGGTACTTCCGCTCGGTCTTTACATAACAGCTATCCCATTCTGGTCTGCGTTATTTGTCAATGCAATCTTGAGTATTAACATTAGCGTGACACTTCATCAAAGAGAACCATTGACAGAGATTGGAAACCAAAAATCAACAAAACCGAAAACGGACACTACCAGAAATCAGGTTGCTAAAATGCTCATCGCCAACAACACCACGTTTTTCCTTCTCGCCGGACCAATCCAAGTCCTGACCCTCATTCAAATCATCGAATATCATTACGGTTCTTATCTCGTTGGAGAATTTGTATTCACGATATTGCTTTGGGTTGGGAGAGTTGCTGCTATTGCCAACAGCGCTGTTAACCCCATCATTTACAATGTAACCAATTCTCGATATCGAGCTGCATTTGCCAAGTGTTTTGGCTGCGCCAATGTGGAAGGAAGATCATCTAGTAAGAACGGAGACCGTACTAAGTCCTTACAGATATCAGCAATCTCAGGAAATCGCACACAAGTGAAATAATTATACTGATTTTTGACTTTATAGATGACAATATCTTATAACGTATTCGAATGTATTGATGACAAAATCTAATAAGATTTTATCAGTCGCAGTTTTAAAGTTGGTTGGGATGAATGCTTTTCAAACTTGATTAAAATAATAATTGAAAATATATAATTTTTGTAAATATGCAATTTATGTTAATTATGTTTCGTTACAAGTATAACTATAACTAGATACAGTATAGTCATGGTAGTTATACTGTAGTTAGTTATAGATATTTTCTCTCTCGGTTTTTCAAATACACGTATACGTTTTGTTTGGGACAAGAGTGTCTCTAAATGTATATTCATTTCAATTATATCCAGATGAAAGTCAGTTTTTAAATTATAGCTTAGGAAATTAAAATACAAGTAACGTAAAAGTGATGCGCCTTCATTTTGATTGCCGTTAAATTTGTTTAGATTCTTTGTCTTGGTGGCGCCACCGTTACCTTCACTCTCAGGATCAGTTTTCGTACATTGAACGTGAACAATATGAACCCTTGAATATCCTCATGACTTTGTTTGTATTTGTGTAAGAAACTCCTCAACAAAAGTTTGGAAAAATTTCCATCTATATCTCAGATTATTTATGACATGTTTATCATTTGTATGTCAATGGATAGTTACTTGCTCCTCTTTACAATATGACACCACATTTAATTGAAACAACCACCTTTTTTACTGTTGTGGCAGTATGCGTATTTTTTTCCACTATGATTTTTTCACTAATTTTACAGTACAAAATAGACAAAACTCGTTCATTTTGCTAAAAGTAAAAAGGCTTAAAAAATTATGCCAACCCCCTCCTCCCAAAACCACCACCACTTTTTAGATTTTAGAGGACCGCACTGGCCAAAAAAATTGGGGTCAACAATTCACAACCTCCGTCGGCAAAAAATATTTCCGTCGGTACATTTAAAAGTTGTGCCCCCCCGGGTCCGAAAACCTGGCTACGCCACTGCTCTACTACCATAGTCGTTGACTGAGGGCAGGGCTTGAAGAATGAGGGGTATATAAAAGGTAAAAGCGTGACCAGGGTGACGGGCTGTCTTTAAGTATGAAACTTTGAGAAATCCTTGGTTCACCTTGCTTTCATACCCTGCGGGGGCTCTTCCCTATTGGAATTCCATTAGTTGCAAGTCTTTAATATGAAAATCGGTGGCCTCAGCCCTGTCGGCCTTACGTTTCTAAGTTCAAAAATGTTTCTTTTTTATATATATATATACAACCCTTACGTAACCTTGCAAAAAATGGTTCAAGAAATCACTGCACTAAAATGCTATAATATGAAAATATGTTCTTAAACGAATCCAACAGCACTTTCTCAAACTGAATAACCAGCTGATTCATATAATCATTTTAAGACCTGTTGTAGAATGATTCATATGATCATTTTAGGTGACTAGGTTGGATTGACAGGCTCATCCACCACTTTACCATATCAAATTGAGGTTTAATCATTGAAGAAAGCGTTAATAACCCTAACTTGATATAGGTCTCTTTTAGATGGCATGAACATGAACATGGCCATTAACAAAAAATTGTAGCCTCATGTACCACCTCAACAGTTTTTAAACTTAAAAGTACTTTACTATTGGCGAATGTTATAGACTTTCTGTTTCTAATATCAAAACCATTGGAGCAATTTAACCCTAATGTTGTATTGGTATCAGATTGTTTGGGCGACAAAGTAAAAAAACTCCATATGAAGAAATCGGCCCATTTACCTTGAAAATTAAATTAATTTTTTATATTTGAAAGTTAGTGATTATTTAGAGCATATGCCTGATTGAATTGAGAGCAGACGGAAAATAAACACTTCAATTGAGTTTGCAAACCTCGCCAACCTTCACCACCAGCACAACTTGATTAGATACCAAGATTTAAAGCGGGACTTAAAGCAATATTGTGACATTTGCTGAGGAGGACACACCATATTTGTTTTTAATTCTGATTTTCCCGTAATTTCCCGTAACATACCCTGCGAGATATTAGTCGGATTTGCGTATGACTGAAATGTCTCGTTGCTCGAGGGAATCATGGACGTATATATAAATGACGTCATGTATATGTACATTATTATTTGTCTTTATGTTATACCGTCTTATTTATACGTCCATTCATGTTCAAACACATTGCACCTGATCGGCATCATTAATGGCCGACAGACTGATACACACATGCGATATAAGTGTTGGGTGAAATAGCTATTTTCTTTGAAAACTAACATTTTTGGAAGATAAAAACCCGTTACAACATTGCTTTAATTCCCACAAATAAAATAAATTGTACATTCAACAACTCCTCCTATACCTTTGTACAGGAGCCAACCGTTGTTAATCCGTGATGAATCCATACTTTTACTGTAGCGTATACGCGGAAGCGAGCGAGACTACGCGTTACGCAAGAGCGCGTAAAATTCGTCATGCCTGGAACATGTGTGCGTATGCAAGCTTTACAATTAGTTGAATTCAGTATTTTTCAGGCAGCGGCTAAACATGCATTTTTATTTTGTGGTTTTATTGCTGATATCAACGGAGAAATAATCGAAGTTTGTGTAAGGCTGAGTGGCAATGATTGACTGACATTCCTCAAATGTGAATTACACGCTCTTTAGCTTCTTTTCGTTGTTGAAAGGATTCAATCATGTTTCACCGTTGTTCATCACCGTTTAACAACTCGCGTCGGCACGTCTGCGTGATTTACTTCGCTCGGGCAGCTAAAGCTGCCCTCGCGAAGTAAATCACGCAGACGACGTAACGCGGCCGCATCGTTGTTAAACAGTGATGAACAACGGTGAAACATGATTGAATCCCAAATTGAAGCCTAGGTATGTCAATATTTAATCTTACTGTTACGGCACACCATGATATAAATACGAAGTAATATTTCTTACGTCAGATTCCATGGGGCATGGTTGTGGCATTTTTTACCCTTTTACTTTGTCCATTTGTTTTCTGTCAGTGAGTTAAACGTTACTATTAAAAGTGGCATTTGATGCTGGTCATCTCTGACAAGTATTCCTTCTCGCCATCTGGAATTGTCTTTAATTAATAAGGGAGTGTTCATAAATACTTTGGTGGGGGAGGGGGGCTCACCTTGGTCTGGGCGGACATTTTATAAATGAATTTAGACGAGCTGCAACGACACCACTTTCCTTACATTTCCAGATGTTAAATCTATATTATATGCAAAATTTGAGGAAAAATTAATGGGACGTTTTTATTTTTAGGGCCATTTTTATATAACTGGTCTTTACATGTAGCTCTATGCAGAGAGTGCCCGTTGAGGGCGCTATAACCCACATTTTAGTGAAAAAATGTGATTAAAAAATGACCCGTGCTAATTTTCTAAAATTTTCAGAGTATGTAGTATAAACATGTATAAAAATAATCAAATAGTTGCCCGACCTGCTCTTCTCCAAACAAATAAAAAGTCCTTATACCTCAATGATAATGAAACCTGGGGGAGGAGGGGAGTCAAAAAGATTTAGGTATTCAAAATGGGGACCGAACAAAATTTGACTCCTTATAGAAGTTTTAACCATAATTGAGAAAGAAGTCTGTTTCAATACCAAAATCGACCTTTGAATTTAACTTAAAAAAACCCACTTTTTGCTCTCTCAAGTTGCGTCATTGAATTAGTAACGTTTTGGAACACTCATATTTTGATTTTGCGAAAAAGATATTAAGCTGAAAAGTATCACCTAGGGTGACTTTTACCCAGAGAAGCAGAATCTTGACTCAGAAACATTATGACTCAGAAACATTATGACTCAGAAAGTTATGGGCCAAATTTTGACAAGCCATATCTCCCAAACCGCTTGGAGTTGAGCATTCATTTTTTCCCATGTGTTCATTATGCTCATAGAGGTATGCTAGAAAAGATTTTCAGCAAAATTTGAGTGGATGACCACTGACCAACCAACCCATTTTGTTGATGTGGTTGGAATGACATATATGTGAGTAGGCAAACCTAACTGATGTTTTTAAAGCAAAGTCATCGAGTCCCAAAGCCAATATCTCTCAGAAATGTTGTCCAAGAACATATTTTCAACATACCTGAAGTTGATGGTGGGGCAAAATGTCTGACATTGGTTTTCAGGGGGTCAAAATGTACAAAAATGTACAATTGGAGTTTTGCATGGGTAATATCTCAGCTAAAAGTATTCTAATAGGCTCAATATGGGATAAGAGTAATGTCCTACCAAAGGGCTCTGACTGGCAAAAAAATGGACACAAAATTATTTTTACTTTTGGAGTTCTGACCCCCCGAAGTTGGTCCTGGGTGGACGAAGTTGCATTTTGAGGGCCATATATCTTTTAAAGTAAATTATTTATGGACCTCCAAACATCGTCTTTCGCGTTGTGACACATTTTTTACGCTGACCCCCTTAATTTCAAATTGATGCCACGGGAAAACAAAATGGAGTATGAAGCTCAAATTTTCAGGATTTTACTTTCTCGTCAATATCTACCACCACACAGAAAAAGAAAAAAATTGAAGAGGTGCTGCGGTGCACATCCCTGGAGTTGACATGGAATGGCTCTTCAGTCACTTTTGTAACAAAAGTGGCCCAAGCGGTTTTAAGACTAGGTTACATAATTGGCCATATCTTCACTTGTATAACATCGATTTTATTGGAACAAAGCTTTTCTGCTGGCTAATAACTTATCCTGATAGTCATATAAATATCAAACCAAAACATAAGCGGGATACTTGTGTCTTTCTATTTTCAAAATTGTACAAATTTTATTTGTTACACCCTGTATATCATATCATAAGACAATGACAAATTTTAATCTCTTGAATTAAAAACGCTACACATATCAGAAGCCAGCATTATCAAATCAATCAGAATTGATCTGGCGCTCGTATTGCTAGTGCGTAGAATTGAATGTTTTCACTCGTGACCATGAATATTGCAAATTGCAAAGAGTTGACTTTAACAAAAAAATGCATTTTACAAAATTGTTTATAAACAGAGAGATGAAGAACCTAGTAACGCAGTGTCCATTTGGTACTCCTCTTTGAGGTTGGTCACAGTAGGCTTTGTACCACCAGCTACTTGACCTGTAATAAGTACCGCCGGTTAATTGTGAAGTTTCTCTTGTCGGTATAGTTGTCGGATTGTATCCGGGGCCTCCCCAGCAAACACAAAATATTTAAAAAAAATATTTTTAACAGGTTATATTTTGGATTTTTGGTTTTGGTAAAAACGTTTTAATAACATTCAATGTCGGGTTGTATAAAGGTCATGAAAACGTTTTAAAATGTTTTGTATGAAAACACACTACAAACATATTTTTAAAATGTTTTCAAAATGTTATTGTAATATATTTTTGCAAACATTTTTTGCCAAATATTTTGTCAACACTTAAATAACATTATATTAGAATGTTTGCAGTAAGTTATCAAAAAAAAAACCGTTTTGGAATGTTATGAAAACGTTTTATACCTTTTATATAACCCGACGTTTTCTGGCAACCTTTTCTAACCTTTGCGAATGATGTCGAAAATGTTTGTGTTTGCTGGGTTAGCAGCTAATTTACATGGGTCGTTGCGCGTAGGGTAAGGGTATAAAGAAAGATTTCCTAACTACAGACTTCACGAAGTGCCAAGACTAGACTAATCTGAAAGGGTCTGATGAAACCGCACGGGTTAAATATTTATTGAGGTGTGTCCTGAGATGGTGTTAAATAATTTTTTGATAGACAAATGTGCTTTCCATGAGTTTACATTATGGTTCTCATAATGTAGTGAATTAGCCTATAATGGCGGATATTACGAGACTGAATTTGAGTTTCGTGGGTGTAAATTTCTGAAATTTCTGAACAGTGTTCTGATATGATCAAATTTATGAAGTTTGAGATGATGTACTAAACCTAAATACCAGTGTTGATCAGAACTGAAATGCACTTCTAATGTACCAGTTTTGAATGTGGGTGAAGTTTCTGAAAAATCGCCCAGTAAACACAAAACGTTTTAAAAACGTTTTAAATAAGTTATATTTTGGCTTTTGGTTTAGGTAAAAACGTTTTAATAACATTAAAATGTCGGGTTATATAAAGGTCATGATAACGTTTTAAAACGTTTTGTATGAAAACACACTACAACAATATTTTTAAATGTTTTCAAAAATGTTATTGTAAACTATTTTTGCAAACATTTTTGCCAAATATTGTGTCAATACTTAAATAACATTATGTTAAAATATTTGAACCTAGCAAACACAGAAATGTTCTTAAAATGTTTTTTTCAAAACCTTTTAATAACATTTAAATGTCGGGTTATATATATAAAGGTCATGAAAACGTTTTTAAAACGTTATTGAAAATATTTTGGGCAAACATTTTTCGCAAAATATTTTTTCAACTCCCAAAATAACATTCTGTTTAGAATGTTTTGTATCAAGTTTTCAAGAATGCTTTTGGAATGTTATTAAAACGTTTTTATACCCTTTATATAACCCGACATTTTAACGTTTTCTGTAAAACATTTTTGTTTGCTGAGCAGTAGATTATCAAAAAATGTTTTTAAGGTTATGAAAACGTTTTATACTCTTAATATACCCTTTACATAACCCGACATTTAAACGTTTTCTGACAACCTTTTATAACCTTTTGCGAATGATGTCGAAAACGTTTTGTGTTTGCTGGGCGGCTCTTAAAAGGGCATTTCGTGATCCCCCACTGTTTTCAAAAAAATTTTTTATACCACTGGAAAAAAAATTCTTGCAGATTAAAATTTGAATTTCGTTCTGGTATGACCTACCTTGACCTACCTTGACCTAAGCCGTCCACGCCATTTTGGGAATGTGTGATGGTTTCTGTTTCAGGATGGCTTGCCAGATCCTCCGATCACGTGATAGACTGGTAGCTTCAGCCAGGGAGCTCAGGTTTCTAGTAGCACGGTCTGCCTACACAATCTGTCCATTTTTGGCATGGATATTGGAGGTCAGGAGTATGTTTGGGTATCTTGATGGTTGCATCCGATTGACATGGCCAAAGTATTTCAGATTTTTTGTGGTCACTCTGTCAGTTATCGTCTCCTTCCGACCTAGGCTTTCTCTGATGACGGTGTTCCTGATTTTGTCTAGTCTGGTGACACCCATGATTTTCCTGAGGCAGATCATCTCAAAAGTCAGCAGCCTATTTTCGTCTATTTTTTCAGTGTCCATGTTTCTGAGCCATAAAGGATGGCCAGGACAAGTACTTTGTTGAGTAAGTGATGTCTTTAGCATGCCAGATTTTGTTGAGTCTTTGAATCGCCCCAAGCGCCTTTTCAATTCTGTGCCTGATGTCTTCTGAGCATGTTCCCCTCTGAGTAATGGCACGGTATATGAACTTGTCTACCTGAAGAAGTTTCACCCCATTAATGTTGATGTGTAGGTCCTGTGGTTGCTTGCTGATAACTTGTACCTCTGTCTTGGCGATGTTAATCTTCAAGCCAAAATTTGAGCTGTTTAGGTTCACTTTGTTGGTCATTGTTTGCAGATCTCTTTCATTTTCGGCTATCAGTACAATATCATCTGCAACGCGAAGATTATTTATGAGGTGTCCTTGTATGTTGACGCCTATTGTAGTGTCATGAGTTGCGTATAGCGTTACGATTTCCAGATGGATGTTGAAGAGTTGCGGGGACAGTACACATCCCTGACGTACACCCACCGTTGTTCTAAACCACTCTGTCAGTTCGCCGTTCACTCTGACTGTACTTGTAGACTGATTATACACTGTATAATATACAGTGCTTGAAGAAGTTGTATGTGCTTGTTTGAGTATCCAAAGAACTGCATCGCTTTCCAAAGACCTTCCTGCCACGCTGCATCGAATGCCTTTTCAAAGTCGATGTAACAACAGAATAGGCTTTTCTTCTTCTCAAGGTGTTTCTCTGCTATCTGTCTGAGGATGAACAGTTGATCTGTTGTTGATCTTCCCTGTCTGAAGCCTGCCTGGGACTCTGACAGAATTTCTTCCGTCCTCTTTATGATTCTACGTTGGAGAATTAGAGCAAATACCTTTCCTGCATGGCTCAGTAGACTTATGCCCCTGTAGTTGCCACAATCAAGCTTGTCTTTCTTCTTAAAGATGGGATTAATAATTGCTCTACCCCAGTCAGCTGGGAAGACTTCCTCCTTCCAAATTTGATTACAGAGTCTATAGAGAATATCTATGCCAGTTTCTCCTGATGCTTTCAGTTCTTCCGCTGTTATACTATCATAACCCGGTGCCTTTCCATCTGTTAACTTCTTAACAGCACTAGTCACTTCATCTCTTAGGATGTCTGGTTCATTTTCCAGCTTAGCCATCTGGGGTATTTGAATCGCATCCACATTGACATATTATTTTTTTATTGTTATACAGCTCCTCGTAATTTTCTTTCCATCTATCTTTCACATCAGATAAATCAGTCAGAACTTGTCCATCTTTGTTCCTTACTGTTTGCATTTTGATACTCGATTTTCTTGTGATCCTCTTAATAGTCTTAATAGTTTCGTTCTGGTATACCAGAACGATATTAATATTTAGCCCGGGCGGTTTATGCAGACCCCTTCCAGAATAGTCTTGGCACTTCGTGAAGAAATATTCCATACTTAATGTCAAGTCTGTATTTAAGGTGCCATTATAATGGTGTTTCTGAAAATTAAGAAATGCTCTGATCATGTTTCAATATATTAATTGAGTACGGCAAAGTACACAGATCATTATGCCCTTTGATTAAGGGCTGGGGTATGAGCGACCTTGAAGTACCGGTATCTGGAGAGGGGAAGCAATGAGTTACCTCAAATCACAGCGGCAGGTAGTGACTGGGCCGCCGAGTGCTAATATATATTTATTTTGGAAGGTTCGTGTTTGTTTTAAATTTTGGGGCGTTTTTCCAAAATTTGATATTTTTGGTTATATTTCAAAAAAGCGACATGCCAAAGACAACTCTTTGGGCACATAGTTTGTTATTGTTATTGCAGTTCTTTTCCACATACCTACGTTAACATTCGATTGGGTGATTTACTAATATTATATATTTTATGACTGCAATTTGGCGTTTTCAATGCGTTTTACACGTATCATGAAATTAACGCAAATATCTAGTCACGCTGCTTTTAGAATTTTTACCTGATCGTCGGCTTTTGCAGGCAACAGAATGCAGATCGGCTCACGATAGATGTCGTATTCCTCTATGTGGTTCACTTATTGGTAAAATGAGTTTGTATTCCTTGTAACAACACACACATTGCCGTCTGGTAACCGGGTCTGGTACTGATATTGGGACAGCCATAGACTTCAGCGCCGTATCAAATCTCATAAAAACCACACGACTGACGACTATGTGTTTATGTTTCCCGCACGAAAGCTTGTGTCTACATCTATTACTATACTTCTTTGGAAACGTTGACCTTTGACCATTCTTTGTATAACGCCCTGATATGACCTTGATATGTTCGCTTGATTGGGTACGTTATAACGTCGGTTATTATTGATTGTTGATAACTTGACAACTTGATTAATTGATCGATTGATAGTCATTTCACATTATATTCCTAGTTTATAGGCCAATTTGAATAGCATCGTACATATAAATAGACCTATCAGTATTGATTTATTCAATTCAGCAATATCAAGGATTACTATCAAACTTCTCATAGCTAATTGTCAGTTGGCTCAGTGGTAACGCAGTAGGTTTTACAACACGGAGGTCCGGGTTCGATTCCCACCTCTGCCTATTTTTTGCAAGGCTGAGAAAAAATGAAATTTCTGGACTGCAAACTTATTTGGCGCGCGATCTGAGCTGGTCCTTTTCTGGTGGCTGTGTCTGTTACAGGCACACTCCCTCTGCATCCAAACCAGGTTCACGCTCATTAGACCTCCCTTAAGGCAAACTGGACATTCGGTTGTCGTAATACATCAATTTATAGTTTCTTTGTATCGTATTGTCTTTATCAATACGACTGAAAAGGCTCATTAATATTTATCATTTTTGCCAATATTTTGCTAAAAATCCATGCATAAATGTTCAGGGTACTTATATTTTGCATATTTTTCTCTTGAAACTTTTAAGTTTCGTCTCCTGCGCAGCAGTTTGGTTACGCTGTCTTCACACAAACAGTCTGCCAATGGCCGCCGCCGTTTCTGATTAGCTGAGAGGGAGACAATGTATTAGCCTATTAAAACCTGATCAGAAGCAATGCACCCCGGGCAATGCCCCCGGGAACTATTGCCAGTGGGGAACTCCTGGCTAAATAATCACCTGTGCGAGCAGCACGTGCTGGATGACGTCATGGAAAAAGTGTTAGCCAATCAAAAAATTCGTTTGTGTGGAGGGAGCGAAACACGAAACAAGCAATTCGCGCATGCGTATTGTACTATGTTTGGAATGAATTCTGTGATTTGTTTTAGGTGAACATGACAGAAACGCTACAGCAGACACGCTAAATCAATCAGAGAGGCGCCAGAGTCTTATGCGTGGCGGTACGAGTTCGAGTCCCCGCTTTCATGAAAAGTAATAAGATAATTGATTCTGACTGCAATGATGGTTAGCGTTTCTTAGCTGCAATTCCTTGCTTTTATGGAACGCAGTAGCATAGCATTTTTGTTTATGTTTTTTTATTTAGTTTTTCATATCCGTTTACTAAGCAGTTTCACCTTGCATCTCCCATCATATTCCATTTATTGTCAAAATTAAAATGTACTTTCCCGCGCTGTCAATGAATAGTGTACGGTAGTACAATATAATTGGCAAAACTCAATTTGAAGTCACCACCAATAATTGAAAAGAAAGCCTGCATATTGCAATAGATTGATGATGGTATGCTTTTTATAGTAATCTTGTATGGTGATTCAAAGTTGACGCACCGCCGGATGAGGGTTCTGCTAAACAATTCCCAGATATCGGTCTGAACATACATTGTTGAGCACCGATGAGCCGTTCTTGTGGATATACACTTTGTTTACTATGTGGACATTTTATGTTCGCCTACTTATGTCCGAAACCACCTTGTGCTTCCATCTGAGATTTGTGCAGACATAGAGAATTAAAAAAGACACTCACCACATACATCAATTTTTGTAAGGGCCCAAACTAGATCTGCTGCAATATCTTCAATATTTTCCCTTTTGACATGTTTGAGCAACGGAGTTTTCTGGTTGCCGATGATGGCTTGTAGATGACAACATTAAGAAACGTTTCATACTAAAGCAGTAAAAACACCGAGTGCTTTCAAGATTACGAACTCTCACTGGTGGTGGTGTGCGAAGTCGGCACGTAACAATTCAGACCGCTCTTCACTATTACACTCATGGTATCGTACGCTAAAAAGATTCAATGGTTTGTGTCTATGTGATATACCTGCTTAAAAGTTTGGGACGCTTTAGCAAAAACGATATAAACAAGGGTGATCTTTAAACTTGTCGATTTTGCAGTTGGACGAAGATGTGACACTGTTCTTATCAATATCTCGGTAAGTAGTCTTTATATATTGGAGCAATTTACGATTCTTAAAGATTATTCAAACATCTTTTATAGGTACTAAGCATTTTACTTATAATCTAGAAAATGTTAACGTTGAAAACGTTTAAATCTATTATTATCATAATGTAGATGTCTTAAAACTTTCGTTCCAAATGTTAAACATATCGAAAACATACATCCTACAAAATGATAAGTTTTCATTGGGTTCTCTTGAAATTATATTATCATGATTATCTAGAGTTTCATAACAAAATTATGTGAATCATTATTATGTTGTATTTTGATGTAGCAGGTTTGTCTAGATCAATTATTTATTTATATATGACTGTCATGGGTGATCCTGTTTTAAAAACATTTTGTTTGGAATTGTAACCTTTTATCTTTATCATGTTTATTGTATTTTTTTTAATGTAATTTTTAAGATGTAAAAAATTATGCAATATTGTTATCTTTATTATTTTTTGTATAAATATTTTTATTTCGAATAAACTCAATCTATATATCAATCAACTCATTTATCAGGCTGTAATATTATACTCAAATACTCATATTGCCAGACAACTCATCTGTTTTATACAGAGCATTTCTGGAATACAAGTGTGCATAATGTGATTCTCTTTCAGTTTCTCTCAAACAGTAAACTGAAACAAAAGCAATCAATCACATCCAATGTTGCAATACGTATTTACACAATATACACTTACACCTGAAACAGTGTGTATACATTGGGCCTTGATCATATCGGCAGGCAAAAGTTGCATTAGATGCAATAGCGACAAAATAAAGGTAGCAAAAGCTAAGTTGCGGTTTGCAGCTTACAGCATTCTCCACAGGTTCATATTCATTTTAGTTAAAGGTTTTTAATCACTTCTGACTACTCTAACAAGTGCGGATCTATTTTGGAAGGTAAAAACTCGTTTATGCTTCTGTCACACTACACCGAATAGGTCTTCCGTACAAGAAACGGATGGTATTTTAGTAAATCCGTTGTTGTTCGTCAATGATCGTTTTATGTTCTTTTTATGTCCTGCTATCATCCGCCAAATGCGTTTCGTGTTAGGTGATGTTCGTTAAGTCCGTCGGCAAGTTTTGTGCATGCACAAAACTTGAAACAAGTGTACCGAATACACATATTCGGTATTTATCCGATGTGTGTTCGTATGGTGCTGCATATTGCCGGAGTTTGTTCGTTCTCCTTTCGTTCATGTTTGTTCTTTGTTCGTTGCACTCGGCCCGTGTTCGTTGCAAATACGTTCCTGTGAGGCCTTCACCACCGGATAGCATATTTTTGCATTCGGTGATGTACGTTGACCCACACCGTGTTAGTGTCACACTACACCGGATCGGTCTTCCGTAT
Organism: Amphiura filiformis; assembly: GCF_039555335.1. Taxonomy (NCBI): domain Eukaryota; kingdom Metazoa; phylum Echinodermata; class Ophiuroidea; order Amphilepidida; family Amphiuridae; genus Amphiura; species Amphiura filiformis. The sequence continues at coordinate 60,115,866 of NC_092636.1, forward strand.
AAAAAACGGATGGTATTTCAGCAAATCCGTTAGTGTTCGTCAATGTTCGTTTTATGTTCTTCATATGTCCTGCTATTATCCGCCAAATGCGTTTCGTGTTAGGTGATGTTTGTTTAGTCCGTCGACAATACGTTTCAAGTTTTGTGCATGCACAAAACTTGAAACGGAGTGTGCCGAATACACATGTTCGGAAGTTGTCCGATGTGTGTTCGTACTGTTCTGTATAATACCCTGGGTTTGTTCGTTATTCTTTCGTTTATATATCGCAGGTGTTTGCAAGGTTTCGCAGGCGCTTGTGCCGGATGTAGGCCTATGGCGAACATGTGCATCGATCATGGGGGGGGGGCTTTCTGAAGGGTGTGTGACGCAGTATCATATTGCCCCAGTACTTTAGTGACTGACAAGAAGAAAAAAGGGGAAAGGAGAGAAAAAGAAAAGAAAGTGAGAAAAATTGAAGAGAGAAGAGACGAGAAAAAGTTAAATTGCACGTAATTTAGTAGGACCATGCATGTAAGTAGTATTGAGGAGGGCACTTTCTGAAGGGTAGAGGACGCAATATCAAATTCCTACCAGTTTTAGTGATTGACAAGAAAGAAAAAAGAAGAGAAAACATGGAAAAGGTTAAATTGTACGTTATTGAGTAGGCCCAGGATAGTATATAGTAAGCCTAAGTATAGGCCTGTGATTATTATAGGCAGTGCTTAAATGTGGTTCCTTGGTCCAAAAGCCTGTGAAAAAAATCAGTATTAAGACGGACTTAGGTCTATAACTGACTTTAACATATCAATCCATGCATGTATTATATACCTGAAATTACAAGTCTGAAGTCTTATCTAAGTGATGTCAGTGGATCAGTGTAACATTTTAAATTTTGCAAATTCAGTTCGGGCCTTCTTTGTTTTTTTGTTTAAGGCAATAATAGTGTAAAAATGATGCACCAAAAACAATTTGCCAAATTTTCCATTTTAAAACTAAATTTCTACACAATAGGCCTAGGCCTAATAATGTAAATAGGCCCTACAGTGCCCATGCAAATGGTTTCAATTGCACCTTCATTTTGAAAAATGGTCAAGTCTTCCTTTTTGCTTCTGCTATGGACATCCACGTGTTATTTTTAAAATAATTGTTTATATTATACAATAATCATAATGGTGAAAATTTTTCAATGGCTTCAATTGGGCTTTCGTTTCACCAATTTGCGGCTGTTTCAAACTAAAATAGTACCCAACAATAGTGCTAAAATTGATCCAAAAAATGACAAATGGCTTCAATTGGGCCTTCATTGTCCAAAGGTTTCTCACGTCTATTGCCCCGGACGCTGGTTGCCCTGATATATCAGATTTGTAGCCCTTTTGTACTTATTAGCCAATATTTGACCATTTTCGTCAAAGTTTTCCCCCTTAAAGTTGTCATTCCCCACTTTGTTCACCCTCTGAAAAAGTGCTTGCTACGTCACTGCCTCTAAGGGGTCAAAAACCCTCTCAAACACCCTCTCCTCCCCCATTTTTCTGATAGGGTGGACGTCCCTGTTGGTGCCACATGCCACGGATTCGCCGGTCATTTGTCGGACGTTGAACGATTGAATATAAAACGCCTGCAGGATTATTAGCGGCCACAACGCATAGAGAGACGAACGGGAATCGGACCCCAAATCCGGACATTTGTAGGACGTTGACCCCCAAATCCGGTCATTTGTCGGACGTTGAACGATCGAATATAAGACGCCTGCAGGATTATTAGCGGCCACAACGCATAGAGAAACGAACGGGAATCGGACCCCAAATCCGGTCATTTGTCGGACGTTGAACGATCGGATATAAGACGCCTGCAGGATTATTAGCGGCCACAACGCATAGAGAGACGAACGGGAATCGGACCCAAAATCCCACCGAATCTTCTGCCGGACTGGTGATTTTTCCACCGAATAAAATATTTTTGTATTCGGTGATGTACGTTGATCCAGTCCGTCGTAGTGTGACAGACCTATCAAAAATCAAACTTTTTTTTTTTTTTTGAGATAAAAATAAAACAGAAATTAAAAAAAGAAAGAAAAATAATGGGCACACCTGGACAAAATTGAAACACCGATGATTTTATGCACCCTCCTGAACAGCATATCAAAAAGGAGAAAAAGGGAAGTAGGGGGAAATGCTAATTTGCATAAATCCAAAATTGCCGCTAATACAGGGCTCAAATTTCAAAATTGGGCGAATATGGATAAAACCACCTAATTGTATTCCTCTTATTATTAGGATTCAGAAAAAGTATAGTTTGACCTATACAAACGTGCCATTTAAATTATTAGCATCGCTGTGACCGACATACAAGACAAGTATAACACTTAGTTACGTGCATTAATTAAGCAGTAACAAAATGGCTTTTACTACTGAATGATTTAATAAATTTCTAGAGTTACAGGTCCGCCGACATGAACAACCGAATTGCTTCTGGTCTGCTGCTTGCAGTAATTGTGCTGTTATCCATTACCGACTCCTCATACACACAGAATCCAGGTAAGTTTTATATACAGATCATTGTCTTTCCAGTCTATGAAATTTTCTATTTTTAAAATCAGGGAATAATACGCATTGAAATTAGATTTTTAAAAGCGCAACCAAGTAATTTAATTTTCTGGAAGTTTAAATGACAAATAAATAAGACTTGTTTATATTTCTAACAATCAGCTGACCAGGTACTCTCAATATAATTTAATTGCTTATTTGTGTCTCGGATCACGTATACTCATGTTATGAGTGTGAGAAGAACAACGAAACTATTGGTAATATATCACGTTGCAAGTAAACCGGATTACGTATGGTCCGTATGTGATTGACTTAGACAGGAGGCTCTAAAAGATGGTTTGGAGTTTGTTAGTGATGAGGCATATATTTGCAATAAATGAACAGAGTTGTAACGAGTCAAGTCATTTCATGGTTGAGTCGAGTCATTTCTTGCAATATCTCGTGTCGAGTCAAATGACTCGAGTCACTGTACAATCTCTATGGAGAAAATTTGAAAATCCGAATCGAGTCATTACAAGTCTGTAAATGAATATATTGATTATACAAAAAGCCATACAAAAGTTACAACTTACTTGTCTCTGAGCGTGTTATAGTGGCTGTATCACTTGAAAGTGTTGTTTAAACTCAATATTTAAAGAAGTATTTCATGGTTCTAGCATCCTCTTTTTATGACATGTTTCAGTAGATATCCACAAAAAAAGTTTATTCCCAAAATTTCAGTTGATTCCGATTTTGCGTTTGCGAGTTATGCATGATTATTTGTAGTACACTGCTCCAAATACAATATGCTGTTATTTCGTTCTGGTATACCAGAACTTAATTAAAATTTTGCTAAACGAATTAATCTACAAGAAATGTTTTGTACATAAACATATGTAGCCAGAGGTTTCCAGTGGTATAAAAATATTTTTTTAGAAAAGTGGGGGGATGATGCTGTGGATCACGAAATGCCCTTTTATTAATTAATCTCAAGTTGCACACAATCCACATGTTTTGCAATTTTTTTTACTTCTTCTTGTATGGCATGTTGTTACAGCATGCATGTTCTTCCTTTTCGTCCATTTTCGAACTGTCAAGTTATTACTTTCTTATTTCTACGAAAATGATAAAATAATATTAGTAATAACCGTCAGAATGGTTTCGTATTTTGTGCTGAAATAATGAGATAAAAGAAAACAAATTACTATCTGGAAACTTGATCGTTAAATTGTCGAGCTCAGTCGAGACTTTATCATCGCAATTTAAAATAAGCGTTTTCCTACCAACGCAAACATAATTGGCTGATTCCATATTGGACGGAAGTTGCAACTGTGTATAGGTATAAACATTATAAATACGCCCCAAAATTAAGGTATGAAAAATAAATATCTAAAGATCGCGTATTTGTAACTTTAATGAAAAAATCAATCAACTATATGTGACGTGATAAGAAGCTTTCCGATAGATAATTTCAGGAAAGCATCGGGCTTTCCCGAATGCTTTGTTTTCTATGTGCCTGCAGAAAAATCACGGGTTCGGTTCTATGTGTTTAGATACCTTGAATATGAAACTGTCCACAACTGTGTAAATTTCACTCATGCAACCAATTCAATATTTGTTACTATGTTAAACATTAAATACGAAATTAAATAAAATGTGTTCAATAAAAATAAGAAGAGGAACAAAAAGAACAAAATTAGTAACAAAAAGAACCATCAATAAAAATAAGAAGAAGAACGAAGATAACTAATTAGTAACAAAAAGTCACTAAATAGTAATGCCGACCAGGGAAGTAAGCATTGATGCGCATTAGAACGGACCATCCTTGCCCTTGTAGGATTGCCTATTAAAATTGGACAAAACTCCAAACGAGAGCGGGATCCGCTTCAATGCGCACCAAAGTGCACTCCAGGAATCCTTATCCATATTGTCTGCACGGTACTCGGATCCGCATAGAAACTACACGGCACTGTCGGATTCTCATCTGGGAAATGATCGCGTAATCAAAGCATTTCTTGTAAGTGCGTTGGGGTGTGTGGGGTGTGTGTGTGTGTGTAGGACGCTCAAGTGCCGTCTGTGCGCACAGGAGAAGATCTTATTGATGTGCATTGATCAGTATTTCACATTGATGCGGATCTGGCCGCGCCGTGTGGAGTCGCCCATTGAATATGACCTTGACTGAATGCGTAGGCTGGCTTGATTAGTTTCCTCTATGTTGTCAGACCTTGTAATTCTTAATTCTTGTCATATACTTTTTTATTTATTTAATGTCACGATTATCCACCAGTCCATCCATATTCTTTAAAAATTGCTACTTGAAACAGGATGCAGAATGTAGGGCAGGGCAAAAGATTTTCCGATCGAATGTCGTGTCCCAATTATTTCTTATTTTAAGTAATTCTATCCTTTATTTGAACTGCACAAAGATTAGACTGGTTCATTTGCATTAACCAAATTATATCTTTATATTTTATCTAGATGCATGCTTTCAACATGTGAACCTCACTTCTGGGACTATAGCAAACATCTCCTCCCCAAATTATCCTAGTGTTTACCCAGACAATGCCAATTGTTTGTGGTATATCAACGCTGTCGACAACATCAACCGCAGTTATACGCTTATTTTTCATCAGTTTTATACCTTTAATGGCAATGATAGACTGAATATACTAGATGGAAATCTTACACAAAGTGGCAATTTACTTATGAGTTTTGATACTTTCGTGAGTCCTGGAACAAGAATATGGCTAAACGAACAAGACATGCTGCTTCAATTCATTTCCTCAGGAGTTTATCGCCATATTGGGTTTTTGTTGACAGTTGAGGTTAATTTTGAACAAGGTAAATTTTTATTTCTCCAAAGTTTATGATAAAAGTGTTGTATGGAAAAGTACCCACTACCAGACTGAAATGACGTGATCATATTCTTCCCGAAGAATCTTATCCTGTTTGGATACAATACATCGATTACTATGTTGAGAAGCCTAATCAAGAAATTTCAACTTATATTAATGAACATTTACCAAATGTCGCTACAATGATTTGCAGCGGCCGTGTTAAGTAAACACATAAAAAAAGGTAATTACTCCCATTATTTCAAAACGGCTTGTTGCATGGCAAATTTGGGATATGCATTTGAATTCGAATTTATTTCTGCACATTATGATACCTAATTTGTTGCAATGGTTCCACATTAGGAAACGAATTTGGAGAAAACCTTCTGTTAATAAAATACTATGCTGAACCACCAGCCTGTGTGGCTCACGCTCCAGTAATTTCAGATGATTGAGCTCAGTAATACATCAAAGAATGTCTTCCAATTCATAAAAACAAATAGATAATCAGCTTATCGGATTAAAAGTTTAGAGGGAAGGTCTTGCTGCTCAGCGAGTGTTTTCTCCAAATTCATTCTCTAATGAATATTGATGTCGCAGCGCACATTTAAATCGAAGAAACCCAAGATTGTAGGAAATCTATTCGGCTGTCATCGGATTATTCTTTTTGTTTCATACATTTGGAGAGAATCAACACATGTGATAATCAATAAAAATTGTTATTATTCACATCAGTAGTCATTATTTCCTTATGATATCAAATTGAAACATGAAGCTTTTCTGCCCAACAATGACCTGAATGCCCTACACTATCAAGGTATCCTTTCAGTGGTAACGTTAGTTTCAACATTTCCTGATTGCCTGGTGTTACCTAAAGGTAGAAGACCCTTAGGGCCATATGCACAAAAGAATTAGACCAGGTATAACTTAAGTTCCATCAGGAATGGTCCTTTACTCTTATTAGCTAGCAAATTATAAAGATTTAGATGCAAAGTTCAAAAATAATACAAAATAACTTAAGCAAATGTAAAGGAAAATGTCCTTTCTCCTGGGACTAAATTCCACTTAGACCAGGTCTTTTAGACCCGGTCTAACTCGTTTGTGCATACGGACCTTAGTCTTCCACCTCTTGTAACCTTGTTGGGCACAGAAAATATTGAACTTGTCATATTTTAATAGGGGATTAAGTAAAAAATGTGAATAATGACAATTTTCACATAATGTGACCTTCGCCAAATTCACGAAACAAAACGAATAATCCAAAGAGAGCAGACACATTTCCTATTCCATGGATACTGAATACTAGGCAATAAGGTTTTGCTGCAACATTGGGTTACTTTCATTTAAATGTACACTGCGACATCATTGTTGGAACCATTGCAACGAATGAGGTGTCATAATGCGCAGAAATAAAATCTGCTTCCAATGCTTTTTACAAATTTGGCATACGAGACCTGTTGTGGAATAATGGTCATTCATTAAGGAGGTTGTTACTTTTAAGTGTTTATGTAGGGTAACAATCTAATGCAAAAATATAATGTCATTTTGCAGCTACAAGTTGTGATGAAACTGATAGTATATGGTGTTTAACAGGACCACTTGAAGAAGAATGTAAGAGCCAGTCTTCTATTTGCAACAACCAACTCAACTGCCCTGATGCATCAGATGAATTTAACTGCTGTAAGTTTTCTATAATTATTTTACGACCTCTGTCAATACTTTTTAGTATTCATGATCAACCCACACCATTGATGCATTTTGGAAAACAGCACGTAAACATGAAACTCCACTTGATCATATTTCATTATAGTTGTATTATGGTCGCTAAAAAGAATCAGCTAAAAATGTAGAAACATAAAATTAGGACTACGAGTACAACCCTCATGAAGAAATGTGTAAATTGTTCCAAATTTTTCTGTCCTTTTTTGAATCATTACAAAAAAGTCTCAGAAGAAAATGCCTAAAACCTTAAACGGTTTGTGTACTTGTTTCATGATATCGAAAAGGACAGATAATTATTATTATTATTATTTGTTCCATTATGTTCATGTTCAGATTCGTGTGGCTTTGAATGGTTGCAAATGGAACTTGGCTCGTCTTCATACTTTACATCACCACTCCACCCATCGAATTACCCTAACAATCAATATTGCGCTTGGCACTTAAATATAATCAACGGCACCGGACACTTTCTAGTACGCATATTAAATTTTCGTCTTTCTTACACAAATGATTTTTTATCAATCGGAAAAGGAGACGCAATTTCAGAAAATAATACCATCGCGGTCATGAAGTATTTCACCCATCCCAATTCTATAGGCGTTGATGGGAACTCGATGTGGATACAATTTATTTCTGATTACAGTGGAACACGCGTTGGATTCTTTATTGAAGTGGAAACAGTCACGGAAATTAAAGGTAAGTACATTTACGATAAATGATGAGAACAAAACGATATATGACCTTGATTTCACGCCAAAAACAAATTAATTTCAGGAGGTCACATGAGAGATGTTGGTGTTTATTTTGCGTAGAGCACTTCCTAGTTCCTTCCTAGTTACACATATGGCAAAACAAGTGATATCAATACTCCAGCCTTCCCACTTCCAAATATGTAATTATTATAAAACATACAGAAATGCAGCCATCCGCTCTTTGTTGTTGGAGCGCTCAGCAGCTATCGATTTAATTAGGTGCCTTGTTAACGTGTTTATTTTGTGTTGGACAACATAAGTTTTATTTTTAACGATAACATTCAATTTCTCAGCCGAATGAAGCACGTCATGATGCAGTCATGTCTACAGTAGAATTCATCTCGACCTTTGCAGGACTTAACCCCATTAAAAGCTATTAAACCAAGATAACACTCATTGAAACAGCTCAACTGATTAAATCGGATCTTCTCTGGCTGTGCACATGTGACTGTTTTCATGTGCGATATCGCAATAAAGTTTGTATTATAGCTTCAGTTGGGTAACCGATTATAAAGGAAACGAAAGGAAACAATGGTATGTGTACTTTTGTTCACGAAATGAGACAATGGCGTGCTTTTTGTAAACCAGCATTCTTGAAAATGAGCAACATAATGATTGTTGACTTAACACGGTTTGGAAATAATTTCTTCTGTCGTTTACATATCCTTCCTAAAACACAAAAGTACGACCCTCTCCAAACACCTAAATTAGCTAAAAATTTAGGACATGTTACAAAACTATATTGTCTAGAATTTTAGAAGAGTACTTTTAATATTGGCCGGTTATTTTTCACACAGCGACGTTAACTAGGCAATGTACTATTACCTATAACATTAACTAAAACACCAAAGTACGAATATATCCAAACATCTAAATTAGCTAAAAATTTAGGACATGTTACAAAACTATATTTTCTAGAACTTTAGAAGAGTACTTTTAATATTGGCCGGTTATTTTTCACACAGCGACGTTAACTAGTCATATCCGCATACTTTTAACGTAGGGCTATTTGTAGAGGTCACGCGTCAATGGGAAAGAGCACTGTGTATTGTGTATAGGAAAACGGACAGTAACTGCAGTATGTCATGTTTAATTTTTTTAAATATGTCATTTAGAAATCATAATATTTGAAGACACAATATTGGTTTTTATTAATGTATAGGCTATACTTCCTGTGCCCACTATTATCTATTGTTCTCTGGTGAATACGTTTGAGTCTCTCTGTCAAGAATATTTCCCCCTTCCCATTCAATGACGTGGTATTCTTGAGTGATGTGGTCAGTAATGGCTGATTTGTGTTGTTCAGAAGAATGTATCAAAAGAACAATGAAGACTGTCTTCATCAGCCAAAACAAACCATGACATATATTTTATCATAAACAACGTACTTTGCGAGCGATGGATTTAAGAAGAAGATGAAGTGAATGTTGTGAATACAAGAAAGTAATTACTATAAGAGCCAGCGTCTCATAATTAGCTACTCAAGAAAGTGTGACTTGCCAACCAAACATTAGAAGTTACATTTAGTAATCAAATCAGGAAACAGAAAATGACAGTGCTGTTATGCAATACGAAAACATTTAGAAAGCTCCGATGCTGTTTTAGTTTCCAGTTTTATAAAGCAAAAATATATATGATACTGTTGTACATAATTATCCAGGCACTTTTTATTGAGCTTTACTATACATTCGAAGTATAACAATAGGAGCGGGACCAGTGGCTTTTTGCGTTAAAGGAAATCTGATGTGACAACGAACTCATCATGTTATTAAAATGAAATGTTATTAAAATATTATTTGAAGACATGAATTATCAATGTAATCAAGTTTGTAAATGTATGTATCTTATGTATTAAAACACGATTTGGTTATTGCAACGAAGGGGAAAACCTATTGTATTTTAACCATTCATCAGCTAACAATAAAGAAACACTATATTGTGTGTTGATTAATTTCTCGGGTTTACATTATATCGAGCCTACTGTAGTAAGGTAGTCCATCGAGAAGGTACCCACGACTACGAGTGCGTTGACACAACTGTCCACATCGTCAGGTGTAGATTCGTGGTCGCGCAAACATCTGGTCTTTGGTCTTCTTAACTAACTCCGCGTAAGTGACAGCGCGTATCGCTGAAATATTGTATGCAAATCCAGGCGTAATGCAATGCGTAGACTGTGTCACGGCGCTTGATCCATTATTGTAGAATAAACGGCTCTCACATGATGTATTTTAAAAAATCAGGGAGCGATTCTGAATAATGGGCAGTCGGGGTAATAGAGTGATTAGTAATACAATAGAGTGCCATAGTGTCCAGCGAATTCCTGAAAAGTGTGTTGATGCTTGTGGATTTATAGACGAATCCAATTTCACGCATTCCTACACCTCAATGGCAGCCATAGCTGGGTCCCCGTCGGCTCCATCTCACCTAAAATGTGAAATGATGCGGCCTTGGAGTGGGGTTTTAAACTGCATTCTATCACCCGTGTTACACGTAGACAAAAGAATGATGACAGTTTACAGCACAATAGAATCTAACATCGATTTTTAAGTGATTTTAATCAACCCAATTGAGCAGTCACAACACCAGTTTGGTGCTGCGGGGACCCAGTAATGGCCGACCAAATCCTGACCATGACTTGGCTCGTTGGATTCGTCTATAGCATTATAGATTACTGTTCAGTTTACGTAGCTACTTCATGTACTTCAATGGCCAATTCCTTTTCAACATTTATAACTACTTCTCAATGTGTTGAATAATATCTCGGGTTTATATTATATCGAGCCTAGTCTACTGTAGTATTTCGAAAAGGTGCCCACGAGTGCTTGGTTACGGTTCGCTATCTCTAAGGTTCGCTATCTCTAAGGTTCGCTATCTCTAAGGTTCGTTATCACTAATTACGAAAAAGGTCCGCTATCTCTAAGGTTCGTTATCACTAATTTCGATTAGGGTTCGCTATACCTAAGGTTCGTTATCACTAATTTTAAATAAGGTCCGCTATCTCTAATTTTGAAAAAGGTCCGCCATCACTAATTTATTGAAGGTTCGCTATCTCTAAGGTTCGCTATCACTAATTTAAAATAAGGTCCGCTATCTCTAATTTTAACAATCCCGGTATCCCTAAGGTTCGCTATCTCTAATTTCAAATAAGGTCCGCTATCTCTAAGGTTCGCTATCTCTAAGGTTCGCTATCTCTAAGGTTCGCTATCACTAATTTTAAATAAGGTTCGCTATCTCTAATTTCAAACAAGGTTCGCTATCTCTAATTTATAATAAGGTTCGCTATCTCTAATTTTAAATAAGGTTCGCTATATCTAATTTTAAATAAGGTTCGCTATCTCTAATTTTAAATAAGGTTCGCTATCTCTAAATTTAAATAAGGTTCGCTATCACTAATTTCAAATAAGGTTCGTTGTCTCTAATTCCAAATAGGGTTCGCTAACTCTAATTTTATATAAAGCCCGCTTCATATCTGTAATTGAAAATAAAATTCGCTATTTTAAAATAAAGCCCGCTATCTCTAATTAAAAATAAGGCCCGCTATAAGGCCCATCTAATTTAAAATAGGACCCGTTATTTCTAATTTACTGTAAGGTTCGCTATGATCAGTAATTTTATTTTAATAAACATGATAAAGTTTGCAAGATCGCTAGTACGTATACTGGTCCGGTCCGAACAACCCAGAAAGAGATTTGAATCAGTTCACCGTCGCGTACCAGTATAGGCCTACAATTGAATATATGAATACAAAACCCACCCAAGTCCATACGTTGGCTAAATTGAGTTAAGCATGGGAAATTGTTGCTATACATAGGCCTGTCATATGTATGAAAGAACAGCTCAAATTCACCCTCTGTGTCTATTGAGCATGTGAAAAATAGTATGTATGAAAGAACCACCTGTAACACATTGCTTGAAATCCAGTATGTATATAAAAGTCCAGTTGTAACACATTCATTGCTAGAGAGTGACTTTTGAAGAAAAAATGGGTTTAATAAAGGAAAGTGTGTGGTTTATATTACATGGCAGAATCCCAGCAAACACACAAACGTTTTAAAAACGTTTTAAATAAGTTATATTTTGGCTTTTGGTTTAGGTAAAAACGTTTTAATAACATAAAAATGTCGGGTTATATAAAGGTCATGATAACGTTTTAAAACGTTTTGTATGAAAACACACTACAACAATATTTTTAAATGTTTCCAAAAATGTTATAGTAAACTATTTTTGCAAACATTTTTGCCAAATATTGTGTCAATACTTAAATAAGATTATGTTAAAATATTTGAACCCAGCAAACACAGAAATGTTTTTTTTTTTCAAAACCTTTTAATAACATTTAAATGTCGGGTTATATAAAGGTCATGAAAACGTTTTTAAAACGTTATTGAAAATATTTTCTGAGGCAGGTGGGGCAATTGCCCCCCTGACAAAAATTGCCTATTTGGCCCCCGCCCCCTCAGACCCTGCGCCCCCTAGCGCTATTTGGGCCCCGCCCCCTAGCGAAGGCGAAGGGAAAAAGGAGAGAGAGAGAGGAAAAAAGAGAAAAAAGAGGGAGAGAAGAGGAAAAGAGATGGGGAATCCATACGATATGCAATACCATACGATTATTGTCAATAAGCCTGGCAAAAAACAGTGGGCTGTGTACTGCCATCTACGATAATCTATGCTAATTTTTTTATTTGATTTGATTTGTTCGGGTTTTTGACAACCCTGGATAACCCAAGAAAGCCTCTATTGAAGCTTATTTCCATTGGGTTCCATTTGAACACCGGGACGGGTTGGGAACAGTCAGGGGTTAACACCCTACTCTTTTCGAAACTGGCTGCGAAATACATATACAGGTATGGCTCTCTGCACACGGGACTGACGGCTTAACGTCCCCTCCGAAGGACGGAGTACTTTCATGATTCATTTACCCAATTCTAAATGAACCATGGGGAGAGCGGAAATCTGAATTTAATCTACAGAAGTTGCCAATTAATTTCAGACTTTTTTCCCTAAATCTACGTGCTAAATAGGGGGTCGCGTTTTAGGACATTAGTCGAGTTACCTCCAACTTTATAATAATATTGTTGATATCATAAATCAGAAAAAAATTCCGCATATCTGAAAATGACACCACATTTTTAGGTTTAGGCCTACTTTTTAAGAAAATTAGCGACAGATTTTCCCGTATTTAGACCCTACATCTGACTGCTAACCACGTTTTGAACTCGTATGTTCATGCGCACATAATCGTAAACATTGCTCAAATTTGTGACCATCCATCTCAAACCGCTAAATTACAACAAAAAAATAGTTAAAACAGCTAACAATAACATTGAAAAGTCTCTTTGTAATTTAAACACCAATAAACATTGTTTTCTATATTTTTAAACCCTTCTTTACTCATATTAAAAGGTTTCTAGCTTCTTCCAAAATCGGAGCTGTTATTAAATTGGAAATGAATGTAGGCCTATTCCCGGCAAACGCACGTACAGCGAAAAACCTGGTGGCGTCCATGCACGCGCTTGTGGATGTCCGCATTTTTTCACGTGCATTTTAAATAGATACAGACACGAAAACGCATGGAAATGCTCCTTAAATGGTACATACCACCCAAAAAAAAACTTTCCACAGACTTTAGGTGCTAAACTCTGAGTTACTTAGTCGGACCCCGAGATAGTTTTTTTTTATTTTCTTTCATGTCTCTTCGGGGGCCCGTAGCTAAATAGGGGTCGTCGCATTTTTAGGCCATACGTCGAGTTACTTCCATCTTTAAATATATCATTGATATCATCAAAATCCGAACAGGGGGTCCTTTATGCAATTTATATCTTCCAAACAACATGTGATGGAAAGGAAAACAAGGATTTTTTTCCCAACAAAAGGGGTCACTTTGGGGTCAGTGTCAGAGGCGGATTTAAGGAAAAGGGCCCTGTCAGCAAAATATCCTGGGGCCCAATGGTAAAGATTTGAAATCAGGAACGTACCTGAATTGTTGTCGGGAGGAGAGTAAGAACAAAATTTGATAGTGATCATTAGTTTGGCCCAATGTTATTTCACACTATTCTATACCCAATTCGAGGGTTTATCAGATTTGTGAGTGTTTAAACGGTACTAAAGAACAAGGAATATTTCCTTTTCTGTTTTTGCTTGATAGTCAAGAAGCAAGCAAAATCCCAGATTAATGGTCATAATCTAATCTCAAGGAATACGAAGCCAATACGTTGGTACGCGTGATTTTTTGACATTAGGGGATGGGGTTGGAAAAATCTTAAATCCAGGACTTTTGGCATTTGCCTTTGGGGGGGCTGGGCCCGGCCAAATTTGGAGGGCCCAAACTCACTGTAAGGAAGGCATATATGCACGCAAGTGGCTTAGTTTAATTTGATTTACGTATAAGATTGCGGCAGAAGCATAACAATTTAGAGAGAGTCAGGCATATTTTGTTTTCGATTTTACTATGACATTTGCGGGTGAAGCACGGAAAAATGAAGGTGAATTTTGCTATAATATATGGCCAGTGCGCGCTACGCGCGGGCAAAATTATGCAATTTTACCCTATTTTGGCCCAAAACATAGTGTTTTAGGTCTAAAAGGAATGTGCACAGGGCAATTGGGAGGGAGGCACATTTTGGGGACCCTGGGTCTGGGCCCATTTGGGCTCTGTACCCAATAATATTTGACATTATGAGGCTCATACAGCCTGTCTCAAAATAATGGTGCAAGTACAAAGCGCCCTCTATGGCAATTAGAAAGTACCGTTGTGACAGAATGCTTACATCAACGTCAAGGGCATAGTCTTAGCTCTCAAATGCCGTTTGTTCTGTTCAATTTGCTTGTTTTAATCTCGAGATATGTTTAGTTAACAACGAAAGGGTAAAATCCCAATTGTGCCACTTTTACTAGGGAAGATCAAGAGAACTGTACATGTTAATCAATGATACTAGCATCAAGTTTATCAAGAGTTTCTTCGTGAAATCAAAAAAACGCATCAATTATACAACAATAAAAATAGTTTTTACTGTTTTATCATGATACAGGTATTATATGATTCTCTTTTTCCACTTCAAACAAATTAAAAGAGAAATAGATATTTGACATTCTGCTGTAAAATTAAATACATTATGCATGTCAATTATTTTATCATGGTAAATACTGTTTTCTTTGTCACTCAAGACATGTTGAAAGACAAACAAATATTGCAAACTTATAGGTAAATGAGCGCGTATTACTTGTTGGGAGAGAAATTAGACAAAATAATACATGCGCGCTGATGTTGATGCGTCTTATCCACGACCCCCAATGAGAGGGAGTGCATTAGACGCATCAACGTCAGCTATCATTGATTTACATGTGCAGCCCTCTTCACTAGTAAAAGTGGCACAATTTTGATTTTACCCTTTCGTTGTTAACTAAACATATTTCGAGATTTAAAAAAGCAAATTGAACAGAACAAACGGCATTTGAGAGACAAGACTGCGCCTTTGACGTTGATGTAAGCATCATGACACAACGGTATTTTCTAATTGCCATAGAGGGCGCTTTTCACTTGCACAATTTTTTTCGAGACAGGCTGTATACCCATGTAAAGGTACACTGCCCAAGTGCTGAACCATGCATGAACTGTTATTGCTTTAAATTACTTTTTAAAACATTTTAGGCCCAGGGACCTAGAATATTTGACCTTCTTGAAGAAACGACAGGCCCTTTGTATTGACATTTGGGCCCCAGAAACTTCAGGGAAAGACCTTCAGGCTTAACTGCATCACGGTCCACATACGGGGTCCTTTGTAGTTTCAGAGCCAGCTTTGATGATACGCTTATATCTAACATTGGGGGCCCTGGACCCATACTAGATGACCTACTTGTATTTTGAGAATGTGTAATGCACCAATTCGTAGTCCAGATTCTATAGAAATTGTATTCCCGAATAATAAAAATGGGCAGCTAGGGCCCTTGACTTTTGATCTCTTGCTGTGGCCAAAACGGGCAAAATTTAATGAAACTTTTAAAGAATCATAAATGCAGGCATATAGAATGTCCTCTTGCATGCACGGGCATATTCAGCACTATTCTACCCACCGGACCTTTGAACCTTGCAGAAAACAATTAAAGCAACAACAAAAAAAAAGCAGGGGGGGGGGGCTTTGGCCAAAATAACAGGGGGCCTTGTCAGCACTTGCTGACTTGCTGACAACTTAAATCCGCCACTGGTCAGTGTCATTTGGAACATCCTACCATAAAGCAGTTACATCAATAACACATCAGGCTTCAGATCGGCAGCTTTACCAGCCATCCGAAGACCGCAGCCTCCTGCTTCCATCAACAGGTGGTAACTCCCACATCAAGTTTATAGTAGCAGGCCATGAAAATATGCATGACAAAATTCTCTATCTATTGACTACTTTATCTTGTAATTTAGTTTTAGTGTGTTTAAGAAACGGCTTTTTTTTTTTAAGAGTTCGTGTACTTTATGTGTATATTTTCACCCGTATAAACTATTCAACTCGAGGGCGCCTTTCCCGCTTTATTTAAAATAACTTTTAAGTCAGAGATAGTGGGCTAATTTAAATTAGAAAGAGCGAACTTTATTGAAAATTAGAGATGTATAGTGGGCTTTATATAAAATTAGGAATAGCGGGCGCTATTTAAAATTAGAGATAGCGGACCTTATTTGAAATTAGAGATAGCGGACCTTATTTGAAATTAGAGATAGCGGACCTTATTTAAAATTAGAGATAGCGGACCTTATTTAAAATTAGAGATAGCGGACCTTATTTAAAATTAGAGATAGCGGACCTTATTTGAAATTAGAGATAGCGGACCTTTTTAAAATTAGAGATAGCGGACCTTTTTTAACATTTAGCGGACCTTTTTTTAAAATTAGAGATAGCGGACCTTATTTAAAATTAGTGATAACGAACCTTAGGTATAGCGAACCCTAATCGAAATTAGTGATAACGAACCTTAGAGATAGCGAACCTTAATTAATTAGGGATAGCGAACCTTATTTAAAATTAGTGATAGCGAACCTTAGGTATAGCGAACCTTTATTCGAATTAGTGATAACGAACCTTAGAGATAGCGAACCTTCAATAAATTAGTGATAGCGGACCTTATTCAAAATTAGTGATAGCGAACCTTATTTTAAATTAGTGATAGCGAACCTTATTTAAAATTAGTGATATCGAACCTTAGAACTAGCGAACCTTATTTTAAATTAGTGATATCGAACCTTAGAAGTAGCGGACCTTTTTTAGGTATAGCGAACCTTTTTCTCTATTAGAGATAGCGGGATTCTGTCTCCATAGACTTTACACGTTAGTGATAGCGAACCTTAGAGATAGCGAACCTTAGAGATAGCGGACCTTAGAGATAGCGGGATGTCACCACATCATCATTCGTGGTCGCGCTAAACTTCGGTCTTTGGTCTTCTTGACTACACAACAAAGTGCATGGAAAACCGTCTTTATTAAAAATAAAAAACAAAGTAATTATAGGTTTGAACAACCCCGCTTTTCTTTCAATATTTGTATTGTGAATGGTGCCGCCAACCCAGGAAATTTATTTTATAGTAATCCTACTACCCTAATTTCTTAATATTCCTTAATCATAACCTAATCTTAATCCTAACCCTATGTCCCTAACCCTAAAGCTAACCCTAATCGTAATCTTATGGGCGAGGCAATAGTGTAGCCAGAATTCTATTGTGACAGGTGTCTTGAACAGGAATACTTACAAAGGTATTACATAATAGTACAAATAGTACCTCTGGAAAAACGGGAAAGAGAGAATACATAGAAACCCTGTTCAGATACAGTTTTCGTTTCAAATGGAAACAGTGACCTGCAGGGGGAGATCGCCCCCCTGATTACTCAAAGAAAAAAGAAAAAGAATTGTTCCTTGATGTTTGTACTTTGAATGCGCACACGGTAAACAGAAACATCTTGGTTCGGGTATGAAATAGTATACAATTTTTGGGTTTTGATGGAGGAACATGTTTTTGTTCTATTAAATAGATTTATCGTGTGGTCTTCATGAATATCGCTGTTTTTCCACGTACGTATGTGTAGATGCCTCGCTACTCTGTGATGGTATATCACAATGCATTGACGGATCCGACGAATATGGATGTGGTATGTATTAAAAAACATATGCATAAAAACGCATTATGAAAAAGACACATTTGATTGGACAAAAGGTGGAAAAGACAAATTTAGATCTTGTAATTAGCGCCTTTTCAAGCGAAATTTGATCGAGGAATCTGTAACGTATTAGGTCAACTGCATCACGCTACTTTGTCTTGAAAATCAAGTAGTCAAGTTGGTAAGGCGATAGACTCCGGTTCATGGTGTTCGGAGTCTTTCTATTCTTAGAATAATTGAGCTAGCTTGAAATTCCCCCTGAAAGAAATTAACTAATTAATATTGTCTCGGTAATACAAGAACTCGGGCTGCGATTCTTATTCTAGACAAAGGCTGGTTAGTATTCTGTGCCTATTTAAAGCTACGTCCCTGAATGAAGCTTAATTAAGATCATTTGCAACCAAATTATGTGTCCGAGGTAGTAAATACGTAGCAGCCAAACCCATTATTTAAACGTTTTTACTATCGAAGGACACGTTTATTTCTATCCTATTACCACAAAAGTGCGATTTAAAGAGACAATATCTCTTTTTAGCCCAATTATTTTATGGTGGAGCGAGTATGCATACGTGACAGCGCGTATTGCTGAAATATTGTACGCGAAAACAGGCGTAATGCTATGCGCAGACTGTGTTACGGCGCTTGACCCATTATTGTAGAATAAATGGCTCTCACGTAATGTGTTTTAACAAATCAGGGAACGCGATTCTGAATGATGGGCAGTCGGGGTAATAGAGGGATTAGTAAGATAATAGAGTGACTATAGTGTCCAGTGAATTTCTCAAGTGGGATGAAGCTTGTGGATTTATAGCATTATAGATGTCTGTACTTTTTTGCTACTTCCTTTTCGACATTTATAACTACTTTCTCATGACACATTGTTTTTTGTCTTTATTTTTATCTTATCAACGGTTTAGATTTCTGTGGGGACGAACGGCTTCAAATACCAGCAAATACTACTCTCGAACTGAAATCGCAACCTTTCTACCGATATCCATACGCAAACTATATACACTGCAGTTGGTTTGTTACTGCCCTCGACGATGTCACATTCATCATTATCAGATTCATTCGTTTCTATCTCGATTTTGATGAAGACTTTCTCACCATTGGGATTTTACAAAACTCAAGCAACACAACCATTTTGCATCTTAGTAGAAATAAGGCACCAAATTCCCTTGTGGTTAATTCCTCTATGATTTTGGTTACGTTTGATACAGGTTCAAGTTTAAAACGATTAGGTTTCGCATTCCAAATTGAGTTGGAATCAAGTGCAATATTCGGTAAGTATTCGCAATCATATATCGTCACCCTCCTACGGCAATTGCCTAAGTCATTTTACGTAATTTTGAGAACAAAGTACACAATGTGGTTCAAGCATGCATTTACGTATTAACCTAATAATTTTGGATTATTCCCTCTAATTTGTATCATTATCACTTGCTCTTGTGTGCACAATGATTGGTGAA
The DNA here is from genome assembly GCF_039555335.1 of Amphiura filiformis. Classification (NCBI taxonomy): domain Eukaryota; kingdom Metazoa; phylum Echinodermata; class Ophiuroidea; order Amphilepidida; family Amphiuridae; genus Amphiura; species Amphiura filiformis. The sequence continues at coordinate 60,135,274 of NC_092636.1, forward strand.
TATGTTAAAATGCATGCTTGAACCACTGATTTTGTACTTTGTTCTCAAAATTACAAAAAAATGACCTAGGCAATTAGCGCAGTAGGCTGACGATAAGTTCCATACATACGGATCTATTTGGCTATATCAATTGTGCAGTTCCACCGAAATGGCGGTAATACCCCTCGTAGAAATGAGTTAGTTCTACTCCAACCAGACTACACTCTGTGATTAACCTGTGTACTACATTGTGTCTTTGACAGCACCATGTAGGAGCAATGAATTCATGTGTCATTCTGGCTACGGTTGTCTGCAATCCAGCATGGATCCATATGAGTCATTACTCTGTGATGGCTATGCACAATGTATGGATGGCTCCGATGAACAATATTGTTGTGAGTGACGTTTGTAAATTCATTTACATACTGTTAAATAAAAATACCGACGAGCGATTGATCATCTTATGCTTGATTTTCACTCAGTCGCCGAACGATTGAACTTGAGAACCTGTTCTATTGTTTTAAGATTTTGATCCTTTTGCCAGATAATTTTTATACTAGAGTTAAACCAGAAAAATCAGGAAGCTATATTGTGTTCTTTATTGTAATAGATATATGCAATGATGATGAGTACACTTGTTCCGAGGGATATGGTTGTTTAGAACCAAACCTACTTTGCAATGGAGTAGCAGACTGTCTCGATAGTTCGGACGAGTATGTGTGTGGTAACTATTGGCTTTTGATCATTTTTTATCACACGTATTACTTCAAATCTATATTATACCTCAATTGTTATTCCACATTTAAGTTTCGGTATCTAAACTGCTTCTACCATCTCAAAAGAGCATCAGGAAGAGCACGACCTACTCAGAACGGGAGATATCTGGCTGACAGGCTGTTGGTGCCTGTAAAGAATATGACAACTATCAAATGGCAAAGTTCAAACCCCTTGAAGTCAAACTAAAATCTAACACTGGGATCGGTGTTTATGACATGTACGGACAAAAATGATGGAAGCTTTGCATGTTTTTTTTTTTGAAAATTGGGAAAATGCAAGTTGTGCCATTTTGTCGTAGGTAGGGTGTCACAGGTAAGTTGAAGGATTCTTATAATTTATGTCCAATGTAATGAATCATAAGAAAACAAATTGTAATTTTTGTTTTATTTCAGAACGATGTGGAAGACGAGACATATTTATCACAAATCAAGATTACCATATAGCATCAAATAATTTAATAGGTTTATCTTCGTATTACGGCATGAACGCAGACTGCTCATGGTTAGTTACTGCTATCAATGGAGACTTTGTCGTGTTAGTTTTCAACCTATTCCACCTGGAAATCGATCGAGATTTCTTTATCATCGGCAATGGTCATAATATATCGTCCGCATCAGAGATACTTCGTCTCTCTGGAATCGGAAGTTTTTCGTCTGTTACTTTCAATTCAACAACAATATGGATGAAATTCATAACAGATTGGAAAGTGGCCTGGTTTGGGTACCACATTATTATGCGATCATCTTCTGAATACGGTAATGCTATAAGATGTAATAATTCCTTAAACGTCTAACCATTTTCTTTTAAAGCTGAATTTATACTCGATCGCTTTTGCAGAAAAACGAGGAGAAGCTATTTTTTTGCACACTAAGCATGCATTCATTTCGCTTTTCCACTCAGAACGCTACTACCCTCATTGTTATGCATAGTGGAAATAAAAAATTCTGAGATACACCTTTTGTTTTGAAATTAATTTTCTCGGTCAAATACAAAACAATAATTGTATTTTTCAGTAATGTCAGATAACCATAGTGTTTATTTGAATCATGGTATTAAAATTAGGCATGAAATTGTGTATTTTATTGTAAGATTTTGATTTTTACAGACCTGAACTTGGTCCATGAGTTTTTTGGAGTTAACTTTTTAGCGTTTGAAACGATTATAGTTCACCGAAGAAAGATTTTACCAAAATCTGTAAGGCACATCGTACGGGTCTATATAATAATTTTGTCAGAATTTCCGTTCTCAAAATCTTGATTATTGTTTGCTTTCAGTTCCATGCGGACCTCATGAGTTCCAGTGTGCTTCTGGTTATGGTTGCTTGCTTCAATCAAGAGTGTGTGATAATAATCCTCAGTGTCAATATGGATCCGATGAACATGGATGTAGTAAGGGAAAGAAAGTTGGTCTCGTAAATGACAAAACAATACGGTAGTCATGTTCATATTTTTTTATAAATAAAAAAGTGATTAGCGCAAGAGGCAGTTCAGATTACCTTGGATCAGGAGATCATCTGATCAAGGAAGATGTTAAATTAATGTAACTAAGACAAGTGCATATCCTATACCAATTATTGTAACATTTATTGACATTCATAGGTAATTTGTCTCAATTACGGTACCGATTACATGGTAAACACGTACTACAGTTACGTGACTATACGCAAAGAGACATTCGCAAAACGAAATAATTTCTGCTACCAAATTTCTGGCTCATATATTATTTCCTTTCATTTCGCTTTTCAGATATATGCGGAGATGAATTTGTGAACCTTTCTCATAACACAACGACTCCATTAACATCACCTGGATTTCCAAATATATATCCTACATTAATGTTGATTGCAAATGGAGTATAGTAGCACCAGATTCTAGCGGAATAATAATAGAATTCTTAGCGTTCAAAATCAGTTCCTGGTATGAGAGCGCTCTTGAATATCTAAACATTGGATTTGGTGATTCTGTTAATTCAACTTCACGTTTATTGCATCTTTGGGGATCGCTGTATCCACACGCACTTTTAGTCCACAAGTCGAGAGTTTGGATAGAGTTCCACTCCTCTGCTGCAATCAATAATTTAAACATTGGATTCCATATACAGATTGGTCTAACGGATACAAATGGTAATTTATAATTCCTTTTGTAAGTTTGTGTCCTATAAATAAATTGAACAAAATACTAAAATTGAGTGAAAGTTCATCAACTTGAATTGAAAGTCTATATTATCAGGATTAACGCAAAATCGAATTACAGGTTTAATCGTGTGAGTGTATAGTATGCACGACGTTTTAGTGTTTCAGGAAAGGTATGTTTTTGATTAAACATGCTAATATATAATATTACCAATGCAAGATACGCCACTGTTATGATATTTATATGCAAGTAAGTAACAAAGAGCCTTTACACAGTAACACTATTTAATGTTCAAGTTGATATTTTCTGCCATAGCTACTTGTGAAATGAAGGAGTTATCTTGTGGAGTTCATATTTATGGGTTAATGTGTTTACATGACAACCAACTATGTGATGGCCAAAGTATATGTCCCGATGAATCAGATGAGCAGGATTGTGGTAAGTTAATTCAAGAGAACTTTATACCCAGAAAATGTGTGCATTGATTAGGACATCCCTACCTTGCTATGGCCTATTTACGTGACTGTTCCTTAAATATTATACGAATTATTGGTGGACCAGTGAATCAATTATGGTAAAAGAGCAATGACAAATGGATCTAACCACTGTGATCAAACCCACAATTGCACCACATTGAGACCATACATGAACAAGATGGCAGTTGGGAAAAACCATCAGCAGCCACACGATTAGAAGCAGCTTGGGTCAAAAAAGCGATGTTATCTGAGTAGTTATCGACATAGTTTCTCTACAATTACGACAAAATGCAAAATGCTTAAAAATTATAATGTGCAATCAGTACACTATTTAAAATTAAAGCTTTCAATCTTGAAAATATTACAACGTTATTATTATGTGCTTCTCAAACGTTTTTCCTCAATTCAAATTTCATGAGAAAAATTATTGCGCGACTCTCAATGATTTTCACTTGTCTCTTAACCCTAGAGCTACCGAGCCATATTTTGTAACACCTACTACGAAGAGTGTTTTTGTTGACATTCCCCCTATTTGCAATTATAAGCCTTATACCGTTATATTTGATATCAATGTATACATAGCTATGGGTCTCCTCTATTCATTAAAACTTTAAACATTCTACACATAATGTCGCTATGACGTCATTATGTGAGTGAGGGCACCCATGCAAATTTGGGAAATTTCGGCTATGTACAAAAGTATAGGCAAAATTGATTTTTGGCTAAAAATTCTACAAAAATGCGATTTTCACCGAATTTTCTTCTAAATATAAAAGGAAATAAAAGAAGTAAAAAGTCAGTAGCTCTTGTAATAATTTGAAAATCATTGGGGATTTACCAACCCCACCTCTATAGTAATTTTTGATGGCCGGTCCTACTCCTGGGTAAGGTGCTTGGGTAAAAAAGTTATCACTAAAATAAGCGCAAAGAATGGATCTACGATTAGCTTATGTCGTTTGGCGTATAAACGACGGATAAAAAAGTTAGGGGTGGTACAGTTCCCCCTTCGTAGTTTTAGGGTTAATGTAAATTCGTCGGTTTCAAAACATGGAGTTCACAATATTATAGTTACACATGCATGTATCAGGCGTTTTGTACATTTTAATATGAACTGATACATGTCTCGTTATAATTCTAGCATGTCTAGGGACATTTATAATTGTTTTCTTTTTTCTTTTTTCTCTCAAAAGGTGTGTGCGGTGTCCCTATTATTTATCTGCGATCACATGACACTCAAACCAATTTGTCTTCTCCAAGTTACCCTGGATATTACTTGCCCAATATCAACTGTGTCTGGAAAATATTCGGGTTGGATGGCTTCAAAGTAGCAGTTGATATCTTGGAGTTCCATCTTGAGGACGGTTTTGATTTTCTTACTTTTGGAAATGGCCATGATTCCTTACTGGAATCATCAGTGATAACAATTTTAACCGGAACTACCAAGCTTCGCACTCTAACAGCAAATCATACTGATGTGTGGATCGGGATGATTACAGATGATCTCGTATCTTTTCAAGGGTTTACAATAACGGTTAAGCTGGTTGCAAACATAGAAAGTGAGTTGACAGTACTTTTGTTTCAATTAAAAATAATAATCTGCCTTAATGTTCTCGGTCATTCAGTAGTTTAAAACAGAATTTATCAATAACTAGAAATTACTTTTTGCAAAGATATTACGTTGCGCCTGGAACATCCATAGTTCATCGAATCGGGCTGATTACACGATAGACGGCTAGGATAATCTAAATCAACTGATTGTATATTTTATACATTTGTAGACCTTCTGATTTCGATTGCGGGGAAGGATTCTGTACCGACATCAGTGCTGAATGTAATGGTTTCAAAGATTGTGTCGTCAATTATGCAGATGAAATAGATTGCAGTGAGTATTATCAAACAGAAGCTGTTAAAATTCTATCCACACAATGCTATAAGCAGGGTGTTGTGTGTTATTGTATGTTAGTATGTGCAATATAATGACACATTTTAGTGACATCAAAGTTAAATTTTTCTTTCTTTTTTCGCGGACTATTATCTAATTGGCAAATGTGTAATACGGCAAGCAAGGATCAATAATGCACGTCCGAGTAAATTTCATACCTCTCAAGAGGTACTCTTTATTATTTATTCAAGCATCCAGTAATCACCTCCAAAACCTTTAAAAACTTAATGTACGATCCTTTTTCAGAATATACCTATATTTTTTCAAAACTGATTTTTTGGCATATTTGTAATACTTGCACATGTTCCAACTTACATCTATGAGTAAACTGTCAAATTCGCCCTATTTGTAACCAAACTGGCTGCGTAGGAGACTAACTCTGAGTCCGAACTCCCAAAAAGTGCGAGATATTTCGAGTGATAGAGGTGAAGTTTATGATGTTGTTTCTTTGCAAATTTCCAATGTTTTTCGCGTCCAAATGTATTGGGAACTTTCATAATGATTACATATTAAAACTATTTTATCATTTTGGAAGAAAAAAAGAAAAATCTAAAAATTTAAAAAGATCGTACATTAAGGCTTTAAAGCACTTACCTTTGTGTTTCACCGTCAGCTGACATATTCTGTCCTGGGTCGTATTTGTGTGACGTAGTTGCAGATGTCACATTGAGATCATGCGTCGAGATGCAACAAGTGTGTGATGGGAATTATCATTGTCCTGGGAAAGATGACGAAATTCAGTGTGGTAAGTCAAGGTCACAGCCAAGTGAGGTATAGACGGTAATATGTGATGTGAACAAGCAAAATCAGTCGGAAGCCGGATATATTGATTTTAAGATATAGCTAAACAAAGACAATAATTTCTTTTGTTGCATGTTGTTTTGGAAACACTTCAACTGTTCATATCTTTGGAACTAAATGTTCAATTTCAATAGCGTTTCCTGCAAAATGTAGCTTTGCAAATGTTTAATACAATCATGTAAAAAACCGAAACTTGAATATGCCCGACTTCAGACTGATTTTTCTTGATCACATCACATATGACTATGCGTCAAAAGGGCCTCAGTTCCATTGCGAAATTAAATGATGAGTTACATATTGGTAAGGTGATCATGATTAATTGACACCTTTTTCTACTTTATGTTGTCACATGTAATGTTATGTCATACAGGAATATATAATCTCTCTAGCCTTTTGTTCTTTAATACTTAGATGAAAAGCGATGTCCAATTTCGTGTGTTTGTGGTTATCGGTCATACGACAAGAACGACGGACTGTCTCAGTCTATTCTTGAGATATCGTGTCCCAAAGACTGGACCATGCTCTTGAATGAATTACCACAAATAACAGAGTCATTGTAAGTACCAAACCAAACTATCACATTGTGATTGATAGAAAAATTAGTGAATGATAGTAATGATCGTACGGTATGATTTTTTTATATGAACATGAGGGTACATAATATACACGGCTACGATTTTAGTGTCCAATCTTTAATACATGCAACATGAAAAGGGTGACGGTCGCTCAGGGCTTGTTTATGATATTAGGGTATGGAATAGACTTACCTTACTATTTACGTTAATAAAAAGTGTATCTGAATTTTAAAAATTACGAGGTTCCAATTTGGTACCCAATAATATATTCTGCCATATTTTTAACATGTTTTTCATATCATTACTTATTATTTTGAAATATTTAAATATTATATTTTCTTATTTTTCAGAACTTTAAGTGGGAATAATTTGTCTTCATTGGAACCAGCTACTTTTAAAACATTTAACCACATGGAGATATTGTAAGATGATGCCCGTTGTTAATTTGTTTCTGTTCGTATATTTATACACAACTATTTTTTAGCTTGCTTAAACATAAACATTTTAATGCTTAAAAGCATTGTTATTCTTGGTTTGTAAAAAAGTAACATCTATCTTTTCATTTTATTAAATAACATCATGCTTAATGAATTAAAGATGTATATTGCCTCTAGGTCACTCGCAGGAAACATGCTGACAAATATTAGAGTGCATACTTTCGCAGGACTTTCAAACCTACTCTGGCTGTGAGTATCCTTGTGTCACATTGCCTATTCTATAGCCCAAATGTTTATTGATAGTCTTTTTGCAACTAAATTATACTGTACTTATTTAAATATGGTAAAATAAATGATACCTATACTGACCTTGACATGATTAAGTTTAATAATGACCAAACAATCATTACCTTATTTGAATGAGCATTACCGAATTATGTCAAAAAACGTTAGCAATCGCTTGCAATCATGATGCAAGATTAAAAAAACAACAACAGTTTTTGTGTTCAGTGTTCAGTGATAGTTGTACTACCCGAAATATAACAAATAAATATTCTTTCCTTTTTCCATTTTCCAGAGATTTATCCCACAACAAAATACAATATCTTGAAATGAGTGAAGATCAAGTTCAACCGTAAGTCATATTTAGGTAAAAAATACGAGGTTGCTATGTTCCATACGCATTGCGCCTAACAGCGGTTTATTCGTAGGTAGCCTGCGAACCGCATAAGGCTGAAAACTTAACAACCGCTGATTCACTAAGATTCACATTAAAATGTAGATTCAAGCTCTTTCCCTTTTTTGTTTTTGTCTTGCCCTATGGTACTTAAGTACGAATTTGTTGCCTGTCGCCATAAAACGCCCAAAAACTGCTAAACGGCTCTATGTAATTGTCTTTCATTCGTTCTACAAGTTTCTATGAGATTGTTGTAGTCAACGTGCTCGCAATAAATATGTTTGTATTTGAATTCATATACATAGTATCCTCGATGGAAATGACACAAACAAGGACGTTTCCACATCATTTAGCGGTCTGCAAAGTCTTCAGACACTGTAAGTACAAATGGCGATAAAATTGCTAAAATAATATTGTAAATTAGAATGAACAGTGACATGCAACGACTGTCAGACGTTTTCCATGTTTTGATATAGTAAAAGTTTTTGGATTCTGTTTGAGAATATCGTTACCAAATTATTAGCAGGGTTGGATATGTTCATGTATGTGCGTGTGCTCGTGTCCCGTTCGTATGGGGGTGTGGGGTGGGATTGTGTGTATTAGTAAGCAGGGAGGTAAAGAACAAGTGAAGTTTTTTTTCATCTAGGTGGGCAGCCCCATTGTTAAGTTGTTGGCCACGCAGTTGAAAAGATCTTTTAAAGTGCTATTTACCTGCATGTTTGTAAGTGTACATAGTAGCTGAGTGGATACGTATATTTTTGCAATTAAATCTACTATTCACTCACGCCTATAATGTGGTTCTATTCAATCTATCAAGCGATCTTTCACAAAACAAGATGGTGGTGCTAACCAGTCACATTTTTCACGAGTTGCCACAACTGAAGGAACTGTAAGTGTGAAAAATAGTACTTAGTAGTAGAGTATTGTAGTAATTTTATCGTTTTTATTTTATCATTTATCAAATTTATTAAAATTTTACCGAACATGTCGAAACCGAGAGTTTTCGACACAAAACAAAGTGCCATACGCTGATACACATGGGGAACCAGCTTAACATATTACCGCCTATAATCCCACAAACAGTACACATTTCAAGCGGTTTCATGTGCCCATTATTTGTAATGTTGATTTCTCTTGCTACAATCAAGTATTTAGCAAACGCGGCATATACGTGATGTCAATTTGGTGCCATTCATCACGTGATATCACGCGTTTATGTATCGCGTCTAAGTCTAATTTTAATTTTGTGTTTATTGTGTTTATTGATGCGTGTATAGGTAAATAGAACATTAGTCAGTTCTAATGGGTCTTAATGGACAGCAATGTGTTCTAAACAGTTTCTCATACTGTAGCACTAGCACAGACTATTCTTAAATATTGTAAAATTGTACACTGATCAGGTGAAACTATAATTACATGCCACAGCAATAACCAAAAAATATATTTTCTCCCTTTTAAGGTTTCTATTTGATGTCCCATTATTGAACCTTGAAGCAGATGTCTTCTACGGTTTAACAGAACTACGTACATTGTAAGTGCAAGTATGGAAGTACTGTTTTAAGCCAGGTTTACCGCTATTTTTGTTCTTATCAACGGAATGTCAGCAGGGGCGTAGTAAAGCGGGTGAACAGGGTGGACGAAATCCAGGGGCACCGAGAGTTCAGGAGCCCGTAGCAAATTATACTTTTGCCCACGATGAATTTGAGCACTTGTGTTTACTAAATCGTGGTACCCCTGGCTGAAATTGCGGTGATTTAATTGTACATACATCTTAAAGAAGACAAACAAAACAATAACAAAAGACAGGGAAAAGATGAGAGTGACAGAGTGTAAGAAATAAAAAAAAAAACACGCCCTACGACTGTATAGGTAAACGTACCAAAATGTATGAGCAATTCAAACTAATCAAAATTTACGCAATTTATTGAACCAAAATTATGTGATAGAAGCTTTGTCAATTCATTCGAATTTTCATAATTCCATTCTGATTTCCAGAGTACTCGTGAGATCTAATACAGACATTGCAGATTTGGACGTGGATACTAATGGTTTTCGAGGATTATATGCCCTTAAGTCCGTGTAAGTACATAGCCTTTTGATATTAATGATTGTTCATACTCCTGCAGGTTTCAAATATTTTGCGTCCATGCATTTGATTATAACAATATGAACATACACAAAATTATCATTTCACTTTAAGGTTGGTCTTAACCCTGGAATTATGGTTTGGTTTGGTTTGGAGTATATAAAAGTATACATATTTAGAATGAAAAATAATTGACAAAACCCCCTCCCAAAATAAATCATTTTGGATCCAATGTTGGGACAACATACATAATTTAAAAAAAAACCGGGGTAGAATAGTCGAGGAAACGGTTTTTTATTTATTGATTGTATTTTGACCAACTTTGAGAAATATTTACCAAAAATGTTAAATAATGGTATATTGTTTTAAAAAAAACAGTCGGCCACAATTAAAAAATTTGAAGAAAAAAAAAGTTTCCTGTAGACACAAACGTTTCCGAGACAAAAACGTTTCCTAAGTCCGGTCACAATATTGACTGTGACGGAGTTACCATTTTGGAAACGGACAGCAGGTACGATAAAAGGAAAATCCTTGAAGCGATTCACAATAGGGGAGACCCGAAGCCCCAAATCAACACCTCGCAGGGAAATCAGTGAAACCAACTGCCAACTCTGGTAGAATATTTTCTAAAGTGATCGCAGCATCAAAAACCTGGCGAGTGCAGTAACCTTTCTACTTCTCATTTCCTAGACATTTATATCTAGTTCTTGAAAATCAATTTAAAACATTTTAGTGAACATTTTGTTTGTTTATGCTGTCCAAATTTGTTTTAAATTAAATAATTAGCTGTTTTGCCAAATGTTTGCCATTCTGAATATGTATACCTTTATACAGTAAGCCAAAGAATTAAGGTTCCAGTTGTGTTCACCCCTGAATATCCCAAATAAAGACAAATATGTCAAAATTAAAACAAGCAGTCAATACTCTTTAGCTCGGATTTAAGACCTTATTTGTTTAAATTGGTTGAGAATTAAAGAAACGGTGATCTAAAACCTAATGAAGAAACAAAATCAAAAGTTGCACTTTTGTGTTCTAATCAGTGAAAGTACGACGCTAATTTTAACGTGCTAATCAATGGAAGCGCGGCGCTAGTTCTCTTGTTCACGAACGCTTTGTGTACAAATCAATAGGGCATGCAATGAAGGAAACTGCAACTTTTACATAGGGTATATTGCTGATCCATTAATTATCCTTTTCTGGTGCATTGTGGGATTGAAAAGGGAGCAAATTAGCGATCGATTTGCCCCTTTTCAATCCCACAATGCACCAGAAAAGGATAATTAATGGATCAGCAATATACCCTATTGGTATCTTCCTTGGGTTTTGGGATCGCCATGTCTTTATTTCTTGAACAATTTCAACGAATGAGGTCTTAAATTCGAGCTAAAAGATGCAGCTATTGGTTGCAAGTTCCAATTATGACATTATCTGTCTTTGTTTAGGTTATACAGGAGGTGAACATAACTGGTACCTTAATTTTTTGGCTTACTGTATACTTTAGACCAACAAGTCAGCAGTTATGAGACCCACAAGTTTCCATAATTACAGAGTTAAGACCAACCTTAACCAGCGTCTATAACTGGATGGAGAAAATGAGCTCTTATTTAACCAATGGATAATATCCTTTCTGCGCGATTTGCAATATTTATTGAATCAGAAATGGTCATCTACGTGACATCTACATCAGTTCTTTGAAAGCGTTATCCCGTGCCATTGCAGACCAGTTAATTTGATTCTAATTGGAAATAACTGCTAATGGATTCTTTTAATATTGATAATTCAAGTGGATAACGTTGTACTGGACCGAGCAACGAATCAAAATGCTCGGGGAAAATGAATACATCATTACAGTTTTTCCATATCGAGTTATAATTTTGTCACGATACCTCTTATGCGCTGCAAATATTTAAAACGTAAATGCATATGATAGGTACGTTAAAAAGCCTTGACTCACATTTTGTTGGGAAAATAACACCATTTATATATATTTTGTAATAATCAGATTACATATTACAAAATGAATATTTCTTTTCTTCAGATATGTCGATGACCATGCGATGTGTTGTTACTTCAATCAGCTAAAAGAATGTACAACACTGGAACCACAGCCGCCATTGTTCAACTGTGGCAGCCTTATGCAAAACTCGTTGCTTCGAATATCTATGTGGTTCCTGGGTTTCAGCGCCATATTTGGAAATGTCATTGTCGTACTCCTACGAGCGACGGAAACCTCTAAGACTGCAACTCACGCCAAACAAAGGTTGTTCATTTGTAGTTTGGCATTGTCAGACTCTCTTATGGGTGTTTACATGATCATTTTAGCATCTGCTGATAGTTACTACGGCGATGAATATTTTCGGAAATCCGACCAATGGCGTACTGGACCAATCTGTAAACTTGCTGGATTCTTGGGACTGCTTGCCAGCGAAGCTTCTGTTTTCTTTATTACTTTGATAAGCGTTGACCGTTATTTAAGCGTAGTATTCCCTTTTAGTCAAATAAAATTGCGTTCAAAATCGTCTAAAATATCAATCGCCGTTTTATGGATGTTAGCATTTGTTGTAGCTCTATTGCCAGTGCTTTTTGCGGGGCCCGACTCTGATTTCTACGATTTATCTGATGTCTGTATTGGCTTACCCTTAATAACAAGACCAGCGAGTTTCAAAATTGAATCTAGTGGTATCGGCAATCAGTTGGCTTTTGATTTACCCGTAGCTAAAGATTCCCAACCTGCGTGGTATTTTTCTATCGCAATATTTCTTGGCTTAAATTTAGTCTGTTTCATGGCAATCTTAATGTGTTACATTTTTATTCTCATATCAGCTTTAAGATCAGGTAAACAGGCAGGACGAAAAGAATCCACGAAATATGAGATCAAATTGGCCGTCAAGATGGCCGCCATAGTTGGTACGGATTTTCTGTGCTGGTTTCCGGTTATAATGATGGGTATATTATCACAAACAGGTGCGGTAGTTATCCCATTAGATGCCTATGTGTGGTCTGTTGTATTTATATTACCGGTGAATTCTTCTTTAAATCCATACCTATACACGCTGGCTACTGTGTTTTCCGAGCGAAATAGCTTGGCACGAAAATCCACATCGGGAATGAATATGACGATTTCGAGTAAAGTAATCACAGGTAGTGTAGTAAGTTCGGGAGTTGATCGAAAAATCAGCGAAAGTAATATGAACTAATAAACGTTGTTTGTTGGGTATGATGAGGGGAGCTTATTTAATACCACGTGCACGATCAAGCATGCTTTCTAACTCATAATTCCAGCTCAACTCAACCTCTTTTTTATCCCCATATTTAAAAGGAGGAAGATCCGATCAACCTGACAACCTCATCTCCGGGCCTTAAATTGGAGGTTTTGGAATCGGTGTTAATAATGTTCTCATTGACCTTGTGTAATATTTGGTCTAAAAGATGTTTTCTTTGTCGGACTTTTATTTTGAGCATCAATGTCTCAAAAGTGGTTTAATTGATTTATTATTCACGCAGTTTTCTATGTAGCCCTTAAAAGCGTATTTTATTTACATATCATATCAAAAAGGATTGAAATACTAACATGAAACTTCGTAAGTAGAGAGTGGAATTAAAGCAATTCATTCAACCATTGTGAAAATAGACATGCTGATATCGGACCGTCTCGTCGTCCTATAAAATGAAGTTTGATTTGGTATACTTTATAAACGTCTTCGGTAGAAGACATTATTTTACTAACCTTCGGATGGTTAAGACGTTATTCTCCAAAATAACTTAAGATAACTTAAGAGCCGTGATAGGCTCCAGGATGACCCAATTTTAGCGAGGTATTTTTCTGGTTTCTGTGTGAGATACAGGTTTGCTAGGACATGTAAGATATAAATATCACTACCCTAATAAACAACCTAAGATTAAGGTAATAATTAAATTTCGCCAAACTGTTAGTTGGTTCCTTTTGTCGTGGCGGAGCAGAATACCGTAAAACATCGTCTACAAGCATATAGAATGACATCGTCTACAAGCATATAGAGTGTTTTTGATGAAAGCTAAATTAATACGAAACAGCCGTAAATATGCCAATACATTAGACTGGTCTTACAATAGTTTGTATAATGCTTGTATCTGTAATATATTTGCTCAAACTGCATAATCAGCATAATGTTATAATTTTTTTATTAATTTAGCTTTCATCAAAACACTCTATATGCTTGTAAACAAGGTTTTACGGCATGCTTGACCCTAGTAGCGCGTAAGACAATGCGAGACAATTAATATGCAAGTTGACACATGATAATACTTTTTTAAAATAATTATTGTCTTATTTTATCATAACTATTAACAATACAAATATATACAATATACAAATTATTAAATGGCTAATTATTAGCAGTTCCTTGCACAGTTAAAAAGAAAAAAACTGGCTGGGTTTTTCGCCGAGAAACCTGATTTCTTGATTAATAATGCTGATTTTAGAATTGAGAAACCAGGATTTGAAAAGTAAAGTTTTTTGGAAAACCTGGTTTTCTCGATCGGGCAAAGAAGCCATGTTTTCCAAAAAAAAACCCGAATGTTTTGGGCGATTTGAAATCGATAAAACTGGTTTCTCGATCCGATTCCTTTTTTTCTTTCAAATTCAATGAACCAGGTTTTTCTGAATCAAACTTGGAATCTCTCGACTTGTATTACCTGTTTTTGATTTGATAGCCAAAGTTTTTCAATTCGATAATTCTACGAGGGTCATTCAAAAAGTTCTACCTCCATCATCATATCTTTGTTATCTTACGGGCCAGGCAATTGAAATTGCCTGTGATTATACTCTTACATCTCGGCTACAAAATAAAAGTTATTTAATGAAAATGTGAATTTTGGTTGTTAAGATGTCTTGGTTAAAGCGAATACAGATTTGGTACATCGGAAATGGTTAAAAGATGAAATCAAATGTTTAGTAAGCATCATATTGGAGCTTTAAATAATGACCATAAAAATGTTCTCAAGATGTGGTTGTGAACCTGCTTTACTCAGGATAAATATTTTGGTCCTATTTAAGCTCCCTGATTTGGCACTTCAAAACTAAAAGAAGAAAACATCGATGGGTTCAACAGACACACAAATGTTAGTGACATTTGCCCGTTTTCGACTAGACCACATTTAAGGGTAATACGTAATTCCGTCCTATTTTAAGCAATGGATGCATCTTGACATGCTTGAGGAGGAAATAAGATAAACAGTTTGTTAATAACATAGTGTAAACTCACAAAATACAAATACAAATAAGACTTCAACTTATGAACCAATTAATATGATTTGAACCAACAAGTGCTCACCCGATCGAAAATATGGTAAAGGGTCAATATGAAGGCTATTCTGAACATGTATCGGTTTTGTTGTGCAAAAGACACGATACCCAGTAAAACTGTACTATCTGCAAGCATTAGGTATTGATTAAATTATTTGTACAAAAATTAAAGCAATTTAATCGTTTTCAGAAATAAATCTGTAGTGATTTCCACATAGATGTTGGCAACCTTTTAAATCAAAATTAGCATTTCCTTTCAAGATATTCCCGACGTACCAAAATTACACTTTAGCCAAATAACTTTTATTTTGTAGCCAAGATTTAAGACTATAATCATGGGTTATTTAAATATCCTGGCCCGTAAGATAACAGAGATACGATGATGGAGGTAGAACTTTTTGAATGACCCTCGTATTTTGCCGATTTCATCAATTATTGGTGAATCATTTGTCTCGACGAAAAACTTCAGGTTCTCTCTTTTATTTGTGCAAATAACATGGTATACTGGCATATGTTGGATCACCCTATTAAATACCATTCGTATAGGCCTACATTACCGACGAACTGGTTAAAATATCAATCATAATTCATCCTTACAAAACCTTTACTAATATTTGACTGACGCATGGATAGTTATTCTATTTATATTTTGATTCTAATCTGGGAAAACCTTGACAATAGTACGAAAACACTTTCCTTTGTCTTTTAAAAGTTTAGTTTTGTTAAAAGTTTCATTTTGTGTAACGTTGGTATTTTAAAAGTTTCATTTTTTGTTTTGTCTAGCAATCCAACAATAAAGAAAGGAAACGCAAGTTGATTTCCAACTAATGTGATATTTCTATATTAGAGTTTCACATGTTTCATTTTGGTTGTTATTTGTAATGTTAAGGAGAGACAAAGGGAGCATGACCTGGCGGTGTCTGTACTCACATATTAAGACAAATAAAGCTGACACACAAGAGGAATGGTATGGGTTCTATAAAGAAAATTTCAGGGCTTGACATAATGGGTGTAATTTCCGGCCCATGTGCCTGAATTTTCTCGGGAAAAAGCCCAAAATCATTCGTTTTGGTAATTATTGGCCTTGCCCCAAGAACCGATTATTGGCTTTCTTGACTTACTAAAGTATTATTATTAACAAGGTCGCTGAAATTTTTAGTTAAATGGTCAAACTGGGAAAATATGGCTCCTACCATCCTACTCGCCTTAAACGCAAGAAGGTAGTTAGAATTTTGTAGCCTATTTAAGGGCTGGGGTATGAACGTTTGGACAGTATTTATTGTGGGACATTAGAGCACATCAGACATATCGAATTGCATTCTGAATACGAAGAATGTCCTGATGATATCAAATAATTTTGATTTTTGAAATTCGCAATGTAATACACATTTTATGGCAAATGATTAAAATTGTTATTTTTGATATTTAACAGTACTCGAAGTAAACTTTATAAATCTGATGATTTATACTTAAAGTGTATGTAGGTGGGATGAAAAGCCGACGATCAATTGAAAATTTTGACCTTTCGTATTGAAGATATGGATTTTTCCCAAAACACCCAAAAAAAAATAGGTCTTTTTGGGAAAAAAATCCATATCTTCAATATGAAAGGTCAACATTTTCAATTGATCGTCGGCTTTTCCTCCCAGCTACATATACTTTAAGAATATGTCATTAAATTTATAAAATTTACTTCGAGGACTGTTATATATCAAAAATGTGAAAAATATCCATTTTTTATAATTTGTCATAAAATTTGTATTATATCGTGAATTTCAAAAATGAAAATTATTTGATATCAGAAAGACATTCTTCGTATTCAGAATGCAATTCGATATGTCTGATGTGCTCTCATGTCCCACAAAAATACTGTCGAAACGCTTAAAACGCTCATTTCAGATCCCTTAACCATGTCAAATATGTGTTTATACCTTTAGTCAGTCTAACTTAATATACTTAAGTGCAGTTTCTTTCTAGAATAATATAAGTGTCAACTAGTCGATTCTTATAGTTCAGTCTTTGGTTAAATTTTACACATTTAGAAGTACTATGAATGTCCTATGATTGTATGATTATACTCTTACATCTAGGCTATAAAATGAAAGTTATTTAATGAAAATGTGATTTTTGGTTGTTAAGATATGTTGGTTAAAGCGAATACAAATTTGGTACATCGGAAACGGTTAAAAACTGAAGCCAACAGTTTAGTAAGCACCTTATTGTAGCTTTGGATAATCTCCATAAAAATGTTTTCAAGATGTGGTTGCCCAACTACTTACTCAGGATAATATTTTGTTCCTATTTGAGTTCCCTGCCGTGCCTTGGGAGGTCAAAACAAAACAAAACATGTTTTATATGAGATGAAAACATCGAAGGGGTCGACAGACACACAAATGTTAGTGAAAGTTGCCAGATTTCGACTAGACCATGTTTAAGGGTAATTCGTAATTATGTCCTATTTTAAGCAATGGACGGACCTAATTGACATGGAAATAAGATGAACAGTATGTTTATAACCTTGTATATACTTACAAAATACAGAAACTATGCAAAAGACTGATTTGATTTTAACTTATGAACCAATTTATATGACTTGAACCAACAAGTGCCCACCCTATCGAAGTCAACAACCTATGGAAACGGGTCAATACGAAGGCTATTCTGAACAAGTATCGGTTTTGTTGTGCAAAATACATGATACCCAATAAAACTGTACTATCTGCAAGTATGAGATATTGATTAAATTATTTCCACATAGATCAAAATCAAAATCTCTCACTTAGCATTCAAAAATACTTTGTTTCTCTTAAAATATGCCTTGAAGCTGCCAAGAGGACTGTTAGCATCATCTTTGAACTTTAACCTGTAAACTTCATTTATTTGCATAACATAATACATCAAGATATATCAAACACATCAAAAAGCAAACGAAATGTTATAACACGCCGTTGGAGAGCTACCAAACTATGTTTATTTTTTAGCCGTGACGTTACAGCATCGTCGTGGTTTTTTTTTAGATAGCATGTATACATCAGGCCAATATTCATTGATATTGGCATTGGCATGCATGTAGTATTGGTGTCCTATGTCGGGCCAATGTTGCATTGGCATAGCATTGCGTGCGAACATAGAGCCAATATCGATAGAAAGTTGGCGGAAATGTTTATCATGCTTATCGCCCAATCATTCTCCTACGGATAAACTTAACTGATACTAACTTGCTGATTCCAGATTTTTTGTATCAGACAATTTTCTGTCAAACAAAAATACAAAGCAGACAAATGACAATAAAATATATAAGTCTATGCTATAGTTTATAGGCACACCCACTGCCCTACTTTGTATGTATCTCCTTGTTTTAGTTTATTTTAATAATTTGCATCTCTGTACTTTATGGTTAGGTCCAATAAATAGGCTGCATGCTGTTTGTCAGACAGTCAATGCAGCCATTAGCAACTTATATCGGCCCAATATCGGTAGCAATAAGGGTCCAATCATGGAAGTACTAGTAATTCCATGGTCCAAGAAGCATACACATTGTACCAACATTATGTCCACATCGTCGTGATATCTGAGAATAATTACTTGTTTGTTATTGCGTTCTCAGCGTTTCTTGGACACTGAAGGCGATGCAGAAACACTATTTATTGTGGACAAATTTGTACCATCTGTACTAGTTTTTGAGCCAGAAAGTTCACCAGTTTCAAGTGGAGTATGAAAGAGGCCATTTACTGGTTCGCCGGCGCGTACCGAGTAGTGGAACAAATGTTCTTTGATAGCTCGCCTAAAGTTTTTATTGGTCAGGGCGTACAAAACGGGGTTGAGACAAGAATTTGCAAAGGCCAGTACCACAAATGCTCTGTACAGATTGCCATACAGATATTCAAATGGCACTAGGCCGAGATTGAAGGCAAGAAAGGCAAATTGATCCGGAGACCAACAGATTATGAAACTGATTATCACAGCTAGCAACATGTAGATAACACGTTGCCGTGCCTTAAGTAAGGCAAGATTTCCGCTCTGTTGATTGGTCTTTGTAGTAAAAACTCGTGCGCGCATATTCAGAATTTGTATCGATCGAATGTTTGCTACAAGCATGAAAGTAACAGGTGCAAGGTACTCGAGGATGAAAGCCGAAACGCCGATGAACATCTGAAATCTTGTACCACCGAAATCGACGTAGCAGGCACCTCTCACGTTGTCAAGATGATTGACGTAAAGCACAAAAGTATTAAAGGCGAAAGCGAGCATCCAGATGATTACGATAATGAATCTTGTTACTTTCACAGAGAATAACCTTTTGTATCGCATTGGTTGAGCTATAGCAACAAAACGCTCTATTGCAAGAACCGTAAGACTAAAAACTGAAGCGACAATGGATGTCCACAACACAAGCGATGAAGTTACTACTTTACAGTAGAAATGACCTCCGAAGTTGTCAGGAACGTACGACAGAGTTGGGATCGGAATTATACAAATTGATGTAATGATATCAGCAACTGCTAAAGCTGCGATGAATCTATTCGTAGCACTCATCGTCAGTTTGCGGGTGTGAAGATACACGTGTATCACAATGGAGTTTCCTGTGATTCCGACGATGGCAAGGATGAGTTGGACAATCAGCCGCCAATCCCATGGCACTGGTACCAAAAATATATTGGAAATAGTTGCGTTCTTGTCCATTGACTCGGTGAGATTTAGAGAAACCATTGTTCGATTTCGTAGTAGCTTACAGAATCCAAAACCGGATGAGGAAGAATTCGAGAGCTATTTTCGCTGCGGAAATCCTAATGAAATAAAGTATGATGAAAATAATTAGATAATATCACTGCTAATGCATTAGTCATGTACATCCCCACTCCCTATCTCGGGAAAAGTGGGATACTGATGGGGAATATGAAAGCTGGGATTACATAATGATTAACCAGTTGGTGCGCCCCAGTCATGCCAGTAATGGTAGTGGGGCGTAGAACGTTATACTAAACAGGTGTAATTCCCCGACCATACAACCCGAGGTTTGGTAATTGTAGACTCCAACGGAATGATAGGGGCATAAACCATATTTAGGTAAATCTTCCACAGGTGTATGGATATCAAATAAAGGATCCATGGTTGGTGTCGATTAAAGCATTTAGTGTTAACATTAAGATCTATACGGTAAATCAATTAACCTTATTTACACATATGGGTCCAGTCAGAAATACGTTACATAAATCATTAGTTGCCAGCATACGCATACATAATTATGTCATAAACAATACCGTATGCATTTACACAGTAAAACAGCTTTTATATACTTTTGAATTTTGAAAATCTATTGTTTTGTTCTTGAATATAAAAATTTACGAAAATAGCTCATTTTCAATTGATTCCACGGATTCAATTATCAATCAATGATATGTAACTGGAGTACCAAACATTGTCGAGAATGTTCAATAATGTTTGACGCATGGAATGGGGTAAAATGAGGCGTGATTTTTTATATTGTTTTAATGTTTTAATACAAGAATGGAACAGTCAGTTGTCAAAATTTAAAAAGTGTTTGATACATCGAGGATTGAGAGCCAAAATACCTTAACTCATAAAAGATTCCTTTGTGAGTTTTTTGACTCTCAACCCTCGACATGTAGCTGCTTTACTCTTTAATAATACCAAGTATTTGGTTATGTATGGCTCAGGGCATTACATTAAAATACACAGAAGTTTCCGACGGTACACCTCTTTCATGGACACCCTGTAGCATAGTACTAGAGTAACAGTACCCGGTACCAGTAGTACCTTTTATATCGATAGACCCTGCCGCTATATGATAAACATACCTTCCAGTAACATATCTGATGTTGCGATATCAAGAGAACTCCTCAATCATGTGAATAGGCAGAAATATAGTTATTCCAAAGAAATGTTGTAGATGTATTCACCATACCAATCAGAGATACCAATTTGCGACGAGTTTGATTAAGAACACGGCTCAAATACTTTAACGAATAGGTTTGCGTGCTAGATAAGAACAAGAAAACGGAAACCGGATGCATAAATACATGTATTATAGTAGTAATGGGAACTATGACTCCTTTCCTGAATTACTTCGGGAATTGCTACTTTCCATGCGTACGTTTAAACAAAAGACAGCTCTAAGTATGAACAAGGTTATACTCTTGGCACATATTATGTGTATTTAGCCTATATATAAGGCAATAAACCTAACAATTACATATTATCATAACAATTAGAATTTTATAGCGCCTAACACATCTTAAAACTACACATGATAAAAATACTAAAGGTTGAGAGGACACTCATGAGGCGAATAGGTACGATTCACGGATGTGAATAGGAATGGGGTTCCATATGCAGGGACAGAGGCAGAAAAATGTTTGTTTTTTTACTTTGAACTCTGTTCAGTGTTATATGAGAATGATCAATTTGTTTCATCAGTAGATGAACATAACCTATGTTGAGAGTTTACTAGGATGAGAATGGTAGGATGACAAGAAATTATGCTGGACCATTGTTATTAATACATTATTTGGTACACATAGCGAGCAATTTTGAAGATAATGGGCAGTGTTATTTTTAAGCCAGTGAAGGAAGAACTTTCACGAGTAAAGAAAAGTAATCGCTGATGCAACATATTGTTGGCATAAGCGTATACTTCGGTTTATAGATACAATGATATTAATATTATTACGCTTTTGTATATCGACATTTCTTCATGACAGCGCTGCTGTTTATACAGATATCAGAATCATTTTTTCGAAGTTAATATCCCAGCAAATCTCCAGAACCCAGGACCCCATGCACCTAAGATAAGTACCCTAACCTAACCGTCAGCTTATTCCAAGAGCGAATATAAAACCCGTTTATCATACATCGATCTTAGTATAAGTATAAAAAATAACCACATCCGAACTTTTGTTTGAAATAAATTGATTAAACTATTTGATTGGTTCCTGATTTCATTGGGGTTGTGTATGGCGTCATCGGTCTAAGGGTTCCGGTTTTCAGGGTACGGGTCCATTTGGATTTTATTTTTGTTGTTGTTTGTTTGTTTTTGTTTTGTTTTGCTTTGTTTTTGTTTTGTTTTGTTTGTTTGTTTGTGGGGTGGGAGAAATTCACAAAAACAATAGTTACGTTACCCATAGGTTTGTGTTTGAAATTTGTTAAACTTCAGTATGTGTCAACCATAAATAATAATAAACAAAGGTCATACTAAATTAGTAGGTGTATGACTCACTCTGATGATGATTTATTGTAATATTGTTAAAGCTTTTATTAATATTGTCCTCCACAGCCTTATTAAGATTAGGTTAATTGAATATTGAGCCAATCAGATCAGAGTTAGATCATCTACTCCCACGCATACTATTAGTTATCCCCTGTTTGTTCATGCAATACGAAAAATATCACTGGTTTTGAGGTCGTATCACACGAGGCCGCGTATTAAATAATACAATCATAAAAATAATAATGATCAAGTTATAGGCCTACTCCAAACTCTTCCATTTTCTGTCATGCAACTACCGCCAGGCCATGTAATACAGCGCGCCATCACCAACGCGCGGCGCACATTTAGCACGCGACGCGAGATAGCGACTAATTGCCGTCTCTACCGCATACGCAATCAACACAGTGTGCAATACAACGCGAGTATGCAGGCCCGTTAATTGCCGGTACTGATTAAGAGCTGAATAATACGGCCATATATTGTACGGTAATTTATGAACGCTGAACAATACGAAATTATATTATTTGGCTATTAACCAATGAAATGTCGTTATTCATGTCTACTGAATGATAAGGTATTGTACAGAGTGTATCAAAATTATTGTACCCATCAGTTTCCCGTGATTATGGACAAGCTGTACAGTTGGCTAAAATTCACAAAAAACATGGGTCAGGCACTCTGTGCCATGGACACGCACCCACCACACCCATGATACGTTTGACTGCGCCAACTAGGTACTTGAAAAGGTCACGTGGGTGGTAAGGCTTTTAGTGTTGTTACGAGCCGTAATAATTTAAGGCCAAAGTCACCTTTTCCCAGTTCTCACACGAATGCACAACAATAACATACTGTTTGATTAAGTTAACAAAATATGAATGTTTAATAAAAAGTATAACATATTTTAACAATGATTTTGCATTATGAACATCCCAGCAAATACAAAAACGTTTTAAAAACGTTATAAATAAGTTATATTTTGGCTTTTGGTTTAGGTAAAACTAACATTAAAATGTCGGGTTATAGAAAGGTCATGAAAACGTTTTATATGAAAACACACTACAATTATATTTTTAAAATGTTATTAAAAATGTTATTGTAAACTATTTTCGCAAACGTTTTTTGCCAAATATTTTGTCAACACTTCAATAACATTATGTTAAAATATTTGCACTCAGCAAACACAGATATGTTCTTTAAATGTTTTATTCAAAACGTTTTAATAACATTTATATATCGGATTATATAAAGGTCATGATATTGCAAATATTTTGGGCAAACATTTTTTGCAAAATATTTTTTCAACCCCAAAATAACATTCTGTTTAGGATGTTTTGTATCAAGTTTTCAAAAATGTTTTTAGAATGTTATTAAATCGTTTTTATACCCTTTATATAACCCGAAATTTAAGCGTTTTCTGTAAAACATTTTGTGTTTGTTGGGCAGTAGATTATCAAAAAATGTTTTTAAATGTTATGAAAACCTTTTATACTCTTAATATACCCTTTATATAACCCGACATTTAAACATTTTCTAACAAACTTTTATAACCTTTTGCGAATGATGTCGAAAACGTTTTGTGTTTGCTGGGATAATACATCAAATCATTTAGAATTAATAAAATTCACTGTTTAGGTCTGTTCATTATCAAACAGCCCCCTTGTTGTTGATGTTTTTGAATACAACATAAAACACTCAATATTCTGGACGACTGATGTATACCCTGATTCACTTGTCCTGCAAAAAATCACTGTTCAGCGAAGTCCATCGTTTACTTAAATGTATGTATCCTTTGCGTATAAAATCCTTGCACACTGAGATTACCAAAATGGTGTTGCTTTCACCAATCACTCTTTCTCCATTAAACAGGCTTTTTCTTGCACTGATCCACTTTATTGACAGATGTTTTGTTTTATAAACTCCCGTATAAACTAGACCCCAAGTTGACAGAAAAATATTAATCCCTTGGGCATGTTTGTACTCAAACTCTCCTTCGTTATTGCTATATGAATAGCACATTATTGGCTATGCAAATAGACTGGCTCACATGTACCTTTTCCTTGAAGGCAAATAAACTCCCAACATATAAGATCTGTCGTTCGAAAACTATTGTTTTCACCTTTTATACCAAAGTAGTAAAACTGGAAATTCCCCAGCTATAATTAATTCATGCTGCAACCTTGTGCCATATGGGAATTTCCAAGATCCAGTAATAGATATGATTGCATTTGTTTTCTAACCAAAACGGAATTTCCCACGAACGCTTGCATTATTACTTGAAAGGGTGTTTCCATTTCTCATCTCTCTCATGAAATAACTTCAAATTGTAAACTAAGTTAAATCTACCAAAAATCGTTTCAAAACGTAAAAAGCGGCCAAAGTTTAAAAAATCTTTCCTGTGTGGCTTTTCACCCTTTTTTAAACTTGGTCCCATTTAGTAAAGTAGTATTAACATGAAGAATGAGTCCTAATTTTTACATGCAACAATGTACTCTTATAGGTTTAAGACTGTTCGAAAGCGGTGCAATATGACGTAGGCTACCGTATGTATTATCAAAAACATTTCAAGGTTTATGTTTTATTATATTGCGTGATCATAAAGAGTAGTAGAGTATTATATATACTTAGCAAATTGACTGTGTGTCAACCTGCTACATATAGGCCCTACATCTATACATAAGGCGCAGAATCGCACATGGCGATGAAGAATTGAACAAAGTGAGTATTTGCTACAAAATACATTATAACGTCTATACGGAAAAAAACTTCAATTACGCACGAACATTAATTCATTTGCTCTACAAAATAAACATTGACAACTAAGAAAACCAACAAGTAGCCTATAGATGACTTCGTATGGGTCTGTCAAAACTTTCATAAATGGGACCAAGTTTAAAAAAGGGTGAAAAGCCACAAAGGAAAGATTTTTTAAACTTTGGCCGCTTTTTACGTTTTGAAACGATTTTTGGTAGATATTAATTCTTTTTTTGAGGTAAAAAATATTGCGCGCTAAGTGGTTCTTTGTAGCCATGCGAGTTGAACTAGTTGGATATCCATATTTCGCGGTTAATGGTGCTTTGTAGCCCTGCGGGGCAAACTAGTTGGATATCCATATTTCGGGGTGAGTGGTTTCTTGAAGCTCCGAGGGGCAAACTAGTTGGATATCCATATTTTGCGGTTAGCGGTTCTTTGTAGCCCTGCGGGGCAAACTAGTTGGATATCCATATTTCGCGGTTAGCGGTTCTTTGTAGCCCTGCGGGGCAAACTAGTTGGATATCCATATTCCGCGGTTTGTGGTTCTAGTGGTTTTAACGACCCGTAACCACCTCAGTCAGCTGCATACCGCATCCAGCTATTTTAATTATCAAAATACTAGTTTTTTAATGCTATGGGGTAACAGAATTATTAAAAAATTAATAGCTGAACCCAATAGTTCAGCCAAGGACTGGAAACGACATATTGATGACTTTATATAGAGTGTATTCAATAAACCCAAGGCGGAACGAGAGTTGCTAAGTAACCGCTATCCGCCGAACCATAAACACACATGCATGATCAGACAACGAGTATTCAATTTCCTCATAGCGTCCCACGTTGTACACACGTCAGTCGAATTTGGCGGTGTTGGTTTGTTAGCCCTCCAAGTTATAACAGGGATATAAAGGGATAGGCATCGTAGCTATTACGTAACACACCGAATGATGTAGTTTAACTCTAGACAATAGGCGCCATATTGCAGGAGGGTTAGAGTTCATAGAGGAAACGTTAAAGGTTAGTAGATTAGGTCACCCAGGCACATCACTAATGTGTTTCACGAGTTGTAATACCGACAGGTAAAAACATTGATTTTGTAAAATTCTCCCGATTTTTTAAAATTACTAAATAAGGTTAGTACTTCAAACCATTCTTTAATGAATCTATGCAATATGACGGTAATTTTTGAAACATCTAAGAATCAATCTTAAACATCTTCATGATATTCATTTTTTTTGCGCATGGTCAAAGCATGCTCTTGCGCTATCCACAGACTATCCGGTGGAAACTTCAAAGCAACGATCATGCGTTAATATTTACAAAATGGCGAATGATGTAGTTTAACTCGAACAATAGCGTGACCGGCGTGACGTAGTTTTTGGCATTGTTCCTATATGCACTTTCACCCTCCTGGTTATAACATCGTTCACTTTGTGTTGAACATTGTAGAGGTCAATGGGATAGCTTCTTTATGGGGCACTTCTCCATCGGTTTCAGGGCGCAGTTCATTGAACTCAGCGGGATTCTATTGCAAGTGCTTTTATATTATTACAAAACGGATCGTGGTTATTGCCTTGACAAATCTAATACATAATTCATACCAGGGATTAATAAATCCAGGGGTGCGGACATTTCATTGGTCGCAAACCACCGGGATTCGATACAAGTTTGCGTTGTAAATGAATGCGTGAATAAGAGTGTCATCCCCTTGGCGCGATATTTGATTTCTGAAAATACTCAAGTTGCCGTTCAAAATGCCTAAAAATCATCAAGATATTGCAATACTGTCTAAAGTGATGTAAAATTGTGGCAAATTTGTATGATTTATCGCACATAATTTCTGCGTAGCGTGGAGAATCATTTACATAGGATTTTGGAGAAAAAATGTGATAATTTTAGGGAAATATAGAATGGCGGAAGAAACAAATAAAACATTTTCCTGGAATGTGTAGACCATACTCTTTCTGTTCCTATTGATTTGGATACTGAAATAATTCTTAAAATGAAGCTGTTGGGTGATTTATGTTGGCGTTTCTAGAGTGTGTCATTATTGGCAAACATCTAGGGATATTGTTGAGAGGGCACTCGATTCACGAGATTTCTTTTGCAAGAACGCCAAAATAGCACGAATGTTGTTGGTTTGCGACTGAAGAGTGTCCGCACTATAGATTTCTGCCATGCAAATTAGCTAGTGTCAGTGGGTAAGAAAGTGGCATCTTTTGAATCGTTAAGACAAGCCACATAATCTTATGTAAAACTCTGCTGGGTGTTTCGATCATGTATTATGCGTGTTTGGTCAAGTGAGGGTAATTTGTAAAGCATCAACTTGTGAACAAGTCATAGAGGGTTTGATCATGCTGATGATGTTGCCATTTTGGACGACTTCTGAGTGTTTAAAGCCCAAAATGAATGAATAAAATCGTGTATGAGATATTTGCGGGGATATTTGGGTGCATTGGGCACTTATGGGTTGGGTATAATAGATTTCTATGTATACAATTAAGTCTGATATATTTTCGATGGAATATATATTTTCACTTGAAAAGTTAGTAGTTTTCCGAATTGCAATTTCTGAATATTATATAAAAGGTGAGAATAAGACTATAAATGTAAGAGTATGGGATAATTTTGATTGTTAATAAATGCGAAACGCCGGCGGTAGACATCAGCAATATCAGGGATTGTCGCGATTCTTGCAGTAGCTTTTATGAATAGAATACAATAGTGGATACAATAGCGGATACAATAGCGGAACAATAGAGCTCTCTTACGGGCAAATAAACCTCGTCGCGTTTTGCTAAATTTCACTTCTTCTTTTCATGAACTAACCGTTATTTTTTAAACTTGTGGCAAAACTTCGACCGAAGTTTTTAATAATCAATTAATTTACATCACAGTGTACCAGTCAAAATATGGGCTATGGGTCCTTTGTAGTTTCATAGCAAGCCAACATTTGGGGTCATGGGCCCGTACTAGATGACCTACACAATATGGGTCTATATTAATTTTGTGAATGTATAATGCTCTAGGATCGGGGTTTTTTTTTCAATCACCTTTTTAGAAGAAACCTTTAATTTGGACAGTATCAAGGACATTTTATATATGTTATTCACTCATTAAATGCATATTTGATTAAAAACAAGAAGTATTTCCATTTAAATCCAGTCCAAAAACACACAAGTATTTTTTACCATAAAAATGATCAATCATTAATACTAGCCTGTTCAAAATTGAGGAAAAATCGAGGAAGAGCCATTGAAAAAAAAGGATCGACCTGCGGACCATCCAAATGTTTGTCTTTTTTGTTTGGCCTTAGAGAAAATATTTCCTTAGTATACACTCAGAACGCTACTCATCCTCTATTCTATTGTTATGCATAGTCGTGCTAAAAGTCGATCGATACATGTTGAAATCAGCACAATTCAGAGATACACCCTTTTGATTTGAAATTATTTTTCTCGGTCAAATAAAAAACAATAATTTTTTTCAGTATTGTTGGATAAAAGCATGGTGCTTGGATGTACCTTTAAAAAAATCCTGGTGTTAAAATTGAGTCATGAAATTATGTCTGCTAGTGTAAGATTTTTGATTTTTATAGGCCTCAACTTCGCCCGTGAGCTTTATTTAATTTACTTTTTAGCGTTTCAAACTAATATAGTTCGCTAAAGAAAGAATTTCCCCACCTCTGTAAGGCACATCGTGTGGGTCTGTATATTATAGTTTTGTCAGAATATCCGTTTTGATTTCACCTTTTTTCACTTGCGACTGCCAAAATGTACAACTCAGTAATTCATTTCAGCAGAAATACTCGATATTTTTTGTGGCTTGCAAAAACATCCATCCATGAGTACATTCGCGTGTTGATTTTTGACAAAATTGGTAGTCGGAATTGAAAAATGGTGCAATCAAAACCGACATTCTGACAAAACTGTAACATGTAGCCCATATGATGTGCTTTAGAAAGTTGTGAAATATCTTTCATTAGCGAATTATGTTACTTTGAAAAGCAAAAACGTTGACCCCAAAAAAAGCTCAGGGGCAGGTTGAAGCCTTTGAAAATCGAAAATTTTACACTAGAAGCCTAAATTTCACACCTACGTTTAACACCAGGGTTTGAAAAAAATGTACAGTACCAAGCATTATCGTGTTTTTTTCTGACATTTACTGAAGAATTTACTTTTCATTTGACCGAGAAAAATAATTATGAAGTGAAAAGATTTAACTAAAACTTTTGCTTGTTTCAACACCGAATCCGATAGTTTCCGGTGCCTAATTAAGTGACTGAGTGGGTATTGGATACTAATAGCCATCTGCTGACTACCGTTATGAGTGTATTGGTATTCAGTATTGAAACCTATTCTATTATTAGGCCTATTGAAAACTTATTCTATATCAGGGCATTGCCAAAATCATATCTACCAAACACAGCATAAATATAGCAACATTTTGACCTCTTATTAGCTCTGCTACGGCTGTTGATTTCGAAACCAAAAAACTACAAAAGACTTCACACTTCATTTGCTTTGGTTTCTGCCCTTGAATTTCACGATGAATATCAGTCAGTTACTGTCTGATGTCTACCAAAGATTAAGTCCCGACATGCTGTGCAAAAATATCACCAATTACTATATTCGTTTAATGGCTAATTCTAAATGGATAAATAAAAATCCCTTTAAAAGGGATGTGCAGTGACGGAGATTAACATTGATGACCCACCTGTTAGTGTTGTTGTTAATTTCTTCATTTGTTTTGTTTGCATGGTTTTTATTATTATTTAATTACAAATCCATGTGCAGGGGTCTTTAATCCAACAGCATGAACAGTGTCTACAAATAGCAACTTAAAGTTAGCAACTATTTTAAACTGTTGCTTTGGTAGTTTACAGCATCTTGCGAATTGTATTGCGCTTTGGAAAAATTGTATTTATCATTGAATAGCGAGTGTGTAGAATTCAAATGTCACCAGTAGGCCTATACTTTTGTAGGTCCTATGATTCTTAAGTTATGTTGTAAAGAGGGCTGAAACAACAACACTTTTGTAAAACGTACATAACTCATTAACAACAATAAATTAAACAAGTTTTCAAAGTATATGATTTGTAGACTGAACTGCAAAATATCAAAGTGTTATTTTTCAATAATAAATATATTGATTTAGATAATGAAAATCGACTTTGTTTTTGGCTGCTTTGACCAACAATACCTAGTCTACCCTTAACGGTCAAACAATTTATAAGCAACTTGAAAAGTTCGAGTACTCTAATGTGAAAGCGACCTGCTTGTAATATATTGTATGGGTGATATCGGAGTGGATACTGGGATATCTTTTATTTTTCCGCAAGGTGCATAATTTGCTCGCTGTAATTATATATACCTGTTGCCGTGGACCCGTTCAATTTGCTATGTATTTGTGTGTGTACAACAGGACGCAGTCAGGCAGCATATACCATCAAATATCTTTTGGCAGGCAACGTTGGTACCAGGAACAGAATCGAGTCAAATTTGTTTCCCGTTGGAATCATATTATTCCTTATGTATCTAAGGGACCAAAGCTGGTATTATTTGGTGTCAGAACGTTCTTCTTGAAGAGTAAAAGGTAGGTCCTGCTATTGTAGATATAATATGTAGTAAATATTGACAATGTACATTTCCGGATAGTATATACTTCTGTTATATTTTATAGTATTGACATAGGATCTAATCTAAAGTTAAATATAGAGGGCCAGCAAGACCTAAGCTAAAAGTTCAAGTTAATAATGTCACTATGTGATGTGTGCCAAATGCTAAACTATATATATTCCGATCCGGGATTTGAGGCTAAATATTGTTTCTATATGATTTCGTATTACTTCCTTCCTATAATATTAAAGCAAACCACGAGTCAACGTGCATGACATTTAACACATAGTTGAATCATTTACTAAATAATGGTGTAAAAGTCTGACGCATGTAAAATATAACATGGAATACATGTAGGCCTATGTAGGCCTATATTATAAAGTTATACTCTGTAAAATGTTGCGGTTCTCAATCTGTCTTTGAACTTGGTACTAGAAAAAACTTTTTTAAAGGGACTTCAAAGTCCTCTAGGACAAAATTATCTTGACAAATTGGCGAAACTCCCTTTTTTTTAACCATTTTCATTTCAGCTATAAAGCCAATGCAAAATAAACTTGGTTGGTCTTTGAGATTGTACATACTAGTATCAAATTTGTATGGAGATCATTAAAAAGGGGCATATATGTGATTCCTTTGATATCCTCATCCCCCACTTTTTTTTGGTTGAAATTTTTATACCACCGGAAACCTCTGGCTATATAAATTTTTGTGTGAAATATATTTCTTGCAGTTAATTTCATTCGCTTTAGTAGAAATATCGTCAATTATGTTTTTATGTTCTATTAACAAACGAAATTACATGTCACAGTGGCCTATGGAGGAATGTAATTATACTTAGTCATGCATAATTTTACACGCAAATGCAAAATCGGAATCAACTGAAATTTTGGAAATAAACTTTTTTGTGTATATCTACTCAAAAAACAATGCTAAAATCACAAATACCCCTTTAATAGCATAAAGATAAATACTCGGTGTCTAGCTTCTTGTAGTATAGCGGATATTTATTATAAAGTGCAAGACGTGTGTGAAATAGCATAGAGTTGGTCTCAATTGTAGGCCATTTCATTGTAGTAACGGGTCAAGACCTACATAGTGGGTTATAGGCTCAACTGGCTTTACCCGGAATTAAACAACCATGACAACGGGACCAAAATTAGGCCCAAAAATCAAGGGGGTTTCCCTATCAGTTTCTTTTTTCTTCATCACGTAAACCACGATAGACATAGGGCATTCGTGGGGAAATAATTCTAGGATATACATTCTATGTCATTTATAAAATTATAGTTCCTTGTTTGGCTTCTGTTTGTAAATGCCTTCTTGCATGTACAAAGGTTAATCGTGTATGTTTAGGCCTAATGTTAGTATTTGCTTTGGTAGATTACTCAATAGTGTTTTCATTATTAAAACATTAATTAAGGTTCTCTTTATTTCTTGTATAGTCTGTATTTTGCTCCAATGATATATACTCTGCATTATTTAACAAATGCTTTTAAAACGTTTTTGGTTTTGGTCTAAACATTTTTAAAGGTTGGGGTATGAAAGTTTGGACAGTATTTTTGTGGGACATGGATTGCATTCTGAATACGAAGAATGTCCATTTGGTATCAAATAATTTTGAATTTTTTTAAATTAGCGATATAATACACATTTTATGGCGAATGATTAGAAATTTATATTTCTGATATTTAACAGTCCTCGAAGTAAACTGTCTAAATGTAATGACATGTACTTAAAGTGTATGTAGCTGTATGAAAAGCCGACGATCAATTGAAAATTTTTACCTTTCGTATTGAAGTTATGGATTTTGCCCCCAAAGATCTAATTTGTGTGTGTGTGTGTATTTTGGGGAAAAATCCACATCTTCAATACGAAAGGTTAAAATTTTCAATTGATCGTCGGCTTTTCATCCCAACTGCATACACTTTAAGTACATTTCATTAGATTTAGAAAGTTTACTTCGAGGACTGTTATGAAATATCAAACATTTTAAAAATATCAAGCTTTAATAATTTGTCATAAAATTTGTATTATATCGCGAATTTAAAAAAAAAATCAAATTATTTGATATCAGAAGGACATTCCTCGTATGAAAAACTCAGTTCGATATGTCTGATGTGCTTTCACGTCCCACAAAAACTACTGTCGAAACGTTCATACCAGAGCCCTTAAACTCGGTCATAAAAACGTTTTAAAACCAATTTAAGGCAAAAATTGCTTCAACAACATTTAAAAATGGCTTTCAATGAGGTTCTTTGTAGAACCAAAAAAAGTTCTGTAGCCAAGAAAAAAGGTTGTTTGTAGAACCTTAAGCTTGAAAAACCTTTAAGGAACCATTAAGAAAAAGCCCTTAAAGGGTTCTAAGTAGAACATAAAAAGGTTCTTTATCCAAGAAAATGATTTTTTTAGTACCAAAAAGGGTTATCACTACTTTTTATTTTTCTTAATCTTTGTGATGAGACCCTGAATTAATTAGTTAGAACGTCACTAGGCCAATTTAAATCTTTAGGGTTCTTTATAGAACTTTTTAAGGTACTTTATAGACCCTTATCACTGCTAAGGGGTTCTGCATACAGGGCAAAAGACAAAAAAAAAGGTTCTAAGTTGCACCTTTTTTCTAAGAGAGTAAATAAATTCGCTTAGAAGCATGAAGTGGACTTCGTTCCCTAAAAACTTTACAATATGAACTTTCTTGTGTATATTTTTACATCTTATACCTGAAAAGAACCTTTTTGACTATTTGGGGATCGTCGTACCCCATACCCCGCACCCCCTGGCTACGGCTCTGACGACGATGATTTTGTTATTTCCACTCAGGCATCGTCATGCCACCTGGAGGACATTTGTATAACATCTGGGAGCAGGAAGGTGTCGTTGATGATAAGATAGATGTCAGTTGTCTCCTACCGACTGGTATTCTCATCCTGCTGCGGTGTTCCAGGCAACAGACAATTACCAGCATTAAAACGGTAACACTTGTATTTACATCTGCGTATCAGGTTTATATGTGTTATAAATTGTGTTGAAATCCTTAGACTTGTAACATAACTTCAGCGAACCCATGATGTTTGTTTAATTTTATATTTAGGAAGTCTGGAAACAAGCCAAAACTTTCCCATTCTTCAACCAACTTCTAGACATCAATTATTACGTGTTCCAATGTATAAATCAGAATGCTGAGCAAGAGGAACTCCTGGATGAGAAGCGTCGTCTTTGTGATGTCCAACCATTTTCTCCTGATCTGAAAGTGGTCCTCAAGGCAGACGATGTGGAAGACAAGGTCCTTAATGGCAACATCAGTCATCTTATAGATAAAGGTTCATTTGATTTTTTTTAAATTGTGCTTACTTGCAAGCTCACATACGTTACATATCACACAGTTACATATGAGTCATTTGGAGCATAGTCATTTGCTATAGTTAATTAATTTATCTAGTCAACAATTTGTAAAAGACCCACTCCAAACAATATCCTGGATTTTTTCTTTCACATCACAAAAAAAAAAAAAAAACATGTTTAAATACGTATGCAATTATGTAATGTTTAGAAAAGTGTATAAAGTCAGCTGTTTATATTGATACAGGTTTGCATGAATTTGATATGATGCATAATGAAGAAGTGAATGATTACCGTATGAAGATGCAGCACGAGAGCGATTCTATCCACAGAAAACGATCCAAATGGGATTGGGAGAAAAAGGCGTGTTTCTTGTTCCCGCCTCATATTGAATCAAGCCTCGCTACTGGAACTCTGAAGAGACAACTTCATGCCAAGAAATCCATTCCTGTCAGTGTGAAATTCATGGATAATCCGGTATTTATTTATTTATTTATTTATTTATTTATTTATTTATTTTTATTTTTATTTTTTTTTTATTTAGTGATTCCTAACTATTTATTGATGTCATATTATTTAGTTCTTTATTATTTGTATAATTTTACCAAAAAAACAACGAAAAATGTTGAGAACAAAATAGAGAAAATGCACGGGAAAAAGAAGAATGTGTATATTTTGCTAAGCTGCATAAATCAATCAAAATTGATGACATTATATTATCCAGATTTCCAAAGGTACACTTTAATTCGAGACCGAATTAAAAAAGACTAGTTAGTCTGTAGTTTGCGTATGACGTCCTGTCAACCAGACCGAAATTGCGTACTGCGCAGGTCAGCAACCAATCACGACGCGCCTTTAACCTGACGTTAGACGCAAACTAGTCTTTTTAATTGTGTCACTGCAATATTATTGTTTGAAATAAAAAAAAATCTGAAAGATCTTCCCTAGAGGGAGTTTGTTTACAAATGGTATTGTCTCGGGTTAGTCATTTTGAATATGGATTTAATTACCTATAAACATTGGGTTACTTAGATTTGCAATACTCACGCCAGTTGTGAAAGGTAGAAGTTACTCAATTGTCTATTCTATTTGAAACCCATACTCCATCTATGGAAGATTTTAGTTAACTCTTCCAGAAGGGGTGTGGATTTTAAATGAAATAGCCCAATCTATATAATAATAGGCATCGTCTGTCTGTGTATCTGTGTGTCTGTGTGTCTGTCCGCCTATTTTCTCAGAGACTTGTGGTCGCATGTTCCTTAAACTTGGTGAGTGGGTGCATCTTGACCCCATACAGATCAAGTTTGTATTGGTTAGTGGGTCAAGGTCACCCAGGGTCATCCAGGGGTCAAATTGGTAAAAACTGTTTTTCTCAGAGACTGGGGGTCGCACGTTCCTCAAACTTGACGGGTGGGTGCGTCTTGACCCGGGACAGAACAAGTTCGTATTGGTTAGTGGGTCAAGGTCACCAGAGGTCATCTAGGGGTCAACTTAGTAAAAACTGTCATATGGGCATGCAACTTGGTGGGTAGGTGCATTAGCTTGACCTAAAACGGAACAAGTTTGTATTGGTTAGTGGGTCAACGTCACCCAGGGGTCATCTGAGGTCAAATTAGTAAAAACTGTCGTATGGGCATGAAACTTGGTGGGTACAGTCAACTTTTAGAGTCAAATTTTTGGACGATCATTTTGGGGTCATCCGGGGTCACCCAGTGGTCATCTGAGGTCAAAATAGTAAAAAATGTCGTATGGGCATCAAACTTGGTGGGTACAGACAACTTTTAGAGTCAAATTTTTGGACGGTCATTTTGGGGTCATCCAAGGTCAAATTACTAAAAACTGTTGTATGGGCATGAAACGTGGTGGGTACAGTTACCATCAACCAGGTAATCGCGACAGCCGAGAACCGCCAAATACGGGTAACCGCCTTGTATCCTATTTATTGTTGTCAATTTTAGCTGAGGAAAACTGTTGTTATAGCCAATCTGCAAGAACTTCCATCAGAACTCATCAAAAAAGCCTTCACAGCCGTTCGCCTGTTAAAAGAAAAGAATGAAAAGGATTATGTGCTTAAACTTCGTGGAAGGCAAGATTTTCTAATTGGCAACCGGCCACTACACGAATACAAGGTATGATAATATCGCACATCCATGTTGACAAAATTAAAATACACTTAGTATTCCCAATCCACCGTAAAGGACCCAAAAATATATTTTGGTGGATACACATTCATGTCTAGCTATCTTCCAGCACCTTCCATCTAAAGATTATCCATTGTATTTCTTTTGTTTAAAGTTCGATGTCCCAAATTTTATTTTGGTTATTAAATTTGATCACTGACCACATCTAAAGGTCTGGGCAACGCCGTAAGTAACACGCATGCATCTACAAAAACTTAGTGGAAACGGCAGGAGAAGGGTTTTACATCAAGAACTTACCATTATTATCCCGTATTATCAAGCGACGACAAGCAACTTGTATGTGTGTGCCTGTCGCAAAAAGTTAGCGCCTCGTCATCGGCGTATGAGATTAAGTGCCGGTATTATTTTGTGCGGTTGCATTAAAGCCATATTATAACATTTGCTAGGAGAACGCCCTCATTTTTTTTTAAATTCTGGTTTTACACGATTGTAATGTTCTTTAGTCAATAAAGATACTTTGCAAAAATCAAGATTTTAGGTGATTTTGAATAAAACGACGGAACCGGCGTTTTATTATTACGATGGAAATATAAGTCGAACACGTATGCACAGTACGTACACGGCGTGCGGGATACACATACACACATACCCCGAGGATCGTACCGTATTACAACCGCGGGAGTAACATACATGGGCGCTAGTAGTAAATTCCAAGTTTCTATGCTTTACCTCACTTGTTCGGCTCAAAATTAAAGGGGGACATATATGACAGTAAAAGCTAACATTTTATGGAAAATAAATACTAATCTATTTTGACAGAAATGTTACAATATGGCTTTAATAGTACATCTTCTTGCACTCTGTTTGGGTGAAGCGTTTCTTTATTTTTTTAATGTTGTCAACTTCTGCTCGTTGTTATAGTACATCAGAGACATGATTACACAGGGAGGCAACGAAAAGATTGCAGAGGTGGTGATTGTTCACAAGGAAACCCTTCAAGTAAATGAGCTCATCATGGACCCTTTGTTAAAGAGAAGAAAAGACATCAGACCTCCGCCTACACCAGTAAAGAGGGCCGCCGATGCATTTCTCAGCTGTGATGTTCACGACCAAGTCCGGATTACTATACACAAAGCATGGAATGTCAACGTCGATAGTAGTGCCAATGTAAGTAATTTTGGGAATCTCTTAACATAATTCGAAACCAAAATCAAGACATACGAACACGTATTCCTATTCCATCACGTGCTTATGAAAATCGACACGAAATTGGTTTGCTCCGTATCATAAAGCAGATAACCAGAGACTGTGCCATTTCAGCCAGAAACAAAAACCTCAGAATGCTAGTAGCCCTAAAATTTGAATTGTCCACTCAAAAACGGTAATTACTTTTACTCTTTGCCATGTAATAATTGTAGACAGTAGTAAGAGTCCGCGCTGCTATCTTTCATGGTGGGGAGCAGCTAGGTGACAGCTTTATTACTACAACCGAAACGTCAGGGACTAACCCATCATGGAATGAATGGTTTGATGCAAAGCTTACCGTGAGTATAACCAACTAAATAATGAGATAGACACTAGTACTAAACCCTAAACCAAATGCTTGGACATTTCAAGAACACTGCATGATGCTCTTGTCACGGTGGGATTTACGACTATATTTATTATTTACTACTAAATGGCCGCACAGTGACGACTTTTGATTTTCTAGCTTTTGCTAGAATTAAAATCAGAACGGCGTCACAAATTTGGACTCTCGTGCTGTCACATATTTGTACCTCAGGACCCCAGCTTGAATGTGGCTCAATCGCGAACATAGAGAAAGTAGAAGACTGGGTAGGAGATTAGGTCGACGGTACAAGAGCACAATGGTCTAAATTTGTGGCGCTGTCTTAATGTTGTTTCTTCAAATGGCGATCGGAGTATCTCGAGCCTGGTATAACATTTATACAACACTCTCACACATTTTTGGAAAGTTAGGGCAAAATAGTGGTAATCTACTGGTGACATAACGAGCCTATAACCTTGTCATTAAGTCGGCTTGTAAAGAAAGAATGCCTCACCGGCACCACCCCACACCGTACTCGTATCACCCACACATATATGTATAAAAGCAATATCAAGTAAAACGAGACATCAATTGTGTGCGAGCAGGGTCAGTCTCGACGGGATGATACGTTGAAATCACATCAAAATTGAATCTCTGAACCTCTCAACATTAGTTTGGGAAGCAGTGTGAGGTGACAGAAAAGGACAGAAGCTATGCATGACGAACTCGCAATAAAGTACTTCATCAAAAATAAAGTAAAAATTACATATAGGCTTATAGGCCTGTTGCATTAGTTTCAGATTGACAAGCGAATGATCTCAAATTTATTTACACATGTAGTTAATTAAGGGGGAGTTAGTGAAGCGATTCTGTTCTTCCAGTTCACACTCGCATGTTTACTTAGGGTTCTCCGGTTTCCTCCTGCATTTAAACATGGACTTTTCCGGAGTATTGATGTGCCTTGTGTCCCATGTTGAATATGATAAATATAATTATGTGTTGAGAAAACTGTCTGAGGAACCTATAAGCGGCAATAAATCCAAGCACCAACCTGTCCCAACTCAACCCGTAGTTAATTTCTTCTGTTCAAATTGATTGACTTCTTTCTAGGTGAGTAATCTGCCACGTATGGCACGACTATGTATGCTGATTGGAACAACACGGAAGAATACTACCAAAGTAGGTTGACTTATTTCATTTCAGCATTCCATAAATATTGCTTGATCTGTGTTGAGATATACTGCTCCAAGAGAGTATCCTTACACTTGGAAAAATAATCACAATTTCAAAACTGAACTATATTGGGGTAACTTTGTTTTTTAATAGATGTACTATCTAATCCGGCACATTTTGACACCCCATTGAATCCAATGTGACTTCAAGAAGCAAAGTTACAAGCATTTGATTAGACGAAGGTCTGGTTTTAAAAGTGACACACTGGCCTATTCAAAACTCCACGGACTAGACATCTGGTTTGAGAGTGGTACATGGCTAATTTGTGTGTGCATTCAATTTAAAACAAAAGGAACAAAAGAAAACTGAAACAAAAGAGCTGACAAATAACATGCAAGTTATGAAAAGTACAGAGAAGTAAAAACTGAAATAAATACTGCTTTAAATAAGGATTCATTGAAGAAACTGTGCAGTCTCTTTGTTGCGCTTGTTGGAATCTTTTTGAGCCTTGTATAGGCCAATTTGTCACTTTTAAAACTGGACCTTCGCCGATTCAATTGTTTGTAACTTTACTTCTTGAGGTCATGTTGGATTCAATGTGGTGTCATAATGTGCAGGATTAGATAGTGCATCTATTAAAAACAAATTTACCCTAATATGGTTTAGTTTTGAAATTGTGATTATTTTTCCAAGTGTAAGGATACTTTCTTGGCGCAGTATATATTGCTTCTGTAACCAGTTTTAATTTAACACATAATTATTAATCTGCCATATCAAGAAAAAAAAGTAAAATTAAGATATTTATTTCCTTAACTTACGCCACACAATACCCATTATCACTGTTCATGATATGAACTTTAGATTGCAAGAATAAGGCATTGAATATTATACTAATACTGGAAAGTCCTCTGGTTCTGGGCCGTAATAATCACTTTGAAACATCCTGTAGAACCCTTTATTGAAGTACCAGAATAACTTGATATCACTTGTGGCCTAAGTAAAGTGACAGAACGATAACTTTTCATGTATCTGTATATCTCTCTTCGAATCCTGCAGAACTTCTTACCTCTTGCATGGGTAAACACAACTTTCTTCAACTTCAAAAACCAGCTCCAAACTGGCAGCAGGATTCTTCACATGTGGCCTGATCTTGAGGGTGACGACTTCAAAGCTTTGGGCACAGTGGAATCGAACCCGGGGCATCGTGCAGAGTACAACTCCACAGCTATTGAAATATCATTTGACAACAACTCTCAGAATCATACTGTTGTATATCCACCTTTGGATACAATTCTGAAGAGAGCAAAGGAAATTGAAGAATCTGAACACGCAGTCTACTTAGATGTATGTAAACGTAGTTAGAAAACTAGAGTAATATTGCTGTATCTCTTTATAGTTTATGAGCCCGACCCCCTCAAATGGGACGTTTGGTACCAGTTGTGGGAGGAGGGAGCTGCACTAGAGATAGACATCATTGGACATACAAATATGCATGATAGCAATTGAACTAGAGTAGCTTTTGACCGATATTCGTAATTATGCCTAAAACAGTTCTGTTTCTTTTTCAAATATTAAAAGGTCATCTTCAAAATTGTTTTCGTGCGTTTAATACTTGAGTCGCTATCGATGAGGCATTAGCCAATGGTGTTAATCATTCCTCAATGACCAGGTAATACAATCATCCTTATTTGCTAATATTATCCCCACAGCAGCAAGGAGACCTGACAGATAATTTAAGGAAGATTGTGGAGAAAGACCCGCTTGAAAGACTGAATATGCAAGAAATGGAGAAACTGTGGAAGGCTAGAGAAGAATGCCTGGAGCATATACCTCATTCATTGCCAAGACTGCTACAATGTGTGCAATGGGACAATAGCTCATCCGTAGCACAGGTATGACATGCTACTATTGCTGTGTTTAAAGCTTTTTCTGACTACCAGTGTATCTGCGTGTCTGTCTGTTTGGCTGGCTGGTGGCTAAGACTCGCAAATGGGCTATTCCAGTCGAAACCCATACACCGTATGAAACTTAATCTAAACACAATTTGTTTTTTGTTTTTTCATTTTGTTTACATTTGTTTAGATTTCAAATAGAGTCACCCATTTAGCTAGGTAACCCCATTTAAAATACACGCTCCTTGTGTGGAAGATTAAGGTCGTGTCTTCCATAAGGGGTGATTGGAATAGCCCAATGTCCAACGTATATACATGATATAGAGGCTATACATCCGGTCGTTTCAAATATTGAGTTTCAGTTTTGGTCAAGTGGTTTTCTATTATCCTGCCTAAGCTCTTGACTGACGTCATAATCAATATCTTTGTTTGTACCCTTTGTTAGAAACTTAAAATTTGTAGCAAGTAGTTTTGGTTTTCATTTTAGCTTGTTACATAAGCGTGTGGTTTGAAGCTACCCAGCTAACAATTTTACGTTGTTAAAACGTCGTCTAAAAGTTATATAAAGTGGAATAAACGTAACATATGGACGTTGTAAGTACGTAAATCTGTGAACTCGTATTCGTGTAATAACAACGTTATTCACGGACGTTAATGTAACGTCATTTTGACGTTGTTTCGACGTCAATTTGTGAACGTCGAAACAACGTCACTACGACGTTACAACTACGTCCGATAATAACGTTATCACAACGCGAATACGAGTTCACAAATTAACGTAATGTTGACGTCCGTAGATTACGTTGTATCGGGGTCAGACCGTGACATTTATACGGCATTGTAATTACGTGCTTTATACGTCGAAACAACGTCATAAATTTGCGTACTAACGACGTCCGTAGATGACGTTGTATCTGGGTCAGTTCATGACTTTTTAACCACGTTTTAACCACGTGCTTTATACGTCGAGACAACTTGATTATGATATTATATTAACATCCGGCAACAATGATGCTCAATCCCAAAAAGGGAGAGCTTATGAAAATTCAAGTTAAGAACTTCAGGAATAGAAGTCTTTACTCTGAGTTTCACGCCTAAAGGCAAATCGTCAGACGACACGATAGAAAAAATTTTGGCTGGACAACCATCCCCTTGTAATGGAAGAATTTACATTCCATGGTGTCAACATCCAAACTATTCCATGTCGTTTCAGATACGTATTTTGTAACGTTTTCTGAACGTATTATTCAAACGTTGTCACCAGGTCTGGTCAAACACATTGCATCAACGTCGAAACAACGTCATTACAACGTAATAATGACGTTATATTAACGTTCAAAAGTCAACGTCGAAAATAACGTAGTCACAACACGAATACGAGTTCACAGATTTACGTCTTTACAACGTTGATGAAAACCTAAGTGTTACGTCCGCGAATGTCGTGAATACGTAGTGTGTTAGCTGGGTACCTGATCTAAGCATACAAAAGAAATGTTTAAATTTCGCAGTGCAGTATTCACGAGGAAAGAAATCGAACATGTCAATCTACATTTAAAAGCGTGGTTTAGAAAATCCAATAAGTCTAGACTAATTTATCTGTGAAAATGTATTGACCATCGAAATATTTACTCTCGAGATTACAAAAGAATAGACACTCAAGTGATATAAACAACATCTATTCATGTGCTTATCGAATGTAGGCGGATCGATAGAAAGCTATATTACTTACAATATAGGCTATTTGACTTTTATTCAAGTTATGTTATTACTCGAAAGAAATAAGAAGAGAGAGGGGGGAGTAGAGCAGCCTGTCATTACATTAGAGGTCAACTTCGCTAATCAGGTGCCACACGCCTGTGATATCATATTGGTATTAACGAAACTTTATCTGAAACATTTACATGTTGTTGTTTTTTTTCTTTCTTTCGCGATTGTTTAATAAATATTTTTACGGATTTTGCAGATGCAAGGCTTACTTCAAAATTGGCCAGAGTTAAAGCCAGAAGAGGCCATGGAACTCTTGGACTACAGATATGCTGATAAAAACGTCAGAAAATTTGCTGTTATGTGTCTGGAAAAACTCACGTAAGGATATTATCTCTTAAATGACCGCTGAAATGAGATATGTTTGGGCGAGTCTACGGTTTTAGCCCGGGGGTTTTAGTAACACAATAAAAAGCAAGTGTTACCAGCCTTATTATTACAAGGTGTGACGTGGATGCGCTATATGCCTATGTCATGCGCAGAGAGCTGTTGTCATACTGCAGTTGTCGCTCTACGCATGACTACTGCATAAGACATAATACATAGTGCATCCAACGAGCAACTTACGAGTTAAACTGGTCTAATGATGTGAAGCATCTAGTGAAGAGGGTGAAGCGATGGATGAGAACGATGGAACGAACGATGATGAGATAATGACGATGCTATAATGACGATATATGACAAAAAAAGTTGATGACAACAACGTTGATGACGAAGACGACATCGATCATGATGAAGCTGATTGTACAGATACTGATATGAATGGAGGAAGGGGTGGATGTGAGAATAACGATGAATATTAAAATGGCAATATTAAACGATACCAATTATGTTGGTGACAACACCGATATCAATGTTGATGTTAACATTGACGAAAACTACAGTTCTAATTTTCCCTACACTAAAATGATAACGATTTATTACATTTTACAGAGACGAGGAATTGTCACAATATCTGCTGCAGCTGGTGCAAGCTTTAAAGTACGAGACGCATCTTGATTGTGATTTGGGGAATTTTCTTCTTACACGCGCAGTTCAGAATCAAAGAATAGGCCATTTTTTCTTCTGGCACTTGAGGTAACATTTATTATGAAAATTATGGTTAACAACAGAATATTGACCAATGAGTGACTTAGGATTTACTGTAAAGTTTCAGTCCATTGGTCAATATAGTCGAGAGGCCACATAACACAGAAGTTACATCTTGTTACATCAAGGATCAATAAATGACACAAGAGGATGCCTTGAATATGAAAAATTGGAAAGAAAAAGAGCAAAATACACTAACTTGATGTTGGGAATGAAGTAAAATACAGACTAGACGGTACGCAGAGGGGAACAAAAACAATTGTAGGCATTCGAAGTAGGCAAAGTTCGATAGCCCAAAATGACCAGTTCCAAGGCCCACAGAAGTGCTAAACATGTAGACACAACCTGAATCATTGGTAATACAAAAAGGTGCAATAGAACTTTACCTGTTTTTGTGCCTACATTGGTTGTTTGATTTATCGTATCTGTTTATGTACGCAGTGATTTTCATCACTTGTTCTAGTACACTTTTGTATTCCCGTTGATTCATGTTGTTTCTACAGGTTTAGCACTTCTGTGGGCCTTGGAACTGGTTGTTTGATTTATGGTATCTGTTTATGTGCACAGTGACTTTCATCACTTAACTTTTGTATTCCCATACATTTGCCGTTTTTGTCCCCCTCTGCGTACCGTCTAGTCTATATTTTAATTGTTTCCCCACGTCAAGTTGGTGTACCTTGCTCTTTTTCTTTCTAATGGAAAAGTGGAAAAGATTATAGGTTTTACAAATTACTGAGTGTATGTCAAAGTACAATTAATCAAAAACATTCACTACTCTACTTGAAAATTCAAATTGCATTCAAATCAATATTTATTTTAATTTAAATAGTATATTTAATTTCAAAGAGTTTCATCAAAACTATGAATATAACGAATTTGGTATTTGTTTGTTATTTATATTTGCACAATTTTAACTTAGGGCTGAGATGCACGTTCTGTCAGCATCCACTCGATTTGGTCTGTTGTTGGAAGCGTACTGCAGATGCAACATCGCACATATGAGGACGCTTAAGAAACAGGTACAAATAGTCCATTCGTTTGATGCATCATATATCAATTTAATATTTTGGGCATGATATTAGTTCATCATATTTTCACCGATTGATACAGGTTTGATAAATTTTAAATAAGTTTAGAATCAGTTAAGATATATTATGGTAAGTATTGGATTCTAAAATGTAAAATTTGTAAGCTAGTGAAGGGGTGGGGTATGA
Organism: Amphiura filiformis; assembly: GCF_039555335.1. Taxonomy (NCBI): domain Eukaryota; kingdom Metazoa; phylum Echinodermata; class Ophiuroidea; order Amphilepidida; family Amphiuridae; genus Amphiura; species Amphiura filiformis. The sequence continues at coordinate 60,180,194 of NC_092636.1, forward strand.
ACGTTTGGACAGTATTTATTGTGGGACATTAGAGCACATCAGACGAATTGCATTCTGAATACGAAGAATGTCCTTCTGATATCAAATAATTTCGATTGTTTGAAATTCACGATATAATACAAATTTTATGGCAAATGATTGAAAATTGATATTTTTGAAATTTAACAGTCGCCAAATAAATTGTATAAATCTAATGATATGTACTTAAAGTGTATATAGCTGGGATTAAAAGCCGTCCATCATATTGCAAACTTTGACCTTTCGTATTGAAGATATAGATTTTTTACCCAAAAACACCAAAAAAGGAGGTCTTTTTGTGAAAAAATGTATATCTTCAATATGAAAGGTCACATTTTGATGGCTGGCTTTTCATCCCAGCTACACACACTTTAAGTATATATCATTAGATTTATAAAGTTTACTTCGGGGACTATTAAATTAATATTAAAAATTAGCAAATTAATAATTTGCCATAAAATATGTATTATATCGCGAATTAAAAAAAAAGATATTTGAAGGACATTCCTCGCATTCACAAATACATTTGCATTAACTAAGAATAAAAACTTTTTAATAATGTTTAAAGTTATATTTTAAAGGTACTGAATTGCTACTATTTAAATCCATACTTCATCTATACACCCCTTCACGAGCAAGTTTTCATGTCACTCTCGTCCTTTATCTGATTCAGGTGGAAAATCTCAACAAAATGGCGTCTGTGAATGAGGTGGTAAAGCGATTGATAGGTCAAGATAAGTCAATCCAGGATCAGATTGCCACACTGAGGGAGATGTTACATCAGTATATGTTTGCGGGATCATTCAAGCAGTTCCTCTCTCCTCTTTCACCATCATATTATCTCCGCGAGCCAAGGTATGCAATAATCAATCGTGGCGGTGTTTGTTTTTTTGTTTGTTGTTGCTTTTTTTTTTTGGTTGCTGTTAGCGGTGGTGATGTTGATGCTATAGATATTGTTGTTGTTACTAGTGCTTCTTCTTCTTCTTCTCTTCTTCTTCTTAACGAGGCACTCATATTGGCCTGTAATGCGTAACAACCGAGCTCATGTAGCCTCACTTATTTTTAATTTTCTAAGAGAATTTGAAGATAATTCCTAACAAATAGGGTATCATATAAAAGCTAAGATTCTCAGCAATATCCCTGAGGCAAAGATTAAGTTGTGTAAGGATCTATTGTTTGTGAATGAAGTTTTTGATATTGAGTAATGTTATGTAATGGTTTCCTTAGAAAGTGGATGAAAGTTTGTTAAACTCACCCCTGGATGTGAAAAGTGTACAAAATTCGGCCAAAACTCTATCGTATGAAATGAACAAATGATATAGTTCAAAATAATCATCTTTAGGATGACAAAAAAATGCACAAGGAACTCAGAGGAGATGATTTCCATGATCATTCCACTTTTTAAGATTGACTTTAACAGTGATTACAAGCTTGGGTTCTGCTTAAATTAACCCCTGTAGTAGCAGTATTTTTCTAATGTTGTTCTTTAAACTTTTACATACTAATGAACATGTGATTGGCAGTAAGTACTGAAAAAACAAAGTAGATAGCTCTTTCCAATAATTTTTGACACCATTTTTACAAAGATCAGTCCATTTTTAAAGATGCTTGTTCAGAGATATTTAACAATGGACCAATTGACAAAGCAAGTAATGCCCTTTGATTTCTATAGTCAACCTGTAGTATTGTAGGCCTACATTATATTTCTTAGGTTAAATGCTGTCATTATGATTTTTGTAAATGACATTTAAGCTTCAATATCAATTCTAGGGTTTCATGTTAGCAAAAGCATAGATTTCTTCATATAGATATAGGTGGAAAAGCTAAAATTGCAGTGTGCATCTTAGTGTATCTGCATACAAGGTCACGCTTGCACAATCACAATAGGCATATACAAAAGAATTTGACCATTTCTTTTGTGCTTACCTACACACAAGCAGTGTGTGCTATTTCTTCTTACTTCTGGTTGTTACACATTTGGTAGGTCTGATCTTGCTTATGACCAGTAGTAACATTATTATTAACTATTATTAAAGTATTTTATCTATTTATCTTGCATGTTGTAACAGAGTTGAATCATGCAGAGTCATGGGATCCAAGATGGCTCCATTGTTTCTTGTATTCAAGAATGAAGATGCACTTGGGCAGGATGTTATGATATTATACAAAAACGGTGATGGTAAGTATGCGCAGGATTAATCATGATGAAAGTCACTGTGCACATAAAACAGATACGATTAATCCTACTACGCTGTGATCAAACATCCGAGTGATAATCTTTAATCTTAATCACGGTGGCCCAAATCATTTTATAAACCATTCTAGAGATAAGCAGTTCGAGATCAGCAATCCCTCATCAACCTACATAAACCATCGCAGCCAGGAACAACTTCACGTGTTTCATACGGGAAAGCCCGTTACTGTAAGCGCAAGTATCTTATCCAGGAGAATTTCAAGCTTGCTGAATAATTTTCCACGAGAACAGAAATTGACATCGCAGGGGTTAGAACTCGAACCGTCAAGCACCAGAGTCGAGCACCTTAGAATAACTATAATAAAACAACCCACACCCATCCACAACCCAAGAACTTCCCCCCCCCCCCCAACACACACCCACACACATCATACTAAGACATCCTAAAACAAAAAGACAATAAGCATTTATATGTTAATTTATGTGAATTATTACTTCTCAAACTTACAGATTTACGACAAGATATGCTTACATTACAAGTTCTACAAATCATGGACAACATCTGGAAGAAAGAAGGTCTTGATTTGAGGTAAGACATACGTGACTTGACACAAAGAATCGTCGAGTTGGCGTCCGCTAGTGGATAAGGATATCTAATGAAACACATAATTGTTTACCACTTTCATTTATTTTTCGGAATCTTTTGCTAATTTACAATCTATATCATTTGCGCATCTAAAATTTTATTTACACAAGTCTCAATGATGCAATTAATACATATTGGTCCTGTATAGTCAGTGGTGTATACTTCTAATCATAAGAAACGTGAACCTAACCACGGTTCATTTTGGGTGAGTTGATTTTGGAAATAGTGAACGTTTTGGTGCGAGTATAATAACAGCCCGGAATAACAGTGGATTTGTTTCGCGTCACACACCACGAAAAAGTTCATTTTAATGTCCAAATTGAGATATTTTTAAACCGATGGCGGCCTGTCTGTTTAACAAAAATAATGTACCTTTGCCTTTGATAACGATCGTAAGCTCAGGCCCCTAAAACTTTGAAATTTTACTTAACAGGTTATTTTTTGTGGATAAGCAGTTTACAGCAGCTCACTTTTTAACTTTAAAAATAATGTGAGTGAGACATTAAAGTCTATAGCTAATGTATGACCTTGCGTATGTGTGTGCCCTGAAATAATTGAAGAAATTGTCTATAGGTTGATTCCATACAGAGCCCTCGCTACTGGCGACTGTTCCGGCTTCATTCAAATAGTAACTCAAGCAGAAACCATTTCTAAGATTCAGGTCAACCGAGCAAAAGCAAGGGGCCGCGGAAAACTCGGAGCGGCCTTCCATTCTTCATCATTATTTGAATGGCTCAAAGAGAAGAATGTGACGGGAACAGAGTAAGTTTAAAACATTCGAAGCCATTTCCTTATTAAGGAAGGACATTTTCGATTGTCGTACTGAGGAGGGATTTTGCCTGTTGTATTAAAACGTTCGAATAAGACTAGGGATATAAGACTTGAATGATCACTTTACCTCGAGGGTGTTGGTGGTTGGTGATGCTGATGCCGAAGGACTATTTTTGCTCTAAAAAATATCCTAGGTGATTTCGAGTTGAAATTTAGAATTTTATGAGGGTGCACTTATGTTGTTATTTTGGTATCCCTGGCAGAGGAGACCATAGCTATATTAGGTTCCAAATAGAACAGGATAGGGGGTTGGTAAGAAATTGTAACCCCCCCCCCCCCCATGTTCATATTGTGTTGCATGTCAATGGATAGCTACTTTATTCCCTTTACAATGACACCACATTTGAAACAATCACCTTTTTCACGGCTGAGTACACGTCTTGTGAATGCAGTGGGTTCTCAAACATAGTGTGCCAAATTGGTCATTATTCTGTGCTCAAACAACACATTAACCTCAATAGCGGGTGGGAAAACCAATCGCAACCACATCAGCCAGGCACCACCTCCTCATGACATTTCATTCTGTCCATTCGTCAACCAGGATTCGTCGTATGTCATTTCTATGTGGTTGCAATGGCTACTCTTGCACGTACAACACAACCAAGGTGGTCCCACAAGTGTTCAATCGGTTTGAGGTCTGGGCTGAATGCAGGCCATCAATGCACTACGCGTACTTTTCTAACCGCATTTTTGATTGGCTGCTTTGATATAGGATTATTGAATGTATCTCAACCTTACCATATAAAGGTTAATCTCTTTTGCAACAAAATCTTGATAAAGATTGAGTATTTAAATTCAGTATAAATGCATGCTTGTTGCAAGGGTGACGGGCTGGAATACAAAATCCCAAACCATACTTATACTTGTCATGCTTGGTTCTCTTTATTGACGTTGATTGATGGTAAAATATTGTTGGGGAGGGCTAAATGGGATAAATGAAAGCTGTGATTGCCAGGAATATTAATTTTCAATTGTTCAAAAAAAACCATAATTTTCTTTATTTTTATATCATTGAAAAATAAAGTGTTTGATGTTTTTTTTATTTTTTGGGTCGGTCGTGTCTGGGCAAACAAACACTTTTTTTTTTTGGCCTAAAGAGCTAACTATTGATATGCAACACGATATGAACATGTCACAAATAATCTTAGATATAGATGCTTGAAACACTATAACACGATTAACACTATAACACGTTTATTGAAGGATTTATTGATGGATTAGTAACACTTTAATATTTTATATCGGTGATATAAACGTGTTGGAGTGTTTATATTTTTATCACAAATACCTCTATAAACATGATAAACGTGTTATGGTGTAAAATCGTATGCAACGCCTCCTATAATTTTACATGTAAAAGTCTTACAGTCTTTACATGTACAAGTCTTCTTGGAATGAAATTTGTACTCTTTGAGTGCACTAGAAAACAATTCTACTCTTTTCAGAGCAGAGTTTGTTTATTTTTTTATTTATTATTATTTTGTTATTATAGGTTAGACCACGCCATTGAAGACTTCACATATTCCTGTGCTGGATACTGTGTTGCTACCTATGTCCTGGGTATAGGAGATAGACACAATGACAACATCATGGTCAAAGAAACTGGACAGGTACGTGCTCTGCTGTTTAAAGAGCTATATTGTTTTAAAAAAATGTATTGTTTGTGTCACGTGTAGGGTTGCGTGTGTGCATAAAGGATGGGAGTTGATGCGTGTTTCAACAACTCTTCATACAGGAGCCAAGCGTTGTTAATCGGTGATGAATCCACAGTCCAGTAGTCCGAACGCAAGGTTACGCGTTACGCGTGAGCGCGTTACATTTGTCATGCCTGGAACTTACGCGTAAACACTCTCTTATGCGTTGGAGGTAGCAGCTAAACATTACCGCTTTATTCTTTAGTTTTATTGCTGATATCAACAGAGAAATCACCGGCCTTCTTGTAAGGTTGAGTAGCAATGCCAAACGGATATTTCGAATGAAAGAATCATGTGAATTAGACGTTTTCGTTGTTGAAAGGGATTCAATCATGTTTGACCATTGTTCATCACCGATTAACAGCTCGCGTCCGGCGCGTCTGCGTGGTTTACTTCGCTCGAATTGATATTAAGATTGATTTTGTATGATTTTGTATTGTTATTTGATTGACAGCCATACTGCACTAATTAATAAATAATAATTGATTTTGGCCTTGGTCATTTTAGTGACCATAACAATTGAGTACATAAAAAGATTCCTTACAAAATGTGGGGGTGCGTGGGGTGGAGTATGTAGGTTGAGGGATGTCTGTGGGGGATATTGTGATTTGCATGCGTACATTCAACCAGTAGCATTGCAACTAGTAACATTGCGATGAAAACTAACCTTTAGCCTTTTGATTTAAAGGTGATCTTCCCATAAGCAGCAACACTATACTAAAATGCAGTAAACCTTTGACGAGCGCGTATTGTAAAGATACATCGCGTATTTACTGCGTTGCACGCACTTGTCTCTGATTGGCTGCTAAGGCGATATGTTGTTGCTGAGTGGAAATGTATGAATGAACTGTGCGCCGTACGCGTTGTTAGCGCCGAATTTGCAACATCACGGTAGTCGCGCTCGTCAAAGGTTTGCTGCATTTGACTATATACTTCTCTAATTTAATTGATGATGAGCTATTTTAATTCAATAATAATAGTTTTTGTTTTCGTAAAACAGCTGTTTCACATCGACTTTGGACATTTCCTTGGCAAGTTTAAGAGCAAGTTTGGTGTAAAGAGAGAAAGAGTCCCCTTCGTCTTGACCCATGACTTCGTACACGTCATCACAAGAGGCGACAAGAAGGGTACCAAGAGCTCTAAACAGGCATTTCAAAAGTAAGTCATTTCTTCAACCAGTTAAGTAAATAGACAAATGGAAATTGTGAAATATCAACAATATTAAATTTGCGCTATTTGAAAAAAGTTTGTTGTAGATCATCAACCGGAGATCCTCATCATCAACAGCATCTGTCAATCCACTGCTGGACGAAAGCCTCAGCATGCCTCCGCTAGTTAGCTCTGTCTCTATCCTTGCTGAACCAATTTACTGTTCCCCAGTAGTGGTATATCTCATCTCTCCATCTATTTCATGTCTTCCCTGCATTGCCTGGTTCCTAATACCCACCATAGGTCTGTTCTGTTGTCTATTCTTCTACTGTGTCCTACCCAGTTCTACTGTGTCCTATGTACTTACCTGTTTTCAAGATGTCTTTGCTTGTTCTCTAACCCTTTTGTTTGTTTTCCGGGCTCTCTGTTTGTTATGATGATTTATAGCATCCGCATATCTGAGATGGTTGAACTTCTCGTCATTGATATTGACAGCCTTTTCGTCCCACCGAAATGATTGGAATATGTTTTCCAGGCATGCTGTAAATAACTTTGACGAGATTGTATCTGTTTCAGACTCCTTTTCTTGATGCTGATCTTTGAACTTTCTTTGTAAAGAGTTACTGCAGTTATGCAGTTTGTATATATATATATCTAAATAGATTTGTGTATTTGTTTTCTTGATGCTGATCTTTGCATGTTCTTTGTAAAGAGTTACTGCAGTTGTGTATTTGTTTTCTACTCCTTGTTGATGTAATGCATCCAACACAGACTGTGTTTCAACGGAATCAAACGCTTTTTTTTTTTCACGGTCTAAAAGGCCATGCAGAGAGGTTGATTATACTCATGACATTTTTCCTTCAATTGGTTGATGGTATGTATATGGTCCATGGTGGAAATACCACTTCAGAGGCCTGTTTGCTCTTTGGGTTGGTTACTATCCAGAGTGATTTCAGTTCTGTTCAGTCAGTACAGGGTTTGTTTTCATTCTTTATTCTGTTGGTTAAGGTTCTTGTAAAAAGTTTGTACACATTTGAGATGATGTAGCATCGTGTCTTGCCTCTGAATATTATTTCTAAGACTGACATTTTACCTTTACATGGCAGTTTGTGCACAATCACAACAAAGTATTGAAATGTTGATTACTTTGTAGCTGCACACATTTGCTTGTGTATGATAAAGTGACATCGAAGCAATTGGAGGAATTCTCTGGTGATGTACGTGAGAAGAAAGTAAAACTTAATGTAAATCACAAACTGGGTGAAAGTCATGTTGTTGTCAACAGCTGAAATATTACTTATTACATTTAATTATTATCATGCATCTTATCTGATATTTTTTCTCGTAGCTTTCAGAATCTCTGCGAACAGGCTTTTCTAATCCTGCGCCGTTATGGCAACTTGCTTATCACACTCTTTGCCATGATGTTGTCAAGCGGTATTCCAGAATTGTCCGACTCTACGATCGGTTACCTGCGAGGGTCACTCGTACTGGATATGAGTGAGGATGACGCTGTTAAACACTTCCGGGCCAAGTTCAAAGCAGCATTGCAGGACAGTTGGAAGACGAGTGTCAACTGGAGTTTTCACAACATAGCCAGGGGATAGACTGTCGCCCTCAATCGTCAACAATCTGGGTCATGCAAGTATTCCATACAACAAGCGCAGTTGTAGACGACGAAGGATTTAGTCTAGCCATGAGCTAATTATCAGCACGGAAAAAAAGAACAAATAATACACAGATGTTGTCGAGATTGTTGGATGGAATTTTCATAATTCCTATGAGGAGTGATATAAGTGCACTTTCAAGGATATATCTCTCTATCAAAGCCGATAAGCTTGGTAACAATAATCTACATGGCATCACCCTATTTCGTGCACCAGGAATATGTTTTTGGACTTAATGGGCTTTGTTTTATATGAACAGGCCTTTACAAAAAGCACGGACACAAAGCCTATTGAATTTAAAAGAAAGGCTTTTAAAATAATGTAAAGTTGTGTCACTTGCGTTCTGAAATCAAGATCAATTGGAAATTTGGTAAGGGCAGGGCTATTTGGTGACCTTACTTTACATCACCCACGGATTACTTTTCACCAACCGATAAAGTCCCTGAAACATATAGGTCGGCAACTTTTGTTTTTGTGCTATATATTTGGCGTCCAATTGGGCGTTTTTAATTTTATTATGAGTCATGTGGATGAGATATACATCAAATTGAATCTTACAATAAAAGGCTACCTTCCATTTGGTGGCTATCATGTTTGTAATATGTAAAGGGGTCGTGGACAAATGTATTTGCTCAAAGGCATAATCCTTCCAATTTGACAGATTAATTGTACAATTCAGCTGGTCCCCGCTTACAGATCAATCAGTACCTGTTACTGAAGAAGCCACCCTAAAGAAATATTAAATAAATTGGGCTTCAAATCCAAAACCTGATGGAGGCCTTTGTTATAAGCATTCAGTTTAAAAACATTTCATCCTCATCATTGCTCATAGCACCTAAAATATAGATTTTAAAGTAGGATAATCTAAAGTTGGGTCATCACCTAGAGTAGGGCTACCAATAGCCATACCCAAAAAATAAGATTTCTATCACTGGGATATTACATTGCTTAGAAACTTGTTTTTAGTTTATACTTTTCCTTCAATTAGTAACCTTTATTATATTACTTTCCAAATAACCCTCACAGTTGTGTATTCAAAACTAATACTAACTGAGCTTCCAATCTTTAATAGAAATTGGTCATTTGTTGATTTAGAACTGTGAATGATGTAATACAGGTATATAGAATGCTGTTTCGCCAACCTTGTGTGTGGAAAATTGGTGTCAATTGAATACTGTATTATAATGTGTTTTGCAATAGTTTCAGTTCGCGCCAGGAGTGCATGTGCGACTCACTGTTTATTATTGAGACTCATCCACAACACAAAACTCACTCCCTGCACTATTATATTGGACTATTTCAGTTGAAACCCATACACCCCCTATGGAAAACATGACCTTATCGCCCACACAGGTAGTGTGAATTTCAAATGGGGTTACCTGAATGGGTGACTCCATTGAAAGTAAGGTCAGGTCTTCTATATGGGGTGTATGGATTTAAACCAACCTGGTCTCCCAACTAAACGGCCGTATATAGTCAGTTTACAAATGATCTTATGATCTTTGTTGTAAATTGAGGGCATTTATGTTACGTTTTGAAGATATTTTGACACTATAGAATACAAAAACTAGTAATTTACTAAGTAAAATGCCTCAATGAGGTATGGGGCAGGTTGTGGAAGTGTCGGCAGTAAAAACAATAGGGCTGAAAGACAATATTGTTTATTAGCGCTCAAAAACAATATCAACAAGCTTAAACTATAAATTAGCCCCCAATAGAGGGCAGGGCCTGAAAAATGAGGGATATTAAGGGGTACAAAAATGACGGGCTTAAAGGCCGCTATAAATATCTGGAAAACACATTAAGTTGGGAGCTGTACATTTGTTTGGTTTTGTTTTGGTTTGGTGGTATAGAGGTGAACATTGACTTGATTATATTTTAAGCCTACTTAATTGGATTGTCCTTGAAAGTTTGCCTGGTCAACTGGGTCCCCCTTTAAGGTTACGCATTGCTTTCATGCCCTGCGGCCAATTATATATTGGAACTCCATTAGTAAAGAACTCAACTACGGGAGTCTCCGGCCTCGGGCCTGCCTACCACGAGGCCTTGATGTGCTTGTTGATGCAGGACCGGCAGGTCAGAAACTCCCATCATTTGGGATCTTTACTAATAGAATTCCAATATATATATCTATGCACAGTTTCAACCTCGGTACTCCTGAGCACACGATTTCGTCCAAGAGCTTCCAAGCAAGCAGTGAACTGTCTTTACACAGTCTTTGTTTACACTACACCGTTGAGTGCATAGCATCATAAGAGCTGTGTTCCTTTCATCCAATTTTTTATATCGACCGAGAGCTAACAATTCCCTAAAAGCATTTTTTTTCATTACGTCCCAGATAACGCAAGTCAATGTTTATAGCAAGGCGAATGTGATAAATCTCTTGAAAACGACCTATTCAAGCACAAATGTTAACCAAAATGTACGTTTTAAAAGTCAAAACCTCAAGTGATCCTTACAATATTTTTCAGATTTTTTATGTCATTAAATGAAAGAGCACACTTATATTATCCATATACTAGCTTCATTTCAATGAGGAATGACCAATTCTCTTTAAATTGCAAATCTTGTGCGAAAATGTACTAGTTTCGCCTGTTTTGTCATACGGTTGTAAATTCAATGAGCAATGACTTTGCTTAAAGAGCGCTTACAAAATGATATGCTTAAACTGTCCTGTCAGTTTAAGATCATTTGTACACTGACTATATACGGCAGTTAAGTTTGGAAATCGGGTTGCTTTAAACTAGTATAGCCTAATATATATTATTTCAGAAGCACCTACTCCAAATGGCATGCTACACTCGGCCTCTGCCATGCCATTCAATAGAGTTTGGAGTATGCGCATCATTGATGCATATAGGTTTGAGCCCCAAGAGTTCCCGTGTATTTTGTAATTAAAATATATATTTCGAAATTTACTGTTAACTAATTTAAAAGTACAATAAAAAACAATTTGCACTTGTTCTATGCTTGTCTAAAATGTTGAATTATGTGACTTACTTGGTTTCCGTTTTGCCCGTATTAGAGTCACGTGGTAGTCGTGACCAGCAAGATATTTTTGTAAATAAACGACTGATAAAGACCACTAAACAGATGCTCCCTCGAGACTTTATTTACACTTAAGAAATAAAGGGTAATGCATGATCCTTTGCACGAAAATAATGTGTCCGAGGCAGTAAAACGTAAATAATGGGTGAGGCGCAGCCGAACCCATTATTTAAACGTTTTACTGCTGAGGACACATTATTTGCGTGTAAAGGATAATGCTGCACCCTTTATTTCTATTCTATTACCACAAAATAGTGTGATTTAAAGAGAAAATATCAAATTTTTTGCCCAAATATTTCAAGTTGTTTACCTCAAGGTGGAGCGCATACGCGTAGCCAAAGCATATGCACATTCCAATAACACAACCTAACATTCCATTCTCCCCTATAAGCAGGTATGCACATACAATAACACACCCCTGACATTCCATTCTCCCCTACATAAGCAGGTGTGCTGTGCGCTCTGCTGTGCGCTGTGATGATAGAAGAACATAAAGTTCGTTGCCCTTGACACTTTATCGCTAATTAATGGTCTGTCACGTGACGCGTTTCAACAAATCACAGTGCGCAATTTTGAATAATGGGTCGTGGGGGTAATAGAATTAACATTAAGGGCTGTGCAATAATTATGAGCCCCCGGGGTAAAATTTCAAACGGCTCGCCAAAATCGCTCCCCCGGCTTGCTCGAACTCACAACCTATGTATTATGAGTCGGGCGCCTTATCCACTCGGCCACACGTGCTCCCAATAGAATCTATTCAAATTTGAATAGGTAAACATGTACGCCGGGCACTTAAGAGAATCTATTCAAAATGAATAGAAAATTCTATTCAAATAAATGATCCCAAATTCTATTCAAAAATGAAGAGGTCACTTGTCAGAAAATGAATAGTTTACTAGTTACAGTTGATTAGAATCTATTTAATTTATTTATCTATTTAACTCTACTCAAAAGGGAACGAATTTGGGGAAATATGCCTGGAGATGCATCATCTCTTGTCCGCTTCGCGCTAAGAGAGAAACACTACGACTCATCACCGTAGTGTTGAATAGCCATCAAGTGTGTTTGATAACATAAAATTACTGTCTTGAAAGGGGATAGCAGAAAAGGTATTTGCTTGAAAATATAAAATCTATGGTGTTAAATAGCGTTTGCCCTGTTTTCTTCATCCGTGGTTTTGTTCCCTATTATTTCAACTGAGTATAATATATAGGATTTAGAGAAAATCCTCCGAACACTTTCTTACCAGTGCCTATGTCCCCACCGTACTGTACAAATGTGTAATGGCGGCCGACCAAGAAGCAAAAGACCCCGGATACAGCAGCGTGCGTACTTTTGACCAATGAAATCCCTCATTATCGTTGACGTCATTTTGACGAGTGTGTCGATTCAAAGTTTTCTGCGATGTTGATACTAAATCGCATCAAACGGTATGATTCGATTTAAAAATGATAAGGGATCTATTCAAATTGACGAGTTTCTATTTTTTTTTAAATTAATAGACTTTCTATTCAAAAAAATGAATAGGCCGTCATTAGAGTGTGAAACCACGCGACTATGTTGTTCACACGATTGTGTAAGAAACTGAAATCAGTGAAGAGCTTACCCAGCAAACACAAAAACATTTTAAAACGTTTTAAATAAGTTATATTTTGGCTTTTGGTTTTGGTAAAACGTTTTAATAACATTAAAATGTCGGGTTATATAAAGGTCATGATAACGTTTTAAAACGTTTTGTATGAAAACACACTACAACAATAGTTTTAAATGTTTTCAAAAAATGTTATTGTAAACTATTTTTGCTAACATTTTTGCCAAATATTGTGTCAATACTTAAATAACATTATGTTAAAATATTTAAACCCAGCAAACACAGAAATGTTCTTAAAATATTTTTTTCAAAACCATTTAATAACATTTAAATGTCGGGTTATATAAAGGTCATGAAAATGTTTTTAAAACGTTATTGAAAATATTTTGGGCAAACATTTTTCGCAAAATATTTTTTCAACCCCGAAATAACATTTTGTTTAGAATGTTTTGTATCAAGTTTTCAAGAATGTTTTTGGAATGTTATTAAAACGCTTTTATACCCTTTATATAACCCGACATTTAAACGTTTTCTGTAAAACATTTTTGTTTGCTGAGCAGTAGATTATCAAAAATGTTTTTAAAGGTTATGAAAACGTTTTATACTCTTAATATACCCTTTATATAACCCGACATTTAAACGTTTTCTGACAACCTTTTATAACCTTTTGCGAATGATGTCGAAAACGTTTTGTGTTTGCTTGGTTAGGCAGGATACTAGGAAACCACGTGACCAAAACTAAAACTCAAAATTTTAAACGACGGACTCTATAGACGAATCCAATTTCACGCATTCCTACACCTCAATGCCAGCCATAGCTGGGTCCCCGCTGGGTCTATCCCACCTAAAATGTGAAATGATGCGGCCTTGGCGGGAATTATAAACTACATTCCATCACCGTGTTACAAAAGAATGATGAAAGTTTGCAACACACTATAATATATCATCGATTTTTAAGCGGCTTTAATCCACCCAATTGGGCAGTCACAACACCAGTTTGGTGCGCCGGGGACCTAGTCATGGCCGAATAAATTCTGACCGTATCTTGGCTCGGTGGATTTGTCTATAGGTGTGAAAAAATGTTCTACTAGTATGGAAAGCCAACAGGGAAAAAATTTATACAAAAAGAGACAAACAATGGAAGGCCATACATAAAGACAAATTAGCAAAGCGGCGAGAGGAAGGAAATTAAAAATAACCAAAGGCCTGTTGAAAGGAGGGACTGTCACCACCACAAACACTACACACGGAACAACCATATGTCGAGGATGTGTTCCACATTTGCAAGAAACAATTCACATAAAGGTTCGTTTATTTTGTTTTGGGGATCTCAATTATCATGTGCAGGTTATATTAACTTACGCCCAATAAGCTCCAACATCAATAAACATTTTGTCTTATATTACTGAACATAAAGGGTTCAAAAAGTACCCCGCCTAAAATTACAAAACATTCTTTCGCATAACTTGACACACTTCTTGGTTTCCCCAAAATACTACGAATACTGTATACCACATACTCTGCAAGAAATGAGATACAATATAATTAGATGTGGTGCAGGTGATGTTGCTCCTGATCCTGTTGAAGGAATTGTTGCAATTACTCATGCCAGAATTCCCTGCTTGGATATGGTTCTTGCCAACAACACACCTGTTGGAATCACAAGTGAAAGTCCCCTGCTAAATGGAAGGAATAGTATCAGAAAGAGGGTGAATTCTGCTCTCACAAGAGGATCTCAAAATTTGCGGGGACGTCTGTAGGATAGGATGAAGCTATCGGGAACTACTCGTTGTAGCCGATCTGAGGTTTGGAGTATATGGTGATTTTTGTTAGTGATGCTGCGGAGAGTAGGAAGGTTAGGATGAAAAGTGACCACAAGAGGGACTATGGACCTAGAAAGAGATTTGACCTTGTTGATGGCCTGCTGCACTTTGTTTGCGATGTGTTCCTCTTGGGGTCCCTAGCACGCTGTGAAAAGTCAGAATCATTAGTACAAATGCGACGGAGGCGGAGAACTTGACTCTATGCTATGCCACCTTTACAATGTTGGGGATGGCAACTGGAAGCGTGTAGATACTGATGACTGTCTGTGGTTTTGGTGTAGATATGTGTGACAAGAGAGTCATTCATTGCACCTTTCTGTGAATATGATAGTTCTGTGGAAAGAATTGGCGTGGTCCAGGAAGGTGTGAAGGCTGTCTTCTTCTCTGGTCCAGATAAAATCACATCGTCTATGTACCTCCACCAAATCCATGGACGACATGGGCAGCATCCAACATCTGTTTTTCAAGCCTAGACATGAACAAGCAGGCGAACGACGGAGCCATGCGGGTTCCCATAGATGTCCCAAATACCTGTAAGAAGTGGTCTACCATAAAGGTGAAATTGTTCTTAGTTAGTACATGATTCATGAGAGTCTTCAAATCATCAATGCGACTGACTGGTGTGGCCACTTTCTTGACACGGTTGTTTGATGTGATCATTTATTAATTTTTCTAACAAACCATTTCATAATGTTCAATTATAGACTTGATAATACCAACAGCTATCGCACTAATAAACTGTATACACATATATTTTGTAGCAATTTTTAACATATATTTTCCTTTCTATATCAAATTATTCATCTTTTTCTGCTTTTTTGTGATAATTTTTATTCTATAAACTGTAAATTTGTGTGCAAATTGAGGGCGCTCTTTACATATATTTTAAATTGAAATAAGCCAAATAATATGAGTTATACCTTACATTTCATGATAAAAACTTTTTTTGAAAATTCCTTTGTCATATTTTGTTAGTCTTTTTACTGCTGTTCTAATGCCATTATACAAGTGTCTACCCCTTGTAAAGATGCAAACATGATTTAAGATAAATAGCGCCATCATCGTTCAACTTTTCTTAAAAATGACTCCGTTTTACATGCCATCAAACAACCGTGTTGACAGCGCTTCACATGTAGCTGAAATTCCTTCATTGAATGGGATGTTAGTATAAAGGGATGATACATCACAAGTGCCAATGATGGCAACGCTGGAGATCTGATCCTTGATGGCTTCAAGCTTCCTGAGAAAGTCTGGGGTGTAGTGTATGTATGACGGAGTCTGAGGAACAAGGGGTTTAATGAAGAGATCAACATAAGGAGATATATTCTAAGTGGGGGACCATTACCGGATACAATGGGTCGACCAGGCTTATGGATCTTGGGGAGGAGATAAAATCCAGCAGTTTTAGAATCTGTGAGAGAAAGAAATGCATGGGCTTTATCTGTCAGTTCATCACGAGCATGCATGTCATCTAGGGTGGTCTGTATCTATTGAGAGAAAGAGTCAGTGGGATCAGAACCAACAGCTCACTTTTTAGCTTTAAGTTGATAATATGATATGATCAGCACCTTTTACAAAATAATAGGATCAAGTTTGAAAAGGTGGGCCGAGGTGGGGGCTTTTAAACTTGCTGCTTTCTTTACCTTGTCAACGGGTTGTTTGTTTTTTTGTTTTTGTTTTTGCAGATTGTTACATATTGCTGGCATTAAAAGTCAATGGCCATGGACAATAGCTGGGATATAAATAGACGTTATGGCTGCTGTATGTATGCTTGCTAACAATTTCTAACTGAATATTTTACCGTGCACATGGTATATGGCACGTATTCCAGTCTATCAGTGTATCAGTGAATGAACTTACGCTTTCTTTCATTTATACCTTAGGCAATCGTTTATGCATGTCGCAGCTAATGGCAAACTTCCAAGTTTATTTTCAACTATAATATTATGTGGGTGTCATAGCCATGGCATGGGATTTCCCAATTCTTTTAATATAGATATTGATAATGGGTTACCTCATTTAGGTAATTCCAATTTTATAGGCTAGAGATCTATCTTTAGGGAGTGTCAATCATTTTCGAATAACCTATGATTGTAGCTTTTGACGGTCGACGGTCGGATCGAGCTAATCACACAGGTGCGAATTGTATTACATCGTTGGTATTTTATTAATACATTATGCAACTGATGACTTCATTTTGAAAGGTTAGTTGTGATTTTTAGCATTGAATTTCTTAGTACGCTTAGATTATTAATTATTGTGGGGTACGGTGGCCTAGCGTTTCGTTCGGGCTCTGACCCATAATCGGAGGGTTGCGAGTTCGGAACCAGACGACGGTGCTATTGTTTTGTACCCTTAGACAAGGCTCGTGAACTCTCTCCGCCTCTCTCCACTCATGCATATATATATATATATATATATATGGGGCTACGGGCCTATGGTGGAAAAGTCAACAGACCGCGAGAGGAATGGCTCCCCTCCCACAGAACACAAAACAAAACATTATTCACTGAGGAGTCTGTCACCCCACCCCACCGGTCGCTTCAAAAGGGCACTCCGGTCTGTAATATACAGGTATGAACCGTTACCTCATTAGGCCCGGTTTATATTTGGCTACTTCAAGTTCAACACTAATAGGAAACATGTTCGCATCAGTCTGTGCTTTACTTTGCTATGAATTTAATTTATTGTATATTTCCGCCATAGTAATTTCTATTCTAATTTTGACCTTGACTTTAACGTATTACCACTAAATTTCTATAATTATGTGTAGCAGATCTTTTTAGAATTTATTGAATTACTTCCTCACTTAATGCGCCCCGTATTGCTTTTCATTTAAAAATGAAAAAATGCTGTCACGAATTTCACAATAAATAAACTCTCAACTCATCCCCCTTTATTAACTCATCAATTTGCCTAGTACAACATTGCTGGAATTTTTACAACCATAGCATACTTTTAGTACTTTAGTACCATTAGACTTCAAGGGGGTTAGGAAGTTGGGGTCGGGGCAATTTTGTTTTTCGCCGCCGAAGGCAATTTATTTATTTATTTAATTTTCATGCATTTATACACTGTGAGTTAGGTGGAAAAATGTGTGTTTTTTTAGTGTTGGTGGGGAAAGGTTTTATTTTTTACATGTAGTGGGTGAAGTTTTATTTACCCCACCCTTGAAGTCTGATGGTGCGTCGCTATGAAAGAAGCCGGACATTTGCCCAGGCATTGCTCCCCCAATCCCAAACTTCTGTTCTCATTCATGCCATTGAATGATCTTCCAAATGAGCTTTGAGTACTTGTATAATTATATAGATGCCTAATTTTTACACCACTCGCTTAGCTAAATTTAGAAAACTTATATTATTATATTTTATTCTAAATACTTCTGCATTTGATTTCAGACAATTAAAATTGTTCATTGTCCGCAAAACTGCTCAGCTCTCAAAACAGTGGGGATTATTAGTCAAGAAGTAAGGGAAATCCCATGAGGTTTTTGTGATTAAGGCCCAGAATCAATATCATAAACTAAAATGGAGTATTCAGATCTCCCAGGAAGCATATAAAAATAGTACCACAAAAGAATTTTGAGGGCAACTTTGATTTTTAGGAACTTCTTTCAATACTGATTTGGCACAAATGATTGAACAGAACTATGAAAAATCACTCGTACTGGTGAAAAAAGCTGAAAAAGACGATTTCCAATTGGAAAAAATGGAATCTTACTGTTTTGGGTCGAGTTGTAGTGGTAAAATCGTTGGTTTTTCTTAACATAAGTTGTACAGTATTGTGCAGATGCATTCAAACCCGAGCATAAAACAGTTAGATGACATATAATGATGTATATTAAAGGCCCATTCAGTGATTTGCTCATCCGGACGATCGTAAAAATCATCAAAATTCAGATTTTGGTACCTTTGTAATTGGCATAGATGTGCTAACATAGCCTGCTAGTGGTTCGGTCGAAAGCCGTGTATTTTAGACAAAATAAAGCATTTGCATGATTCTGGACTTTTGATACTGACAGTACAAAAGTCCGACTCGAGATCGAAAGAAGCTCACTCTCCACGTACCAACACGCGTTGCGTATTGTTTCTACTACTTATTACATCAGTAGCTACTATTTTAAACAAAATACACAATTTTAACTGTATTTCATATTAGAATTGACCGTTAGTTTGCCTCGGTGACCTAACTGACCTTTAATTGCTTATTTTGTTTTCTACTACAAAAATTAAACGTCTGTTTTAAATCAATTTAGACTCTACTTCCCCGTGTTAGAAACACTGGACTAGGAAGTTTTTCCAGTCGATTGGTGGCGCACTGTACGAAAATCTCGATTTTCTCGAGTCGATCTGAGTTGAAGTAGAAAACCTTTCTAAAACTTCTGTTTTTGACTAATTTGTCGATGTATTCAGGGGAAAAGTGGTTTAATGAAATTCTGTAGACTTATTCTTTATTTCTAAGCAACTCTGACAAATTTCCATTTTTTTTAATGTTCCTGTGAAATCACTGAAAGGGCCTTTAATACGGAGCGGTAAACGTAAATAAAAAGCAAATTTAGACTTCTAGGCTACTCAAATTTCACTCACCGTAGCGCTTTCACCGGGTCAACCGGCGTCTTCAGCGGATGTTATTGCTCAGAAGATTTGTTGTTGCTAGTGATGTTATTGAGACACCTCCGATAATGTCACAGATGTACATGACGTCAAACTGGAAGATGTTGTGGCGCCCCTTTGGTTTTGGGGGGTCAGAAGGTTGTCCCAGACAGGGTCGATGTCTAACCCTTTGTCACTGTTCTGGGTTCTTTAATTCTGATATGGATGGCTTCCAAGACCCTACGAGGGAAATCCTTAGACTCCCGCTCTAACACGTTTACCTTCTCCCAGTCAATCTGGTGCCCTTTGATCGTGTCAATATGTTCCTTGATCGCTGACTTGGAACTGGCCGCTTTGGATTTATGTTCTGTTAGCCTCTTTTCGAGCTTACGTCCAGATTCACCAACGACTCATATTGGTCGCACAAAAAATACTGTGCAAAGGTGGGTAACCGGACCTTTAAAAAGAAAATTGTCATAATTTTTTTGCTTAAAAATGCGCTTTTTACTGGATATCTCAAATAAAATAAAAATGGAATGCGGTAAAAATTCTCCAACAACGGAATAGGTGCGGCTAACAGTAACAGGAAACAACTGGGTCTTTTTAAACCCTAAAATGGTTTTATTGTTTCTTTCTTGAATTTAAGATTACATCAAGCCTGGAATATCACATTTTCTTGCAAACTGCAATTGGTGACAATTTGATGGAACATGTCTCCAATGAAGGGGATGCTGATATTGCAGTGTTTGATATTAACAGTGATCTGTTGTCAAGCAGTTGCATTGAATATGACGATATGCGAGATGTGTCATTGTCATGATAACGTTGTTGATTGTTCATATCATCAACTGAAAGACTTACATAAGTTGCCTGAGAACATCCCGAAAGATACTGATACATTGTAAGTATCCTGGTATCAACAAGCCTAGATGTACACTAATTATGAGCCCTGGGGAGAGACTTAAATTAGGGGAGGGTAAGAAATGTTTGGCCAGCCAGGGGGGAAGCAAATTTTGGCAAGCCGAAAGGGGAGAGCAAGCGATTTTTGGCACACATTCATGGAGTGCCTTTTAAATAAAACGCCCTAAAAGCTTAGGAAATTAGTACAGAAACCCTAATATCATGAATATACACATTGTCCTGCTCGCTGTACTGGCAATTATATCTCTGGACCATTTACGGTTTGCAAAAAAAAAAAAAAAAGGGGGGTCAAGCGATTTTGACGGGCCGAGAGGGGTCAAGCGAAAATTTTCCCCACGGGCTCATAATTATTGCACATCCCCTTATGCATTACAAAAACGTTGTCATCGATATGCCTAATGTTGATGGCGTGACGAAGAAAATGGAATCATGATAATAACTATGCAATAACGAATAACGACGTCGATGATGCATGAATAATGATGATGATGATGATGATGTTGGATGATGATGATGATGATGATGATGATGATGATGATGATGATGATGATGATGATGATGATGATGATGATGATGATGATGATGATATTGTCATGTGACGAGCATCTCGCGATCTGTACATCAATATTGTATCAATGTTATTATTATTATGATTATTATCATTCAAATACAGGGATATTTCGTTCAACCAGATTGAGTTTGTTAACGACGTTTTCTACAATTTGCCCGTGCTCCAAAAGTTGTAAGATTGTTTTTATTAGTCAGATTTCAAAGTATCGGGATTATCACTGATTATGGAAATCTTTAAATAATAGCGTTCACCATTATTGGGTTTATTATGTAAAAGCCACGACCACTCTTGACTTTGAAAAACAAGAGGGGGGTATATACATGTAGTACTAACTTGAATTTGCGTATTTTACGTCATTCGTCTCACCCTCCTCTCTCATACATTTTGTAAAAATATTTGGATGGGTTTTAGGACATGATATTCCAGGGACATGCGCATGATTAAATATAGGTTTACACCACCAGCTAGGTATTCTAATGCTATCCGATTCTTCTTTCTTCTTCTGGCAACAAAAACTAGGTAATTTCAAAATGCTTCTCCTCCTACATGTTACACCCTACAATTACGTAACTTGCACATATGTATCGGCTATATCCAGTGCCCATAGGGTGCAAACAGAATTGGGGTCAAAGGTCATTAAGGGGGCATTTCCGGTATATAACCAAATACCTTCAAAATGCTTCTTCTGCCACATTTTATATAGTACAATGACGCCACTTACACATGTGCATCGGCTTTACCCAGTGCCCATAATTTGCACACGGAATTGGGGTCAAATGTCATTAATGGGGTAAAATCTTACAATTGCATTATCTCGACAACTGTAAGGGGTATGGGGCTCAAACTCGGTGATAACAAATCTCATGACCAGGGGAACATTTTACAAGGGTCAGGTCAAAGGTCATGCAGAGGTCAAATTTTAGAAATGCATTTCCTGGACAACTGTAAGGGGGTACGGGGCTCAAACTTGGTGACAACAAACTTAATGATCAGAGGAACGTTTTGAAACGCATGGGTCAGGTCAAAGGTTAACTGGGGTCAAATCTTATAATTTCATTTTCTGGATATCTGTAAGGGGTATGTGCATCGGCTTTACCCAGTGCCCATAATTTGCACACGGAATTGGGGTCAAATGTCATTAATGGGGTAAAATCTTACAATTGCATTATCTCGACAACTGTAAGGGGTATGGGGCTCAAACTCAGTGACAACAAATCTCATGACCAGGGGAACATTTTGCAATGGTCAGGTCAAAGGTCATGTAGAGGTCATTTTTTTTAAATGCATTTTCTGGACATCTATATATAAGGGGTACGGGGCTCAAACTACGTGACAACAAACTTACTGACCAGAGGAACACTCTGGAACACTGTGCAGGGGCCAGGTCAAAGGTTATTTGGGCTCAAATCTTAGAATTATATTTTCTGGACATTTGTACGAGTATGAGTACGGGACTCAAACTCGGTGACAACGCACCTCATGACCAGTGGAACATTTTTGGAACATCTTTCAGGGGTCAGATACCCCCAAAACACCAACATGCCCCAGCTAGGTTTGTGTTCTATGACCACAATTTACCACTAGTTTTATTTGTTTCTTTTAATTTATAGGACCTTGACAAATAACACCATAGCTACGAAGTACAGGCTACCAACGTCATTAAACAGATTGTATGTATTTTATTATCGCTATATCATTATCATGATCATGATCCTCCTCCTCCTCCTCCTCTTCCTCTTCCTCCTCCTCCTCCTCATCATCATCATCATCAGCAGCAGCATCATCATCATCATTATCATCATCATCGCCACCAATATCATCATCATGATTATTATTATTATTATTATTATTATTATTATTATTATTATTATTATTATTATTATTATTATTATTATTATTATTATTATTATTATTATTATTATCCGCAGGTATGGTAGAAACAACCAATTGACAGATATATTT
Organism: Amphiura filiformis; assembly: GCF_039555335.1. Lineage (NCBI taxonomy): Eukaryota > Metazoa > Echinodermata > Ophiuroidea > Amphilepidida > Amphiuridae > Amphiura > Amphiura filiformis. The sequence goes on from NC_092636.1 coordinate 60,202,901, forward strand.
GGAATGTTTTAATAGTACCACAAATGTTGAAATAGTGTAAGTTTACTTGCTATCAAAATATAGTTATTGTACTCATGATGTCCTGAAAAAGCAGGCCCAAAAAACCTTAATTTAATGAAATTTTATGTTGATTTGCTGTGGTACTCTGCTGATGATCTGGATTTCCGTTTTTGTGATGTTGATTTTAATCCAAATGCTGAACTGCTATGGTAAACAAGATTGCCAAGTGCTTGGAGATATGTGACATGTCATGTCAAAAGCAGACACTTTTGAGTAGGATCGTAAATGGAGAAATAGCCAAACATCTGCCCGGGATGATTTTTTTCACAATTTGGGTTTGTTGTAAATTTGTGATGGTATTAATGTTTGAAATATTGTCGGATAGTTTCAGACCGGAATATAACTGGCATCCTGTATTTTTTGGGACATTTTTCAAGGTAATTCCTACTCTCAACATTGTCAATAATATTTGTGAAGGCCGATAACTCAATTTCCAATTTTAGAATACTATAACTTACAAACTCAATATCTTCGCTTAGGAATTTCTGATTTCATTGGGGAAAACAGCGTTGTGGAGCAAACTATCTCGATATATAAGATTATGTAAAAACTTCAAAATTGATAACCTGCCCAAAAGTGTCTCCTTTTGACATGACACGTCACATATTCTCCCTTCTCTGCAATAAGTGCAATATCATCAGCGTAGGTTGGTGGTGATCTGACCTTGGACAGTAAGATACATGTCTCACTTTTTACAAGGTGTCCTTTTTTGAGAAAAGCAACGTATAATGCTTCAAAAACTTATTTTACTGTCATCATTGTAATTACATAAATAATGTAAAAAAATATCTATTTGGACGCTCGTAACTTGATGTTATTTTGATTTTTACAATAGTGACCTGGCAGATAACAACATATCTACGATAACAAATGGAACTTTCTCCAACTGTGGGCGTCTTGTTCGTTTGTATGTTATTTATAGCTCAAAAAAGTCATCCATTCTCAACAACATATCAATATGTAATGCCATACAGTATTTTAATACTTATGTTAAATCAAACAAGTAGTGTAAAAAGTATTAAGAAAGTGTTGTTTAATAATATCGTTGGATAAGCATGTTAAGCGCGTTAACATGAACAAATGGTTCACCGTTTAAAATAATTTTATTCAAATTACAGAACTCTTTCTGGTAATCCGTTATTTCAATTTCAAGATGGAGCTTTTACAGGACTTTCTCGCCTGCGAAATTTGTAAGTATCATTATCCAATTTGTAAATCAAGCAGCTTATTAAAATGATAACAATTATATCAGTGTTCGTCGCTCATCATTATCATGATTGGTACCCTTTCAAATATATTGGTATACTCATAACACTCATTATGCCGTATTTGTATATCTACATATCAGCTGCAATCATGAATAATATCAACATGTGGAGACTTCCTGCATTGAAACTGTCTTTTCATTAGTCTAAGACATTAATGAGGTGACATGGAAACTAAAACAGATAAACGAAAAGACATTTTAGTTTGTCAAAACAAAGTGAATTTTTACTCACTACAATATTTCGTCCTTCGTATCGGAGGACTTCATCAGGTATGACTGATATGGTCATCTGATCCACTTTCCCGGGAGATGGGTTTCCGGTGATGTTTAGACTCATTTCCAGTCTTTAAAAGTGGATGCATATACGTGGCTAAAGAAGTCGAGAGAAGTTCGAGAAGCCATGGAGATAAGAAGAAGGGGAGCAAGATCTTAAACAAAGGGCACATATTTCCTCTTTCACGTATATGATCCGCTTTTAAAGACTGGAAATGTTTAGACATCACCGGAAACCCATCTCCCGGAAAAGTGGATCAGATGACCATATCAGTCATACCTGATGAAGTCTCCCGATGTGAAGGACGAAATATTGTAGTAAGTAAAAATTCACTTGGTTTTGACAAACTAAAAATTCTTTTCGTTTATTTAATCAACAAACCTGATTAACTTATTCAATGTAAAACAGATAATATTAGTAATAATCAATACACTGTTCATGGGATTTAATCATACTCGATAACATAAAAAATAATATTTCCCCATAAATTCTCAGTCATAATGACATTGTTGATAATAAATATATTGTTTTTTTTTTTTTATTTGTTGATAGATTTCTAGACACTATTCATTCACTGTCCCTTCATAGGGAATCTCTTAGTGGTCTGCCTAGAACTTTAACGACAGTGTAAGTGTACCATTCTTTAATAAATTCTCGCGTTTCACAATACGACGCGCCTCCAGCGGTCACTGGGTCGAGGTCAAAATACGCAATGCATCATGGGAAATTGAGTCGACATCCAAAGCCCGCGCAATATACAGGAACATTGAATGACAGGTGAGTCAGGGGTCAAAAACAAAATTGATACCTTTTTGACCTCAGCACATGTGTATGTATGATGTGCCATACAAAAATTAACAAAACAATACCTTAAAGTATCATTTTTTAATGTTTTTTGCGATAAACAGTATCTTTTACCATGTTTACAAGCTACAAGTATTTGTACCGTGGGCGTGTTTGTTGCCAGGTCATTAACAGACGGTCAGACCTTGAATAATAAATTTTGTGGCTTTACATAATGCATTGCTTAAAGCAATTATAGTAGCCTTGGCCCAAGGCTTTGGTTCTATAAGTCACATGTGGGAAAGCATACAATATAGGCCTATTCAATAATTGCTTTATATGCCCCCCCCCCCCTTGTGTTGTCTCATATCCCTGGTCAAATCCAGCTTCCAAAAAATATAAATGTGCTGATATTAACTCATGGTGGTTTCTTTAATGTTTACATGTAAATGGCTAGCATTGCACCTGGCACCATTTTCCATACTGTTAGATTACATACATGTAGGACCAAAAATTGTGTACTCACAAGAAACTGAACAAATCATAGATCCAAACTCAATATCCTACAATTGGTCTTAGATTACATGCATGTAGAGTGTGGCACCAAAATAGTATCCTCGTAAATTATACCTTTTATGTCCTGTTTGGAAGATTTTGAAGTTAATAATTTTGGTATATAGGCCTACATGAATTTAATTTTGAATTTTTGATGATTCATTAATACTACTTCATAAAGTACCATGTTAACTGTAAAGTAGGGCCTATGTTAAATACAAAATAATAGGCCTATGATATCTTGATAATGATAATGATAATATGTCGCACACCTCTTATAACTTAGTAATTTAGGCTTAGGCATATACAGCCTACATCATGAATTTTCTCTGCAAATTAATTTTACTGTTCTAACCATGTCAAAAGACTTGGTCAAGTCTAAAGCAACAGAGGGTATACAATATAATGTCACTCATGTCAACCTCATCATCAATATAAAATATTGACATCGTATAAGGTACCACGGGCAATTCGAATGATAATACAGATAAAAACAGGTGATGGGTATGAATGGTAGTTAGTGGTTTTGGAATCGAACTACACACCTGTGCCTCTATCACCTTAAAGCTGTCCCATGTCTCATCCCTGAATAAACCAACCGAGCTTAACCGTAAAGGTATAACAATTGATATTGTTAAGCTTTATAGAAATCAGTTCAATGTCTAAATTGGACATACCTCAGTGATCCGAATACATTAATGTCCATATTTGTGGAATATAGTATTGGCGAGTTGTGATTTACTTTGCAGAGTTTATAAACTACGTTTTAAAATACTGCAGCATTCTCTGTGTGGTAGCATGTAGGCCTATAGTGTGGCGTAACATGTGATGGTGTGTAGGGCGGGTTGCTTGTTTTAGGGTGCGCTTATCTTTTAATGTGGCCATTTGTGGCATATTAAAACTTGATCAAAATTTGGTTTTGAAATATTGTACACATTTCACGTTAAAATGTCATCAATTATGCCTGCCGAAAAATGTACATTTTCCTAATTTTTGCCCTTGCCTTGTGGTATTATTTTCTTAGGGTGATTGAGGTATAATGTTTGACTGAATGAAACATTTATGTAATATGAAGGTATATGCTGAAATGTATCTTTTTATTGTTTTTCTTTCTTTCTTTTTGTTCACAATTAATGATAAGACACAAATATATCCTAAACCTAACCCCAACCATAACCCTAAACGTCGCCTTAACCTGTAACCTAAGTTTTAATCCTAAACCTAAACCTAGCCCCAAACCTTATCTAACCCCTGACTCTCTGAATCCCAATTCTGACTTCCAACTCCTCACCTATGCACACATTCCACCTTGCAACCCTTAATACTCACACACGCCCATCCCCACCCCCTACAGCACCCACATCAATAAATCCACACTCCGTCGACTTAAAACACACACCTACCCCAGGCTACCCCCAAATAGGCCTACCCCATTCTGATCTAACTCTAATTCTACTAATAACTCGACACTAAATTCTACTAATAACTCTCACTAAATTACTCTAAAAATAATTATACATGTTGGAATATAAAAAATTGGTTGTCGTTTTTTCCGATGTATGCCCAGCCTACTTTATCGAATGGTTTATAGTCCAATAGAGGCTGAAAGCGATATTTATGAAAAATGCTAGCTCCAGATCACAATAAGGCTATTGAACAGTGTATAGAATAAGCCGGTCCCTGTAAATTTTAGTCGTTAGCCGAAGCGATCAATGTTTAGAAGGCTTTTAGAACATATTTTGGCAGTAGAAAAATGATCTGGGCAGTATCGCGGCCAGAGACTAAGTTCGGTTTTATACATTAAGCGTATATTGACAACCTACATTGAGACCCCTTGAAATGATGATAAATATATCGACACTGAATCCAGAGCTGCTCAGAGTGACACATGTTTTTAGTTATGAAGTATTGCAATGGACTGTTACCAGGAAAATGTGGATTTATACTAATTCAAGACACCAATCGGAAGAAACATAGTAACCACTGTGCAACGCTTGTGTTTGGCCTTCTTATGTGTGAAATTTCGAGGCAAGGCGGTGAGTAAAAAAAAATAAAATCAATGAATTTATGCTAAAAAATTCCATAACATCAATTCTATAGATATGACATATAAAGGCAAAACTCAGCACTAAAGTGGACGTTTTGAATAGGATGCATTTACTAAATACACACAAATTTGGGTTTCTTCGCTAACGGAATGGGTGTAGAAGTCTTTTTGTTATTTAAGTGGGACATTTTTTAAATTTTGATGGACAAATAGGCGTTTCCAAGGTTGCAAAATTACGATGAATTGTGTGCACAAACGATACCAAACATGCCTTACCCTCAAGTTGAAAGTAAGTACCGTAATTATTTATATAGAGTGTGCAACATATTAAGGCGAACTTCTGGCGAAATCGATTCAAAGTCAATTCATGAAATCTTCGTTGCCACTAGAAAGTGCGTGAGCAATAATGTAACATCAAATATACACGCCTATTTACATAATTTCCTAAGACCTTACACAAGTGATCAGGCTCAAATATAAAACTAGAGAGTTTGGTCATTGATATGCACCATCAATTTTGAACCTATGATCAATATTGCTAGGCAAAAATTCACATCAAACATGGCAAATTTCTCTCAGTTCGGAGATATTTGAAACAATACAGCTCGACCCCTTAAATGTCATTATAATGATGTTACATGCGAATGCACACTAAAACAACAATTTACAACTATTATAGTAGATCCATTTTCTATCTATTGATCGCAGGGAGTCCTTCGTGGAGCTGTTTTCAACATATTTATTATCACACTCGCGTGAAAATTCAATAGCAGCTAGAACGTCGATGTCGACTCTGGAGTCGAAAATTTGACTGCCAAAAGCAACCGCTGGCGGCGCATCGTATTGTGAAACGCGAGAATAGTATGTTGATTAAAATATTAACTTAAAATAAAAGATGTATACCTCGGTCGCTAACTTTGTTCCAACATGAAGATACAAATAATACGAGTACATAAGCAAACAATGAGCTTATATAGAAGACCAAAATTAAAAAGACTAGTTTACGTATGACGTCAGGGAAATGCGCGACGTGATTGGTTGCTGACCTGCGCAGTACAGCTTTTTGGTCCGGTTGACAGGGCGTAATACGCAAACTAGTCTTTTTAATTCGGTCTTCAATATATTACGGTATGGCAGAGGTGAGTTTCCTGTCTACCGTAATTAAAGGTTGATCCGAAAAACCCGCCATAGAAATAGGGCAATTTGACACTCTTTTTGCAGATTGAAAGGCGTTGCCCCCGCCGATTCCTTGATAATCGTCTGATACAACATAAATCCGGTCATAAATCATGACAAATGCGGACATTGTTTTGTATTCATTTTCATTTCAGGAGTATACATGCACCCGACCTTTCTGTTATTGAGCCTGGAGTATTTGATTTTACGGTTCTTGGAGAATTGTAAGTTCATTATCATGATTACGTGGTGAATATAAGGATATATTAAGAATGTGGTCCACGTGAGATGAGAGGTCTAAAAAAATGAAAGCTGAAAAATTGGTTGTTTACCACAAAAATCATCGGAAATTTTATTTTTAAGTATATAGGAGGAATTGTTTTAAAAATAGTTGGTATTTATATTAAATTGGAATCATAAAACCTGTGACAAGGTAGTGCTGCCAGCGGTCGTTGATCTTCTTAGGAATGTTCTTGATAACAGGATAATAGTTATTGTAGGCCCCAGTTCAATGACTTTTTGCCGCCAGATCATCAGATGGCCTGAAGATGCACTTGAGATAAGGTGCGATATTGCAGCCTCAAAATAAAAGTGAGTCCAGCTGATTCGTTTTATGATTCCAATTTAATATTTATTTAAGCCATAATGTACGGTCTTATAATATGAAATTGTGGGGTTTTTTTCAAACCTGATTTTTTTGGCATTATTTGTAATGTTTACAAATGTCCCAACTTCCACCTAAATGGAATCAGCCAAATTTGTTGTGTTATTAAGTCAACAGATCAAAGTTCGACATAAAGTCATAATTCATAAAATTATGACTTTATGTCCTCCATAGAACTGCATGTTAAACGGCCAAAATAACCAGTAGGGTTGTTTTACACTTTATTATTTCTTTTTATTTCAGCTCAAAATGGACAGAAACCCTTCATATTATTATTACTAGTTATAGAGAGATTGCGAAGACGCGTTCACTGCTAACGCATACGGTTTACGTGTTACGACATTGTGTGGTGGAACGTCATAGTGACGTTCGCATCCAAACTAGTCTCTTGCACATCCAGTTTGTGTCGGTTTTAATGCTTGTCGTTCCTAGTATTTTCATGATAGCTACATACAGTCTGACCTCAGACTACATCCAAACATAATGCAATAAAGCTCAAGGCGGCACTATGCTGAGACAAATAATCTGAAGAGATAGGAAGCACCTATTCATTCGCATTGACTGCATCGAACCAGAGAATGGTTTGAATAGATCACAGAATATATTCTCATCTTCTCCATTTTCCTCGGTATTGATATACAAATACGACTGCATTCAGTCCAGTTTAGCGATATTTGAGTTTTGCGGACTATTTGAAAATGAGTATTGTTCCCATCTGCAGGCCTATGCCATGTCTAAATAACCTAAAGTTTGGTGTTGTATGGCCCATCAAAGTTTTGAAAGTAATCGGCATGAAGTATATTATTCGAACAATATGAAAGAAACCCCATTATCATGTACATAGCACCCTGTTTGAAAAATAAAAAATAGATAATATAATATGCCTATTCCGATTACTACCCAGCAAACACGCATATTTGACAGTAAACGTCAAATGTCGGATTAAATGGTATATAGAGGGTATAAAATGTTTTTTAAATGTTATTAAAATAACATTTAAAAAACTTTTTTTTTCCAAAACTTAATTGGTCCTAACATAATAGACTTTTAAAAGTTCAAAAAGTGTTGACAAAATATTTCCCAAAAATGTTTGCCAAATAATATTTTACAGTCTCTAATTTTTGTTTAAAATGTTGTTATATTATTTTGTCAGTGTAACATGTTTTAAAACACATGATCATGTTTTTAAAATATTTCGGTGTTTGCTGGATAGTATCCATCAGCAAAACACTTTGACAGCTGTTTAATGCAACGAAATAACAATGGTGATTAACAATTCGTACCGCATTATGCCATAGTAAAGACGACTCGATCTTGCCTAAAATGCCTTTCGCAAGGTGTTTTTGGACGGCATCATCCACACACAAATGAATAGGCAATCTGCCCGTTCGAATTCGCGTTGAAAAATTTCGAAATCTATTCACCTCATTTCATCTATACTACCAACTGCAACGTGACCGCGTTACGATTGACCAATTCACAATGGATTTGACACTCTAGGGGCATACTAACTCATTTTCGATTAGTGTAACATGCGGTTGCCGTTCCGGTTTCACGTTTCACCTAAAAATCGCAATCTCTCTAATATTTCAGCGTTTTGCGTATAGAATAACAAATTTAGAATTTGATGGAAATCGTACATTAAAGGCTTTAAACCTGGATGAATGACAACCTTAACAAATGTATTTGGTATTTTTGTTTAAAAAATATTTTAATTAGGTTTCAAGAAATGGGGGATTTAGTAGGCATATTGATGAATTAATGAATATATTCAGTGGTTGCAATGGTTTTGCTACGTAACGTTAAAATTTGCATGATTTTTCAAACAACAAAACGCTAAAAACCAATGCAAACATAATGGAGCACGTATGCTTTGATGACACTATCCGTACAACTGATCCAATTTATTTATGGAACGTTCAGAACTCCACAAATGGCTATTTCTGTGTAACATTTCGTAAACTTATTAACTTTCTTCTCCATTATAAAACGAAGGTATATACATTTTAAATGGAACGTTATATGTCATGATGCAGTCATGTCTACAGTAGAATTCATCTCGACCTTTGCAGGACTTAACCCCATTAAAAGCTATTAAACCAAGATAACACTCATTGAAACAGCTCAACTGATTAAATCGGATCTTCTCTGGCTGTGCACATGTGACTGTTTTCATGTGCGATATCGCAATAAAGTTTGCGTATTATAGCTTCAGTTGGGTAACCGATTATAAAGGAAACGAAAGGAAACAATGGTATGTGTACTTTTGTTCACGAAATGAGACAAAGACCTGCTTTTTGTTACACCAGCATTCTTCAAAATGAGCAACATAATGATTGTTGACTTAACACGGTTTGGTAATAATTTCTTCATATTTTTGGTGTTATCTGTCGTTTACATATCCTTCCTAAAACACAAAAGTGCGACCCTCTCCAAACATCTAAATTATCTAAAAATTTAGGACATGTTACAAAACTTTATTTTCTAGAACCTATTTAGAATCATTTAAATGTAGCTTTTACCGTTTTTTGTGGCATCCTTCAGAAGTGAGCGGTCCGATACCAATATTTTCGGTCAAATCTCCATTCAATTAACACGGGGAGTTGGCTAGCTATGCCTTGCCCTCACTCATATTTTACAAAAGTGCGACCATTTCTGAACATCTAACCTAGCTGTAATTTTAGGTCATGTTAGAGAAATATATTTGCTAGAAGTTTTGGAGAATAAATAAAATATTGGCTGGTTATTTTTCACACAGTGATGTTAACTAGGCAAGTGTCCATTCTCCCAACATACATCATTTGTAGAGGTCACGCGACAATGGTGAGAGCACTGTGTATTGTGTATAGGAAAACGGACAGTAACTGCAGTATGTTTTAGTCAGCGCGAATGATCACCTTACGATTATGTGGGAAGTCTTTTGTGTAGCATCCATATTGTTGTCTAGGACATCATTTGTTTAAACCACAATTTCAGTTGTTCTCTCCCTATTATATTTCCCGCAAAAACCAAACTGTTCCAATACGAGAAAAGCGAGCACTGCTATTTTTTAAAACTTTTTTGCAGTTTATTAAGCCACTGCAGTAGTCTGCGATACTTGCCTGGAGGAATCTTTGGTCCAACAACAAATAAATGGTTCGGTACAATGTAAGTTGTCATACGTTATGATTTTACACAACATTTTCTCAGGTAATCCAATTCATAAAGGATTACGGTACTCTGGTGCATGACATCCGAGTTCATGGTAGTGGCGACATGCTCGTGGTGTGGAATTGCGGGGGAAATGACTAAATATTCACGGTGATATCCGTAACTTTGTGTTACTTTTCGTTCTTCTTTCTTTCTTTCTTTCTTTCTTTCTGCCGACTATTACATTTGCTCTAGCACTCACATGCTTACACCGATTTTGATATAAAATTGGATTCATTAAGCCTATAGGCCTATTTATTGGTCGAGCTATGAGTTTTAAAATATTGGACGAGGCGTAGTCGAGTCAATTATTTTAAAACTCATAGCGAGACTCAATAAATATTGAGCGTAAAAGCATCAAATTTTATCATTATTATGTTTAAGATCCGATATTTTCAAAATTTGGATTCATCAGAACATAAAAATGATCTAACTTGGTCACAAGCATTATTGACCATGCCCCTACATGTCACATGAAACTCGTGGGGTCAAAGGTCACGCAGGGGTCATAGGGGTCAAAAACATGATTTCAACTCAAAATGCTTCTTCTCCCACAGATAACGTAGGATAGTGACGCCACTTGCACACATGCATTGTCTTTACCCAGATTTGGGGTCAAAGGTCATTAAGGGGTCATTTCCGGTATTAAACGAAAAACCTTCATTTTTTTTTATTTGCTAAGAAAAGCATAGGACAGTAACAGTATGGTCACACATAAATTGTGGTTACCCAATGTATATGTGGTTTTATATCTGTCGTTTACATATCCTTCCTAAAACACAAAAGTGCGACCCTCTCCAAACATCTAAATTAGCTAAAAATTTAGGACATGTTGCAAAACTATATTTTCTAGAACCTATTTAGAATAGTTTAAATGTAGCTTGTACCGTTTTATTGTGGCATCCTTCAGAACGGAGCGGTCCGTTACCAATATAGCTCAATATTTTCGGTCAAATCTCCATTCAATTAACACGGGGAGTTGGCTAGCTATGAGCTAGCTATGCTTTGCCCTCACTCATATTTTTTTACAAAAGTGCGACCATTTCTGAACATCTAACCTAGCTGTAATTTTAGGTCATGTTAGAGAAACATATTTGGAAACAAGTTTGGAGAATAAATTAAATATTGGCTGGTTATTTTTCACACAGTGATGTTAACTAGGCAAGTGTCCATTCTTCCAACATATACATCATTTGTAGAGGTCACGCGTCAATGGTGAGAGCACTGTGTATTGTGTATAGGAAAACGGACAGTAACTGCAGTATGAATTGTGTTTTTCCAATGTATATGTGGTAGGTTTTTTTTATTTCGGGTCAAAGCTCATTAAGAGGTCACTTCCGGACTGAGACGAAAAACCTTCAAAATGTCACGTGCACATATGCATTGACATTAGCTAATGACTATGGGGTTTTATATATTTTGGGGTCAAAGGTCATTAAGGGGTCACAACACGACTGTGTTTGTGGTCTTATACCACAGATATGTCTAGTTTTTCTTTCTTTCTGCCGACTATTAGATTTGCTCTAGCACTCAAATGCTTACACCGATTTTGACCTAACTTGGTCACAACTATCATTGACGTATTTTTATTTGGGGTCAACGGTCATTAAGGGGGCACTTCTGGTATAAAACGAAATACCTTCAAAAATTTGTTATCAGCCAAGAAAAACATAGGAGAGTGATTGGTATGTTCACACATGAATTGTGTTTACGTAATGTATTTGTGTTATTTTTTTTATATTTGGGGTCAAAGGTCTTTAAGGGGTCACTTCCGGTATAAAACAAACTATCTTTAAAATGCTTCTTCCACAAATTACGCCACTTGCACAAATGCATTAATATTACCCAATGTCTATGTGGTCTACACATATTTGGGTTCAAAGGTCATTAACGGGTCACTTCCGGTATATAAATTTTTATTAGCTAAGGAAAGCATAAGACTGTAACGGTGCACAGTGACATCGCCCCGATATCTTCATAGTAGAAATCGCCATGGTAGGTTGAATCCACAGCCACCTATGACCATTTTATTCGGACCTTATGAGATGCATATTATTAGCGAAGTGACTTGACTAAGGCTACTATATAGACGGGGTAATTGATTTCTCGCTCTGTGAGCAAGCTTGTATACGACATTGCGGTCAATGGTTATACTCTCTCCACTTGAGTGAGTGCCGCTATAGCCTGCTGCGCGCTGTAGTCCATATAGGACCAACGCAATATAAAATTGAGAGTTTTGGTCAAATTTTGACTTCAAAGCGCACGGCCAATTTTCAAAGCGCACGCTAACGACTATAATATCTGTTCAACACGTATTTTCAAGTGTATGAGACCACATCTGGTTTCTTGAGAAAAATTCATTTACAGGAGATATTCATCATTTTGTAACCCAGTATCCGAAGATTTTCGTCTGATATCAAAATCGTGCATAGCAATTCACGTGTATGGATCCCGTGTATTCATTTTAATGTCTCTGCTGCACCAAATAATTATTAGCCAGGCGATGTCGGTGTGCGGTGTGTTCACACATGAATTGTGGTTACCCAATTTATATGTGGTATTTTTATTTGGAGTCAAAGGTCATTAAGGAGTCACTTCCGGTATAAAACGAAAGAACTTCAACACTTTTATCAGCCAAGAAAAAAATATAGCATAGGTCAAAGGTCACGCAGGGGTAATAGGGGTCAAAACATGATTTCAACTCAAAATGCTTCTTCTCTCACAGATTACGTTGGACAGTGACGCCACTTGCACACATGCATTGTTATTTCCCAATGTCTATGGGGTCCTCGCAGTTTTAGGGTCAAAGGTCATTAAGGGGTCACTCCCGGTATAAAACGAAAACCTTCAAAATGTTTTACTTGCTAAGAAAAGCATAGGAGAGTAACGGTATGTTCACACATAAAACATGGTTACCCTGTGTATATGTGGTATTTTTTAATTTAGGGTCAAAGGTCATTAAGGGGTCGCTTCCGGTATATAACGAAATACTTTTAAATGCTTCTTTTCCCATAAATTACCTAGGACAGTGACACCACTTGCACACATGCATTGTTATTACCCAGTGTCTATGGGGTCCTCACAGATTTGGGGTCAAAGGTCATTAAAGGGTCACTTCCGGTATAAAGCGAAAAATCTTCAAAATGCCACAAATAACATGGCAAAATGATGCCACATGCACACATGCATTGACATTAGCCAATGTCTATGAGGTTTCATATATTTTGGGGTCAAAGGTCATTAAGGGGTCACAACACGGCTGTGCTCGTGGTCCACAATTAGACCACAATTAATGTCTAGTTACTGTTTTGTTTTGTTTTTAGACACATCCAAGATACGCCTCTACAGGAAATATCCCCAAAGACATTCGACGGAATCTCACGCTTACTTGTGCTGTAAGTTATGATTTTCAAGAACAAGAGAGGTTTTTATACTGGTGGTCCGAGCTATGTTTAGGAGTACTAGACCCATGGTTTTCAGTTAAAAATCTCAACCTTTTTTGAAAAAAGTGGGGGATGAGGCTGTGGATCACGAAATGCCCTTTTAATATTAATCTTCAAACTATAAAACAACTGGCGCTTTTATTTGTAGTATTAGTATTCATATTCATATTACCATGCTTACCCCAATATGCTAGTACTGATCTGTGGCTAAGAAAGACTGGGGTCAACAAGTTCAAGTCTGGCCAGGGTAGTCACAATGAAGAGTCCCGATGGCCTCACTACTCCTTACAAAGCATAAGGACTTAAATTCCCCCAGAAACGAGTCACTTACATCGTTTGCCGTGGGAGGGGGTAGTAAAATGGACGCAACTTTAAAAGTTTTAGGAGTATAACCCCCGGAGTTTTTTTATTGTATTCCTTATTTTTCCCCTTCATTTCACACCACTCAGGGGTTATACCTTTGTGGCGTTTCGAAATATACCCATTTAAGACAAAAAGGTTTCTCAGTAAGTAAGTTAGTAAGTAAGTTAGTAAGCAATTAAGTAACACATACTTCTGTAGGGTGTTCCCGCTAATGCGGTCCACCAAAATTATTCCGTTCATTTATTATTTTCTTGTTAAAGAGAGGTACAAAAAGTATCTTTACAATCAAGCAATCAATCAATCAATTTTATTTCTATAATCAAAATATAAAATTACAAAATATAAAAAACAACAACGATTATGGAGGAGTAATCTAAAAGCTAATGAGGTAAGCAGTGACCAGTGCGTAGCCAGGATTTTCCCTAATTTTCCCTATTTGTCAATTTTTGGTCCCAGTTTTAGTAATGTTAATGACTTTTTTGGGCGGGTGCGGCGTGCCGCACCCACCCTATATTAGTCTGACTATTGACCTACTTTTTCACATGCAGTGTTCCAGAAAATATTCGTGCCGGTTATATACCCAAACACCTGCAGAGGTATTAGTTTACGGCGAGTTTTGTAATTATTACTTGATTTTGATATTTAAGTAATACGATAAAATCATCATAGGCAGTATAATTATGTGTTTGTATTAAAAGAAATAACAAAAATAATTATTTAAGTCATAGAAATACTATTTAGAAATTGCAGCAAGATTTGCAGATGTTTTTATTTGAACAGTACCAGTTCACCAGTTTTGCTAGTTTTCCTAATCTTTGGGCTAAATTAATAGCATCGTGAAGGTCATATACTCGTATAGGCCTATCATTTTATACTAATAGCTTCGGTATGTACTTTACAGCTTGTATGTGTATTGTGTTCAGTGTGTACATATGCTATTTACTTTTCAAATCTTGTGACAAATTGTGCTTGGTGATGCTTGTATAATGTATTATAGACAAATTATTAGAATGCATGTACACCAGTAGAAATGGCCCAGGTTGAATAAAATAAATAAACATATGAATGAATATTTTATTCCCTGGATTATTTTGTTGGGACAAAATAATGATATAGTTTGACGCTTTGAAATACAGTTATGTTAATCATAATAAAGTTACAAAGTTAAAAAATAATATCGAAATATTGTAAAATCAAACTTTTCCCCACATAAGTTGTATCAAAACAACATATTGAGGACATTGATATGACAGATTTTGAAACTTTGATATGGAAAGATACCCCAGCCCTGTTGTCTCACCAGAGAAGATGAGAAGAAGTCTTTTATCTCAAAAGAAAACTTTTATAACAATGTTTTATATAAAATGTTAACATAAAATGTCTTCTGTTATGATGTGAAGGGTTAATATAAAAACAGGGAAAATCTGTTCCTTAACTGACCAGCAGGGAACCAAAGGATAAACAATGGATAAGATTAAAATCAGGGAAAATATAACACAACCTCCAATGGGGGAATAACATACACGTATAAAGTTAAAAACTCTTAACTTTGTTTATACGTTTTGTGTTATTCCTCCATTGGAAATCGATGTTGTGTCATATTTTCCCTGTTTTTAATTGTGAAGGGTTACTTATTCTTTCATTTCTCTTGACAATTTTACATTTGCCCGCCCTATTCCTTTTAAAGGAATTTTTATTACTCTTTGCCGTCCCCATTTAATCCCTGAAAATTGTATGTGGGGCTCCCCTGGCTACGCCACTTGTAATGACTGCCCTTAAAAATTGAATATAAACTTAATCATTATTTTAGAAACTAATAGGGACCGTTCAATATTTACGCCAAGGTTTTAACCAAAATAATTGACAAACAATTTCGCATTTCCCCCTCACGTCCGCTCGGATTTTCGGATTCCCCTTGTCCCCCCCTTTTTCTTCATTTGAAAATTAACATTCCCTTCATGGTTCGAGTATTCAGATTATCCTCCAAGACCCCCCCCCGCACCGCATTCCCCCTTAAATTACTCACCATTACACACTCTTTTTCGCCCCGAATGTCACGTATCAACTCATCTTATCTGCGTAATAATTTGGCATTTGGAGAGGAATAATGTTTCAATTTGTTTATTCAATTTAATATCCATCCACAGGAAGCTACGCCACACCGAGTTGACGCATCTACCGGAAGGATTATTTGACAATACATCGATCATATCTCACCTGTAAATATTAATATAATGTTTCTCTTAAATACTTAGATTTTGACAATGTAAAGCAATTTACTAAGTTTTATATTATAATTTTACCTTTCTGGTGCTTCTTTCTGTATCAGCTTGATAACGAATATTTTAAGAAATACCGTATAACATTAGTGGACTATTTCAGACATAGTAATCGGTCAACATTATTGTTTTCTTATATTCATCAAGGGACCTAACTAGAAACCGCCTCGAAGATTTGCCAAACAACTTCTTGCGATCTTCACCATCGATGATTGAACTTTACCTGTTCAGAAACCACCTAAAACATTTATCAGTCGATGTCTTCGCAGGGTTACGATCCCTTAGGTCGTTGTAAGTAACCGTTTTTATCATAAAGCTGAATTTATACTCGATCGATTTTGCAGAAAAGCGATTCTCACGCATGCTCAGTGCAGTGACCCAAGCTACGCCACTGGCTCAGTGTTTACTTCTATTTTAGCGTCATGCCGATCAATCCATACCAATCGTTGAGGCAAAAACGACGTCGCTTTTAAATCTCCACTTTCGACATGATGCAGTCATGTCTACAGTAGAATTCATCTCGACCTTTGCAGGACTTAACCCCATTAAAAGCTATTAAACCAAGATAACACTCATTGAAACAGCTCAACTGATTAAATCGGATCTTCTCTGGTTGTGCACAAGTGACTGTTTTCATGTGCGATATCGCAATAAAGCTGGTATTCATAGCTTCAGTTGGGTAACCGATTATAAAGGAAACGTAACGGAAACAATGTTATGTGTGGCTTTGTTCACGAAATCAGACAATGTCGTGCTTTTTGTAAACCAGCATTCTTGAAAATGAGCAACATAATGATTTTTGACTTAACACGGTTTAGAAATAATTTCTTCATATTTTTGGTGTTATCTGTCGTTTACATGTCCTTCCTAAAACACAAAAGTACGACCCTCTCCAAACACCTAAATTAGCTAAAAATTTAGGACATGTTACAAAACTTTATTTTCTAGAACCTATTTAGAATAATTTAAATGTAGCTTTTACCGGTTTTTTGTGGCATCCTTCAGAAGTGAGCGGTCCGATACCAATATTTTCGGTCAAATCTCCATTCAAATAACACGGGGAGTTGGCTAGCTATGCCTTGCCCTCACTCATATTTTACAAAAGTGCGACCATTTCTGAACATCTAACCTAGCTGTAATTTTAGGTCATGTTAGAGAAATATATTTGCTAGAAGTTTTGGAGAATAAGTAAAATATTGGCTGGTTATTTTCACACAGTGATGTTAACTAGGCAAGTGTCCATTCTCCCAACATACATCATTTGTAGGGGTCACGCGTCAATGGTGAGAGCACTGTGTATTGTGTATAGGAAAACGGACAGTAACTGCAGTATGAGTGATATCGCCGCGTGAATGCATCAACCAATCATTTACATCCAACTATAATTTTGCTAATTAATTTACATTAATTGCCAATCGCTTTCCAAAAACCGTGCATCGCAATCGCTCGAGTGTAAATTCAGCTTGAATATACTCGTAGCCCGGGGGGTACCCAAGTTTGGTTTTGGTAGGGACGTGCCTCTGAGATTTTGGAAGTAGACCCATAAATATACCAATTTTTCAAGAAATTTGGACCCATTGATATACCAAAAGTCAAAATTTTCGGCCGAATTTACCCAAAATTGTCTTAGTGCTGACTTAAGCTGAGATTGATTTTGCAACTATGGATATTGAATCTTGTGTTGAAAATTATAGTCTTGCTCTTAGTGGCCTCCTGGACAAACATGCCCCATCGCGAACGCGAACTGTTAGGTTGAGACCAAATAGTCTCAAATGCATCTCAGATAATGGAATGAGCAAATTTGGCATTAACACATTCGTAATGTAACTGTTTCGATTAATTTATTATCTTTTTGTAACAGACTATTGTTTCATAATAGACTTACAGAAATACCGACTATAACACACTTGCGAAAATTGGAAAACCTGTAAGTAATTCTTATGTGTAAAATAGAGCTATGGCTTAGGGAGTGTTCATAAATACTTTGGTGGGGGTCCTTGAAAGGGGGATCAAAAAAAA
This sequence comes from Amphiura filiformis, assembly GCF_039555335.1. NCBI lineage: Eukaryota > Metazoa > Echinodermata > Ophiuroidea > Amphilepidida > Amphiuridae > Amphiura > Amphiura filiformis. Next base: position 60,221,020 of record NC_092636.1, read on the forward strand.
TTCAGTCCTTAATAGGGGGATCAAAAAAATTTGAGGGTAAAATTCCGGGGTAAAATGTACGAGCGAGAAGAAATGTACATTCCAGTTTTGTACTATATTTCACCAGTTTACCTTCAATATGGCAATTTTTTTGCGCGCTTCGTGCGCATTTGTACCATAAACTTATTTTGTCGGCAAAAGGTGCTGGTTTCACTGGACTTCAAGAAATTTTCTCCAACCCCAATGTCAAAAAGAAATCTATGCCACTGATAATGATGTATATTTTTGGTTTCTTTTTAGGACATTAAGGGGGATCAAAAAAATTTAGACCATAAAATGGGGGATCAAAAAAAATCCACCCTTTTTTAGGGGGGATCACAACATTTTTGACGTCCGAGGTCCCAACTTTTCCACCCCCCCGCCACCAAAGTATTTATGAACACTCCCTTATAATTTTATAATTATTACATGTAGTGTGTGGGTCCACTTGAGTGTTGTTTATTGTGGGGTATGAATGTGGGGTCGTTTGCGTTGGTGTTTGATGCCAAATGAGGGTGCACATATTTTTCTCGACAAAACGAGGACCTACCTGCAATCATGGTAATGGGGAACAGTTCGAAATGACTGTAGTGTGAACGTTAAAATAAATTTGTGGCCCATCACATCACAACAGACCACTTCGCGGCAGAAATGCAAATGGATTTAGCTTTAAAATGACACCTTACTTGTTGAAATCAGATAGAGTAAAAAATGTTTTATGAGGCAAAATAAGCTTAAATGTCTTTTTTTAAATTTCTTCTCCCACAAGCAACATCGCACATTGCCGCCACTTGCACATATGCATTGTTAGTATGCTGTGTTCACAGATTTGGGATCAAAGGTCATTAAGGGGTCACTACTTTCGGTTTACGGCCAAAAATGTGATTTTTGACACTAAAAATGCTTCTTCTTCTACAAATAACATAGCACAGTGATGCCACTTGCACACATGCATTGACATTAGCCAGTATCTATGGGGTGCTCACAGATTTCGGGTCAAAGGTCATTAAAAGGGTCATTTCCGGTTTGAAATTTAAAAAAAATTCAAGAATTAAATTCTGTCTAAAGCTACAGAGTACATCGACGACATTTGCACATAAGCATTGCTATTAGTCAATGTCTATTAGGTGTCAACAAATTTGGGGTCAAAGGTCATTAAGGGGTCACTTCCGGTCCAAAACAAAAAATCATCAAAATAGCAGAGTGACGCCACTTGCACATATGCATTGACATTAGCCAATGTTTATAGGGTGTTCACAGATTAGGGGTCAAAGGTCATTAAGGGGTCACTTCCGATCTAAAACCAAATACCTTCAAATTGCATCTTCTGCCACAAACAACATAGCTGAGTATCGCTAATTACACTGAATTGACATAAGCCATTGTCTATATGATGTTCATAGATTTCAAAGGTCATTAAGCCGGCCGGCTTGTTCGTGTTGTATGCAACACTAGTTTTCTTTATATTTTATCATCTTCATTCATTGTTGTCTGCTAATGAAGCCAGCCGCGAGGTGGTCGGTTTTGATGTGATGGGTCACATTTGACCTCTTTAATGCTATATTAATGTAAGATCTTCTAAAATTTCGTTTCCAAAACCTGATTTTATTGAATAATTACACTAATTGTTTACGTTATACCTAATTCAGGAGATACGCCTCCAGCGTTTGCTGGGGGAGAGGTCAACGTGCGCGGTTAAAAATGGGAAATTGTCGACATCCGAATGAACGAGTAATACGAATACTACACCATGACACAGGAACATAATGTCATTTGGGTGTTTAAATGTCAATATAATGATGTTACACGCGAATGCGCAGTAAAACAGTAATTTACAATTATAGTAGATCTATTTTCTATCTATTGATCACACGGAATCCTTCGTGGAGCTGTTTTCAACATTATTATCACAATCGCCTGAAAATCAAATGGTGGCTAGAACGGCGATGTCAACCCTGAAGGTCAAATATTGCACTGACAAGAGCAACCACTGGCGGCGCATCGTATAATGAATCGCCATAATTGGATTCATCCAAGTCATAATGTGTATGTAGGCATGCATGGTAGAGAATAGAGCAACGTTTTTATTTAACATTTTCTCCGACTCAATTTGGCAACGTTGGAATCGGCATATGCGATTTCCAAACGTAGACATCGGACGTACGTTGATCTATTCAAAACCACTCTCCTGCGCGGTCACGTATTTAGCTATTTTTGAAGATATTCCACGTGCGAAATCGACGTAGATACATCGTTGAAAATGCACAAAATTTGTCCATTTCACAATATGTTAAAGACAGTCAAAGATATGAACATACGAAGGAAAGTCTAATTATTATTATGATCCTTTTTGTTTGTAACAAATCATTATAATAAAGGTACAGCGATGTGTTAAAAATGGACTAAATTTAAACGCAATATTCATACGCAGAGATTGCCCATTGAAATGTGTGTGATACATTGCGTACAAAACGGATTCCGACGTAGAATAAAACGCAGATGCTACGTTGAAATATGCTGATTTTACCTCATGTCTAAGTCCATGCAACGCGCCCAATTTTCAGGACGAAAAAGTCTCATTTTGAAAGTAAAGTCATGATGTATGGATGTAGTGATCTTTAATCTATCAAAATATATGTTTTTGGGCAACTATAATATTTGGGGAGCCCAAAAAACAATTAAGTTTAATCAGCATGGAGGTCAACATTTTAGTCAAAATCAAAAGCGGCCTGTTTGAACTCAGCTGTACTGTTATTTTTTCAATCACTATGCCCTCTATCGACCTGGATTAGATTAGATCAAATATAATAGTCTTTATTTGAGCTTACTTGTTCTCCTTCGTGACGAATGAGCACAATCCAGTTTGGAACCGAGACTAGCAATATTTAACACCGTATTAACGTACCTAAAAACGTACGTGAAAACGTACGTTCCACGTGCTGCGTTTGGAACATCGCATGTCTCTAACATGTTCGTTCTCCCTCTATAATGTCTCCAGTCCCAAAGGGGATTTGAGTAAAGGTCATCGAACTTTACACGTGTCAACTTTCAAACTTTCTCAAATTGTGTTAACAAGCATAACAATGTTTTCAAATGGGTGTCAACTAACAGGTCAATGTATTGATTGAGTCTATTATTTATTCCATAAGGTATTTATTTGACAACAACATCTCATATGTTAGCAACACGTCGCTGGAGAAACCAGAGCAATCTATCACGAAACTGTAAGTAAACATTTCAAGAAAAATAAAGATATGGAAGGAGAGTAAAAAAAAGGAACGGAATGAAAGGGGGAGGGTGAAAAAATAAAGGAAGGGGAAGGGAAGGACAAGTAAGAAAAGGGAAGAGAAGAAAAAATAGAAGAGAAACGAATACAATGCATAATAATTAATACACAAAATGTTTCTTTGCCCTTCTTGGTTTCGCTTTATTTTATAATGATATCGATGTTCACCCCACCCACGACAGGAAATTGGCAATTATAGGGATTGTCTATATAGACCATTGTATACAGGGTGTCCCATAAAAAATTACCGGGCCAATAAATTTGGACGTAAGTCGAGAAATAGATATCAGAATCCAAAAATCGAAATATCAGCGTGTAGCTAATTTTATAGTGCATCTTATACGCTAATTTTACTGGAATCGGTCGACTGATTGCGAAGAAATCACATAACGCATGCGTCAATTTACTTCATTCCAAGTTTGAAAGAAAGGTCATTCAACACAATGCGCACTAGTGGTTAACACTGTCAACGGGCTTCATATTTTGTTCGGTGAAATCCTTTTTGTTCTTTCTAAACAATCAGTTTCTTGCTAAACATTTAATTAGGTTTTGTTCAAATTTGAAAACGTGCACGATATCGAAAAAATAAAAGCTTGATGCTCGGTACTTGTAAATATCTTGTTTCGTTAATGTTGATATAAATATTGCATAAGAATTATTGCATAAAGAATTCCAGCTGGCTTTAAAAATTTCCCACACACATTAATGTTTTTGAAATATTTCCAATAAATTGTAACGCAAAGTTTAAATCTTTTAAAACTCCAACATTAATGTTGCATGGTATCAAAAAATCACACGTTAAGCTGTAAGCACTTGTTCATTGTCATCCTTGGTTCAAATGTTCTTTGGAAAAATATAACATAATTTGCACAACCTAAGAATTAAAGTTGGCAACCTTCCAATTGCAGAAATCAAAGTTTTCTAGGACAAACTGTTATTCATCTCCAGTGAAAGCATGAATAACATAACACCGTCGGAATATAAAATAAATAATATGGACTAAATTTAATGAGATGCACACACTTTAGGAAGCGCTAAGTGAGTATGAAAAAAGCGCCTGTTGCTCAAACTTGGAATGAACTGCATTGATGTGCACATTATGTAATTGTTAATTTCTTCGCAACCAGTCAACCGAATGAAATAAAATGTACGTACGTGATGCACAATAAAATAGGCTATGCTCTACATTTTAAATTTTTTGATTTTGATGTCTATTTCTCCACTTACGTTCAATTTTATTCACTCGGTAATTTTTTCTGGGACACCCTGTATGTTTTACCGTGAGAACCAAGTTGAACTTTCCCATTGCGAAACCCAATTTAACTTGTCAACGAGGCACAAAGTATTTTGAATGAGAACACAAAATGCGCAATAAAGACACTTGATCTGAAACTGAATTTAACTAAATCAAAGTTGATGCGTTCTTTCAATTCCTTTTTTCATTTCAAACTTTCAACCATTGCGTTCCCCGACTCCAACTCAAATTTTTTATTCCCAATATGTCCAACTTACTGGATATTTTGTAATTCAATCCACTTCAATTTGCATGCATTTCCTTTCGACATTTGAATAACCCGCCCACAAATTGGTATGCTTCTTTTATAGATAATGAACATTTTTAAAGTAAAGGTATGTAAATAACAAAACACAATGTTTCTTCTGCTTAAACAAGAAAATACCGTTGTGACATGATGCTTACATCAACGTCAAGGGCGCAGTCTTAGCTCTCAAATGCCGTTTGTTCTGTTCAATTTGCTTGTTTTATATAGTTAACATAACAACGAAAGGGTAAAATCACAATTGTGCCACTTTTACTAGTATAGGGAAGAGGGCTGCACAAGTAAATAAATGATAGCTGATGCTGATGCGTCTAATGCACTCCCCCTCCGGGGCTCGTGCATAAGACGCATCAACATCAGCGTGCATGCATTATTTTATCTACTTTCTCTCCCAACCAATAATACGCGTTCATTAACCCATGGAAGAAAGAGATGAGAAGGAACCACAACGACTTCGATCGGCCAAGTTTTAATCCGCTTATCTATTGACGCATGAAAAGAAAAGCTATCAATGGTACTTACTTTCATGTATGATCCATTTACCGCGATCGATGCTTGGCGAAATCATTACTGGAAAAAAACTATAACAAACCCATCCAAGAACAAACAAACGCTACCCAGAAGTAAGATTATGGAATTTCACTGATGCTCTGAACATGTATAGTACCTTTGTTTTGGGATCTACACTCAAACTGTTTTCTTGATCGTGTTGTAGCAAATAAGGTAAGATTTTGGTGACTTTTTCGATGAAAAATAGATGCAAAATGTTCTTAAATAATGTACAATGTTCCGGTTGAGTCCGGTACATGAAACCTGTTTAATTTAATAGTTTATATGTGTATCATCGTAACTAGCTAACTCGTTTCAGTGCCAAAGACTGCCAACTCTGAGAAAAAAGTCATCAAAGTTCGGGAAAATTGGGCAAAATGGAAGAAAAAGATGTAGGCCATCAATGACCGATGATCATGTGCTTGCACGGAAGGTCATTAGTTCAAATCATCCTTCAGACACGCTCCAGAAGACATGCAAATACATGGAGTACAATACCAATCACCTATTTAACGCGGGGTATTGATCAAAGTAAATCCTCATGAATAACAATGTCAATTAAATGTCGGTAAAGGGAGTGGACAAAGTGAATGCGTTCGTTGTGGTTCCTTCTTATCTCTTTCTTCCATGATTAACCTTTAAGTTTGCATTATTTGTTTGTATTTTAACATGTCTTGGGTGACAAATTTACCATGATAAAATCATTGACATGCACATGTATTTAATTTTACAGCTGTGAAATATCTATTTCTCTTTTAACCTGTTTTAAGTGGAAAAAGAGAATCATAATACATGTATCATGATAAAACAGTAAAAACTATTTTTATTGTTGTATACACTTCTATTCATCGTTATGTATTCTTCTCCCGTGCATTATTTTCGCGAACTACCCTTCACAGCCCAAATTATATAAACCTGCACGCTAAACAATGCATTATCTAAAACTTGCACGCTAAACAATAGATTCTAGATAATACGTGCACGCTCAACTACTAGAAATACTACTTTCACATAACCATATAGTAGAGTTAGGTGACGCTTTCGACACAGAGGTCACATAACTATATAATTGTCTGTTCGATATATATACCATCAAAAAAGTACGAATATACATTCTGTGGTGTTAAAATGGTATAGTTACAAACGGTGTTCTATAATAGGGTACAATTACCGAATAGGGTGCAACTCGCTAGACTTGAGTCCAGTCCTCGTTTACGGAGTTTAGGGTTAGGGTTTAGGGTTGGGGTAGGGCAGTCTTGTAATAAGACTAGTAGAGTTGCACCCTATTCGGCAATCGCTCGTGCAAATATCATTGTCATAAATTATGATTAATGACCTCAAATAAATCAAACATCAAATGAGAATAATCGAGCTTCTATTATTAATTAAAAAGGGCAAAAACAGGTGGATCATAATTATACAAGATGACACCATTGCAAAATATTCAGCATTTTACAAATGAATACATGTAGGCCTATATCTAAAATAACATAGCCGGGCCAGGAAACACACACTAGCGCATAATATCATGATCATGCTTTATAATACCATAGGCCTTCAAACACATGTGTTTGAAGGCCTATGATAATACTGAACAAATTGTTAAATCCCAATGTCGTGTGTTTTAATATAAGTAGATTTTAAAGTTCAAATTATAGAGCTATAAAGTCCAGTTGATATTGATATGTTTTTCCTCTCATCTCAATTTACCGTAGTACAAGTCGGACATCTAAATCGATCGTTTCCAGTTGAACTGGTTCAGTGCTCTCTGTGTTCCAAACCACGATATTAAATGATCACAACATAAAGTCAATTGGTTACAAACCATGCGTGAATAAGTTACTAAAGTATGACGTATGGCGCAATCGATACCATTGATAGCTAACTTATACCACTTATACAGGGATTGATTTTCTTTACCAGTTAAATGCTACGTAGCTGGTCAATGTCCTGACGGTGTTTTTAAAATGTAAGATATTTTCCCTAATATTAAAACTAATATAATGAATGCAGCAATTAATATTGCCTATTGTTTTAATAGGCCTACACTCAAAGTGTATGACGGATAATGTACTCGTGCAAATGCATTCGTCAAGATAATTGCACTTGCCATGGAGTTATTGCATTTAGCTCTTGAGCCTATCGGCTCTCGAGCTAAATGCAATAACTCCACGGCGCGTGCGATTATCTTGACGAATGCATTGCACTCAGTTCATTATCCTTATCATAATTGACGCGTTCTTTTGGTTTCACGAAGGAACTCTTGATAAACTTGATACTATCATTGATTTACATGTACAGTCCTCTTGATCTTCCCTAGTAAAAGTGGCATAATTGTGATTTTACCCTTTCGTTGTTAACTAAACATATCTCGAGATTAAAACAAGTAAATTGAACAGAACAAACGGTATTTGAGAGCTAAGACTACGCCCTTGACGTTGATGTAAGCATCATGTCACAACGGTATTTTCTAATTGCTATAGAGGGCGCTTTTTACTTGCTTTAGACAGGCTGTAGATGTCTCGTGGACAAAGATTGAAATTGGGTATCGCCATAAAATGTGCCCTAACAACAGAACGGTAAATGCAATAACTTCATTTTTCACACCTAAAAGGTTTAAGCTGGCTCTAAAATAAAAATGGATTCTTTGCACTATCGTCCTTATTTGATTCACTCTGTATTAACCACAAATATCATTGCAGGCATCTGTACTATAACCCAATAACAAATATTGACGATTATGCATTTGACTGGCTAGCATACGGAGGAAATGTGTAAGTAATAGTGAAATCGATTTTGCATGTTTTTGTTAGACTGCGTGGTTCATTGGCAAGTTTAAGGACCAGTATAATAAGGCCTAAAAAAGTTGTTTGATTGACGTAATATACAAAAAATAGTAAGTCGGTCGATCGGCAATGTCTTCTTTTTTTACACACATTTTTTACAGCGGAAAATTGTTTATAATAAAGGCCTTGGAACTTTTTTTTTAATCATTTTTTTGGGGGGTCTAGGGTCGGGCCTATTTTTAGGGTCGGTCGGGTTACGCCAATCAATCATTTTTTTAGGCCTAATAGTCCAAAAGCTTTACGTGCGATTTCCCGGTCTCCGGTGATATTCAGTTCAATTTCACAATATTGTTACCATTTACATCACAAAGCCCCGGGGGGTCACTCCCATTGTGGCCTGTACACCATCCGCGATAATGAAAACGCGTAAAAAGGGTCGTTTTTCGTGGGTAGGCACGATACGCGCGTATCACGTTTAGGGTGTCAAAAACATGAAAAATTGGAAAAAAGGGTAGCAAAATTGCAATTGCTAAATACGCGGAAATGAAATTTAGGGTATGAAATTTGATGTTAGGAATGAAATCCCTGTTAAGGGTGTCGTTTTAGCCAAGGGTTAAATCCTTGTTTAGGGTGCTTTTGAAAAGTTGATTATCGCGGATGGTGTACAGGCCACAATGGGAGTGACCCCCCGGGCACAAAGCACAACGCTAGGCTTTTATGTTACGATACATGGAATCTGGCATATGTAATTATGACTTTCAAATATCTTTTTTCCACTCATATTATAATTATTAGGTTTTTATCTACAAATCTACACCAGTGGCCGAAATATGCATCATACATTACTGTGTAAGTTTAAATAGTAAACGATCAACCTCTCTTAAAGACCCATTCAGTGATCCCAGCGTAAGTGTAAAAAATTAAAATTCTTTATAAATTGCTTAAAAGTGGAGGATAAGTCATTCAAATTGTCATTTGGTATTATTGAAATAAAAACTTTGGCAAAAAACGAAGAAAACAGCAGCAGTATTGATGAAGTTGAAGCCCCATTTAAATACATGTAGCTAAACTATATACTGTCAGTATACAGATTCATGCAAATGCCTTATTTTGTCTTAAATATAAATACATAAAAATGACACAAAGGTACCAAAATCTGAATTTTGATGATTTTTACGATCGTCCGGATGAAGAAATTACTGAATGGTCCTTTTAAAAATGCAAACAGACGTCAAACACTAAAACACGTATCATACGCCGTGCATCAATTCAAATCATTCTTATCTTACTTGATTTTGAACAGATGCACGGGCGTATGATACGTACGTTTGGAAACCGCAAGCTCTCTATTTGATAAATCAGAACTTTATCGATCATCAGTAGCTTCGTAGGTTATACATGTAGCGTGTTTATAAAGTGGGAGCAGATGTGCGGCAAATTGGCGTAAAAATTATATCAGGTCAGAAATTATCCGAAAACTTGTCACTATAAATATTAGCCGTAACGGGTATGTACCGTACATCGACATCCTTCTCAACCGATTGGCGCGAGATATTTGCACTATAAACACACAAGGATAAATTGTGTGCCCCTGGATGACCTTTGACCTCGGATGACCTCGATTATATTTTTACGTATCCTTCGCTTGTTATCGATGTGCGGCAAATACGGCCAGTGTTTATAGTAAGCAAGCTCCCACTATAAACGCTGACCTTTTTAATCTAAACCAGTAATTTTCATTCATCTTTTTAATTTAAATAAATTTAAATAAAAAAATTTAAATAAAATAAAATAAGGGAGCTTGATACTATATATTTATTTTAAATCCCGATGTTATACTTCGCCCATGAGTTTTTGTGGTCAACGTTTTTATTTTTCGTAGTAATATAAATCGATAATGAAAGATATTTCCGAACTTTCTAAAGCACTTCATACCGGGCTTCGTTCTTAATGTATAAAGATGAGTCCTTATTAATTATTAATGTAGTATTTGGAAAACTGTAGTATTATGAAAACTGTGTCACTCTGTCGTGTATTGCTACAAATTCCAACAAAAATAAAACTAAGAATGAGCGATTACCATGGCAACAAACAAAACATGAACGAACAAAGCTCGTTATTCTAACATGCCACCAAAGTACTTTAATCTACCAAGGTATAAGAAAATTCTGTTTTACCTTAGCTAAAACTACTGGATAATTACCTAGAATTACTCTTAAGAGGTCGGTCATCCACCTTTGCACAGTATTTTGTGGGACCTGAGAGCACATCAGACATATTAAATTGCATTCTGAATACGAAGGAATGTCCTGCTAATATCAAATAATTTTCATTTTATGAAATTCGCGATAAGATGGAAAATTATTAAAAACTGATATTTTTGATATTTCACAGTCCTGGAAGTAAATTTTATCAATCTAATGAAATCTAATTAATTAGTTGGGATGAAATCATTTGAGGACTGTTCAATGTTAAAAATGTCAATTTTAATACTCTGCCATAAAATTTGTATTATATTGCGAATAACAAAAATCTAAATTATTTGATATCAGAAGGACATAATCAGAATGTAATTTGGTGTGTCTGCGGTGTCTGATGTGTTCTCAAAAATATGTGAAAACATCGCTGAGCCATTAAGATGTGCTAGTGCTAGTACATTGAGAAGCAATCACGAGCGCCTTAGCTTGGCACGTCAATCCGTCAACGACTGATGGCGTTGCTTGTCTCGCTAAACCTCTGGTCGGTGGACCTTCTCGATAGATTACTGCGTGTGGAATCATCCAAAAATACTGTCTAACAATATATTTGATTATTCTTTCTATATTATTGTTATTAGTTTTTCTATTGGCACTGACGTCCTCGATATCAAATGGATGGTTAATACAGCTGTTAAAAAAGCTCTAGTGCAATCGGGCTTTGATTGCCACAGAAAAGGAGCTGAATGGGAATGTTTTCCGTGCAAAGTTGGATACTATACCCCAAATGACATACCCCAACATGGCAAATATTATTGTACAGCATGTCCTGCAGGTTGGTATAAAAATATCTGAAATAAATTCACTGTGTTTCAAACTGCACAGTAAATATTGTCTGTGTCTAAGGTTCACATCGCTCCATTTTCTTGATCCTGATGCGCGAACAAATTAGTTGGCATCGGTAGGTTCATGACCTGTGACCCCATACACAAAACCCCTTAGATCCTACTTGATTTGTGTTCAGTTACATCAACAACAACAAAAGAAGCAAGTAGTAAGAAAAGCTACCTATCTAATGGGATTTGCGCCCACAGCCGCACAGTGTCATCGCCCCGATATCTTCATGGCAGATATTGCCATGGTAGGTTGAATCCACAGCCACGCATGGCCATTTTGTTCCGACCTGTTTAATAGTTTTGAGACGCATGATGAGCCGAGGGACATCCGATTAAGGCTACTGACAATAGCCTGATAACTGACCTCTCTTTGTGTGAGTGAGCATGTATACCCCATGAGGTCATCTGCTTTTAGACTGCCTCCACGAGTGCAGCTAGCCTACGCTGCGCTATAGTTCGGCACATATAAAATCAGAAGGCTACTGACAATAGCCTGATAACTGACCTCTCTTTGTGTGAGTGAGCATGTATACCCCATGAGGTCATCTGCTTTTAGACTGCCTCCACGAGTGCAGCTAGCCTACGCTGCGCTATAGTTCGGCACATATAAAATCAGAATATTCGTCAGTTTTTGAGCTCAATACGCACGCTTCTTTCTCAATACGCAAGCTAACGACTATCATATCCTTTCAACACATATGTTCAAGTGCAAGGAAAAAATATCGCTTCTTTAGAATAAAAAAAAATACGTGAGATATTCATCACTTTCTACCCCGGTATCCAAAGATTTATCGTCTGAATATCAAATCGTGCATAGCACATTCGCGTGTATCGATCAGGTGTATTCATTTTAGTTTCTCTGCTGTACAATGTAATTATTAACCAGGCGATGTCGGTGTGAGCCGCGTACTCATGATTCATAGTATAGAGATTGCGACGTTCCATACGTCCCGCGCGGAACTCCGTATTTATCGCTGATATCGGTTCCAAGTTGGATTGTGCTCCTTCGTCACGAAGAAGTGCAAGGCGGCTGGGACTGCGACTAACATCTGAACTCGAGGTCTATGTCATACTTAAATACAGCGTGCTTTTGATCATGGATATAAACCAAGATTAGCATGGCGCTTAAATTTAGGCTTATTGTATTTCAGTGCTTCCCGAATATTGTGGTTGCCAACAACAAATATACTACATGCATATTATCATGACTTATTTCAAAAAGATGAATATTAGTCGCTTTCAAAACAGAAGATTTCAACATCTACCGTGCGTTTACCCCATGCGTTTGTATCACAAATGGCAATAATATTGCAATATCTTTTTCTATACGGCCGATCTCGCACGCATTTCAGTGCACAATCTCTACGTATAAACCACAAGTATTAAATGAAGTCAATTAATATTCACACCTCACTTTTGCTTTATTATAATGATTTCTTGCAAACAAAATGAATCACATTAAAAGTTAGACTTTTTTTCGTATGTTCAATATGACGGTCTTTAATATATTGCAAAACGGGCATATTTTGTGCATTTTCTACGTTGTTCCCATGTACATTCATACGCGCAGAATCTGTAATAGTGGCGTATAGACGGGCGTACGATGACGGCGTTTGGAAATCGCAACCTCTCTAATCCAGTGTCTCAACCGCCACACAACGAAGCGACCTGCCTGAACTGTGTCAGACAATGTGTTTCTACATTGAAACAGCCATCGTCTTTAATTATTTTTGTATTATATTTTGATAGATTTACTGTTGAATACTTGGAGCTCAATCAATAATTAAAGTTGCCCCTGACTTCAAACTTCAAGCATCAAGAAATATACCTTGCATTTGTCAGTTTTACCTCAGAGATGTTGTAGACTCTCTCTACACAGTGCAGAAACATCACAAGGAAAATGCTGCTCAATATGATAAATCCAAATCATGAAAATAAAGCAATTTTGCAGAGTAATATTTCGACCACTTTTGCACTAAGTAAATTACTCCATGAAACTTGCAGGTTTTGCCAACTCATGGAATGTTGAACCCACCCAAAAGATGAGATCAATGTAGATCAATTATCTCAACTTGGTATGTTAGTATAGTACAATGTGTTTAAATCATCCATGTACGCCCAAACCCTGGTACAATGGGATTAAAATCTTGCATGCACGCCAAAACTGTCCTTGAGAGAGTTCCTCAGCTACATCCTTAGAGCCCAAAATGAGCCCACACATTGTAATGTTTCTTATTTGTGAAACAGATATCAATAAAGTGCACTGTAACTCAGTATGCCGAGTTACAGTTACTGGAACTACCCCTGACTATGAAATACCTAAACTACGCCGCTCAAACACGGAATGGTGAATTCAAATCTAGGGGCACGAATATTATGTAGACCCTATGCAATAAACCAACCGGAACGGTACAACAATTGAAATGGCAGCCATGTTCTCCATATAATCGTACTATGTGTCCAAACGCGTCCTAAAAAGCTATTTGGATCGAAAAATATGATCTTTTCCACAGAAACTCGGGTCAAACTTAGCAGCCGATCATGTCAAATATAAATTCAAAATGATCGCAATTATCGAAACATGATCAAGCGCAAGATAATTCCTTCCCCTATCTAAAATGAAATCCCAGAAATATTGAGTGGAAACACTGGCGCATGTGTATAATCAAGCAATTTGCTATAAAATATCCATGTCACTTATACAGTGTTTGGTGTACGCTAGTAGGGTAACTGTAGGGGATACCGAACAGTATTTCACTCCCTTTATGCAGTGTCATCTGCATCTGGTTGTTTTGCATTTTACCGCAGCATCTTTGCGGTGAAATTCCCTACAGGTACCCTATGCTGAAATCACGACGATTTTGAATTTTTCAGGTGGATTTTATCAGGATAAAATTGGCCAATTAGCTGAGGATGACGATTACCTTGCCCTTGGCTGTACCAGCTGTAATCCAGGAACATTCGTTCCGTTAAATAAATCTCCAGGAACAAAGGCTGAAGATTGCCAAGTATGTCCTACTGGAACAGATAAAGCCAAATTTGCTGGTTTTCGCGCATGCCCTTGTTTAGATGGATATTTCCGAACAGATAGGTTTGGGACGTGCAAACAATGCCCCGAAGAAGGTATTGATTGTTCTTTGGAGTACCAGAAATTGAAACAAGGATACTGGTGGACATGGAACTTTGATGGGAATGAAACAGCAGGTTACATAGAATTGTCGAAGTACAAAACATTTGTGAAGAATATTAATACCTCGAATGACGGCTATGACAAAAATACCACGAGTTTTAATGGTAAGCCATTCAAGTGTCCTCAAGGAATTTACGCATGCCCTGTACATGGAGATAACATTAATGCATCCTGCGGAGACGGTTACGAAGGATGGCTGTGTTCTGAATGTAGCAGTGGGTACTACCCATGGTTTGAATACTGCTTTGAATGTCCGCCATGGTGGTGTTTAGCTTTAGAACTAGTTATTGGCGTTGTCGTTGTTATTGCAGTTGTTGGTGTTGCAATTTGGGACTACAGAAGAGAAGACAAATCAACGCGATCTCCTCTAGATACTTTAGTTGGTAGGTTTAAAATTGTGCTTGCTTACTATCAAATAGCCGGAGCAATTTTAACTTCTATGCATGACATTCAATGGCCAAAGAAAGTATCACAGCTAGCAGGCATCTTTAGATACTTGGAATTGAATATCTTTAAAATCTTGGCTAAGCCTCGCTGCTTCACAGATGTCTTGCAGCTGAACATCTACCAGGAATTCGTGATTGGTATGTCATTCTGTGCCGTGGTTATCATCTTGCCATACATTATTTATGTATGCCTGAAATTGTACAACCTCTACCGTTTTCGTCATGCTGTGATACCGAATGGAGTTTACGACTGGATGAAAAAACAAAGAGCAAAATGTTACTTCGCTGTAATCGTCTTGCTGTTTATAACCTTCCCAAGTGTATGCCAGGTTATCATGGGGCTTCTGCCACCTGCTTGCCATACCTTTTGTCTTGTTGCCAACGGTACCAACTGCAACTACAATGTTACCAAACTACGATCTGATTACGTAATAGACTGCAACAGTCCGGAACATGTGCACTTCCAAATGGGGGCATACATCTGCCTAATATACGTTGTTGGATTTCCTATCTGCACGTTTTTTCTTATAAAGAAACATTTTTCTAAGACAGAAAATAGACATGTCCAAACACGCGGAGTCCAAACGATTGAAACAAGTTCTGAACCAACGGAAGATAATAATGAAGAACGCGATGGCTTCTTTCAGCCACCTGGTGATCTTGTCTGCTTCACCATCAATCACTTTTGAGTCCTCCCAATTGCTGGAGTGATTTGTAGAGGCTACATGATCAGTGATGGCGGATTTGTGAATGTCTGTGACAGATGATTGGCGTTTTGCTCGAGTGAATGGTTTTGATTCAAATTTCTCCACCTCTTTCTGGTGCTCTTTGAGTCGGATACCAAAGGCGCATCGTACCATCCGCAATATGCTCGTCCATCCAAAGGATAAACTTCTCCCTCAACAGAAAGCGGAAGCCATTTATGAAATACCCTGCGGTGACTGCCCAAGTTCCTACATTGGTGAAACTGGTCGCTCCTTTGGTATCCGACTCAAAGAGCACCAGAAAGAGGTGGAGAAATTTGAATCAAAACCATTCACTCGAGCAAAACGCCAATCATCTGTCACAGACATTCACAAATCCGCCATCACTGATCATGTAGCCTCTACAAATCACTCCATGGGACTCAAAAGTGATTGATCGTGAAGCAGACAAGACCACCAGGTGGCTGAAAGAAGCCATCTGGATCCGCCGAAAAGGACAAGACACTCTAAACAAGGACGAGGGGGCCTACTCACTCAACAACATCTTAGACCAACTCATCACGCCCTCTACGGTGCTTCCTGTTGCCTATAAAAGCAAGCAGTCAGATGTGATGAGTTGCCAGTCTGAAGAAGCCACTAGTGTAGTGGTGAAACGTCACTAAAAACGTGAGTAAAACAACTTCGTTTTTACTTGGAATTGTTCAAAATGAACAAAATTCACAGCTAATCAAACATCAGTTTTTTGCATTTTTGTAAAAGAGTATACCTAATAAAGGTATAATGACCCATTTTAGTCAATGCTAGTCAATTGCCCTTTCGGACAATTGTAGCTACACGAAACTGTATGCAGCCGCATATAACAATTTTAAAGACTTACCCTTCGCTTTTATGCCATTACTAAAAAAAATTATATTTTTATTCTTTTGTGGGAATCGTGGCTTTAAATACATAAGATCATTGTACTTTATTGTGGCCAACTGGGCCCAAGATAACAACAATCTTTGTAGCATTATTCAGGAACGTATACATTGGGCTGTTATCTAGCTTCTATTGATTACCGTGCATTTTTGAATTATTCGTGACTTCAGAGTCAAATAACATTGACGTAGTTCGTGAAATATAATGCACGGGACAACAATTGGTAATGGTCAAAGAACTGGTGCACTAGAGGTATATACAAAAATATCTTGCTAATGCTATATCTTTTTAAATAAAATATGCGGTAAAGTCAGTGAAGCATTTTTCTGTAAATACAATATTTTATTAGATTATCTTCTTAAAAATATGATAAGGCATAGTGTACATAGAAATCGATGATTTGTAGCCTAGTAAATAAACAAATATTATATTGTATTGCAAATGATCATAATCCAAATGAAAATGTATAGTATGGCACTGTATAACGATTTTGTATTTAAAATGTTGAGTGACAAAGTAGTATTAATGTTTAAGATGTAATGATACTGACGTGGTTATCAGCGAGAGTTCTTTAATATAGAATAAATGATGTGTCATATCATTAAAGACCAGTTTGAAATGTTAAAAACACCGAATGTATCATGTATAACACTCGCAGGACCACCCAAAGCGAGATATTGTAGACATTGTGTTGTATTGTATCTTTAAAAGTAATGATGATTAGTGCACAAAAGTAAACATTTTTAGAAAGGAAATGATGTAAGAAATCCAACCAGTACGGCAGATTTCTACAAAATAAATGTCGTATTAGATTTTCCATGCTAATTTTGTTTCGTCCACCATAACAACTTACCTAATATCCAAATCGACGAAAATTGCACATTTGTGTTTTAAAGTTTGTAAATCTTTGTTTACATTTTAACCGGTGCAAACGAAAGTTTAACGATATCTTTCTGGATAACTTAATGTGGTATGGAAACAACTTTAAGCAATTGTACTCTTGTTATACAGCCTATAAAACTAATGTTCTCCTCTTTTGAGATTAGCTCCGCCTGAGAAAAAGTGAGTGAAAATATATACATTCTTCCAGTTTCTGCTACAAAATAAACATGCAAATATAAATGGGATACTGTTCAGCATCCCATGTTTAGAATCGTGCAAGAGTATTCTCTCTTCCTTTGGAGGAAAGCATCTCATGTATATTAAATTTAGTGCATTTTTCAAATATTTGACACCATAACATACAAACAAAGTAATTTGATAAGTAAAATTTGCTAATGAAGCATGGGGAAGGTTGTGGCGGTAATGGCCGTAAAAAATAACATTGCTCAAAAGTTCAAAGTTATCCGGCATGGCTACAACGAAATAATAATATTGCTCAATAACAATAGCGATTTAAAAAAGCTTAAGCTATAAATTAGCCCCGATAGAGGACATGGCCTGAAAAATGAAGGAAATTAACAGGTAAAACTACAACAATTTCAAAGTATGAAATGGGTGACGGGATGTCGAGTGAACATTCTGAAAGTCTTTTTGGAAGTCTGAGAAGAACTAACATTGATTCTTACGAGAGTGAATAATATATAGCTGCCACATTCATCCTTCTTGAGTTTTACCATTCGAAAAGAATTATCCTTCATGCTACTCTTTCCAGTTGCATTAAGAGAGTTGGTTTAGATTACAACATAATTTAGATTTCAATAATAGAACATTCGCAGGGCATGCTGTTTGTCTGGCTGAAGTTGGACGGCCAACCACCCTACCCTACCCACGGGTGAATTTGTTCACGTTAAATTGAGCGCAAAGGATGATTGGACAATTTCATCGAGCCGTTTGTAGCTTTGTTTGAGCGTTGTACGGCTAGAGGGAAACGATCAAGATGAGAAGGTTTCATCTATACCCCGTTTCTCATTTTCGTTAGATGAGGTTTTTCCGTGCCCTTAAAAAAATAACTCTCTTCTATGAATCCGACCGACAGATTCCCTCTTGTGGAATTTTTTTTTTTCATTTTTAAATTACTGTATGTGTGTCAAATCAGCCTCTTTTTGCTAAAAAGAGATTTGAGTTTGGCGGTAATTGCTGTATGACATGTAAAATTAGCTTTTGGTGGCAAAAAGTAAATTTATTTTGACAAAAAGTAGCGATGTGTACGTTTTGTGTTAAGTGTTATACTTTTTTCATATTATATAAATTACAATAACAGATTAATAGCGCCATAACAAACGAACAAAACAATCAGCAAACCATTTTACAAAAAGGCATAAGGCAAAAACCAATTATCTTTGGTGAACACGGTGAACAAATGAGTATTAGCTGACAGTTGAACATGAAAGTAAGGATGCTGACGAATCATTCAACAGTTTAGGAATAGCGGGTCAGATGCCTGATGAATTAAGGTGGTTCCAGACGCAACATAGCAAAGTTGCAAAAAGTAAGTTCCCGTATTAGATTTATTTCCAAATTATTATCAGATTATCTCGTTTTTGACTTGCAAAAAGTGTTTGTTATTCCTCGCCCTTCTTACGCCACCATCAATCTCCCCCTTTGACAATTTAATGTTTCTGGGTACGCCTGTGTAGTCTGCATACGGTTTAAAGATCCGCAAATAAACCCATTTTAGTCAATGCTAGTCAATTGCCCTTTCGGACAATTGTAGCTACACGAAACTGTATGCAGCCGCATATAACAATTTTAAAGACTTACCCTTCGCTTTTATGCCATTACTAAAAAAAATTATATTTTTTATTCTTTTGTGGGAATCGTGGCTTTAAATACATAAGATCATTGTACTTTATTGTGGCCAACTGGGCCCAAGATAACAACAATCTTTGTAGCATTATTCAGGAACGTATACATTGGGCTGTTATCTAGCTTCTATTGATTACCGTGCATTTTTGAATTATTCGTGACTTCAGAGTCAAATAACATTGACGTAGTTCGTGAAATATAATGCACGGGACAACAATTGGTAATGGTCAAAGAACTGGTGCACTAGAGGTATATACAAAAATATCTTGCTAATGCTATATCTTTTTAAATAAAATATGCGGTAAAGTCAGTGAAGCATTTTCTGTAAATACAATATTTTATTAGATTATCTTCTTAAGATATATGATAAGGATATATGATAGTGTACACAGAAATCGATGAATTTTAGCCCAGTAAACGTAGAAGTAAATAAACAAATTTGGTATATCGTATTGCAAATGATCATAATTCAAATAAAAATGTATAGTATGACACTGTGTAACGATTTTGTATTTAAAATGTTGAGTGACAAAGTATTAATAATGTGTAAGATGTAATGATACTGACGTGGTTATCAGTTAGAACTTTTCAATATAGAATAAATGATGGGTCCTATCATTAAAGACCAGATTGAAATATTCAAAACACCGGGTGTATCATGTATAACACTCGCAGGACCACCCAAAGCGAGATATAATTTGTAGACATTGTGTTGTATTGTATCTTTAAGTATCTTTAAAAGTAATGATGATTAGTGCACAAAAGTAAACATTTTGAGAAAGGAACTAATGTAAGAAATCCAACTAGTACGGCAGATTTCTACAAAATAAATGTCGAATTTGATTTTTCATGCTAATTTGGTTTCGTCCACCATAACAACTTACCTAATATCCAAATCGACGAAAATTGCACATTTGTGTTTTAAAGACACAGTTTTATAAGTTTGGAAAACTTTGTTTACATTTTAACCGGTGCAAACGAAAGTTTAACGATATCTTTCTGGATAACTTAATGTGGTATGGAAACAACTTTAAGCAATTGTACTCTTGCTATACAGCCTATTAAAACTAGTGTTCTCCTCTTTTGAGATTAGCTCCGCCTGAGTAAAAGTGAGTGAAAATATATACATACTTCCAGTTTCTGCTACAAATAGGGCACCCAATGTGAATAGCAGAACATGCAAAAATACATGGGATACTGTTCAGCATCTCATGTTTGGAATCGTGCAAGATCATTCTCTCTTCATTTGGAGGAAAGCATCTCATGTATATTAAATTTAGTGCATATTTGACATATTTGACAAAAGTTCAAGGTTACCCCGCATGGCTACAAAGAAACAATAGTGCTAAAACAATAGCGATTAAGCTTAAGCTATAAATTAGCCCATATAGAGGACATGCCCTGAAGAATGAAGGAAATTAACAGGTAAAACTACAACAATTTCAAGGTATGAAATGGGTGACGGGATGTCCTTAGGTATATGAAATGGGTGACGGGCTGTCGAGTGAACATTGTTGCGGAGCTATAATGGGAAAATCATTTTGGAAGTCTGAGAAGAACTAACATTGATTCTGCGGAGGTGGTATTCCACTCTTACGAGAGTGAATAATATAGCTGCCACATTCATCCTTTTTGAGTTTTGCCATTCGAAAAGAATTGTCCTTCATGCCGGTCTTTCCTGTTGCATTAAGAGAGTTGGTTTAGATTACAACATAATTTAGACTTCAATAAAAGAACATTCGCAGGGCATGCTGTTTGTCTGGCTGAGATTTTTGGAATAGAAAGAATACCACAGTGGGTATATAATATTATTACAATATCTTATAAAAAATGGGCCTCAACACCCCCTCCCCTCCCACTCGAAATTGGACGGCCAACTACCCACGGTTGAATTTGTTCACGTTAAATTGAGCGCAAATGATGATTGGACAATATTACATCGAGCCGTTTGAAGAGTTTGTTTGAGAGGGAAACAATCCGGACGAGAAGGTTTCATCTATACCCCGTTTCTCATTTTCGTTAGATGAGGTTTAATCCGTGCACTTAAAAAAATAACTCTCTTCTATGGATCCAACCGACACAGATTTCCTCTTCTGGGATTTTTTAAAAATTACTGTATGTGTGTCAAATCAGCCTCTTTTGGCTAAAAAGAGATTTGTGTTTGGCGTTAATTGCTGTATGACATGTAAAATTAGCTTTTGGTGACAAAAAGTAGCGATGTGTACGTTTTGTGTTAAGTGTTATACTCTTTCATATTATATAAATTAATAACAGATTAATAGCGCTATAACAAACGAACAAAACAATCAGCAAAGCATTTTACAAAAAGGCAAAAACCAATTATCTTTGGTGAACACGGTGAACAAATGAGTATTAGCTGACAGTTGAACATGAAAATAAGCATGCTGACAAGTCATTCAACAGGAATAGCGGTCAGATGCCTCATGAAGTATGGTGGTTCCAGACGAAAAATAGCATAAAGCAAGTTCCCGAGTTACAAAAAGTGTTTGTTATTCCTCGCCCTTCATACGCCACCATCAATCTCCCCCTTTGACAAGGTCGAAATTAAAAGGGGTCTGTGCTTAAAACAAGCAAAAACAGCCGCTATGCACCTCGGGATTGCCGCTGCACACCCCGGGGTTTAATGTTTCTGGGTACGCATGTGTAGTCTGCATTCGGTTTAAAGATCCGCAACGCGCAAATAAAAAATCTTTGCGATATTATATTTATTGCACAGCTCATAAACTCTCCATCGTGAGAGTGAAACCCTAGCAAACGCAACAACATTTTTCATTTTTCAAAACGTTTTGCTCATAGATGAATAAATAAACAGATAGAAATTTTCCATGCCTGTGCCCCATTAGAATTCAGCTGACGCCGGTACAGCGTTCAGACCTGGCGACATCGCTTATCTTACGCGCGAAGTTTCTTTTGTGTAGGCCCTACGCTCGCGCTGTTTGCGCTATTTTTGCGTTTGGTCACGCGGTACCTGACTTAACGTCGATCCCCACGGGCAACATGTCGTTTTTCCGCGGTATGGTACAAGGGCAGTTTCTCGACACGATTGCAGCAGCAATACCAAAAAGGCATTGACGTCAGTTTCTAAAATACGTCAATATATGATATTAAAGTATTTTTGCAAAAAATTGTCAACACGTGAATAACATTATGTTTAAATGTTTTTATACCATAACCCGACATTTAAACGTTTAGTGGCAACGTTTCTAACCTTTTACGAATGTGTTTTTAAAACGTTTTGTGTTTGCTGGAATACAGTACTCTGAAACATTCTTCAATCGTGTTTTAAGTTATGAAACATCCAATTCAAACTTGTTTTCCAGCTTTCTTTCAATGCCTCGTTGAATTTCTTCTGGAAGTGTTTAAGAGCTTCTTCGTCACTCTTGTCTAAGACAAGAGACTCTCGCAAATAAATGATGGTTGAAGCCGATAACTCTGGGATCCCGCTAGAAAGCATCATGGAAAAGAGATTGATGAGATGGTTGCCATGACGACGCAAAATCATGAAAGCCTCCTCGCAACATGATTTGAAGCTAAATACAAGAAAGAAAAAACAAAGTGTACAGATGTTCATTATTTGTTTGCATTTACTGATAAGCAACTTAAAAGTACATCAGAAAGAAACTGATCTTCGCACACACTTTTTTAAGTCATTGAAAACGGTATCGGATAGTTTACGAGAATTATTAGGATTTTAAACTTTCACACAAGTATTATTTTACACCCAAATTAGAATGTATAAGCAAAGATATGATAACAAACAGAAAGGCTCGCAAGAAATAAAAGGAAAGAAAAACGAAATCAAATAGATGGACCTAAAGCAAGAAAAATAGAAAGACTGCTCCACAAAGACAGTAAACAAGACAGATAACTGAAAAAGTGACGGATACTAGTATTTACATATAGACCAGCAAGATCAGAAGATGTAAAGGAGACTCGTACATACTTTTCGTATTCTTTGGTCCGTTGACTCTTGTTGCCACGCGTTATGACATGGATGAAGTCACTGGTGAGAACAAACGGTACTCTTTCTCTCTTCACGCCAAACTTGCTCTTGAAATTGCCCAGGAAGTGTCCAAAGTCGATGTGAAACAGCTGTGAAGTGAAATAGAAACACTGTGTCTGATGTGGGACAGGGAAGAAATATATCAGGCGGCGGATGACATGATCGAGCCGGCAACTTGTGAAACCGCCCGGCCGTATGGCATTTTCCAATATAGTCGGTTAGTTTTGTGGGGTTCATTATCGAACCCCAACGGTTTTAGCTTGTATTTATATTATTTATCAACATAGGCCTATTTGTTTGTGATATTTCAAGCGTTTTAAAATTTCAAAATAATCCCATTCAATTACACGGTTGACGATGAAAATTTACTGAATTTAGAGAATGCAATGCGGCCATTTTTGTGTTTGCTGGGTGGTGCGACAGGGATGAAGTAATTGCATGTGTTTTGCATTCATGGCTACGGCAGGCCTATAAAGGTTACATGATTGTTTGTGAAATATGGGGAATGTGTTTGTACGTGGGGTGGTGGCTATGAGTGGATGTATGCGGAGGTGTACGGGGTAGTTTAGATACAAGACATTCTTACTTGTCCTGTTTTCTTGACCATGATGTTGTCATTGTGTCTATCTCCTATACCCAGGACATATGTAGCAACACAGTATCCGGCACAGGAATATGTGAAGTCTTCAATAGCTCGGTCCAGTCTACAAAGATAAATAAAACTAATTGCTGAAATAATATGGCATTTAATACATAATTAATTAAAAATGTCCTCGTTAGAAAGCTTTTCATTCTATCGTACATTTGGCTTCCTCGATGCAGTGACGTCATGCAGTGCATACTCCAGTGGTCTCAGTATTAAATCGCGTGCATAGTCTCATTGACGTGTTAACACGCGAGATCAAAGGCGGCGTCATCAGTACAGGAGTCAAGTAACATCAACAAAGTACTGACGTCACTGCTTCGAAGACGCCAGATGGACCAATGGCATCGATAGGTTGTTACGTAACTCACGAACCACAGAAATTGTATCATTGGATTACTTGTAAATATGGATCTAAAGCGATGACCGCAATAAACAAACAAATAATATCATGTGCTGTCTCAGCGTACATGAAGACCTTAGTCTAAACACTTAAAGCCATAACATTTGCTGAGGAGAACGCCCTCAAAAAATTTTTAAATTCTGTTTTTGGGCGGGTGCGGCGTGCCGCACCCGCCCTATATTTGTCTGACTATTGACCTACTTTTTCACATGCCGCAGTGTTGAGAAAATATTTGTGCCGGTTATATCCCAAACACCCACAGAGGTGATAGTTTACAGCGAGTTTTGTAATTATTACTTGCTTTTGATATGTAAGTAATACGATAAAGTCGTCATAGGCAGTAATGTGTTTGTATTAAAAGAAATAACAAAAATAATTATTTAAGTAATATAAATACTATTTGGAAATTGCAGCAAGATTTGCATATGTTTTTATTTGAACAGTACCAGTTCACCAGTTTTGCTAGTTTTCCTAATCTTTGGGCTAAATTAATAGCATCATGAAGGTCATATATATCATTTTATACTGACAGCTTCGATATGTACTTTACAGCTTGTATGTGCATTGTGTTCAGTGTGTACATAGGCTATTTACTTTTCATATCTTGTGACAAATTGTGCTTGCTGATGCTTGTATTAAAGGCCCGGTATAAGGTATTATAGACAAATTATTAGAATGCATGTGCACCAGTAGAAATATGGCCCAGGTTGAATAAAATAAATAAACATATGAATAAATATTTTATTCCCTGGATTATTTTGTTGGGACAAAATAATGATATAGTTTGACGCTTTGAAATACAGTTATGTTAATCATAATAAAGTTACAAAGTTAAAAATGATATCGAAATATTGTAAAATCAAACTTTTCCCCTCATAAGTTGTATCAAAACAACATATTGAGGAAATTGATATGACAGATTTTTAAACTTTGATATGGAAAGATACCCCAGCCCTGTTGTCTCACCAGAGAAGATGAGGAGAAGTCTTTCTATCTGATGATAAAAAAAAATCTAGGTATGATTACGAAAATGTTTTAAATAACTATATATTATCTACAAAAGTTTTATAACAATGTTTTATATAAAATGTTAACATAGAACGTCTTCTGTTATGATGTGAAGGGTTAATATAAAAACAGGGAAAATCTGTTCCAACTGACCAGCAGAGAACCAAAGGATAAGCAATAGATCAGATTAAAATCAGGGAAAATATGACACAACCTCCAATGGGGGAATAACAAACGTATAAACGTGTTAAGTTAAAAAACTCTTTTAACTTTGTTTATACGTTTTGTGTTATTCCCCCATTGGAAATCGATGTTGTGTCATATTTTCCCTGTTTTTAATTGTGAAGACTTACTCATTCTTTCATTTGTCTTGACAGTTTTTCATTTGCCCGCCCTATTCCTTTTAAAGGAATTTTTATTTACAAGATTGTAATGTACTTTAGTCAATAAAGATACTCTGCAAAAATCAAGACTTTAGGTGCTTTAGTTTTGTCAAAATCCGAGAATTTGAATAAAACGATGGAACCGGCGTTTTATTATTACGATGAAAATTTTAGTCGAATACGTATGCACAGTACGTACACGGCGTGCGGGATAAACATACACACACACCCGAAGATCGTACCGTATTACAACCGCGGGAGTAACATGCATGGGCGCTAGTAGTAAATTCCAATTTTCTATGCTTTACCTCACTTGTTCGGCTCAAAATTAAAAGGGGACATATCTGACAGTAAAAGCTAACATTTTATGGAAAATAAATACTAATCTATTTTTACAGAAATGTTATAATATGGCTTTAATAACTACTTACGCATCCTTGTTGTCGTTATTTGCTTTAAGCCATTTGAACAAAGACGATTTCTGAAATGCTGCGTTGATTCGGTTGACGTTGCCATAACTTTTCTGAATGGAACATATGGTCGCAGATCCAGTAACAATCTCAATGAGCCCAGAACGACAGCCGGTAGCGAGGACTTTATATGGAATCAATCTGTAGGATTTTTTTAAAAATGCAACCGAATATAGATAGATTACTTCATTTACTACTGAAGAGTCGATGGCTCTTAAAAGAGCCGTTCAAAGTAGATAATTAAGTAAAGAGTCGTTACATTGACGACTGTCCTTTGTCTACTGAACAATATAAGCCTATCGAGCAATGCATATATCCCTATTACATAAGGTAAACCTATCTTAAATAACTTAGTATAAATTTAATTGTTATACCTTTTTTGTAAAATGAATATTAACACCAAAATTACATCCAATGTGATATTTCACCCACCTAAGGTCAAGTCCTTCTTCTTGCCAGATATTATCCATGATTTGCATGACTTGCAAGGTTAACATGTCTTGGCGCAAATCTGAAATAATTGTACATTATGAGAAAACGTCGCATGTGAATTAAAAGTACTGTCAAACCACAAAGTCTAGTCATATTATTGCAAAATATATATACTTTGAAAATTAATGCCCGTTTCAAACGTATTAGTGTGGAAACATATTCAAACAAACAAAAAACAGCTACGATCTAGCTCCATTTACATGCATGAGATTTCAAGATACCAAAATGAAATGATTCACATCCCACAGGAATACTTATTGAAATGAGTCGGAGACGTTTGGTAATTAAAGGCAATATAATATAAGATGTCACCAACAGAAACTTAAACCTATAAGAAAGGAGTTTTATCATATTTAGGCCTGCGAATTGACCCTAGAAATCTATATATAGTCCAAAGAAGTGACACACAGTATTTTACAATCGGCATTACAAAAACATATTTCATTTGAATCTGGATATTTATATTATACGAATTGGGATCGATGAAAATTAAACTGCAATTCGACAACAATAGCAATATATCAACATACAATATCTCACCATCGCCATTCTTGAACATGATAAACACATCATCTGCTGTGGGATCACTATTTCTAAATACTAACCAAAGCGGCTTCATTTTCGAGCCCATGAATTTGCATTTTTCGATCCTGTTTCAAAATAGAAAATAATATTATATACCTATGTTTAAAATAAAATGAATAATTATGCTACAATGTGCTTAAAGATGGTGAGTATTTTTATTCAACATGTACAAGGGTGTTGCAGAAATTTAAAATAACTACATTGTTTGGGTATTTGTGTGTGGGGGATGGGTGGGGGTGGGTGTGTGTTGGGTGTGGGGGTAGAAGGTGGGGGTATATATATTTCTTTATATCTGTGCACCAATAGCCTATATGTGACCATCCATCTCAAACCGCTCGTGAAGTCGGCAAATTATATTTCGAGTTACAGTGCAAAATATGCATAGAGGTTGTATTCATATGCCCCTAATATTTGTTCGACATGTTCCTCATTTTAGTCCAGTCAAACACCAATCTTTAATCCTATTGTTGAAGAGGATAATACGCTTATACTTATGTATAGCATTAGTAAAAAGCTTAAGTCTTTGTTTGCTTTGGCTAAATCCTGTTCAAGTGGTGGGTTAACCAACAATTAACAATGAGAGGACATTCCTGAACCTCGTTCAGTTGGGGATGATTTGAAGTGACCGCAAATTATGATCATTTGATATTTAATACCAGCAATGGGAAAAAAGAAATAATGTAGTGCCAAAATAATGTACCTTTTTCTGAAGGAGCAAAGTTTAACAAGTTATAACTCCGCTTCTGGATATCGTTTGAAGTCAAATGATATATCATTGTAAAGCTTATGATATATATTTTCTAAACACGGTAGAAAACAAATTTGACCAGGGGCCGACTTTACGAGCGTTTCGACCTGGACGGTCACATATGAGGTACATTTGCAGAAGTGTCGATCAACGTATATGTTCCATCAAATGTATTGATTGCTAATTTTATATAAATCTATTTCTAAAACTCTTGCTGGTTTGATAGGATACATATGGTGTGAGGGGGGTGTGTGTGGGCAGGTGGTTGGTGGGAGCGGTGTGTGTGGTGTTTGAGGTATGATGGGGGTGTAGGTATTTAGTGTCCAATATTTACTTAGGTTCTTTCAGCATATATGATGGTGCGAGAGGAGACAAGAATTGTACCAAGGAACCAGCAGACACCTCCTGCTTCAGAATATCTGACATCAACTTGAGCAATTCTTCTGGCCTCACAGTACTCTGAAGTTTACTTTTGATCAATTCGTTAACCATCTTTAGTTTACTGAGACTCTCAACCTGGATTAGAGATTTATGTAAGGTACCACGTATAGTTTGGATCGATGTCGCTATCAGCGCCCCGATAAGGAAGATGTAGCTCTTTCTATCATAACATTAACCTTGGCATAGTGCAAGTGTTAATGATAATACTTAATCAATTTATCTCCCGAGTATGATAGAAAAAGTCATCGATACCTATCGAGATACCGATACGGCTATAGAACCAAACTAAACGTCATGCCTAGAGAAAAGTTAGACAAGAAATACATTATTTTCTTCCCAAGCCAGGCAGATTTGGTGGGGTCAAAACAGTTTCATTCCTTGGAATATTGAGATAATAATAATTAGGCTTTAAGTATATCTTTAGCATATATTATTAAATTGTATCGGTTTCGTCATGTATGAGGACTGCCGACAATACATACTTGTGCTTTGACTTCAAACACATTTTCCATTTGAATCATTCTTGATAGGCCAAACTAATAATGTAATAATACAGCCTCAGCGGCAGTTGAGATTTTATTTCCAAGCTATGTTGGAAATATCCTTCTTTTCCTTGATCTTAATCTTCAAATCTGATTCTACATTGTCTTTATGAAGAGGCCAACATTCTTTTACAGTCTTTTTAGCCAGCTTCGAACATTTCTGTTGAGCCTGGTCCCATGAGGACCAAAGTGTGTCTCCACACGGAGCGATAGTTCGAACAATCAAATGATCACATAATAAAACGGTATAATATAAGTAACATTTTGCAGCAAAAAATTCGAAATCATTTTGGATAGTTTAGGATATGTTTTAAACATGAATTTTAACTACGGTATTCTAAAACTTTATATTCATGCAAAAGCAAAACAAAACATTCCGAACAAGTCGTGTGTAAACATGACGAACCTGCTTAGAGAGAATCTTCATGTGGGCTATGTTGCATCTACAGTACGCCTCGAGAAGTAGTCCAAATCGAGTAGATATGGCTTGGTTGTGCATCTCAGCTCTAGATACATAGGGTAAATGAAACTTGCAATTAGGTCTTTGTTTTATCCAGAAGATAACTGTGATTGTCAGATTCAGTATCGCGTATACATAGAAGTACATCCACACACCTAAAATACACATTTACACGAATGAAACAATCCTCCAAAACCAACCCACACACACCCCTACAACTACACACCCCACTAAAAACACGCTCCACCCCTCCCTCACATACGCACCCTACACACTCCACTTTTTGCCTTATGACTGACAGCTTTAGCAAAAGTAAAGTGTTATAATCCATTATACGAACCTAAGATGCCAGAAGAAAGAGTGACCAATTCTTTGGTTCTGAAGTGCTCTTCGTAGAAGAAATTGTCCCAAATCACAATCAAAATGAGTTTCGTATTTCAGTGCCTGGACCAGCTGCAGCAGATACTGCGACAGATCATTGTCCCTATATATCGAGTATTTATATAAGATAACAAGGATTTCTTATTAAATGGATTGACACTTAGTAGATCAAAGGCCAAACGAAAGAGTTTAAAAACTCTTTTGTTTGGTCTTTGTTCAGATATTTTAGAATAAGGATGCGCTAATATATACACGACCGGGTCACAGTGTGGTTTGGTGGAGTGGACATGGGACCAGGAACATGTAGTTATCCTGTAATGACTATTGACAGTGGCGTACCGTGGCGCCCCCAACGCTGTACTTTCATCCAAAAGAATGCTCAGGTCTAGTTACATGCGATATAGCGAACCATGTTGATGTCTTTTGTTTGATAACAATTAGAACCTATATCTGAATATATTTCTCCCCGTTGGAAGATTCGGTCATTTCATATATAGCAATTCAACGAAATGCCAGCTTCTGAAAACACACGCAATTTGGTTAAAAACGAGTATGTGTTTAGATAAGTTCGCGTACCTGAAATATTCCACCAGATAAGTTGAAGGTCGTTAAGGGGAAGCACTACAAATATCAATTCTACCAAATAACCTGCCTGGGAGGTTAGACAAAATTTTACTTTTTCATGGCGTTTCGAGACAATTTTGTGGTTCCATCACATTGCCAAAATAGTAAGACCATTTCTTTAAATTGAATGTATGAATTGATGAATTCTATAAAATTCATACATATCAACGAATGCAGGCTTGAAATTGAACACATTCCTTACGTAAGATTTTCTAGACACATAACCGCATATTTCCTGACAGCCATGTCTGCATATTTGTAATCCAAGAGCTCCATAGCTTCCTCTGGTTTCAACTCGGGCCAATTTTGTAGTAAGGCCTGCATCTGTAATGAAACATGACATTATGACGAGTTTAGAGCTGTATTTATACCACGAAGGATACATTTTATTTGAGTTAAAGCCTTAATGCTAAACGACTGACTTTTAAACAAAACATGTTATTAGCGAGACTCGACTCACACATACCATTGGGTAGATTTGTCTATTCCAGTTGAAATCCATACAACCCCTATGGAAGACATCGTAATCTCCCACAAAGGGGTGTATATTTCAAATAGAGTTCCACATTCAGGGAATTCCATTTGAAATTCGCACCCCTGGGCCCTGCGCAAGAAATTAAGGACAAGAGATCATGTATTTCAACTGGAATAGCTCATTGTGCCATGAATGAAAAAATAGTGTTCCTCCATAATAGGAACATGGGAACAGAATGGTATCAATCATTAATTCACATCACTAGGACCACGCATTATTTCCTTAAAACAAAAGCTTTTAAAGTGATATAGTTGCAACTTTGATATCTGGTACAGTGACATATGACATACAAAACAACAGGTTAATTTCAATAACAAAATAATATCATATACCTGTGCCACATACAAGCTATTATCCCATTGTACACATTGAAGTAGCCGTGGAAGAGATTGGGGAATACGTTCTCGAAGGTCCTGTCTAGCATTCCATAGCTGTTCTTTTTCATTTTCATCCAAGTCCTCAAGAGGATCCTTTTCTACTATCTTTCGCAATTCCTTCAACATACCTTCATGCTATGATTTTTAAAAAAAGAAGAGTAGGTAACTTGTGTAATTTACATTTAGGTATAGAGTTCAGAGTATGGCTAAAGGAAAGATCTCTAGGCTTTTCCGTAGTAAATTAAGGACTTTCAAAAATAAGTTGCCCTTACTGGCTCGAAATACCGGGACAAAATTGAATATAATATGCGATGTGCATCTTCCGTTCGGCCTGTATCAGCCCAAATTAAGTTCATTTTGGTCCATTTTAGCATTAAAATATAAGAAACATTTGCGCGCGCATTTGTCCCGGTAAAGCCAGTGAGGAGGACGAATTTACAATGTCGGCCGGTATATGCTACACTGCGTAAATGGAAAATCAGTTACGTTGACTGGTCACCTTGCAAGATGTAGCAGAATCTACTAGACCAATTCTAACAAGAAGTTTTTACGTTATGAACCGCATTCATATCTGATCACTTACATCTTTGTACACAGGTGGATCCGATTCTTCGTAGCCTTGCGCAGCTTTAGCTTTCTCGACGATCTGATCAGAAGAAGGGTATGCAATGATGGCCCCAGCATATACGCCAAAAGAGATTTCGATTGTTGTAGTATCTAGTCTGCTTGGATTAGACTCAACTGTACCCAGAGGATTCAGATCTGAGTCCTCATATGCAGGCCACATGCGAAGGGTATGCTTGCCTGATTGAAGTTGGTTCTTGTAGTTAAAAAACGTCGTGTTAACCCAAGCTAAAGGTACAGGCTAAAAATACGCAAATTATTGTCAACAACTCAAGTAAGTGTAAGTAGTTGGGTTTTTTTTTTACGAATTGTACTTTTAAGACTAGGGGAGGGATACAAAGCTTCCGAGATCAAATCGTAGCTGGTGACCAATAATTTTTAGGTCGTGTATTGTCTTATCACTGTGCCATAATCCATATAAACAGGGCTCGCGCATTGGACAAATTAATGTAGGGTCATGGTGCAAAAAACATGAAATGGATTCGCGAGTCTTTAAATATCTTTCCTCAATTGTAGGACCTCATAATTACAACATATCTCCCCAGTATATCTCGGTGGTTGGAGCACTTGTAATCAGTTCTATGAAATGTTACTATGAGCACTTGGGCTCATTCAACAGACCTGTTTAATCACATTTGCATGAGAATTTACCACTCGGGATACGAAAAGAGCAAGAGAGACTTTTGACATGCTGCTGAATATTAGGCCACTATACTTACTTTCTTTGCCTGTCGTTTGGTTGATTCGCCTATTAACAAGCAAAGTCGGGCCATTCTAGGCAGATCCCTAACCTATACAAGTAACGAGATTAAGTGCTATGTATCAGATTAATTAAAATGTTTGTTATTAATTAAAATAATTATCAAGCTGTAAGTATTTTGGAAATTCATTACGGAAACTGTGTCATTTGGCGGGATAAGCAGTGGACCCATTCATCCGTGATCAAGCCATTAGACAAGATGGCGAAAGCTCAGTTCGGTGATACTAACAAAATTAACCAGTCAATGATCTCAAAACCCCACCAAATGAATCTCTTTGCTGTAGATACTACCTTTTTTAGGCATGTACTCACCGATATAGCAGCCTGGAAGCCTTCGTTCCATTCTGGATTATTCCCATGTGCTTCTTTCGTTGATGTGAAACATTCACCAAGTTGTTCACCTCCATGAAATATACCAGCTCGGACTCGCACAAATGCCTAGAACAAAAATCGATACCTTTGTTAGTGTCATAGATGTGATATATATACTTAGCCTGCTAATGGTTAAGCCGAAGGCCTATATCAAAGACAAAATAAGATATTTTACATGAATCTGTAATTTCTCTACTTTACTAGAGAAATTAGCTGCATGTTTTTGAATGGGGTTTCATACACAATTTAAATCGTTAATGTATCTTGGTGTATTGGGAATGTATACCAATTCAATTCTTATCTGAGAAACACCCTCATATCTATACAAAGCACACTCGGGACCGATTCCCATGAAGGAATATGCCATGTTTGACCCCCTTGGCTATGTATACGTATATCAGGGGCCCGGTGGCGCAGCGGTGCAGGCTCTGCCTTGTATTCGGTGGATTGCGAGTTCGAGCCCCGGTGGTGCCACCGTGTTGTGCTCTTGGGCAAGGCGCTTTACCTTACTTGCCTCTCTCTACCCAGGGGTGATACTGGGAGCTGTTAAGAATATTGCCCGGGAATATTGTCCATTGGGCGCCGCGCAAAGGTATGAGCATGCCTTGGGCATTGTATGGCAGCTGATATATTTTAACGACAGCGGAATAAATATTAAGCGCTTTGGTACATAAGAAAGGCGCTAAATAAATACCAACATTTATTTTTTTTAAACATTTATTAATATCAAGCGCTTGATATGTTACTTTAAAGTGCTATGGTGAACTCATATTTTATAACTCACATTGCTAGTGCTTTCAACATTGACATTCCAAGCACGATGAATAGTCACATGAACTTTGTCAGCTATATTCCAGCTAAGCTGAGTGCGAGATGGTTTGGTCATACGGTCTGGTACTGGTGGCGGTCCGTCATCTTTTTTCAATACCGTGGAGAGAAGAGGATCCATCAGAAGTTCCTTAACCTGGAGACTTGTCTTGTGTACAATCACAAGTTCTGGACTTTGATCGCTGCCACGTTTGGTGATCGTTTTTCTAACGTACTAATTACAATTTGAAGAGTAATGTTAGATGTTAGTAACCTGTGTGATTTTTCTTTATTTGTCTGCTACTGGTATAATTGAAAGGAATATGGCTCGATTGGTAGGCTTATCATCCCCAATTTGTCACTATCGAATTGGACATTTTGGTATCAGTGGAAAGCCTGTATCTCAATCATTGCTTCTTTGAATATTACGTCTAGAAGATGTTAGATTTTGTACGTCATAATGATTGTGTGTTAAGTGAGTTAACATCCATATTTTTCACACGGCATTCTTAATCACACGTTTGCCTCTCATCAGTAATTAAACATACTCCTTTATGCAGTATGGGAGATTCTGGCGTAATTGCATAGAAAGTGGTTCTCGAACCACAATTCTAACAACTTGTAGCTACCTTTTACTACAATAACACACTAAACCCATACGCCGGTATCATTTATATTTAATTTGTTTTAAATTTGATTAAAAATTTACGTTACCGTGTATTCAAATAAATGCCGGTTCCCAAGAAGGTATTCCAGCTTGCCACGAATCTTCAACACAAAGTCGTCCTCTTTCACGTCAATTGATGTTGGGACCTTTTGGATGGCCTTCTTGATAAGATCAGTCGGATACTCCATTGGGTCTACAGTTATCACTGACATTTTGGACTGTATTGTAAAACAGAATAAGCAACAAAAACTCACAATACACACCACGTGTATCGAGAACTTGTGGATAAGATGCTCATTGGGAGTAACATCCTCTACATGACCTCTATTCACACCAAAAAAACCGACACAACTTGTATTTAAGGACCTCCAATGATTTTAAAGACACAATAAGAAAGATATGGAAATCATATTAAATGGTTTCATAAAGATAGCTGGGCAATATACACACACAACAAGATGCCATAGACCGAGTGACAAATAAAACGCTAATGAGCTGTGACATCATCACCCAATTTACATCTCGCCGTCCAGAGCCAATACAATTGGACATGACATGTCATTTATACACAAATACGATTGAATACGGTGTATCGGGAACTAACCTTTTGTTATGCTAATTAGCCTTCCCAATGTTACATGTACGTGTTGAAGGCCACACCAGGCGGCTGACACTGAAAAATTTGCATGGAAAAATGACCCGTCTCCTCCGCAGCCAATTTGGTTCCGCTCCATCGAAATCAAGCCGGTCACGGAGGAGACTACCCTCCTTTGTGTTTGTTCATTTGTGTATGGAGAGCCCTTTTGGAGTCCGGAATGACTTAGGCTACGCTCTCAGCTAGAGTCCGACGCTGCATTGCACTAGAAATACCTTTTCTGTGAAATCGCTATAGAGCCAACCGGGAGCACGTATTCGTTTTGAAAATATAGCGTTAAAATTAGTATCACCCTTGTGGCCACCGTGCAGTGGAAAACCTTAATTCTTTCATTAAAAGGAAATGAAAATTAAAAAAAACCACGGATCTACTTGTGCCCCAATAAAATTGGCACAGCAATTTGTCTCAAATATGAATGAATTTTAAGAAACATACGGGGTATGATGAACATTGACCTGACGCCATGATAGTAGGATCTATTAGTCGTTTTATATACAATGTATACAATGTATATACCGTATTGTCATAATACCAATATTTGTCATTATATATAATGAGTAATATCTAGCAACGTAAATGTGCAGTTCATATGCACAAACGAATACTGATCTTTATGATATTCAGGTTTTTGTACATCACATATAACATGTCACATAGGAGGTCATACGTGTTGACCTTCATCTATTGTATTTGTTCATCTGTGTATGGAGAGGATTAGCGCCATTAAACGCCATTATAACGCCATCAGTATTAGGGCGTAGTTCAGTGAACTCACCGGATTGCTATTCCAAGTACTTTGATAATACAGATAATATGTATTAATGGGTCGAGGCGATTGCATTGAAAAACCTAATAAATTATTCATAACAGTTACGTAATCAATCGATAGTGCGGACACTTTTATTTGCAAACCACCAAAATTCGTGATCTTTTAGCGTTGGAAAAGAAACCACGTGAATAGAGTGCCCTCTCAAGAATATCAACTCTCTGGCCACACTCTCCATATCTTAATAAAACATCTAAAGAAAAGATAGCTGTTTTCCGTGTTTCTAGCGCACTTGTGTATATTAATATTTGTGTAATGAGCATCATTGGCCTGTTTGCCAAATAGTTGTGTTCGACCAATATTTATGAATATTGCATGGTACATGAAGGGAAAATACCCGGATGGTGTCCAAATTTGGCTCGAATATACCTTATGGTCGATGCTATCGGGTGAGTTTGAAAATGAATAAACTGTAGTATGAATTGAAGCAATGGCATTATCGGGCGTTGATTCACTACGAAACAGTGAAATACTTGGTTGAAATTGCATCGGTACCTGAGTCGGTTTTCTAAGTTTTCTAAGGTTTTTTTGCATGAAATATGAAGATAACATATTCAAATCCATATTAATTGTGATATTTTGGCCTAAATACATTTGTTTAGCAAGATACGGCTTTCGAAGGGAGTGGATACGCGCAGTTGGCCTATACCCTTGAGTGTGTGATTTTTACGTAGTCAATTCACCACACACGAGTGAATGGGAGATGTCCTCTAACTTTTTCTAATGGGAGACGAAAAACAATGATGATTTGAAAATAGTCGTTGGCAATAGGCCGGTTGAAGTCAATAATCATTTGGTACCAGCAACAAGTTATAAAATCTTTTTACCGTGACATCATCAGCAAATTGGATTTTAAATGATATTGGTTGTCGATCATCAATCTTCTTCTTTAGATGGTCTGGTAAGGTCATGGAAGATTCGAGCTGAGGTGGGAACAAAAACATAGCTTTCTTCTCCCAATCCCACTGAATTCGACGTTTTTGAAGTAAACCACTTTGGTGCTGCATCTTAGAACGGAAATCGTCTATTTCTTCATTTTTCATCATATCGAATTCATGAAGACCTATCATCAGAAGGAGGTGTAAAGTAAGTATGGGCGGGTTTTTTTCTAGTAAATTTGCTGAATTTACGGTCCGTACATGTACATGATTGTATAGGTAATACATCCATACAAGTCCGTATTGAGTTCGAATTTATTTATTCTTTAGTAAACTTTGTCTATGGTGGAACATAGCCATTGCTATCTTCATATTTTAGAAAATATCGAAATGATGTCAAGATGTGGTTTAAACCAAAACGTAACCCTAGGCGTTATTTAATATCTTATATTATCAATTACGCTCATTATTGTCTCACTAGATATTTTTGCTACCCACTCATATGCATTGTGTTACCTTTATCTATGAGATGGCTAATGTTTCGACTGAGTACCTTATCTTCCACATCACCAGCCTTTAATATGAGTCTCAGATCAGCAGAGAATGGTTGCACATCACACAGTCTACGCTTCTCATCCAGGAGTTCCTCTTGTTCAGCATTCTGATTTATACATTGGAACACGTAATAATTGATATCTAGAAGTTGGTTGAACATGGGAAATCTTTTGGCTTGTTTCCAGACTTCCTGAAATACAAATAAACGATGTTAAAAGATATCTGTCTATCGTTCCAAATGGAATAGAATAATATGATTCACTAACAGAGCATAATTTGTCATCAAAAATAAAATAT
Source organism: Amphiura filiformis (assembly GCF_039555335.1). Classification (NCBI taxonomy): domain Eukaryota; kingdom Metazoa; phylum Echinodermata; class Ophiuroidea; order Amphilepidida; family Amphiuridae; genus Amphiura; species Amphiura filiformis. The sequence continues at coordinate 60,258,872 of NC_092636.1, forward strand.
TGAAGACACATTTTTAAGATTATACCATTTCGCAACCTTTATAGCAATAACATGCGGCAAAATCCTCCGTACCTGCCTGTGAATGCATCCCATACATCTAGTTACGTCGGCGAAAAATAGAGACTTCCAATAGGGTCTCAAATTGTAAGTAGAATATGGCATGTTTTATAAGGTGAGGTATAACGTAATGGAGTTACGTAAAGATCAATACAATGTGTCACAGATATTACATTTTTCTTAAGTGATTACAATTTTGGTAAGGCCTGGGTGCTTAATCTCGCCGATTAAGTCTGCGGCGTGCCCGCAACCCAAGACGCAGACCCAAGCCGATGCGCCTATGCTGAGAAATAAAATACTGTTGCGATATGCACTAACAAAATGTGTGTCTGCTCGATGAAAAGTCATGTTCAGTCACCCGTTCATCGGCTTGATCGGCCCAACTCCTACATTTCTCGCAACCGGCTTATAACACTTGACAACAATACCCTAACAAATTAGTGTCCTTGAGTGCGTTGATGAATGAGGCCAATGTTTACTTAATAACATTAACTCGATCTCTGCTGCAAACCCAACATTTTACACATTTTAAAATTATGTGCATACTTTACTCCTGTGGTAGGTTAGTCAAAATGGCTGTAGTTTGAAGCAAATGCTATTTACCATGATGACGTTTGCATGATAACATATTGAAAGTAATTTGTTCAAGAAACTGATATGATGCGCTTAAAAGAATACTGATGAATTTCTAATAATTTTATTTAAAACATCTGTACTTTCTTAATGCATCATGTCCATTACGCCAACAGATATTTCGGTTTAACTAACTTATGGCTATTAATTAAGAGAGTGGTAGGACGTCATTTGACCCAAAATGGTAAATTTGGTAGGAAAGCACGCTTTCTTATTTCATCAAATGAAGTTGTCAGATACTAGCAATGGTTAAAATTCATGTATTATTGCAAATAATCAGTGATAATGTATGATGTCAAGAACCTTTTACGGGGAATATATATGCCAAATAATTATATCCTATATATAATTTATATAAAACAATGGTGAAACCGATAAAAAAAGAGAGAGAAAAAAAGAAAACCTATGAACTCTTTAAAGCAGAACCAATGTGCTTTATACCATTTCTATGCTTGGATGATATCATTATGACCTTCGATGTATATTCTTTGCCGGATTATATCGACTGATCCGCAAATTGCTCACGGTGAGTAAACTCAAATAAGTACTACAATAAACATTAATATAAAGGTTTTGAGTAATGAATGGCAAACCGCAGAGCAAGAAGATGGCAAGATGTTGCGAACTCGATGCCCATAACTGCTCGCGAATTCGCAACCAGGTATATGGCTACACTATATTAATTCATCGGCGTGCTGCGGCTTGAAATTGCAAGACGCAGTAGAGCCATCGAAATGCTGCGAGACGACGCAGAGGTAATCGGCGAGATTAAGCACCGGGTCCTAATCCCGCCCTGAATAAATCTGGCTTTAGAAACTAAGGTCCGTATGCACAAAACAAGTTAGACCAGGTCTAAATTTAGATATGGTCTAACTATGGAGATTATTCATACGGAGAAGGACTGTTTGGTATTTACATTGCTTATTCTATATTACCGTATATCCTGTTAGTGCAAATAAATGCAGCTTAATATAATATGGCTGCAGTGAACTTTGCTAGGAATAAAGGCGGAAAAGAAAGTCCCTAAGTTTAACCTCCATTGTTAGACTATGTGCATACGGACCAAATAGTCTGATTGAAAATACGTAAACCGTTTTTAAGTAATCCCATTTAAAATACTATAGTGTAAGATCGACATCTAAATACTTTCACATTAATCATCCGATGTATAATCACTATTCGCCTATTGCACGGTTCCGCCATATGCGAGGAGAGCCTCGAACTGGCAATAGGCATGGAAGGAAGTATTACGTAACTTTACGCAATGTTATATGACTGGTTCAATTCCCATTCAAACATGCTGCCAGATCGAGACTCTCCTTGCATATGGCGGAACCGTGCAATGGGTGCATAGTGATTATAACTTGCCAAAGTTGCCTCATGGTAAAGAGCTGTGGTAACTATTTTTACTATACCTCATAAATATTTATAAGGTAATCTGGACATCTTATTGGTTAATAACGCCAGCGTCCGAGTACGGTATTTTGACTACTTCCCCACAATTACTCGCACGCGGGGAAGTAGTAAAACGTCCACACCCCTACTACCACACGGTGTCTCGACCCGCGCGTCACCGTTCCTTCAGACGTATCACTATGTTAACACGCATTATGCGTTTATTGTGGAAATGAAATGGTGTCTGCCGAAATTACCGATGGATAATTACACGCGAATTTGACGTTTTACGAAACAAAATGTTATTTTTTGGAGTATTATTTGAGAAATTAGAAAAATATAAATCTAAATTGATTGAAAAGAAATCCTCAAATAAAATCAGGTAAGCAAAATATAAAGTTTATTTACCATGCCGGTCGGCACACTGACCGGTACCTCATAATATTTATGAGGTATAGTAAAACAAATATTATAGTACAACATGCTTCATTTCGGGGAAGTATTCAAAACTACTGGTCCCTCGGTGTTGGATCAATACTTTGGTTGGATGATTTGACGCGTCGGGAAGGTCAAATCATCCAACACCTCGGGACCAGTAGTTTTGACTACTTCCCCTCAAAACATTTTGTATTTGTGTAATCTTACATGTATCTTGTATGGTGTTGTATGGTCGATAGAACCGTTGAGAATCGGTTTCGATTCATCGTAGAGACAGATGTGAGCACGAATGGTAGTTCCGTAACTTCGTCTTCGATTTTCCCTCTCTACGCACCTCAAATTTCATCTCTTCACATAATCCTGCCCATCCTCATCTTTTTTGAGGGGGGTGGGCATGAAGGCAAAGTGGTTTTTATTATTATTATTTTTTCGGGGGGGCCAAGACTGGCGGAAACATTTTCCAATAGAAATACATGCAAACAAAGGGGCGTTTTGTGTAGTCCTGTGATGTGAATTAGTGACCTACCGTCTTGATATTTGTGATTGTTGCCTCTCGGTTACATTTTAACAGAATAAAGATCCCCGTTGGTAGCAGACATCCAACTTGAACTTCTTTCTTCAAATCGTCATCTCCTTCCCATATATTGGGCATAAACGGAACTACTCCCGGTGGCATAGTGATGTTCCAATCCTACTACGATATTGAAATGTATTTCACACAATACAGAATAGGATGATGCAATGTTTGTTACATTCGAAAGTAGGTCATTGACGATCTAATCACGAACATGAAAACATTTAGCTGCCTGTAACAACGCCCCGCACAAGGTCCAACAGAAGTAGCAGTCTTTTCTGTCCGCTATGGGTGGAGTGAAACAGATAAATAAAACATTAGGGGTAGTGCAATAATTATGAATACCCCCGGTCTGGTGAATTATAGGGGGGCAAAGATTTCTTGGCAGACCAAAAGTGGGGGAAAGCATTTTTGGCAGGTCGAAAGGGGGGGTCAAGCGATTTTTGGCACATATATTTTGGGCACCATTTCTATATTACGCCCTAAAAAGGTGTAGGAAACGTTAGGAACACATTTATATATGCAAAATGTCCTGCTCGCTGCGCTCGCATTATATGATAAGACAATTTTAGGTTTTAAATTCGGGTTCCCAAAAATCCTGCATGGGGGGGCAAATAATTTTTGGCACTTCAAAGGGGGGTAAAGAGTTTTGGCACGGCCAAAGGGCGGGCAAAGAGTTTTGGCACGGCCAAGGGGGGGGCAAGCGATTTTTGGCAGACCATTTTGAAAATTCACCACCCCGGGGGTACACATAATTATTGCACAGCCCCTTAGAAGGAGGGATCGTGACACTCCCGAGGAAATTATCAGCCAGCCCCTTGTGTTGTTGTAATCACTGCCTTTTACTTTTGAATTGGTATTTTAGATAGCATTGGTACCAGCTTTCTACCTTGCTGTATACCATGGTACCCTCTGAATAGAAAATAGTAAAAATGAGTCAATAGCTTAATATCGACTTAAAGCCATATTATAACATTTGCTGAGGAGGACGCCCTCACTGAATTTTTCAAATTCTTTTTACACGATTAAATTGTACTTTATTAAACCAATATACCCTGCAAAAATCAAGACTCTAGGTGCTGTAGTTTTGTCAAAATCCGAGATTTTGAATAAAACGCCGGAATCCGCGCTTTATTATTACGCACACACGATGTTCATAACACACAGTACGTACACGGCATGCGGGACGGTGATATACACAACAAAAGGTCGTACTATAACATGACCGAAGGAGTGGTACGTATTGGCGCTGGTAGTAAATTCCAATTTGTTCGTAGTTGTTCGGCTCAAAAATAAAAGGGGATATATCTGACAGTAAAAGCTAACATTTTATGGCAAAGAAATGCTAATCTATTTTGTTTGAAAATGTTATAATATGGCTTTAATGTTTACTAAATTTGAATACAATTTAATCAACACTGAGTTCTATTCACTCATTTTGTTGCTCTGTTCCCTTTTCACTCAACATTAGGAAATTTTGTATTTGCAGTGATAGATAGCTCATATTTAAAATAAGTTTATTTATTTCTTGTTAGTATGGTACTCATGGCATTCTAGTTTCTTTTCAATATTAATGGCAAAATACATGTATTACGATATGTACAGTAATCAAAACTTCTTTTTACGGTAGTTTAAAATATGACAAATACATCTTTATCATTTGTTATAAACCTTTCCAACTGTATTACAGAACAGATACCTAAATAATCAGTGTCTAGACTTAACGTGTATCCGTAACATGTTTACAAGAAAAACTTTTTAAAAAAAAGACAATCTCAACGACAAAATTACACATGTATTTCTACTAAATAATTTATATATGCTGAATTGCTTAGCAATGTATTGTTTTACTTACAATATAGAACTTACTTTGACCAGGAAGTTAAAACCACATAAACATACGATGGTATGTACCTATCAGTTGCCGCAATACTCAGACCTATTACAGAAAATGAGTGGTATAGCTACCTTTGGAATTAGTGCCGGCATGATAACCGTGAACAATTGTTCCGCTGTTCCATCCGGTCCATTGCTAGAATGAACTCTGCACTACAAATTTGGTTGTGATTGATTAAATTAAATTTGATAACGGCTGTAATTAAAGCTGGATTTATACTCGATCGCGTTTGCAGAGAAGTGATTCGCACGCGTGCTCAGTATATGCTCAGTGTATAGACTGCGCATTGTTTTTGGCATATTGAGCTAAGGTAAAAGTAAAGGTAAAGAGACTATCCTGTATAAATAGTGATTGGAGTGCCCTTCTCTCTTTCATTGGCGATTGGGCCAGACTCCTCCATGTAATGTTGCTATATGGGGATCGTTACGCTACGCCTCCTCCACAGCGAGTCTGTTACCTTCCCAGCATTTAAGAATGCCGGTACCCATTTAAACACCCGGTGGAGAGGAGTAATCGAGATAAAGTGCCTTACTACTCAAGGGCACAACACGATGGCGTCGCCGGGGCTCGAACCCGCAACCTTCCGATTATGAGTCGGAGCCCGTTCCGTTCGGCCTGAGCTACGTAAGCTAATATTTATTTAAATTTAATGAAAATGAAGACTGAAAAGATCGTTAAATATCTATTTAAAATGCAATAGAACATCACTAACGATTACTATTTTGTTTTTATGGTAAATCTAATCTTTTAATTGTTTGAAATAAACTTTGGGTCCTATAAGTAGGCATGTCCACTAAAAATTGAAGTACATTTAAATTGATTCAGACCTAACTTATTGGCTTGGAATTGACGAAAGAAACATTTTGGCGCTTAAATAATCTTAATCGGACGTTTCATTCCAGAGATATGGCCTTTCGAATGTCACGGTTTTATATAGGGCTGCTAGAACATGTTAAAAAGTTAAAGTCCAAAAAGGAATACTAACAGAAAGTGCAACTTTAAGGTACTTTTTCTTAATGTATTTATTAACTAGCGTTATCTGGAACATTATATTTGCTTATAACAACATGAAAATAAGATCATCCTGAAAATTTAATCAATTTTGTTGACATACAACAAAAAATATAAGACCTCAAAACCCATGGTTTGTTTGGTGAAACCTCAAGCATGATCATAGATGGCCGCCATGGAAAATATCTCCATAGAGGAGATGAACAATAAGTGCATTATTTCAAATGAATAGCGGTAGTCTTAAACATTGTTCAATCTTTTAAGGTCAGCACATTTTATCTTCAAAAATTATTATATTTCATCATGGCATAAGTTTGGTAACATTAATCACTACCAATTTTGAGAAATTTGCTCCAACTCAAAGGTTATCTTTACTACATTGAGCAATACACTGTGTGTGCATGTGCCCACTATGGTTTCCGAGAGTGTGTGGTTCCCAGTAGTTTCTCTCCCTATGGATATAGGTACACGGTCTGTAACACAGACTAGGTAGTGAGTAGTGCACGGGGAAGTAAAAGATTTGAGATGGGCCGCGGTAGGCTTAAACATTCTTAAATTTCTTAACATCCTGCACATTTTGTCTTCAAAAATAGTTAAATTTTATGAGTATGTAAGTTTGCTTGTCTGATTCACTCCAAATTCGGAGATAATTGCGTTTGAACACCTGATGCACGGAATGGTGTCACTTCAACCTGTTGTAGTTCTCATCTCATTAAATTTTTCATTAAAAAAGTTGATCTCTTCATGAAGGAAGGTCCTCTCTATTTACTGACCAAACAGGAAAAAGTTTGGTTAATGTTTTCTGGTGGAATCAGGAATTTCTTGAAACACCCTGATATAGGCCCACATTTGGATCAAAACAAGTATGTGCGCCATTTAACAGGCCTGGGATTTCTTGTATCGATCACTTTCTCCATAGACAATACGTGTGTGAGTGCACGCACACAGTAAATGAAAAATCGTTCTAGTGGAAACTGTATTAACAGTGGTCATCCCTACTATAAGGAATTTTTGTGCAAAGAGGAAATAACCATCTCCTCTTCACGTCAAGAACAATGGTAGAGTTTACATTGCATGCACGCCTGCAAGCCGATTCGGTCCCAACCACCGAAGTAAAATCGATACTTGTATTATCCACCAGTACCACCACCGCCACCAGTACAAGTACCAACACTACTAACACAACCAAAACACGCACCACAACCATGCACCACACCAAACCAACACACCCCACCTCACAAATGTCGTCGTTTTCTGTCACTTTCAGCCTCTATAAGTTATGACATAGAATATTTTAAGTTATCAGAATATCTTTTACAGGAAGTGACAGAAAAATCATATATTCATTAATTTCTCAAAATGTAAAAATCTCAGTTTAATAAAAAACGGTTTAAATGAAAGCCATTATTGGGGTCCTAATTATCGAATCATTATAATGGGCCTGGCACCAATGCAAGCATTTGTTTTGGAGTCCCAAGTTCATAGTCAAATACCGTCACGCTGTTTTTTACAAATCGCCTGGAATTGCATATTTAGGTTTCAGCGATTGCTGAAATAAAAATTCCTTTAAAAGGAATAGGGCGGGCAAATGAAAAATTGTCAAGAGAAATGAAAGAATGAGTAAGTCAAGTTCACAATTAAAAACAGGGAAAATATGACACAACATCGATTTCCAATGGGGGATTAACACAAAACGTATAAACAAAGTTAAAAGAGTTTTTAACTATATACGTTTATACGTTTGTTATTCCCCCATTGGAGGTTGTGTCATATTTTCCTTGATTTTAATCTTATCTATTGCTTATCCTTTGTTCTCTGCTGGTCAGTTGGAACAGATTTTTCCTGTTTGTATATTAACCCTTCACATCATAACAGAAGACGTTTTATGTTAACATTTTATATAAAACATTGTTATAAAACTTTTGTAGATAATAGTTATTTAAAACATTTTCGTAATCATACGTAGAGTTTTTTTTTATCATCAGATAGAAAGACTTCTGCTCATCTTCTCTGGTGAGACAACAGGGCTGGGGTATCTTTCCATATCAAAGTTTAAAAATCTGTCATATCAATTTCCTCAATATGTTATGAGGGGAAAAGTTTGATTTTACAATATTTCGATATTATTTTTTAACTTTGTAACTTTATTATGATTAACATAACTGTATTTCAAAGCGTCAAACTATATCATTATTTTGTCCCAACAAAAATAATCCAGGGAATAAAAGATTCATTCATTATGTTTATTTATTTTATTCAACCTGGGCCATTTCTACTGGTGCACATGCATTCTAATAATTTGTCTATAATACCTTATACAAGCGTCAGCAAGCACTATTTGTCACAAGATTTGAAAAGTAAATAGCCTATGTACACACTGAACACAATGCACATACAAGCTGTATTTAAGTACATGCCGAAGCTATCAGTATAAAATGATATATATGACCTTCACGATGCTATTAATTTAGCCCAAAGATTAGGAAAACTAGCAAAACTGGTGAACTGGTACTGTTCAAATAAAAACATCTGCAAATCTTGCTGCAATTTCCAAATAGTATTTCTATTACTAAAATAATTATTTTTGTTATTTCTTTTAATACAAACACATTACTGCCTATGATGACTTTATCGTATTACTTACATATCAAAATCAAGTAATAATTACAAAACTCGTCGTAAACTATCACCTCTGTGGGTGTTTGGGATATAACCGGCACGAATATTTTCTCAACACTGCGGCATGTGAGAAAGTAGGTCAATAGTCAGAGAATACAGGGCGGGTGCGGCACGCCGCACCCGCCCAAAAAGAGTGGTATGTTTCTGAAAAGCGTTTCCGCTTGGAATGTAGATGCCTATTGTGGAGCTTAACTGTCCGTGATTTTAATTTATAAGCTCTTTCGTCGACATTTGCAACGTCTTTTGCACACCATACGGGTCACACCGTCATCATCCCTATATCTTCGTGTCAAAAATTGCCGTGATAGTACGGCGAATCCTCTCGTTTTTCAATAGCTACGCATGGCGATTTTGTTCGAACATTTGATTGAATGGACTGCACTGCGCCATGATTACGGTGTCCTTCACCGGTCAGTCAAATCCTTTGTTTGGAGCCAATCGATAAAAACATGCAGGGCCTCTACAGACCGTCGTTTCATCTTTTCAGTTTCTGTTTTTGTAAGTCATTGTTATTCTGAAGTGGTAGTCTCCCAGGTGTGACCAATCTTTTATTCTAGCCTTTTGTTAGTTACTGAAAATTTGAAGCTCGTGAATTTCAGTTTTTGTTTTGGTAAGTTGTATTGATTTTTGACATAAAACCTTGAGATGTGCGGTTGGGTGCTAATCTAGACAAAAGAAGAGTCTAAATTTTACAGTCCTAAATTCGCGGTAAATTGTACGGCTTCAATTGACTTGTGTTTGGTGTATATGCACTTACGCCTAGACGTAAGTAGCTCGTAAAAATAGTCTTGCATATATACTAACCATGTTGCCAAGTTATAAGCAAAAGTGTTTCATATTGGCGATGAAACGAGCGTCTAAAATAGTCAAATATCTCCCAATGAGGCGCGTACAAGTGGTGATTTGGTAATCATGTTTTATATTGAAATGCAATACAAAAGAATTGCATTGGAGCAAAGATAATGTATTCTATTCATTCGTACCAATGGCAAGCTAATCTGATAATTGGTTGGGCCTATATGCAAGACTCAGGTTTATTTTAAATGTTTATTTTTGCAGAGCTTATTTTCAGTCATGGATCATACTGATAAATTTCGCAAGGGAGGGGGAGGGAGGGAGGGAGGGAGATACTTGAGACTGAACAAGTGAGAGTGGGAGGGGGTGAGGAAGAAAGAGAGGAGAGGGAGAGACAGAAAGACTAGAAAGAGAAGAACTCGAGAGGAGAGAGTAGGGACCGGGAAGGGAGTGGGGAGACTGATCATGGGTAGGAGGAAGCAAAATAGGGAGATGGACATTGATACGAGGGAAGGGCAACACTGTGGCCCTGCACAAGTGCATTGGGGTGCGACAGGCTCATAATCGGACCTTTTGTGATTTAAGGGCTTATTTTTAACGTGTTTATAGAAAAACATGGACTTTGTCATTCGGATTGGCATCCATTTTGTCAAATTAATGTAGATCAATTTAAAAATGTCAGACGAGAGGGCGCTAGACCATTAAAAACACCGGTGTTAACACCGGTGTTTCATAACCTTGTCTCTCCCAGCGCACTGAATGGTCTATTGTTCTATTGTGTCTAATTTGAGCGCTGACATATTGGAAAATGTTGCCAATCAATATTCATGAGAGTGTAGATTCAACGTCCAATGTTCGAAATTGGGTGACTTGTGCTTGGCAGGTGTAAAATACATCTGACTGGGCGTTTTATATACGTAACGCATAAAGGCATGACATCATCGAATGGCTGCCTATAGTGCTGTTAGTGTGTGTGTGTGGGGGGGGCTATGTTTAGTTTCTATAATAATTATTATAAGGCCTACATTTATTTGTCATTCCTTTCTTTTCCTTTCTCTGTACATATTCTTTCCTTGCTAAAGTATCACTTCCTCTTCTTATCTCCCTTTCTCCCTTCCCTTCTTCATCCCCTCATACTTTTTGTCCCCTCTCATTCCTATCATTTTCCTTACCTTTCTATTCATTTACTTCTATTTATTTATTTATCTTCATTTCTTCCTCTTTCTCTCTTCCTCCAGCCCCCCCTCTCATTCTTCACGGCCCCTCCTCCACCTCTTCCTCCCCCATCCCCTCCCAAGACCTCTCACAAAAGAGCTGCCACCCCCTTCAGTACGCCACTGTTTATGACATTCTCCTGTCAATTTGTGAAACAACTTTTATATAGGCCTATACCAGTATACTTATTATATGTTACATGTATACGTAGCTATTACCATTATACAGTACTATAGACATGCAGACATGGCAGCCTTGATGTGTAATCATTCAGCAAGCGCATTCAATTTATTTAAGGCATGGGAACATTAAAGTAGCGTTCTCCGAAAAGTTTTTCGATAAATTCATTAATTTCTCAAAAAGTAAAAATCTCAGTTTAATAAATAACGGTTAAAATGAAAGCCATTATTGGGGGCCTAATTATCGTATCATTATAATAGGTCTGGCACCAATGCAAGCATTTGTTTCGGTGTCCCAAATTCATAGTAAAATATGCTGACGCTATTTTTTACAAATCGCCTAGAATTGCATATTTAGGTTTCAGCGATTGCTGAAAAAAGACGGGTATATTTCTGAAAAGCGTTTTCGCTTGGAATGTAGATGCCTATTGTGGAGCTTAATGTCCGTGATTTTAATTTATAAGCTCTTTCATTGACAATTTGCAACGTCTTTTGCACACCATGCGGGTCGCCTGCTTGAATCCCGATATTTTAAAAATTATGGTTTTTTTTAACCAAACAACCAGCAAAAAGAGTTCTCTAAACTGTCCTTTAACCGCAGATAACATTAGATCGACTGTGCTGTCGGTAGAATTTTAACGAGAACCAAAAGTGTTCGCCAAAGTCCGGTAAATATGGACTATCGCGGAATATGGCGTTTTAGTAAAAGTTGCATTTTTGCCAGTGCTTTTTCTGTTCTTGCTATGAAGAACATTATGAACTTACCTCAAACGTAGAACATAGTTGGCAAATATATTCCGGTTCGACTATGACTTATTCCAGATCATCGATCTTTGCTATTGGCAAACTTATGAGCATATTTGTATTTTGTAAAATGGCGAAAAAATTGCAAAATTGGGTAACTCCACCAGCCATACTTTAACATCTAGTTAAAACGTGTCATAGGTTAGGTTGTCCTTTCCGATTTTGACAGAATGCCGTAACAAGCGTATTCAGATTCTTTCCTATATTGATTGATTTTAAACAATTGATTCGAACCAACGTCCTTGATCCTACTGTAAAGTGTTCAGAAGTTTTTGGATTTTGATCAATTGTACAACAGCTGTGCTCAGTCTGGCGTATAATAAGCGTCTCTTTGTTATTTACATTAGATAAATGAATGGGAAATAAAGAGAGTTTATTATCGTGAGTTCTATATATGTTTGTTGGTTTAGTTTATCACTATGCACAGCTCCAAGATATAGTATACAGTGGGTTTTATTTTTAATTCATCCCATTATTTTGGCTTCAAATGGACATAAACCATTTTTTACAGTTATTACTGATATAATTTCTTCACTTTTGGTAAACCGAAATAATAAACTATAAAACCATTAACTTATGGAATATATTTCCTATAAGGCGCGTGAAAGTCGATACCGAGTTTATCGTTCCCCGCCCGCGTAACTTTTTGGAGCGTCAAATTTTCAAAAATGCCAAAATAATTCATTATTTCCAAAGTATCAGTGTTTTCAAAAATTTTAGCAATAATATTGGAAACATATATTTTTGTTTGTAAAACATATATTCATAACTTGGAAACAAAACCAGGCTCTTTTCTAACTTTCCTAGTCCTTACCCATATAAAAACATGTTTATAAATCACATGTATGAGTTTGGCTTTAAATCAACACGCATTTTAGGTCAATAATGAAATCTGATGAAATAGTGAAAAATGAAAAAGTCACCTCACCAACCGGGAAAAAAGGGACGATAAACTCGGAATTGACTTTCATGGGCCTAATCTATACTGTCATGTTGGTGCAAAGTAAAGCATTTGAGATTGTTCATCAGGTGGTAAAAGTTGTTCCTGAGAGAATCTTAAGTCCCGTTGCCTTCAAATTTCAAGCCGTAACAGTATCAGAAATGTTGAATGATACCAGGCAGCTGTTAATTGCCTAACCCACCCCCTCCCCCATAAACCCCGGGCCATAAACACAACGCATGCCCCTCACATCCACACACCTCACTCTGCTTTCACTTTGCAATGAACTCCCCATTAAGAACTCAGGAAATCATTTTGTATTCTTACATGTCAAAACTAAGCATAAGCATGCCATATCTTGCTATTCGGGGGGAGCACTTCAATTATATGAGATCTACTAATGAGGCCTACTAATTTCAAAAGACTATTCGGCAACATCATCAGGGATAAATATAATAAAGGTTGTAAATGAAACAATAAAAGCGTCTGAATCAGGATGACGATAAATCCAATGGGAAAAAAGTGTGTGTGTGGGAGGGGAGGGTGGTGGATGACAAACCATGTGTTCTGGGTGATAGCGAAAAGGGGGTCTTAATTTAAGGGTTATTCAGTGATCCCAGCGAAAGTATAAAATGGTAAAACAGATTTAAATTGTATATATAAAATACCTAAAAGTGAAGGATAAATCATTAAAATTGTCATTAGATATTTTAAAACGTTTTGGCGAGAACCGATGAAAAGCAGCAGTATTGATACAGTTGAAGCCCCGCCCGTTCAAATGCATGTAGCTAATTTCTCTACTAAATAGAGAAATTACAGATTCATGTAAAAAATAACTTATTTTATCTTTAATACAGGGCTTAAGGTCCTTCAAATTAAAATCTTAGTTTACTGTTCAAGATTTTCAAAAAGGCACGAGGTAACTTTCAATTATTAATTATTAATTACTTATTATTTTCTTTATTTTGAAATGAGTGGTTACAGCCCAATATGAACAGCACATTTTGGCACTGCGGATTTAACTATTTTGCAATTATGGTTGATATTATGCATTGATGATAATGTATAGTTAGGATGATCAAAGTTTAAAGAAACTAGCAAATAAATGTTATTAAAATGTCATTTAACAGAGAAAATGTCAAATAAAAAGAAAATAATTAAATATTTTGAATTTCTCAATTTTGGATGCGGGAGGGAACAGTAAACTCAAAATCAATTTTGAAGGGCCTAATGTTTGCACATCGAAACTAACAAAGGTGCTGGGCAAGGTGCTAAAATCTAAATTTTGCTGATTCATGGATTTCTACATTCTCCGGATGAAATCACTGAACAGGTTTTTACAGCCCTACATATAGGCCTACTACGCATCAGTCACCTTCATCATATAGATCCTAGAAAATAACGCCACTGAGCTCCCCGGACAAGACAAATTTCAGTACCATTTAAATTGAGAGGTACTTGCCCACTGAAGCATGATTAATAGCTGCTAGTATTGCATAATATTATAAAGCGTTTTCTATCGAATAAAAATAGTCTGATCAGTACTAAAAGCGCAGAGTGATTTAAAAATATTACTATAGTCTGGTCAGTACTAAAAGCGCAGAGTGATTTTATTTATTGCATTTTTAATTAAAAGAACCACTTTTTAGGTAAGTTACACAGCTGAAGTTGTGATAGTATTGAGATACAACAATATCATGGTATAAACAAGAATATGATCCTTTGGTAAAAATTTCTATTGTCTCTACCCTTAAATGAAGCACCTACAGTCAGTTGGGTGAAAACGAACTATACATCAGCTGCTAATGTGTGCCTTTTGTGCTTACGGCTACTCAATCACACCCTTGAGTGTTATGGTAACAAAGGGTACTTTTCGTTCCAGTATTAGCGCTTTCACGCGACTTTCGTTTGATCACTTATTGACAGTAGCCTGCTAGGTAAAGCGTTAATACACTGTCGGGTCAGCTTACCGATTTAATGGCGGAAGCCCTTTGTCCCAAACAAAAGGTACCTTTCGATGAATAGCTTGTCAGATTTCAAATCGGCACAAGTTAACAATGCGTTACATAATCTATTGCCTCTCCATCTTTAATAGCTCCATGGTCTCTCCCGCTTTTATTGACATAGGCATCCCACACCGACATCGCCTGGCTAATAATTATTTGGTGCAGCAGAGACACTAAAATGAATACACGGGATCGATACACGTGAATTGCTATGCACGATTTTGATATCAGACGAAAATCTTCGGATACCGGGTTAGAAAATGATGAATATCTCCCGTAAATGATTGTTTTTTCTCAAGAAACCAGATCTGGTCTCATACACTTGAAAATACGTGTTGAACAGATATGATAGTCGTTAGTTTGCGCTTTGAGAAACGGCCGTGAGTCTTGAACTCAAAATCTGACCAAAATCGCTAATTTTATATTGCGTTGGTCCTGTAAGGAATAGGCCTACAGCGCGCAAGCTATAATCTGCACTCACTACAGTGTAGGCAGTATGACCATTGACCGCAATGTCGTATACAAGCTTACTCACACAGCGAGAAATCAATTACCCCGGCTATTGTCAGTAGCCTTAGTCAGGTCACTTGGCTAATTATATGCGTCTCATAAGGTCGGAATAAAATGACCTTTCGTGGCTGTGGATTCAACCTACCATGGTGATTTCTACCATGGAGATATCGGGGCGATGCCACTGTGCATCCCCTCTATTGAAATAACCTGATTGGTAGGCCTAGGCCTACTTCAAAGTTAACAATGAAGTCAGATTACAGTAAACTTACTGAATCCCCTGCGTTTTCGTATCTGAACAATAGACTTACGGAAACTGAAAAGATAAAAAGATCCAGAGTACTGACTACTCCGGGGAGTACTTCAATGAGATTTACAGCTGTGTAGGGCTACTCATTCAAAACACTATTCGGCAACATCATCAGTGATAAATATAATAAAAGTTGTAAATTTTAAACATTTTGGCAAGAATCGAGGAAAGCAGCAATATTGACAAAGTTGAAGCCTCTTTCAAATGCATGTAGGCCTAACTAATTTCTCTACTAAGTAGAGAAATTGCAGATTCATGTTAAAAAAAACCCTTATTTGTCTTTAATACACGGCTTTTAGCTTAACCACAAGTTTGCACATCAACACTAACAAACTTGCCCGGGAAAGATGCTAAAATCTCCATTTTGCTGATTTTTAACTTCTCCGGATGAAATCACTGGATAGGCTTCTAACAGTCACCTCCATCATACAGGCTGAGTCAAAAAGAAGTAAATTCATGTTTGAGGGGCTGTAACTCTATATCTGCAAGGAATCTGCTAAAAATAAAAATACCACTGGAAGAGCAAATTCTATACGTCTAAATAAAAAAAGAATTGCTGAAATTGCTCACAGCAAACTAAAGTTATACTCGTTTGTATACAACCACCCATTTTTGTAGCTGCACACGGCTAATTGATTTTCATCCATTTCAATCTCGACGAATCAGCAAAGTGCTAAACAGGATTTATTGTTGAAAAGACAACTTTTGCTTTTAATTAATATTCAACAAAGTCCATGACGGTACTATAGTTTGTAGGGATACCAATTCAAGTCTTTACGAACGATCCGGCAGAAGCTTGATTGGGGAATGTTGGGTAAAGGATTGAGCTGATCTTTGGTCTTGCTGTAACGCATTCTAGCAATGTTCACTTGTGATCTAGCAGTTCGTGGTCTGCCTGAAGCTTCCGGCTGTCTGTTCCTTAGTGTCCCGTGCACATTGAGCTCGTTCAGATTCTGATAACCCCTTCGTACATACTGTGTACAATTGTACACATGGACTTCTATTGCTCCCTGTATGCCAGGGGAGCCTATTACCTTACTGCAAAGAAACACCATGTGCACATTTGTGCATTCATGCGCTATCCTCCAGTGCAGAGCGCCCTCGCCTAGCTGAATGTCACTTTTCACAATCTAAGAGGGCATCACCCACTACAGCACGTTGCCAAAAGACTGGTACTTTCCCTTTTTAATTTTATATGAAATAACATTGTGGACAAGCTAAATTATTGTCAGGGGGTTAGTGTAAGACCTGTAGAACACATGGAACACTATTTTTGATAAAATGCTTCAAACATGTGTGGTGTAGAATTTTTTTAAATGGTGTGTACAATTGTACACAGTGTGTCTCACCTTGTAAATATAAGACTAATATATTGTGTTCAGTTGTACACAGTGTGACTAATCTTATCAATATATAGGAGTTATTTAGTATAGTTGGTACATCATTATAAGTAATTTTTAACTCTTTTGTTAATACTTCAATTCAGTTTATAATTTGCTCTGGATACATTTTTTGGCATTAACACTCTGTAGGCCTATTATTTCAGAAATCAAGTTTATTAAGTGTGATGTCTTTCTCGGTCTCTCCAAAGACAAGAACTGTTTATTAGCATTTTATACCAAATTAATGACAGTTAAGAGCCTACAGATACGGACGTATGAAGACAACAGAAAAAAGAAACAGAGGCTTAAAGTTTGTTGTTTCACACATGTTACCAAGTTTTACTGCCATTACTTACCGTCGTTTTATCTTTTCAGTTTCTGTTTCCGTAACCGTAATATTTTTTGTAAGTCATTGTTATTCTGAAGTGGTAGTCTCCCAGGTGTGGCCAATCTTTTATTCTAGCCTTTTGTTAGTTACTGAAAATTTGAAGCTCGTGAATTTCAGTTTTCGTTTTGGTAAGTTATATAGATTTTTTACATAAAACCTTGAGATGTGCGGTTGGGTGCTAATATAGACAAAAGAAGAGTCTAAATTTTACGGTCCTAAATTCGCGGTAAATTGTACGGCTTCAATTGACTTGTGTTTGGTGTATATGCACTTACGCCTAGACGTAAGTGGCTCGTAAAAATTGTCTTGCATTGAAATATATACTAACCATTTGCCAAGTTATAAGCAAAAGTTTTTCATATTGGCGATGAAACGAGCGTCTAAAATAGTCAAATATCTCCCAATGAGGCGCGTACAAGTGGTGATTTGGTAATCATGTTTTATATTGAAATACAACAAAAGAATTGCATTGGAGCAAAGATAATGTATTCTATTCATTCGTATCACTGGCAAGCTAATCTGATAATTGGTTGGGTCTATATGCAAGGCTCAGGTTTATTTTAAATGTTTATTTTTGCAGAGCTTATTTTCAGTCATGGATCATACTGATCAATTTCGCAAGGGACGGAGAGGGAGGGAGGGAGGGAGGGAGGGAGAGAGGGAAATACTTGAGACTGAACAAGTGAGAGTGGGAGGGGTGAGGAAGAAAGAGAGGAGAGGAGAGACTGAAAGACGAGAAAGAGAAGAACTCGAGAGGAGAGAGTAGGGACTGGGGAGGGAGGTGGGAGACTGATCAGGGGGGGGGGAAGAGGAAGCAAAAGAGGGAGATAGACATTGATGGAAGGGCGACACTGTGGCCATGCACACGTGCTTTGGGGGTTCGACAGGCTCATAAGCGGACCTTTTGTGATTTTAGGGCTTATTTGCAACGTTTTTACAGAAAAAAGTTGACTTTGTCATTCGGATTGGCATGCATTTTGTCAAATTAATATAGATTTACCAATGTTAAAGACGAGAGGGCGCTAAGCCATTAAAAACACTGGTGTTAACATAATCTGTTCTCTCCCGATTTTATTGACATAAGCAATCACCTCTATTGAAATAAGCTGATTGGTACTTCAGAGTTAACAATGAAGTCAGATTACAGTAACTTACTGAATCCCTTGCGTTTTCGTATCTGAACAAAAGACTTACGGAAACTGAAAAGATAAAAAGACCCTATGTCATAATGTGTACAATTGTATCCAAAAAATCATTGTAAACGTTGTCACTTAGTCACAATGTGTACAATTGTACATAGGACCTAATTTGCATAATTGATGAGGTAATTATTTTTTGTTAGTTTTTCACAAATTAGGCTACTATCCAAAATAGTTATAATAAGCATAAAAAATATTTTTTTGATCAAGCCATCTTCCTTCGTGTCCGAAGGGGATAATACTGCTCCCTTACATGAAACCCGGTTAGCTGTAGGAAATTGGAGACGAAAAAGACGCTGAATTTCAGTAGGACTCTTAGTTTCATGATACTTCGTCGACAGAAACGTGCGCTCCCGTGCGGTAAATTGTGGTGCCATGTTGTCATTTGGCCCGTTTTATTAGTGCAATGAGGTAAAATTCATATTGAAAAGAGCCCTTTAACATGTAGGAATTATCGATCGAAACCACACCTGCCACAGAACTTTATTTGCATTTGAATATCGCGCATTACCAATCAATATAATAGGTATGCCCCTACTTGGGAAGTGAAACCGTGTGATGCAGCTACAAAAATGGGTGGTTGTATTCAAATGAGTATAACTCGAGTTTGCTGTGTGCAATTGCAACAATTCTTTTTTTATTTAGACGTGTAGAATTTGCTCTTTCCAGTGGTGTTTTCATTTTAGCAGATTCCTTACAGATCTAGAGTTACAGCCCCTCAAACATGAGTTTACTTCTTTTTGACTCAGCCTGTAGACCCTAGAAAATGCCTCCACTGAGCTACTGCTAGTATATGGAAGAGACCCCGGGCCAAGACAAATTTCCATGCCATTTAAAGTTAGAGGTACTTGCCCACTGAAGCATGATTTAAAAAGTAACCTCCTTCGACGAATAAATATTACTATAGTCTGGTCAGTACAAAAATCGCAGAGTGATTTTATTTATTGTATTTTTAATTAAAAGAACCACTTTTTAAGTAGGTTACACAGCTGAAGTTGTGATAGTATTGAGATACAACAATATCATGGTATAAACCAAAATATGTTCCTTTGGTAAAATTTTCTATTGTCTCCACCCTTAAAGCCTTTCCTAATTCCAATTGATCTTAAAATAGAGTCTACAGGGTGCAACAATAAAATGTGTACAATTATGAAAATAGAATGACACAAGTATGCCGCTTATGTTGTGGTTTGATATTTATATGTCTATCAAGATCATTTCTTTAGCCATCAGATAAGCTTTGTTTCAATAAAATCGACGGTATAAAAGTGAAGATATGGTCAATTATGTAACCTAGTCTTTAAACCGCTTGGGCCACTTTTGTCTAAACTGTTACAAAAGTGACTGAATAGAGTTGGAACCATGGACGATGCTCTTATGATAGGTAGTTTTAAACAATTGGGTATTCGAAGTGCTAGAAATGATTACATAATATAATATCTCCTTGAGTTTTGGAAAGTCGCAACTAATCACTGACATAACAACCTCATTTACTAGAAATCGTGGCTGCAGCTCAACAACTTCAACCCCAATTCACGTTGGAAGAGCGTATTTTTATGGTTGTGACATTCGGTAGCACATGGAGTCAAGCAGAAACCATAAGATTGTTTATAACTCATTTTTCCAAACTCATGTCTTCCATCAAGGCATACAATTACATATAACTATGAGAAGTATGTGGAATTTGTTAACAAAAATGCTGGCAATAGTGATCGACCCATGCAGAACAGCTAGAAGCCAAGCTGAACTTAATTTCAAAATCCTATTGTTTTGTACTTATGGATGCAAAAACTGTTCTCAGTTTTACCAACGATATCTCAGGGATATGAGAAATTACTTTATTTATAAAATAATTTGAAAGAAATTTCATGACTTCATTTATAGATTTTAAAGAAAGATCATATTGTCATTAAGTTCATGTTAATTATATGAAGAAACACGACTTATAATTCTTTTTTGTCAGTTCTTTGATGTTTAATGCACGATAAGCATATCTACGCGGTACAAACTTGATGTGCGCAAGCATGGCAAAAGTGGCCCAACACGTTTTCTGGACGTTTTAATTAATCGGACGTAACTTTTGAACCCAAGCTAGTAAAGAAACCAACTAAACGTCTTCTTTTAGCCAAGATATTACTGATTGTATTGTATATAACAATTGTGCCATAACTCTTTTAGTTTTTTTTCCTGAGAAGTCAAAATGCAATTGTATACATTTTATTGTTACACCCTATATAGTAGGTAATACCCAATACCAATGGGAGACAAACTAAAAATTTTAATAATTTGCCATAAAATGTGTATCCCGAATTTCAAAATATCAAAATTTTTTGATATCACAAGGACATTACTGTTCCATGCATGACAGTACAACTGTAAGGTCATTCAGAATGGGAGAGAGGCCAGAGGGTGTTTATTTATCACTCAGAAAAACTTTCAAAAAGATAGCTACATAACTGATGTGGGTTACAGTTAACACTACGATTACTATATCAAATTAACAGACACCAACACTGTGTATAATAAAAATTCCTTTAAAAGGAATAGGGCGGGCAAATGAAAAATGTCAAGAGAAATGAAAGAATGAGTAAGTCAAGTTCACAATTAAAAACAGGGAAAATATGACACAACATCGATTTCCAATGGGGGAATAACACAAAACGTATAAACAAAGTTAAAAGAGTTTTTAACGTTTGTTATTCCCCCATTGGAGGTTGTGTCATATTTTCCTTGATTTTAATCTTATCTATTGCTTATCCTTTGTTCTCTGCTGGTCAGTTGGAACAGATTTTCCCTGTTTTTTATATTAACCCTTCACATCATAACAGAAGACGTTTTATGTTAACATTTTATATAAAACATTGTTATAAAACTTTTGTAGATAATAGTTATTTAAAACATTTTCGTAATCATACCTAGAGTTTTTTTTTTTATCATCAGATAGAAAGACTTCTGCTCATCTTCTCTGGTGAGACAACAGGGCTGGGGTATCTTTCCATATCAAAGTTTAAAAATCTGTCATATCAATTTCCTCAATATGTTGTTTTGATACAACTTATGAGGGGAAAAGTTTGATTTTACAATATTTCGATATTATTTTTTAACTTTGTAACTTTATTATGATTAACATAACTGTATTTCAAAGCGTCAAACTATATCATTATTTTGTCCCAACAAAATAATCCAGGGAATAAAATATTTATTCATATGTTTATTTATTTTATTCAACCTGGGCCATTTCTACTGGTGCACATGCATTCTAATAATTTGTCTATAATACCTTATACAAGCATCACTATTTGTCACAAGATTTGAAAAGTAAATGGCCTATGTACACACTGAACACAATGCACATACAAGCTGTATTTAAGTACATGCCGAAGCTATCAGTATAAAATGATATATATGACCTTCACGATGCTATTAATTTAGCCCAAAGATTAGGAAAACTAGCAAAACTGGTGAACTGGTACTGTTCAAATAAAAACAACTGCAAATCTTGCTGCAATTTCCAAATAGTATTTCTATTACTAAAATAATTATTTTTGTTATTTCTTTTAATACAAACACATTACTGCCTATGATGATTTTATCGTATTACTTACATATCAAAATCAAGTAATAATTACAAAACTCGCCAGTAAACTATCACCTCTGTGGGTGTTTGGGATATAACCGGCACGAATATTTTCTCAACACTGCGGCATGTGAGAAAGTAGGTCAATAGTCAGAGAATACAGGGCGGTTGCGGCACGCCGCACCCGCCCAAAAATTCAGAGCATAGACCATTGCATGGTCTCAAAAAGAGGTATAAAAATGCAAAAATTTAGAAACAGCAATAAACAGTATAAGTGTGTTTATTAGGCTGGTCACTTCAGATGCATGTACCTTAATAGGCACACAAATAAAAACCAGTTCAGTTGCCCTCTACCACCTGCAACAAACTTGAAACTAGAAAGAAGTTTTTCCGTACAGTACAAAAGAATTCCAACCAAGATTTACTTGTTTTAAAACAAAAAAGAAATTCAGGATATTAAACTCATCTAAAACATTGGATATAACATTGAAATATCCCCATTGACATCTTATTAGGCTTTATTGCACTGGTAAGTTTATTCTACAGTTTTTTTTAAATATTTCTTTTAACAAAATCCAGCCACCACCCCTGCCCCAGAACGGAGGACAACCAATTGGGTTTCTTTGTCTAAAGGGAGGGTCGTGGTCTTCAGACAGAACAAAGAATTAGAGCAATGGAAATAAATACGAACACAAGATACAACTGTTTTCTATACCATGTTATTTCTTTGTCTTTTATTGACTTAGTCAATATCCAAAAATATTTACACTGTCTCATTAATTACATACAGATACATTTCATATACCTAAATCTTGCAAGAGAAGGGTGTATGGAATTACATGCACAAGACATAATTATCAACACTGCATTAATTTAATACAGGAAAAGTTGAGAATCTAACTGCTTCTCTAAACCTGTACCTATAAAGACAATAGTAGTTGTAAATATTCACAAAATGAAATAATTTAATACTGGAACTTTGTGGGTTTGTTTTCAACTTGGGTTTTGTTGCAACAGTTAATGTCCAACACTCATTTTTGTGGGGTATATGACCAATCAATCTACTCCGGCAACAAATACTATACACATAGATTTAGGAATCTGTTACCCCCTCCCCCCCCCCCAAGTCCACTATGATGGTACTCCACAAAAATGTGATTGGATTGTCACATAGTCAATGCAGTGAGCCATTTACCTTAAGGGAACTGGAATGAGCGTTTCGACAGTATTTTTTGTGGGACATGAGAGCACACCAGACCTATCGAATTGCATTCTGAATACGAAGAATGTCTTTCTGATATCAAATAATTTTCATTTTATGAAATTCACGATATAATACAAATTTTATGACAAATTATAAAAATGTGATATTTTTCACATTTTTGAGATATAACAGTCCTCGAAGTAAATTTTATAAATTTAATGATATATTCTTAAAGTGTATGTAGCTGGGAGGAAAAGCCGGCGATCAATTGAAAATTTTGACCTTTCATATTGAAGATATGGATTTTTTCCCCAAAAGACCTAATTTTTTTTGGTGTTTTGGGAAAAAAATCCATATCTTCAATACAAAAGGTCAAAATTTTCAATTGATAGTCGGCTTTTCATCCCACCTACATACACTTCAAATATAAATCATCAGATTTATAAAGTTTACTTCAAGTACTGTTAAATATCAAAAATATCAATTTTTAATGATTTGCCATAATGTGTTTTACATTGCAAATTTCAAAAAATCAAAATTATTTGATATCAGAAGGACGTTCTTCAGTATTCAGAATGCAATTCGATATGTCTGATGTGCTCTAATGTCCCACAATAAATACTGTCCAAACGCTCATACCCCTTCCTTAAAAAGATTACTTTACGACACAGCAGATCCAGGGGTGCGGGAGGGTGCTAGCCCCTGTGAAATCTACAACAAATCTTGCAGATAAAATTTCTGGGTACCAGAAAGCAATTTTAACATTTCAACCAACTGATACTTTTAACATTTTTTATTCCTGAATCTGCCCCTAGTGCAACATAATCATTTATTGAAAACAAAAAATCATAGAACCAGTATTATTTCAAAATGTCAATAATCTATATGCTATAAAGATGTTCTGCTCAATATGAGTAAAATTCACCAAGATATTTGAAGTTTTCACATGTAAGTTCTATTAATCATAATTGCTTAAAACTCTCTAATTAAATTACATAGCACATTAATGAATGATAGGCTTGGAAACTTACTGTATTTATGGTATTCAACCTAATTAGTGCCCTCCTCCCCTAGTAAGCACCCCAGCACAAATTTTTGAGTGACACCTGTCTTTTCAATGCACCTGTACATGTAAACTAAATTCCATCAAATGTCTAAATAAAAGACCTCAGAACTAAAAGGAGGTTAATTCACATTGAGTGCATTTCACGATAAATGGTTTGTTGCAATGCAAGGAGGTGTTTCTGACAATGCAGTTTCAATGCTCTACAACTTTATTTCCCTATGAAATTTGCACAGAGGGTGTAGATAGCCCTTTGTAGCAGAAACGGACACAAACTTTTTTGACTTAACCTCTTTTTAGTTCTGAGGTCTTCAATTACCTTCTGAACCTTTCAGTTTAGGGTTATGATGGCATCACTGTATTTTGAATGTTTAAATTCCCATTTGTAACTTTCATTTCATAATTTTAATAAGCGCCCCCCTAAAATAACGTATCGGGGCACTATTTATATTGAATACTGTGCTTATTTTGACCTTTACCTACAAGCAACTACATCTTTAACTACAGTCTGTCCACATACATGTACAAAGTAAATATAGACCTCGGAAACTGGAGGTATGAGAATAACTATTTCAGTGTAATCTGAGACTAGTTACTAGTCTCAGGTGTATGCGTGTGTAAATGCTTCTTTGGCAAACTAACTGCTGCGCGATTTGTAACTGCCAAGAGCACCACGCTCTTTTACGAGTCACATTTTTTTAACACACAGTGCGTGTGATACAAAGCATCGACCCCCGATGCCACTGTTGCCACACATTTGGTTTGTACTTCTATGTGGACAGACTGTAGCATTATTAATACATTTACAACACAGGACAACTGCAAAACAAAAAGGATCGGAATAAGGATATAAGTGAGGTAATAATAAATGGGATATTCCAGTTGAAATCCATACACCCCCTATGGAAGACATGAACTTAATTAATCGTTTGTGAATTCCAAATGGGGTTACCTGAATAGGCGACTCCATTTGAAACCTACACCCCTTGTGTGGGAGATTAAAGTAATGTCTTCCATAGGGGTGTATGGATTTCAACTGCAATAGCTAGCCACTGGGGTAAATTATAGCATCAGGTGCAATATATAATAAATGCTGATATTGGTATTTCATCTGACAAAAAGTAAATAGATTTAAGGGAAATAAACATTAACATAACCATTAATTTATTAATACAAAATAATGCACACTTTAAACATACTAATTATAATAATGCAGTGATGCAAATGGCCAATGCAATAATTGCAAATCCTGAATTCAATTCTCCATTGCTCATATGAATCTTGATTTTTTTACCTCTAAATATGTCACACATAATGAAAAACTTTCCGTATCAAAATATACAGCTTATTTAGCCAATGTCAACATGTGGTCATCAGCAAAAACATTTTCTTAACATATTGAACACCTTTTAAGCTATTTGGTGCTTCACAGTATCACAGTAATGGAAAGAAAAGTACAAAACTTTGTTATTGTTTTGGCACAGATTTTGAAAAATTGACAAGGTAAACATCAATCTATTACATATGACATACCTCAAACTTGATTGTGCATTACATGTGACATATAATTGACATGTTAAGTTCAAGATGCATTATCGGCAACGGGCAAACAGAGAATTAAAGTGTGGCAGTATCAAATTTGCAAGTTGAATTATACTGCATCATCCATTGAATTAGAAGATAACGGGCTATTCCAGTTGAAATCCATACACCCAGGTCATACACCTCCTATGGAAGATATAACCTTAATCTTCTACATAGGGAGTGTGAATTTCAAATTGAGATACCTGAATGGGTGACTCATTTGAAATCTACACCCACTAGGAGATTAGGTCATGTCGTCCATAGGGGGTGTATGGATTTCAACTGAAATGGCCGATTGCCAGTGGATCAACCAAGTACCTGTCTCAGTGGTCAATGGCAAGTGGTGGAACAGAAGCTCCAGACTGTAACCCAAATAGTTTTGGCAAGTGGAAAATATTAAGGTATGCATATAGCGCTATGTGAAGTGCTAGTCAGATGATTAAACTAGTGAGATCACATGCTAGACAACAAACCAAGAACCATTTCCTGGTGCAGTGACTTCATCCTCTAGCATGCATTTCACTTTACTTGACATTGAATACAGCATTCTGTACATTTCGTTGGGCACAGCTTCAAGTAGCTAGCAGACGCTCAAAGCACTGGCCTACAAATGTATGCAAGCACACGCTTAAAGACACCGCATAGATACACAATCAAAACAGCTGCCTCAAAGCATTGACGTCACTGCCATATCAGGGTGAAAAATATTATAGGCCAATAAGCCATTTGCATCACTGACAGTAAAGTTACCAATAAATAAAGGGTATGATAGCACAGGATAAATAAACATTGCCCGTTTATAAATTAGACTCAAGCACACCACAGGAACAAAAACCATTTACAAAATTAAGTATATATAACTTATGACATACATATTGAAGCTTTTTGTTTACAAAACTTGCTCAGTCCACCATTAATATGATTGGCTGTTTGGTTGTACTTTAACAGCAATATTATATCTCCCTAGGGCAAAAAAAAAAAAGGTTTATCTCTCAAACATTTTGCTTTTTTTTAAATGTACTTTATTTTTTCTTTGCATCTTTTTAGCCCACATTTTCTTGTTTTTTGCCACTATGCAGCGACTGTTGTTTTTTGTCTGTAAAAAAGCCCAGCCCATATGGCTACACACTAGGATGGCTTTCACATGATTTTGTTTTTGGCCTAAGTTGTATGGATTATTGTTGTTTTGTACTCTTTTTACATATTTCAGAAATTTAATTTTCAACAAATTTACATAAAAATATTGCTTTGTTGACAACATATGCAATGCATAGAGTATATACAGTTGTGCATCCATTTGTAAACATCCGCCTCCGCATTCTTTTGTATTACTACAGAAGTGGTAATTTTCGTGACTGTGTTATTTTCGTGAATTTTGTGAAATTGACACCTCATAAATAAAAGTAATAGTGTATTGAAAGTAATTGACACACCCTGCATGGAAGATTAAAGTCATGTCGTCCACAGGAGATATGTGACCATCCACCACGAAGTGGTAGTAAAGTCGGCTCTGGATCATTTTCAGTTTATTGCAGAATTTAAAAGAATGCACTTTCAGCTTTAAAATGACACCTCAACCAGCTTCATCGGACATCTGGAAGTGAAGTTATGGTTCATCAAAGGTCAAATTCCTACTTTATTTTACATAGAAATCCATATACTGTTTTTGATTGTATCTCAAAATGGAAAATGCCGACTTTACGACCAGTTTGTGGTGGATGGGCACATATATGGAATACAACTGGAATGGCCCAGTTGCACAGATCATGATGATTGATACAATGGTGACATTAGATTGGTGGACTGATCAACTTTGGAAAAGCATTCATCAATTAGTTTGAAAGAACTGGTATTGAATAAATAAACAAGTAACTGATACAAGCAAACATACATGGCTAGGTAAATAATTATTATCAATAAATAACTGAATTTAAATAAAATCAGAACATGAGTTGTACCACTAGAATTTTAACAGTTAACATGATTCCTAATAATACTAGGAAACCCTATACATAAGCTAATCTATATGTACCATTATATATTAGCTTGTACTACACATTAAATAAATGCCTACAAAGTAGTGTACACCAGTTGGGATGAAACCTACAAAAACGAATAAATCCGGA
This sequence comes from Amphiura filiformis, assembly GCF_039555335.1. Lineage (NCBI taxonomy): Eukaryota > Metazoa > Echinodermata > Ophiuroidea > Amphilepidida > Amphiuridae > Amphiura > Amphiura filiformis. The sequence continues at coordinate 60,286,838 of NC_092636.1, forward strand.
AAAGTTACATCTCTGTGCAGAGGTACATCATGAGATAACTATGATATGCTGGCTTACTTATTATGATTACAACAAGCCATAGTAGGAGAATAACTGTGCACACTACCTGACATACATGTGAATATTAATTGTTAATATTAATTTTTTTATCATCACACAGTGTGTTGAGTATGTGACATGATCTGATCTACTCAAGTCATTTCTGTAATTTTGTATTTGACACATGCAAAATAAACACCAAATCAAACAAAAACAAAAACACAGAAAGATATCAAATAGGCATTTTGAAATATCACTTCACTAGTCATTATGTGCCATGTTTCGGCATTGCATGCAGAGCTAAATATGGGCAATAATATAATTTGCACTGAAAACTCACATTTTCAAATTGAAGACACTGGCCTAAGTAGATCACTTCATGTCACATGTCACTCATGTCTAAAAATATCTTGGAAGTAATTTCTTGAAATGCCCATGTACATAGATACCATAAGTTGTATATATAACATACGAATACAACATTCTGTACAAATGTCTTTGTTTCACTTTTGGCACTGCTTTTACTTTTTGGCATCCTTTGACATTCAACTGCAATGTACACAATAACTTAACAATCTGGTTTCAATCTACCTAATCACTTCCTTAACACTTTCTTCCCTCATGGAGCCATCAGAAAAATCCTACTCCTTGGTCATGGCGCAAATGCGAGTGATGGAAAACATATTCAACAATTTATTTCTTCATACACATTCCAAATGATTATTCCCCATTCCTCATAAACAGTTTTTAAATTCAAGTCTACTGCACATCCAAGATGGCCGCTCATGGGTACTCATGGGAAGGGAATATTCACATTTATTGGTTTTGTGCAGGAAGTCAAAAGAACAGTATTTTTGAACCTTGATTTCACATCCATATGACTTGGTATATAAAGGGAATTATGGCAGGATATAGGAGATCTAGTTTTGGTCTACTTGGTGGACCATAACTGTTTTGAGGTATCGTGACATTTTATAACCAGCAAAAGGATAGAATAATGTATTTTGGTCACTTTTGTGAATCCATGTAAGCATTCTCTACATTTGTACCCAAACAAGTAACATACAAAGACATTTAAATTCCAAATATTAAACTTCATTCAGATTAATAATACTAGGTGTAAATTATGTTATTTTAGAGCCTGTTTTAAATAAAACCGCGGTTGAAAATATCTTACTGTAACAATTTTACCAATTTCACTTTCCCACACACAGCCATTGTATAATTTAAATCGCTAACAGCATAACAGCATGCATAACAAGGTTCTACCTCCACTCTTATAACTTTGGTTCTGTGAAGGTATCTTCTTCAAACTTGGCATCATTATACATTGGAATGTCACCTACACTAGCTAGGTTGCAAATGTATATTGATACCTTTTCCAAATTTTTGTCAGGGACCTCAGAACCAAAATAAAATTTGATATACCGGAAACGGTAAAAACTAAAAAGTCGTAAACATTTAAATGAAAATATGTGTAGATCCATATTACGAGATTATGATTGATTTTGAGACTAACAAAGCTTCTTCAAGTCTAGTCAAATGGACCCCTATTCTTAGCTGGTCAACATCATGGTAGCATGTTCAACAATGATCGACCAATACAATACCCTAAACATTGATCTAAAACAGGTTGCAACTATTAAGTTTCTGACTTTTATGAGTTGTCTTTTACATGTTTTAAAGGATTTTTTGTGCACTGTTATCTACAGCACAATGACTCTTGTCTACTAAAATTTGATTCATATTTTACTGGTCACAGCATCAAATCCTGTGCGTAAAGTTAATCGCTCAGAGCATACACGCACCCGTACAATGGCAATTTGTCAGCATGCTTGCAACACAACCTCAAAAAAGCACTGACATACTACCTGAACTTGAGGTTAACCAAAGTATAGTAAAGAGCCACTACACCCTGCATTCTTTCTTATGTTCAAACCTATCCAACCAGGCCGAAGGCAGCAATTATGAAATGCAGATACAGGCAAAAATAGAAAATAATAAACATAAAGAATATTGGCAATATATAAAGGCTTCCATTAAACTTTGTAACCAAGAACATGTACAAGGGAAGTAAATATTTCAGCATTATTGATTACATATTTACTACACCATTTCCCCAAATTACTATTCATATCACAAAACTATGATATTTGCAGCACAAAGATATATATACTTATATATGTGACGTGTCATGTCAAAAGGAGACACTTTTGGGCAGGATCATAAATGGAAAAATAGCCAAAAATCTGCCCGGGTGATTTTTTCACAATTTCGGTTTGGTGCGAATTTGTGAGGTTATGTTAAAAATATTGTCTGATAGTTTCAGACCCGAATATAAATTAACTGGCATCTTGTATTTTTTAGGCATTTTTCAAGGTAATTCCTACTCTCAACATTGTCAATAATATTTTTAAAGGCCGATATCTCAATATCCAATTTTATAAAACCATAATTTATGAACTCAATATCTTCGCATAGGAATGTCCAATTACATTGGGGAAAACAGCATTGTGGAGCAAAATATCTCCATATTTAAGATACGTAAAAACCTCAAAATTAATTAACCTGCCCAAAAGTGTGTCCTTTTGACATGACACATCACAAATACTCACAGTGACTACAAAAGTTAGGTAGGTGTTTTTACAAGTGCAATACTGCCTTGTGTAACATATCAATGCTAACAGCTGTAAATAAGCCTGTTAAAATAGCATGATGTTCTCATCAAATAAGGTTTCCTCAAGATCATACACTACCAGTCACTGTTATTGTGTGATAAATCATTGGGTGAATGCACACTGCATCCATTATTCCAATTGTTCAAATGCTACCTGTGACTGTCTCCAAGACAGTAGTTGGGGCTACAAATGTTCAGCGACTTAAGAACAAGTTCACTTTATTTCAGCTAATAGTGATGCAGATCTCGGTATGTCAGCGACATGAATCAGGTAATCCCTTATATGATACAGCGACTGGATTTAAATGCAAATAAAGGCTATCAAGAATGCCAATCAATTAGCGATTGCTTAGCATGATAGGACCATTACAACAATCAAGTGTCACTACTCACAACTTCTCCTGTGTGAACATATCATCTCCACACTCACAGTAATTCTACTTGCAGCAAGTTGAAGGATACCTTTTCACACAAACAATTTGGTTGGTATACTTATTCTATGCATAAGTACATCACTTGCTGTAGCCCCTACACTGCTGCGTCTAGTCACCATATTGGATATAGTGGACCATTTACGTGTAGCTGGTTCATAGCGTTCCACACTGTTCAGGCTACTGCTACCGTCATTCCCACCTATCACATAAATCATTCCATTCATAGATGTGGCATCATGTGTACTCCTGAAATTACAACAATAAAAAATGTTTATGATTAATTGCAAGAATGATTTCACTTGACTTTGTAATATTTTGAGATCATATTTACACATTTGTATCTCCTTCTTCATGAAGTTACCCAATGGTATAGTTTTTGTCCAGATTTCCCCTTTTTTTTTATCATAAGTGCACTTACAGTTACATAGTTCCCTTTCTGGAAATAGTGCTTTCAACTTATAAATATATGTATAAGATATTTCAGAGCTTTCTTTGATGTTCCTATGACCATGTCTTCCCATATCACAAAATCAGTTGAAATCTTACATTCCATTTAAGAAACATTGCTTTTATTCACAAATTTACTGATAAATCAAGTTGTCAACATGCTATATACTCATTAATTCTTCCCACCTTGATTATTGCAATAGTCTTATATCAATCTTTGCATCCAAATTCATACATTATCCATACAAATTTGGGCAGCATGTCTTGTAGTTAATAGAAAACATTCACTACAGCCATTATTAAAATCTCTTCAATGGCATACTTTCAAATGCCTGCCCATTACATACCTTCTGACTGTCATAGATGGCAAGCTCTCCCATATATTCATCTCAGGGTTGTAACATTCAGCACTATTCAAACAGGTTGCCCCATCATTGCCTCCTGTCACATAGATCCTATCCTCTATAACGGACACACCCATGCTGCTACGCTGACTCAACATGTCACATACAGAGATCCATTTATTGGTCTTGGGGTCGTATCGCTCCACTGATGACAGATGTGCTGTACCATCATATCCTCCGATAGCATATAGATAACCCCCTGGAAGTAATAAAGTCCATACAAAATTAATAACAAAAAATTATACTTTGTGCTAAAGCATAATCAGTATGCAAAGAGGTACCGGTATTTAATGTGTTGTCATGAATACTCTTTCAAAATTGTAAAATAATTAATAACAGACTTCTACACAAAGTTGCTGATCATAGTGACCCAATGCACATACCCTAGTCAACCCACAGTATTGGCCGTTTGCAAAAATCTAGCATCTTTCTACCAAAACGATGTTCTCCCAGCAAATACATGCACAAAAAGTGCATTTTTTTGGAGTGCTTTTCTAGCAACCGCCAGAAGACTCCTTTAAAGCGTATGCAGTTAATTACAGCATGTGTATGGAAAGTGTACGCACACACAACACACACTTTGCGGGTTGAACCTCATTTTGAGATAACTGTGTACGTGGTCAAAAACTCTGCAGCTAAAGTTTGTTCGAATTATATAAGGCGGAAATTGTTCGGCTTTTGTAACTGCGCACATCAATAAAGTCCCAACTCACGATCGCGTAAATTAACATAAGTGTGCGACAGTCACGCATTACGCAATGCACAACTAGCGTAAGCACTGTGCCCAACAGCGTGCATGCCATTCTTTATCAATACACGGTGTTATGAGTCTTATTTTTTCCACCTTATATAAGCTGAACAAACTTTGGAAGCAGCTTCTGCATGGCAAATTTGTATGGGTTAACATGACAGGAGAATATCAGCATTAAATACTTATGGATAGACTTGAACAAGAACAACCCTATCAAAATGCAGGATCCAATATACTAAAGAAATTGTTACTTTTAAAAGCTAACTGCACTGCTGAAAACTGTATCCATTTTAGTGCAAATCAGTGACTTCAATAAGCTCATCTATGCAGAGTTTTAAAAACAAGATTCTGTAAACTAGAGTTTTATGTGAACACTTGTCTTGTGATATAAAGCAGTATCCAATACAAATTGCACAGAAATCATTGACTGAACTTGGCAGAAAGCAATATACCTCCTCAGATGATATTAAATTTCAAGTTATGTGATCATAGAACCATTAATGATAACAAAACATTATATTTGATCCTACATACCAACAGCAGCTACTTTGGCATATCTCCTGCGAGCATTCATAGCAGCAATAGCACACCATTGGTTAGTGAGTGGATCATAGCGTTCTACTGTGTCCACACAGGATCCTCCATCATAACCACCAACAGCATAGAGTAAACCATCTAGTATGGCAATACCAACACAGCTTCTCCTGGTTCCCATAGATGCAACATCCTTCCATGTGTTTGTCTGTGGGTTGTAACACTCTACGGAGGACAGGTCATTGATGCCGTCATACCTGCAAATGAACAGGATCAAAAATGTGTGTTTTTATGTGTTTAATGTGAATAACAAGGAATTATCTGATGTTTGCACAGGTTAAAAGAGTTGCATCTTTATGCTACACTTGGAAAGAATGGAAGATTTACTGAGTGTACAACATTGATCACTTTTACCCCACTATACTTGACTATGACACACTTTGACCTGCTTAAATTGGTTCAACAGAATATTAATTGGTTTCTTTCTTTTATTTATCCACTTCATCTAGTTATATGAAAATGAGATTTTTATATTAAATTTTATTGCAAATACAATATTAAACTTACTAAATATATAGCATTGCAAGTAAAAGAATAATTTGTGCATTAGGCGACGAAAAAAGAAAACCTTGTTCTACGGGCCCGACCGACCCAGATTTTGAACAAATTGGGGAAAAAATGTTTCCTGTACAAATGAATGCCGACCCAAATTTCGGAAATTTCAGGAACAAATTTTTTTTGTATTTCCTCAAATTGCAAATTATTTACATATTTTGGTGATTTTTGGGGTCATTTAAAAGAAAGAAAAAAAAAAAAAGGCAGACCGACAAACCCTAGTTGAAAGGTCCATCCGCCCGTAGAACATGGTTTCTTTTTTCGTCGCCTCATATAAGTAAGTATACCCTAGAAAACTGTAAAAGAGGAAGCAATGGAAGTATGCATGAATGATAGAACACACCCACCCCCACATACACATACAACAGAAAGAAAGAGGAGGTCACTGAAAAAGAAATGATAAATATACTTACCCTCCTACAGCATAAATAATTCTATAGAGAGCTGCTACTCCTAGTCTTGCCCTGCGTACATTCATGGGTTGTATGGCGATCCATGTGTCACTATGTAAATCATACATCTCACATTCATTGTGAATGGCAAATAGACTTCCACCTCCTGCAAAAAAAACAATCAAAGCCAACAGTTATTTGCATAGGCTAAATGGTTTCTGCTATCATTGTCTCATCCCAAAGAGGTTACATTTGGAGAGTCCATACTGCCGGCACTGGATTGTTATGCATTTGGACAAAGTGTATCGCCAACGGGTCAAAATTACATGACATTGGCAAATTATACTCCTGTGTTTGCATGTGATAGCCACATAGATTGTAACAAACATGACTCAGGAATTGAGCTGTGTCAGAAGAATGACAAGTCAAATTGATCCCGAGGTACATGTACCCCCTGTTCTACTCGGTAAAGTAAGGTAAATGTTGTGCTGGAGCAGTGATCACAGGCCAAAGTGCCCATCTCTTTTTCCTTCGTGTTTAAGCCAGAATCCTCTTAATTAACTTGTTGTTGGGATTTGTCACTCCTCCTGCACACTGTCAATTTGTCTGTAACTGACTGTGTTTACCTTCCCAGTACTACATGTATACTGGTATCCATTTATACACCTGGGTGTAGAGAGACAATAGAAATTAAGTATCTTGTCTAAGTCCACAGCACAATGGCACCGCTGGGGTTTGAACCCAGAACCTTTCCATCATGAGACTGCATGTTACTTTGCATTACTACACATGTCCACTTCATTAACAACAAACAAACATGGCGCAATCTGTACTCTCCTATACTAGTCCCTTTGAAATTTACATGCCAACTCAGGCATGTGGCAGTTAGTCACTAAGTTTGTCTGTCTGAAACAGAGAAATGGAATAACTTCAAAATGTCAATCCAAAAACAACTCTAGCATGCCCACTTTGTTACCTAGAGTGTTACACCTACCAATTGAGAATAGCCTTGGTACCAGGCCAACAGGTTGCCTTAGTTGTGTTTGTGTAGAAACCATTGATCCCCTCTGTTCTGGTAGTAGATGGTATCTCATGGCCAATATTAGCATGTCTTTGCACTCATTACATTTATGTACTAGATTGTTTCTCTCAACGCGATTGACGAGAAACTCACGCTGAAGAAGTGCCAGGCGAACATGCTTCAACAACTGTGAAACAAGAAAGGCAAGCAATTATTATATGAAATCAAAATAAATGTTGGGATTTATATAGGGCCATTTCAATTTTGTCAAAAAGCTTTACATTTGTGCATAATTTTGGGAGATATTATACCATGAGGCTGTAAACAGCAACAGCACCTGTTTAACTACCCCTAACAGCTCCCCATTATATAACTGGGTGGCATGTAACAAGTAAGATAAACTGTCTTACCCAAGCACGCAACACGTTGGCCCACCCTGACAACATTCTAACCCGCAATATGGTGAAAATTAAGTTAAATGTGATGCGATCAAGCAAAATCAGTCGGAACTTGGAAATATTAATTTTTGAGTTACTTATAGGATATAGTAAATAGCATTTACAAAGCTGCATTTTGCAGAGAACCCCATTGAAATTGAACAACCAGTTCCAACGATATGTGCAATTAACGAGTTTCCAAAACAAGAGGAAACAAAAGGAAATATTTCCTTTCTTTGGCTATATCTCAAAATCAATATTTCCGAGTTCCGACTGATTTTGCTTGATCGCATCACAAATAATATAACCAAGCATAATTCTTTCTACAAGAGCAAGTGCAAAATACACATCATTCTTACCTTTGCAATGAAATCTGTGCGGTTATTCTCATCATACTGCACCCATAACATAATGGCACTGAAGACATCCTCCTCAGATATTATGTTCAGCTGTTCATTAGATACCAGAGCTTCCACCTACATGGTTACAATTAAGAATTATACACAGAATGAGATTTTGTACAATCAGGGGTTGATTTCACAAAGAGTTGTGATGCTTCATAAGTCCTGTAATCTACCGTAACTCCAAACCCATCTTAAAAACCATCCCACCACTAGATTATCTTCCGATCCATTTAAACTTAAAATTCAACGTTGCAAAACAGAAGCGCACATGACTTTTTATTTTAATCGCATTGTGCAGCTTTGGAATCAGCTGCCTTTGTCTACAAGGACAGCCGGTTCCTTTGCTTCCTTCAAATCCGAGGTGGTTGAATTTCTGAATTCTCATTTTTCTCAAAATTTTTGTTCTTTGAAAACATGCTCTTGGAGCTCTTACTGCAGATGCTCAAATTGCAGGCTTATTTAATTTGGGATGGGGCTGTATGTTTTTGTTTTTTTGTGTTTTGTTTCATAATTTGTTTTCAAAAATCAAAAGGTGGGATGGTCCTAGAGGTGATTTTGCACCTGTTTGTCCCATTCTTTTTGCTGGCATTTTATTCTATTTACCTTGTCTTAATTAGTATCTGCAATATTTATATATAATATATTTTGTAATTGTATATGAGCCAGTGATGAAGCATAATAAATAAAATAAATAAATAAATAAAATAAAACTAATATATAGCGGGAAATTTTCACAGGAGTTTAATTTTCACGCTTTTTGCGGTCGAACAGGCAGCCACAAATTTTTAAACCCACAAAAATATTTATTACACAATTACTTAATATAGTACTTATAATGTGAATATACAGTATTTGGAAAAGCAAATTAAATACCCACTAAAATATCCAAAATGAATAAATTAATAAATAAATCCCATACAGTTTAACATATAAATCCTATTTACAATGGGTTTGGAATTACGATGGGTTACAACATACAATGCATCACAACTGATAGCGCCCAGGTACACCATCCATAAAAGCTGTTCTTTACTCTGTGTATGATGCACCATTCTAACAGGAGTGACATACATGTAGTTCAAGTGCTCCTAGTGAGATTTTATGATAACAAATTGCTGCGTAACACTATAAATATTATTATAAAAATAACAATGACAATGAACAAATATATGTCGGTAAAAATAACCTGTTCTTCATTGTTTTCACAGTAGTATAGTCTTGTTATATTCTGCATTAAAATAATGGAAAGTAGAAGAATACAATCAAAACTGGCAGATTCATAAGTTACAACAGCATCCTGCAAACTAATGACATATCTAATGGAGAAGAATCGTTTCAAACAACACTTGAAAAAGTATCGGACATAAGAAATGTTAGTGTAGCAGTTTTATACTAAAGCTAGATTTTAGCATTTAATTCATCTACTATTGCAAGGTTTGTCACACAGTATAGAGAGTAAGAAGACAATTAAATCAACATCTATGCACTTTTAAATCTAATAGAATAATGGGAAAAACACAAAGATTTTGGTGTAAATGTACATCATGATATTGCCATCCATGTTATTTATTTTGTTTCGACTAACTAATTATATCCAAAGTGGGATTAGTCAAAATTGCTGAGGTGATGTTACAGGTATTCAATTTAAGACATACTTTTACTGTTTATGCAATACTTTGGTCCTTCAACTAATAAATGGAAAGGAAATCTGAAGTAGAAGTAGGTATTAGATATTGTAGCAGAGCTAAACACTGATAATATGTGACATGATCAATGGGAATGAGTCACATGGTCGAAAATGAGGTTTACATATGTTATAAAGAGGACAATTAGAGCTTTCAGAAACTGAAAACCCCATGTTGATATGACTTTTCTTTGCAAAGTTACGTCAATTTATCAATCGCTGAAAACAATATAAAACAAAAGAATTTTAACACTTTCTTTGCCAATATCTCAAAATCAATATTAGTGACATCCGACTCATTTCCCTTGATCGTGTCACATATACATATAATGTTCTCTTTATTCAAATTTATTTGAGGGGGTCGAAATACAAAGGATATTTGCATACAAGGGTATCAGAGACAGCTTGCCATTCACTTCTGGGGGTTGAACCTCCCACCCCCAATAAAGACCACACTGTATGCCAATACATGTACCTTTACACCAAATAATTCATACCTCTTCTACTGGTAGCTGAAGAAACTCTTCAGAACGCACCACTAAGTTGAAATTCTGCAGCACAAACTGCTGTGAACACTGCTCCAATGCAAAGCAGCCATGTGTGTCGGCAAATCGCCTGATCCCCAGACAGTTGGATGGGTCAAGTTGGCCTAGCAGAAATTTACAGCAGGCATCGCGGACACTGTTAAGCTGCAGCACACTAGCGGCTGGTAGCAGCTCCTATTGTAGGGGTAGTATCAGTTCAGTATAGCAAAGGATGCAAGTTGTGTTAAGATAAAAATGTTAGCATGTATGATGTTAATAAAGCATTTTATTATTAATAGGTTATGAAGAGATTTTGGTGATACTATTGTGGGAATGATGTCTTGTTACATCTAGTTCAACGACAAGATGATTCCAAATGTTGTGCAAATTAATATTACGGCCCATACAAATGAACCCCATAATAAATTTTCCCCAATGTAGAGATTCACTGCCTTTGACCATGTGTGCAAAATACTAGTTCTTTGAGTCAACGCACACAAAATAATACTGCGCCCACTGGTGCATGCACTGACATCACTGTCAAAAGGAAGTCATATGGAATAAGCAATGTAAGTATTTAGTCTCCATTTGAAAATGGAAATCTCCAAACAAGCTTGATGAGAGCCAGACTGGTAAAAGGTAGTATAAGGCCAAAAAAAAAAAGTTTGTCTCAAAGCTCAGGAGAAATTTAAAAACAAATGTGAAATGCGATTTTTTTTTTTTATTCCCGACTTTTTTCATGGTATTTTGAGAAAAAAGTCTGATCTTCGCCGATTTTTTTCTGGAAAAAACTATTAAAAAAATAAAATTTTGAAATAAAAAAATTTCCGATTTGTTTTTTGTCAAATCGTGGATTTTACAAATGCTTGTGCTGCAAGCTTTGAGACGAACCTTTTTTTTTTTTGGCCTAAACACTCAATTTTTATTTTGGTAGACGGCAGTGATTGGTGGCCATATTTGAAAATATGACCCAGTTCAGAGGGGATGATTAGGAACTAACTGGGTCTTTTATGAACCAATTTTGCACAAAAAGGAAGCTTTAGAGAACAGAAGCCTGGGGAAAATTCATGTTTTTCATATAAAACAAAAAATTAAAACAAAATTAATGAATTACAGCACATATTTTTCATTTTAATGCTGAGGAGTTTGTTTGGAATAATTGAAGGGAAAACTTTGTTTTCTCTCCAATTTTTCCAAACAAACTCCTCAGCATACTAGGCCAATTATGACCTTATGGTCATAATTGTAAACAAGGCTCTCACCATTCCTTACTTCTGCTGTGGGTAATGAAATCATTATAAATGAGTAAATAATGCTGTTAAAAATTGTGAGAATTAACTCACAATGACTGTGTTAGTCATGATTGGATAATAATTAGTACTGCATGGTTAAGTAACAAGTAATTCTAATCATTATTATTTGCACAAGCCAAGGAACGTTTAGTTTTGTATGCTACATTTCAGTGAGTCTCATCATAGGTTGTTAATCATTTGAATTAACTAAGTTAATCAAGGCAATATCAAGTAGACCACTCTAAACAGCAGCGAGGTTTGTCAGCTAATGAGCATGTTAAGTTAATTCTATATGATTAAAGTGGATAATTATTGCATTTATGATCACATTCCTTTAGTTTCACTTTAATCCTGGTTACAGGTACCAATGGTTGGAAGATGATCATAGATACAATATAGTGAGTTAAAATTAGAAGTCTAGTTTGGTGTAAGACCAATGTATTTTTACAGTATATATGACATATGATGACATCACTCATGGGAATAGTGTACTCCTGCAAACTTTGATATCAATGGATACTTGTGTGTGGTCTGCTTACATGCAATGCTCAAGTTACCATTCAGGAATATGCCTTTCTTAAAAACAAATAGCTTGCATAACTTTAGTCCCCATGAGTGACAATTCAAGTAGAAGTTTGAATGCAAGTGGTGAAAGTGCTCAATAACAAAGCGCTTGTAACATTCTTGCATTCAACTATTGATACATGAAGTCAGCGGCCTACTATTAAATTCTCTGCAAAAGACACAAATCTGATCGTATAAAAGTGACATGAGCTGATCCATTTAGACTGAAGACAACAATAATAAATTGAGATATAGGAAACAATAATGAGGAGCAAAACAAATTGTTAAAAATCAGCAAATCGATATAGAAAATATTCATATCTTTGCAACGAAGTATGCCAGGGTCTTACAAATTTCAAAATCACTAAGCTTAGGTAATGAGCAAGTTAATAATGGTAATAACTCAATTTTCAAATTTCCAACTTCGGTCTGAATGGATCAGATTTGGTCACAAATGACATTGGATGGAGTCACTTCAAAAACACAAGTCTTTTTTTCCATGTGCTGGCAGAACCTCATACTAACCATCATATAAAAATGAATAATATATATCATGATGATTCTTTACACTTGCTGCAACAGGTTATTAAAATCTTGAATTTTTATGGATATGAGTCCATTGATCTGTAGCTATTCCTTGGTCGGTACGGCACCTGTTGCTACTTACCTGGACATTCCTCTCACCAATGGTAATCTCAGAGGTGTAGGCAAACATTACTAATTGTTCCACAGCATCAGATGATATATCATGGAGTCGAACCTCAGATTGGTGACTCTCTTGCATGTCAGCTGTAAGCATTGATAGAGTAATAGAAATGTGTGTGTTAATTTTGACATTAGTTTTAGTTCTTGTTCTACAAGATTGATATGAAGTTACACCTATTGTTTATGCCCTGGCATACATGTATAATGGGTATAAATTGTGATAAGTATATATTATGTAAGTAAGGTTGAGTGACTGCTTATATGAAATGTACAGTCAACCTATTCATGAAGCTCCCTTGGCCATGTGATTTAACTTGTCTCCCAAACCTGGTACTGATTTGATTCTCTGATGGGATCACTTCCCTGATTTCTTAAAAAATTGTTCATGCAAACTGATAAAATCTATGACAATATTTGGAGTATATACTTCATTCTTAGTCAGTGGGAGTGGTCTAGTTCGTAGACACACTTTTGATTGGACAATTGCAAGATTTTGGGTGCCGTTTATCAGGCCGTAGACGACCCCACGTCATCATGCGTCTTGATAATGCCTTACACGCTTGTAGAGGTGCGCGTATGTATTGCGCTGTAATGCGTGAGACTAGTGCGGAATACGTGACGCGCTAGCAGTACGCGCAACAGAATACGTGAAGTTGTAAACAAGTTTCGTTCATTTTATAATGAGGGAGTTTTTATGATGGTAACTTAGTTTTTGCATTAAAAAATTGTTTACAGTTATTAAAATAATATTTAACTGACTAAGAATGAGAATAAGCGATAGGAATTTTTTTTGCCTATCCTCTACCTATGATAGGCGACAGGCAGGTCAATATTTTTATCGTAGTGGATACGCCTGCGCCGGCATCCACTACGATAAAAATATTGGACCTGCCTGTCGCTCTATCACACGGTAGAGGATAGGCAAAATAAAAATTCTATCGCTTATTCTCTAAGTCTTGTTTGGCATGGACCTGCTAAGATTGTCAACCATGGGCTTTACCAGAATTAGCAGGAGGAAGCGACTGTCTGAAGATGAACATATTAATTTATATTAAAGGTCATGGATTATTCACAAAAACACCGGAGAGGATAAATGCCAGTTTGTGAGCATGAACTAAAGGACAAACTTCAGGTGTGAGGGGTGCAAGGTGGTGGGAAGGCAGTAAGGGGTACTGGGTTTATGCATATATGTTTATACCACTGCTGCCAACAAATGGAGAGGATTAGAGCATCATCCTATACAATTACAGGAGTGACACAAGTAAACAAAAAAAAAGCAAATAAATAAAATTGTTCAACTGTTTATCTAAATTTGCAGTTTCCACGGTAATGCAAATTACAATATTTCAAAGGTTATTCTCATCAACCAAATATTTTGTATTCACTTTTTACAGCAAAACCATTGAAGCATTGATCATGGTGATTGAAAAGGATTAAATATTTCAAACTGTGAAGAATTTAAATTGATAAATGCTGGTTTGTATTGCCTGTTTTCTGCATGAACGAGCAGGGAAAAGAATAAAAAGGTTGATAAATATAAAGCAAAAATACCATGTGGTATTTGTGCAGGTATTACTAGTATATGAGTGAAATATATTATCTAGACATTGTACTACTTTTCTACAGTTTGAGAGAAACAAAAATGTGCAATCTACCCAAAAGCCCATAAAAGATTGTTTTTCTTGACTTCAACCAGCCCAGTGTACACATAAAATCAGGCATGAAAATGTTTTAGCGTTTTTATCCACCATGTTTTCTTGTTTTGGAGTTTTTTGTTTTGGGGGTGGTGGTGTTTATTTTATGTATCATTTCCTGTGGCTTTAGAGGGCTCCTTTCAACCCCCTCCGATGCTTTGCCCCTGGACCCAGGGGCTCTTAAGCAAACCTCTGGATCACCGGCATTGGTCAACATGTTTCATTGAGTTTTTTTCAAGACCAGTTTTCATGCCTGTAAAATACAACATTACCAGACAAAATTTATTTGCAATTATATAATTTTCCCCAGGAATTTTCCGTGGGGACTGGGGAGGTTAGGGTGCCATGAAAAATGCAAGCTCAAGTCTAGTTTACTTGCATGTTTCCAAGGTCAATCACTTACATGTGACTGATAATTAGGACGTAAACAAAATGAGACACCAATGTCAATGATAAGAATCTGTTGTGCAAGAGAGGCTGGGGCATTGCCAGTAGTGTTTATAAAATCATAAACCTCACCTCAAACACTTATACTAAATCATTTTTTTACCATGTGGCAGTGACGTTAGCACATTGATGGCAACTGTTTTGTGCGTACATCTATACGGCATCTTTAAGTGCGTATGTGCACGCCAGATCTTTTAGCGATTTAGCGATTTGTAGCTGCACCCAATGAAATGCGCACTGACGTCACTGCCACATCAAAGTGGAAGATGGTATATACTGCATAAACATACCTGTAAACATAGCATGGAAATATGGACTGCATGATGCCAACACCAGCTTGTGTGCAATAATCTCCTTCTTACCAACTCTCAGAGTAATGTCACACAGCAACCCTTGGTGGCGCATTCTATTCATTGCCATGAACGCATCGCTGAGATGATGCGATGCCGAATGAGTGAAGAAAGCCTCTGTTTGTTTGGTGCTGCCAGGAGATGGGAGAGTGAGAGGGCTGAGAGGAGCGAAGAATCTAGCCCCTCCACCTCCTATCTGTACAGTTAACAGATCCATATTTGACTCAATCTTTGAACCGTTGTCTCCTTTGAACAGGCTGGTGATGTTACTTTGGAATGTAGAATATTACCTTCTATGGATTGATCATATTTTTTCCAATATAAATAGTGCAGATTCTAAACTACAGCTGTACTAGTTGTAGGTAGCATATACTGTTGACTGCATTCACATTTTTAGAATTTTTCTGCAGCTTGAGCTTTGTCCTGTGAAGAATTCAAACAAAATAGAGGAAAATGCAATAATAAGATTATCATACTACGCTTATTATAAGGTTCAATGCTACTTCTCCAGACTTCAACTTAAGGTTGGTCTTAACCCTGGCATTATGGAAATTTTTTGGCCTCAAAATAACTAAATTGTTATTTGTGACACAACCTGGTCCAAAGGT
Source organism: Amphiura filiformis (assembly GCF_039555335.1). NCBI lineage: Eukaryota > Metazoa > Echinodermata > Ophiuroidea > Amphilepidida > Amphiuridae > Amphiura > Amphiura filiformis. The sequence goes on from NC_092636.1 coordinate 60,302,861, forward strand.
GGCAATTTTGTAATTGAGATAAAGGCAAAAATATAGAGTAAAAAAATATACATCACAAAACATCCGAACTTCAGAGCCCAGTACGCTATACCTAATGTTTGTATTTATAACTTAAGGTAATAAATTCAGTAACTCAATTTTCAAAAATGCCTCCTTTGGCCTTCATGGACCAGATCATGTCACATATAAAAGTATATATATTTAGAATGACACAACACAAATCCATCTGTGACGTCAATTTTTAATGCTCAGATTGGGCAAAAATAAATTTTTAATGCTCAGTTTGGGGAAAAATAAACAAAACACACACTTTAAAGCATTTTTTACTCTTTTTTGATAAATATTTTTCAAAATTAGTCATAAGTAAAAAAATATTTAAAAAATAAACAAAAACAAAACATTTCCTAGACATTCCTATCTAGTTTTTGAAATTTAAAATGGACAACAAACTTTCTAAACAAATGTCACAAAGTATTATTTCATACTTTGGCAAAGAATAAAAAAATTAAAATTTGACAGAAATTAGTCCAAAACAGAAATGTTTTGTAGACTCATAACCGGAGCGATCTTACCTTTCCGATGTTGATTAAGATACTTCTTGCATCGATCCCGAGATGCGGAAAAAACCAATAGTCATTTTGTCCCACATAAATGAATAAATAACAAAAAACCTGATCCCCGGTGGACTCACCCAACTTGGTGACGTCACACCAGATCATCATCCCTTATCCGACTTGGGATCCCCTACTCGGACCAAACTTGTAGGGGGTGGCCGGGGTCCGGGAATAATCAACATCGGAAAGGTAAGATCGCTCCGGTTATGAGTCTACAAAACATTTCTGTTTTGGACTAGACTCAGTACACCGGACGATCTTACCATTTCCGATGTTGATTAAGATACTTCTTGCATCAACATCTGAAAGATCGATCTAGCAAGTAACCGACGGATGGAGGTACAAGATTGGTCAGCATCTGATCAGGGATCGGGAGCGGGTAACAATGGTTTTCGCGAGGTCAGAAAATATTTTCCCCCAACGGTCGGGAAAACAAAAAAGACCACGCGATCACAGACATAAACCTCCTTACTTATTAAGTTTGGTGGTTAAGAATAGAAACACTGGTTCTTACCATGCTGAGTATTCTGTATAGTCTGAAAACCTGGTACCCGTACACCACCGTATTATGATCGCCCGAACAATGTCCTGGTAACCTCCCGCCCGTCTCTAATTACTAACGTAAACGGAAGTAAATCGTAGAGAAGGGCGAAGGTGGCTTCCGGGACACCGCCTGCTAGATCTCCTCAAGGGACAACCGAACGGTATACCCAAGATGATGAGACGAGTGGGCCGTGGGACACGAAACCTTCGCGATCGCCCGGACTCCACCAACACGTGGACCAGCCCTTGCGACAGCGGCTGGACCGAAAGGCTCTGTAAGGGTGATGAAATATGGTCGTGAGTCCCTCGCAAGGCTTGTGTTCGGAAGAAAAAGTGCTGCAGCGCCCTATCGGACACCCCAGCCTATCTTCGGCTTCAGACGAACCTTGCCCAACTTTGGGGATGGAGAGGGACGAATGTCGGTATGCACCGCGCCCGTTCGTAGCCACGAGAACAGAGCGCCGAAACAGTGTCGCTCCAGTGTTTGTGAACACGGAAGCCAACTTCGAGACCATGTGCAACTCAGCACCGCCGTCCCGAAGCCAACGCCAAACGGAAAGCCATCTTGAGAGTTACGTATTTAAGCGTCGCTTTTGACGGAGGCTCAAAAGGGTGACCCTTAAAGTAATCTAAGACTGTGTTGGGATCCCTTAGGAGGATCACTTTCCTTTTCGGCGGACACTCGTTGAACATACCGTCGAGGCGTAGACGCCGTACACTGAGGTAACCATCGGCTATGATAGTCGACCCGTCTTGAAACCTCGGTGAATGGAGAGGATAGCTGACTTATAGCTGGCCCCAGTGGCCCGCTGAAGTCTTGCTTGGAACTTTTTGTCAGAAACTCCGGAACTAGCAGCACAGAGGCTCTAGCGGGAGAGCTATTTATCTCATCGAACCAAGCGTAGTATGGAGCCAGACGCTGGCTGTACGTACGGAGGGTAGACTTCCGTCTAGCAACGGCGATGAGAAAAACAGCTTCTGATGAAAAGTATCCCTCGCCGCGCGTTCCTGGTAAGGGCCATGCAGCTAACTGCAGGTGCTCTAGTGATAGACTGGGTACCTCCCCTCCGGGCATCCGGAGTAGATCTGGTACCTCGGGGAGTGCCAGCGGCCTTGCCGCTAACAGAATGACAATGCAGACTTCCCACCCGATCTTGGCCACCACCCTCATGAGGCTCTGTAAGGGTGATGAAATGTGGTCGTGAGTCCCTCGCAAGGCTTGTGTTCGGAAGAAAAAGTGCTGCAGCGCCCTATCGGACACCCCAGCCTATCTTCGGCTTCAGACGAACCTTGCCCAACTTTGGGGATGGAGAGGGACGAATGTCGGTATGCACCGCGCCGTTCAGTAGCCACGAGAACAGAGCGCCCGAAACAGTGTCGCTCCAGTGTTTGTGAACACGGAAGCCAACTTCGAGACCATGTGCAACTCAGCACCGCCGTCTCGAAGCCAACGCTAAACGGAAAGCCATCTTGAGAGTTACGTATTTAAGCGCCGCTTTTGGACGGAGGCTCAAAAGGGTGACCCTTAAAGTAATCTAAGACTGTGTTGGGATCCCTTAGGAGGATCACTTTCCTTTTCGGCGGACACTCGTTGAACATACCGTCGAGGCGTAGACGCCGTAGACTGAGAATGACAATGCAGACTTCCCACCCGATCTTGGCCACCACCCTCATGAGTAGTGAGATCGGAGGAAATGCATAAGCTGTCATCCCTCCCCAGTCTATGGACAGAGCGTCCACGGTGAATGCTTGGGGGTCCGCGACCCTTGAGCAGTACACCGGCAGTGGATGATTGTGATGAGATGCGAACAGATCTATCGAGGGGTGGTACATCCCCTTGAAGATCGTCTGAGCGACCTGCGGAGCAAGGGACCATTCTGTTGGTCCCGACACCCTTCCTCGTGACAAATCGTGCGTGAGGATGCTGGTGACGCCCGCGATGTGTATCGTAATCTGCCTGAACTTGCACCACCCTATCAGGTGTCGTGCATGCAGGCACAATCGTGGTGGCCTGGAGTCCCCTTGTCTGTTGAGGTAGGCTACCACGGTTGTGTTGTCCGTCTGGACAATGATATGTGATCCCATGATCACCTAAGCGAGAGAGGTTGATGTACGGTACGAGGTCTACCATACTGGCCATTAGGCCTACCACCTTCATCCATGCCACAGCGGGTATTGCCCAAGACTCGGCCAAGAGTCGGGCACACCGCACCATGTTCGTCACCCGCTCGGGTGAGGGCACCGCGATCCCCTCCGTGAGGGTGATTTGGGCCCTACAAATAGTGGTGTCTGCGCCGGGACCATGTTGGACTTTTTGAGCTGATCAAAAAAAATCCAAGGTCCCGCACCCTATGGACTATCAACCCCACGAGACCCTTAGTCTCCAGTAGAGTGTGTCCGTATATGCACCCCTGTGCATCAGGTATGCTGCCACCGCTCTGACCAAGAGTGTAAACACCCTGGGAGAGGTGGACAGGCCGGGTGGCTGGAATCAAAACTGGTAATTTTGATCCTGTACCTAGAAGCGCAGATACCTCCGATCTTGAGAGGTGATTGGCATATGCAGGTAGGCGTCCGAGAGATCCAGTGATGCTGTTCCCATACCCCTGATGGGGCAGGCTAGCACCGAGGCGAGAGTCTCCACCCTGAACCTCTTGAGCCTGAAGAACTAGTTCAACATCCTACGGTTCCGGATGGGAGTCCCGTCGCCGGTCTTCCTTGGAGCCAATAGCTCCAAGATCACCCGTAGAACGGGGGTAGACCGGGACAATCGCCCGCCGTGAGAAGCTGTGTGATCCTGTCAGTAGTGCCCGACGCTGGGGGCCGTCTGACGGCACTACTGTGGACCTCTGAAATGTGCAGACGAATGTGGAGAGACTGGGCTGACAGTCTGTAACCCCCACTCACCACTGACCATACCCAGGCGCCCAAAGAGATGGTTTCCCACCTCTGGGCGAAGCCATAAGCGGTCGTCCTGGACCGTCGACCGCCGAGCCCCCAGGAATGCTCCGCCTAGCCTCCCTTGGAAGAGCGCTTGCTCTTTTTCGGGGTTTGGCAGCTGTTCCCGTGCTACCCTTGCGCCTCCCAGAAATGGGCGCTGCAGAGGTAGTGGGCTCGGATACTGTTGGTGGTGCACGGCCTGCTGGAGTCGGAGTATTCAAGCCGCATTCTCGCTAGAAGACCTGGTCTCCCTGCGCTTGTGCTTCGACTTGCTGCTCCTACCCATGGTAAGGGCAGTGTCCGACTCCTTCAGAGTGCCCTCGTTGGTAGCTTCTTTGCACGGTCCTCCACCGTAGCGCAAAAGCATCCAACGAGAAAAGGACCTTGCCTTTCCATCGCGTTGAGCGATTGGAGTGGCAGGCCCCTCCCCCCGGCGCTGAGTGGACACCCTATGGGCTAGGCCCATGGAGCTCTCGTTGAGGCTAGCTGTTAGCACCGCTAATAGGCTCACCTCGCGGAAGAGCTCAGATGTTGCCTGAGCGTCATACGCTTGACGACATCTGGGTCCCTCTCGGATCCCCTCAGGTAGGTCCCATGGTCCTCTCGCGTTACACGCAGAGGAAGCGTGCAAGCATGCGGCGTCATAGCTCTACTGAGCTCGACAGCCCTACGATATCTACCCTTGAGGTTTGCCGGGAATGAGAGTGCAGGCGTCCCCTGTGAGGAAGCAGCAGCTGAGCATCCTACTGAACGGATCCCCTGGTCCTCCTCAACGGACTCCCCCTAAGGGGGTGTCTGGAGGAAGATCAGTGCTGGTGCTCCCCTCGCGGGGCAGCGGGGGAAGGAGATTGTAGTGTTGTCGTTAGACTCACTACCGGACTCAGCTTCCGACTCCTTTCCCTCGCCCACGGTATCCGTATCATGCTCCGATGATGACGGTAACTGGGGACGGGCATCTGAACGCGGGTAAGAAGGCATAACCACCGCGTGGCTCGCCGACTACTTGCCAGCAGAAGAGGGAGTACTTCCGCAAGACCCTGAGGTACCCGCCATGGCACCACTGGGTCCGCATGCTCTCGCAGCCGTCGTCCTCCAGAGTCTTAGCCAGAAATCAGAAACCACCCGTCCAAGCAGATACCAAAATTTGACCCTCAAATATAAAACAACTTGTCTATACCCATGGAAGGGTCATTGGGGTCAAATATGTCCTGATTTGGCCTTTACATGTCACTCTGAATTAGTCTCAAGTTCATATAAACTTATAATCATCTGTTTTAGAGCTATCACATCTGTAAAATCCATTAAATCCACCCGTCTAAAATTAGATTAGCCCGTCTTAAAGACGGGTGGACGCATGGCTGGCTAAGACCTTGGTCCTAGCGCTAGCAGCACGGGGCCTACCCTGATCAAGATCTGGGTTAGCCCCACGCCGGCTGGCCTGGTCAACAGCTGATGGTACTGCGTGGCCATCGCTAGGCGACACTTGCCACGGTGCTAGACCGTGGAAGAAACACCCTGCGGCGGGTACCACGGAGCATACCCAGCCGGCAGCTGACCCTGAAAGGATCCGCCACCAGGGTAACCCCAGCACCGCCCCGTTGCCACACAGACTGTGGCGACTAGGGCAGGTGCTGCGGTACCGGTGCGGTACCAGCGCGGGTACCCGTGAGGGTTCCCAGCTGTGGACCGCTGTACCCTCGCCACACTGCGTTCCCTACTGGGGATCAAGCTGTGTGTTGGCGCAGTACCGCGGCCTTGATACCAGCGTGGGTACCGTGAGGGTTCCCGGCTGTGTACCGCTGTACCCATGCCTCACTGCATTCCCCGTAAGAGGATCAAGCCGTGTGTATGGGTACCCCGCTATACCGGCTGTCCCTTGGCTAGAGGGAACCTGCCGTGTACTACGGGTAGTGGAGCGTGCATACCCCAGATCAATCTCCTCGCCACCTGAATAGGCAGCGTCAATCAATGGAGCCATGCTCTGTTGATTTGACAGGGATCGATCATGAGAGGGTAATTGACCCATTGACGATAATGGATCATCCACGCTCCGCTGGCTCTCGAGGACATAAGTGGGTTGTTGATCAGCTAGGCTGTTCAAGCTACCTACTCTACCCTCAAAAGCCTCGCCCAAGGTCGCTGTGTGTGGCGGACCACTCACGGCAGCTATGGACGCGTGCATAGTGGCTACCACTGAAGTCGAGCCTTAGCCCGTCTCGGTAGCTGCCACCGATTGCACTTGGGTCGCTGTCCTGTGAGAGACTACGAGCCCAACCCCCGAATAATCGCCAGCCGGTCCCGGAGGACAGCCGACAGCTATTCCAGGGCCCAGGGTATCACTCGGCGGTCCCACCATGGGACGCTGCCATGTGACGACCCCAGTTGGTTCTGCTAAGACTACACCCACAGCGTTAGCTGCGGTATCGTCTATGCTGAACCCATGCACACTCTCACTCGACCCTTGCGGGGTACGAAAGGCGTGCTGTGTGCTGTGGATCAACCCAGGCAAGCCCAGGGTTCCACCTGCGTGCTATGGATCAACCCAGGCGAGCCCAGGCTTCCATTGGCACGCTGCGTGCTATGGATCAACCCGGGCAAGCCCAGGGTTCCATTGGCACGCTGCATGCTAGGGTTCGACCCAGGCAAGCCCGGGGTACCCTTGCATGCTGCCCGTCGCTGGCTACTACTGTGGCTGTTTGAGCCCGTAGATATGTCTGCAACAGACGGGTGTCCTCCTGCTAAAAACCCGTGAGGATTTTTGCTAAAGGACTGGTATCCTCCTGCTACAAACCCGCTAGGGTTTTCGCTGGTGGTTACCGCTCTGCTGCCTGCTACTTTGCTCCGACGTAGAGTCAGTGCTTTCGCTGGCTGCTGAGCCTTTGGACGCGCTAGCAGTCCCCAAAGGAACCGCCTGCTTGTCCGGGGACCGGAGCCCCTTTAAGCAGACCTGCCATGACCCATAGGGGCTGTCACAGCAGAATCTACCGTATCGACCTTACCAGTGCCCTTGGTAGATTTCTTCTTCGTCTTATGGCGATGACGGAGCCTATCCAAATCGTCAAGCTGGAACTAGGAGAGTCCTAAGCAAAAGAAAGACATCTAGAAGACCGTGAGCACTCCCTGTGGGTGAAACAGAGCGGGTGTGGGTCCCACTCCGTCACCAGGGAAGGGCAAGCCCGACAGGGCCGAGGCGTAGCGAGGAGAAAGGGAGGGGGCACTACCCCCCAACACGCGACTCAAGCCCAGTAAGCAAACCTGAGCACGGAGGCTGGTCGCTAACGTTAGTGGTAAAGTAAGGACTGGCTAACTTTATTACTAAAAATGTCAGACGGGTCCCTACCAAGCCCCACCGTATGAATATCTGATTAACTCGTCTTATCGGACGGTTATGAAAGACATAATAAACGATAGAGTAATCACCATAACATAGCAACAATAACCTACCGTACATGATATACAATGTGCATGTACAAAACATCTATTGTAACTTACAGGCTGCAATGGTTGTTTTACGTGGGAAACAAAATGAATGGCGCCAACGAGCGTCCATTTTGAATTGCTTGTGTGTCCCGTATACAAACGGAGGCACGATATGTAGCTAAGTTTTGGATTGTTTTTGTCACTTTTTCGCCAGAAAATGTCGTCAAAACTATCCTCAGCCGAACAATACCGGTTTGGTTTTACCTAAGGTGTGAAACTACAACCATTTATCTCGCTTTGGTCGAGAAAATGATACTCAGTGCTATGAACAATCGATCTAGGCACGTCTGTGTCAGTCGGAGACCAAGTTGGATAAGAGATGATGATCTGGTGTGGCGTCACCAAGTTGGGGATTGGTTTTTTTGTTATTTATTCATTTATGTGGGACAAAATGACTATTGGTTTTTCCGCATCTCGGGATCGATGCAAGAAGTATCTTAATCAACATCGGAAATGGTAAGATCGTCCGGTGTACTGAGTCTGTATATTATGGCTTAAAAAAACCCTGAATTATTTGGAGTTGAATACAACAACTCTATTGGTTATTTACTACTAAACTTGCTGAGACTGGTCACCAGAAGGTTCTGACCCAACATGCATCTTAGATGTTGTCCTAGCAAATATGTTAACATTGTTAGAGCCAAAATGGTACACTTCCAGGAATTAGTGATCACAGCATCATAAACTTGCAGGCTGCACAGCACAAGAAGGGAGAAGATACCAAGGTGCAATGCTGACAAAGACAAAATTCTGGAAGATCTAAAGAATTTCCAGCAGACTTACTTCCGTGTGAAAGACAAATCTGTTGAAGACAACTAGACAAGTATTGAGCAAGAAATCAAGATGTATTGGACAAACATTTTACTTCCAATTGAAAACTCTCTTTACCATGGTTCGGCAGAGGACAAAGAATGCTTACGCAGACCTATATAGTTTGATCAGCTGGAAATCGGCGGGCCTTTTAACATCGTGGATTAATATTAATATATTTCATTTTGAGAATTGCCTTCTGACATCTCTCCAAAAGTATCACAAATTATCAATTAAAGTCCTATACCTTGTCTACTTTATTTAACAAGCTCAATAGACCAGACGGGTCAACTATGTCCCTCTTAATGCTTTTTGGCATAGCGGTAAAAGCCTAAGAATTCCTGCCGATGACGAGCTGATCAAAGTATAAACAGTAGAGGTACATAACAAAGCAAATGATCTGGGAACCCTAAACACTGGGAGGATCACATGTACACTACACAGCCATTTCAAACAAGCTGAAGAAGAATCTAACACAACCTAGAACTTTACGTATACATGTACATGTACATACATGTACATGTAGATAGTAATCAAAAAGCTTTGGTCATCAGATCACCAGTGTGTTCACAGAGGAAGGAAAAACTGAAATTCCTGACCTGGGTGATAGCCAATATCCTGACATATCAGATATAACTTTGGTGACTGAAGAAGGAGTTCTCAAACTGTTACAGAAAGGTGAATATTATCTTCAAAAAGGGCGATATAAGTCTAAGCCAGAGAACTAAAAGTATGCACAAAAAGTAATGCAGCTGTTATAAATACGCCTATAAGCTTCAGAACTAATAATTGTTTTTACAATATTTTAAAATAAAAAGATGGATGATTTATTTCCGCGCATTTTGATACCCAATTTGTCCAATTTGGTTCAATATTAACAATACAGCAGTGTTTTGAAAGAAAAATACCCGAATTGAAAAGTTGCAGCTATTTGTATTGATTTGAAGCAAGCGCGAAGATAATGGCGGGTTTTACGTGTTTACAGTGCTGGCATAATTAACCATTGATCGCTGTAAACTGCAACTTTTAAATTCAGGTATTTTTCTTTAAAAGCACTACTGTGTTGTTAATATTGAACGACATTTGACAAATGGGGTATCAAAATGCGCATTAAATCATCCTTCTCTCTTATGTTGAAATATTGTGAAAACAATTATTAGTCCTGAAGCTATAGGCGTATTTATAATAGCTGCGTTACTTTTTGTGCAGACTTTATATAGAGAAGTGTCCCTGACCAGCATCATAAGATCATCAAATACATTATTCACTCTCAAATGGAAGTGGTATTTATGAGAAAAAGTGGTATTTTATATGTGTACCCTGGCTGGACCACAGTGGCAATCGTAGTGACGGAGGTGTGAGTACCTCAGGCTAACCCGGTACACCCATCGAATGTGTGTCATCAGCCCTCAGATCGGCCCTCAGGTGACTGTAGGAACCCATGGATTCGATCCATGTACTAACCCGGAACACTTTATAACTGCCACCATGCATTGACTACCTGTGTGTGCAGGTGACTAAGTTAACTACTGCGCACACCACACCCTGCTTGTGTTATCTCACCAAGGGAAGTTGAGCGGTATTTACAAAGAAGAAGAAGAAAAAGAACTTGAACTTGGACTAAACATGCTAAGGCTATAAGCACATGATAAGCTTATTAAAAATTAATAAACCCATTTGCGAATATTGCAAAGTCTCTCTTTTGAAACAGAGTGAAGCCACATTATATTTATATATGAAAAATTCAGTTTATTCATTTAAATATATGAGTTTTTTTTAAAAACAACTTACTCTTTTGAAGCGCTTTATTTGCCAGTAGCCCTTGTTGACAACAATAAAGCTAAATTTATACTCCATCGCTGAGCGACGAACGATTGGTGTCTAGCCAATGGCGAAGCGCTTTTTTTGTTGGGTCGGGAAAAGCACGCTACCTCATTAGTTTAATACCAATCGCTTATCGCTCAACGATAAAATATAAACTCAACTTAACATAGCTCACCGGCAGCTGGTACTGGACTTTATCGCAGTCGTAATATTGTCGCAGCAAGAATCACAGCAAAATCAAGACTGTATAGAATCAGAATCAGAATGTTTTATTAACAATTACCGAACATACAGTATGGTTAATACACAATACAACTATAATTACATATGAAACTACATAAACTACTAAAAATAAGAAACAAAGTTTAAAATATATGATATCATAATCATTAGCACACATATCTAATTTATATGATGTAAAACTTGTACAAAAATTAACCAGTAATATTTAACCCAGCGCTAGAATGTCACTAGACTGCTGCCCTCAGTCGTCACTACGAAGCATACACAGTACATGCGAAGTGAAGACGGCTGATTGGAATTAGTCTAGAATGTCACTATAATACTGTCACGTCTCAGCCGACCAGTAAAAAATTGTATGGTGAAAGATTTAGATCAAGTCTAATTCAGCGCTATACAAAGACTCAGACTGTTCCACTGACCTGTGTCTTCACTCATCAGTGACTATCGCCCTCACAACCAAATATTTACAAGGCATCAATTATTGAAAGCGGAGTTTACTTGCTTCATTTATAAATATACTAACCGATTTCACAATATCATAATCTGTCGTACCAATTATCATTATAAATAAATCCTGCTCGGATAAAGTTGTGAAATCAAAGGTTTCAGATAGATCAGAAAACAATTTCAAACGATATTGTTTAACAAGATTACAACGCATAATAAAATGAAATTCATCATCTATTTCATTCAAATTACAAACTTGACAAAGTCTATAAAAAACTACGATAAAAATGGGTCACCACATGAGGGCGACAAATAATTGATTGGATGACGCTGGACGACAGAAACTTCCAACAATTAGCACTCCTTTCTTCGCAAAATCGAACTAATTTGGTGAGTTTATTACTGCAGATCTTTCTTACGGCGTAATGAAGTGCTAGTTTTACATTTTGAATGTTCTTCATCAATCATCAGGTGTGAATTAAGCCTAATTTTTACAATATCAATGCACATCATGATATTTTAATGTGTAAATTGTTGAATTCGGAAACTTGGCACTGCACTGCTCTGCCAGTTCTCAATCCGTTCTCAATATGGTGATCAAAGTATTCTAGCCAGAATACTTTGATTTAGAGGTTAATAACTGCACATCGGTTATTTGGAGGGCATTTTGATACTAACGCGTATCATTGTGTGTTCCAGGAGTCATTATGAGTTCATACATGTATACGAATATAATACGATATGGCCAAATAAAAAAATAAACATGTTTCACGTCCCCTCCGCTTCCTTTTTGAGGTTTCATCAAATATTTTTTATTTTTGAAATTCAGTTATAACTTTTCATTAATTATGTCTAGGAAGTAGAGATGCTTTCTATAGCCTTGCTAATATAAGAAACACTTTTGGAAGGTTTTGAGATAATTAGAGGGGGTCTACCTCTCAGAACAACAAATAAAAAGAGTCCTCCTCCTTTTTCCTGGCATAATTGTGTTTGCTAAAAACAGCTCTAATTATGGGTATTTACACCGATTTTGAGATTAAAAAATAAAAAGCCCCCTCCTCCTTTTTTTCAACAATCCGGACGTGAAACATGTTTTTTATTTTACTTGGCCTAACGACGTTTCTGATTTGCATTTGGACCCTTTTTTTTTGCTGGTCATAAATTCCGTTTATGACCAGTACGCAGGGCATAAACAAGCTGCGTCGGAACCCAATTAACTCGATCCACGATTTGCTAGTGTTGCGTACACACGCATGTCACTGCGCCCATCTCACGCGGAGCGCAAAAGATGAACGTGTTGACACCCGGCCGTTGACCTCTAGCCGAGCTGCTTCCTGCAATTAGGCCAACTCATTTTCTCCCAATTTTTGAAGGAAAACGGTATGGAAATGTTATTTAAACTTGTAAACCCTCACGCGGGGCGCACAAGCGTACGCGTTGACACCCGGCCGTTGACCTCTAGCCGAGCTGCTTCCTGCAATTAGGCCTACTCATTTTCTCCCAATTTTTGAAGGAAAACGGTATGGAAATGTTATTGAAACTTGTAAACCCTTATTATTTTCATTTGTATTGGATTGCTAACAATGTTCAGAATGTTGGGTATGTATGAACAGGGTTCATTCATAGGATTTCGGGCATGATCGTTGATTTATGCCCTCGGCTCATGCCTCAGGCATAAACAACGATCATGCCCTCAGTCCTATGAATGAACCCCTTTTATTAATAACCGCGCAAAAAGTTTTTTGTAAAAAAAACCCACAAAATTCATGGATTTGGAGAGTCCCTTGACCTAAAGTGAAGTACGGTACCGTACTGCAATCATTTGTGGTTGATTAAAAAAAATTTGGGGAAAAATTACCCAAAATTACACAAGTTTGTACATGATTTGTAACTTTGTTTTGTTCACATCAAAATCTATAATAACTACACAAGTTAGAAATCTACCCCATTTGGAATTTTGTGTGTTTTGGCAGGAAATTGAAGATTTTTGCATTTTGTGAAAATCGTGGTGCGTTTTTGGCCTCCAAAATCGTGTAATCCGAACAGCCCTATATTTAGCCATGGCTCAGGCCTAGCTTTGGGCACTTATATTTTGGGCAATTATATTGACACCAATCAAATAACAGTAACTTCCGGCAGTAGTGCTGTTGAAAATACTGCCACGCAGGCCCGTACGCAGGATTTTTTTTGGGGGTGCTGATTTTGAAAAAGTGGGACTTTTTTTCCAAGGGGGGGGGGCGATTTTGTGAAAAGTGGACTTTCTTCCCAAAATTTGGACCGATTTGTTTTGCTCGCTACGCTCGCAATTTGTAATTTTTTGGACATTTTTATACTTTTGCCAATTTGGGGGGGTTGCGACCGCACCCCCCTGCATACGGGCCTGCTGCCACGTGATAGCTGGCAGTTGATGGTAAAATCCAGATGTCATTTCTGTAATATTCTGCCTGGTGCCTGCCTTGAAACGAAATACAAAAATTCCATCCACTGACATCGGCCAGATCATTTCTGTAATATTCTGCCTGCCTTGAAACAAAATACAAAAATTCCATCCACTGACATCGAATGACTAAAGCATTAAAACTGTTATTTCTTGTAAAAACTATATACATGTATTCTGGTGTGCTGTTTACAAGCTATAAAACAAATAAGAATTTTCATCAGAACTGAATTGAACAAGATTCAATATTGTGTTTCACTTTCACATTAAAAAATTGTGTTTTTAATTTATTCCAAATTACAAGCATAATAGTTTTGAGTGTGAAAATTGTCACATAATAATTCAGTGTTACATTGTACTTGAACTGCATGCAAAATTTTAATTGATGCACTCTATTTTCCCTTTCAGAGTTCATATTGCTATGGCTGATAGTGGACCAAAGTCAGAAAAACGTGAGAAAAAAGAAAAGTCCAAGGAGTCCAAAGAAAGGTCAAAGGAGGCTAAAGAGAGGTCCAAGGAAGCCAAAGAAAGGTCCAAGGAGGCCAAAGAGAGAGCCAAAGAGGCCAAGGAAAAGAAAGATAGTGAGAAAGATAAATGGCGTGTGAAGACACTTGAGGAAATTATGGAAGAAAAACGTAGACGCAAAGAACAACAGAGAGGAACAGGTACAGATATGATTATTTAAAAAATGGAAAGTTTTTGTAAGACCATTAATAAACTTTCAAATGGCATACTGTTAACCTAATTAATTAGGTCCCGGTCGCAATCACTTTTTTTTAAATTTCTACTTTTTGCACGATTGTAATACCCAATGGAGTACGGTACTTAAATGCCCTGTGAAAGACTAAGCCTGAAGTGCTTAATTACCAGGTACTGTAAAATTGTAAGAGTCTTGATCAAAATCGGAGATCCCCGGCAGGGTCTTAGCTAGAAATTGAGGTTTGCTCGTCATTTGAATAAAATTGCCTGCCCTAAGTTGACCTTCAAAACATTTACCAGACTTCTACAGCCCATTAGGGCTTCAAAGAGTTCAAATATGTGCTGCCATGGCCTTGTTTTGCAAATCTGGTCTACTAAAAAGGTCAACAGCATTTGTCAAAGGCATTAATTTTGCCTGTCCCAGAAGCAAACCCTGTCTAAAATGACGGCCAGACGGGTGGCTAGCTAAGACACTGCCCTGCATAGAGTTCCACAGTAAAGCGGCTAAGTGGTTTTCTTTCATTTGACTGCATTATTTCAGCTTAAAATGATCAGAAAACCTCCTTGACAGTTGTTACTTATATTATGTAATAATTTTGGCAAAGAATAAGACCCTTGAAATTTGACTGAAATCATTATGGGCTTTTATTCGGAATGGAATTTTCTTGTTTTTTTATGTGTTATATTTTGCTATTGGTTTTTGCACAATCACACTCATACCTGTGCATTTAGAAAATAAAATTAGAAAATAAGAAGCGGGTTCAATGAATTGAAAAATTAATTTAGCACAAATTTATAATTTACAATTGAAACCATAAACCAGAAGGAGTCTGTGCCTGTTGTGCTTTTGGCTTGTTTGTTTATTTCTTTTTTTTATAACCAGAAGATAGGAAGATATATATTTTTATTCTTTTAAGTTCAGTCACATTCAGAAATACACTTTTCAGGAACAGTCCAGATTTCATAAAATTTGAAAGCCTACAAAAATATATAGTAAAGAATCAGTTTTAGGATTTTTAAAGGCATAAGGATTTTTGACAACAGTAAGTGGCATTTCTATACAACTTTATAAAAGACAAGCATTCTATAGGCATTATTGCCCTTTGGTACTCCCATAACGATATTACACCTCAACTTCTCAAAGATCTTTTTACTTTGCTGCGCCAAAGATATGGAACAAACTTCCAGCAGTTCTTCCTTCTGCAACATCTCATATTTAAGAAGAATTTGAAAACATATCTGTTCCCATATTGACTTGTCTTTGCTATCGTTCTTTGCTCTGTAGTGTATTACTTTTTTAAATGTTTCAACACACCCAATGTGGTCTTCATGAAATGGCGGGTTACAAAAGCCTTGTTGTATGTATTTGTGTATGTAATTTCATAAGTATGCAGATTGTATCAATAATTTTGTTCCCTCAAACCTGTCATTTTGTTTCCACTGAAGGTGAGAGCGGTATGAGACTTGAAGAAGGAGAGCTTCATGAGAAGTCCAAGTCAAGGTCACCACTACTAGATCATGATGAAGATGAATCAGAGGAAGAAAAGTAAGTGCTTCGCTATCGGACTACAAATATGTGATGTGATCAAGCAAAATGAGTCTTGATGGTGATTAAAATCAAAATTCAGTTTTTAATTTCATTAAATGGGCCATTCTCAGAGCTTTATTTTGCTCAAAACTTCATCATAATTAGACTTATGGTTTCAGAGATACGGCCATTTTAGTGTTGCTCAGAACAATAAAATAGAAAGGAAGTTGAATACTATTTTTTGGTATATCTCAAAATCAATATTCCCGACATCCGACTCATTTTGCTTGATACCATCACATATGATGTGAACAACACAAAATTGAAAGTCGGTCGTTAATTTCATTTGCCATTTTCTGAGTTTCATTTATTATTGCTCAAAACATTGAAATACAGAGGAAGTTGACTGATGTATTTGCCTATACAAAATGACTCATTTAGCATCACATTAAATAATGTGAATTTGTAGTTTATGTTGTGAGTAATTTGTCATGGGAATGAAGGGGAGGGAGTTCAAAGCTTGTCTCCACATTGAGAATGTAAGCATTTGCAGGGGGGTGGTGAAAGGCAATTTGTTTTTCCTTTCTTTTTGTTTTAAATCTTCCAACCAATGGTGTAGCTCTTTTGTTCCTCCCAGGATAATATGAACAGATATTTTATCTCATACGGCATAACAAATTGTTTGTTTACCATAAATATGTCTGACCAGTTGACACCAGTAGACCTCACTCACCCCCCCCCCCTCAATTTCACATGGGTAAATACATATGTCAATGTCATTCATAAGATTATTTTACAAGCACAAGAAAAATTAAATTTAGTTAATTTGTTCAGGTGTTTTTTTCAATTCTTAAATTTGCATATTTTGTGTGTAATTATGTGAAAAACACCAAGAGACATACCCACCCCAACAGACCCACCCCCAATCCACCCAAGTGACCAGTTACAGACTTACTGTAAAGAAACTACAGACCTTCCTTATACACCTTCC
Organism: Amphiura filiformis; assembly: GCF_039555335.1. Classification (NCBI taxonomy): domain Eukaryota; kingdom Metazoa; phylum Echinodermata; class Ophiuroidea; order Amphilepidida; family Amphiuridae; genus Amphiura; species Amphiura filiformis. The sequence continues at coordinate 60,319,417 of NC_092636.1, forward strand.
TTATAGCCCTCTTTCATATGAATCTTCATTGATCTTCAAAGGAAGACATATTTTGATGATTATTGAAACCTTACTTTCATGCTCTGAAGCACTTAAAGGATGCTAAGTTGCATAAAACACCCAAATACACTGGATCTGTCAGTGTTACTACCCTGCATCTGCCCCAATTATATAGTACATGAGTTTGAATATTATGCAGAAACACATATTATTCTCTTCTCTGGCCAATGCTTGGTCCCATCATGTCAGAATAAGGACTGTATAAGGTCAGGATTGCTGATACTAATTGGTGAATTGTAATTTGCAGAGTGGAGGAAGAATTTGATGCCCTACAGATCCAGCCCCCTCAAGCTACAGCTAAAAAGGACAGTAAATCCCACAGAAAAGAGGAGAAGAGAAAGCATGGTCACCGTAGCAACAGAGACAAAGAGAAACATCATAAGCGTAAGTGAAATATCCATTTCAATTAAGATTTATTCAGATTTTTACATTGAAAGTCTTGTTCATTGAGCACCATTTTCATTCCATGTAGTGCCCTTGTAGTTAGCCATTTTGATTAACAAATGTCTTATTTTTTCAAGGTTAATACTTATTACTTTTACCCAGTCAATTTGGTCTAATTACCAGTGTTCTTGGTTTTGATGTAAATTAATTCTGATCTATTATCTGTGTCTCTTCTACAGGGAAAAGATCACATTCCAAAGAAAAGCGTGAACACAGTCGATCCAGACCTGAGCACAGTAAAGAGAGAAGGGAAAGGCGAGATGAGAGACTTGAAGAACCACAAGCACATCCCATTGCTCACGATAGGGTGCCACAGAGGGAGGCTGTACAGCCAAGGGAACAGCAAAGAAGGGACCAGGATAGACATTGGAGAGAACAGGAACAAAGGGAGCACTCAAGGAAAGAAAGGTATTGGAGTAACTTAAGAATAGTAGACACCAGCCTGGTGGACATTATCCTGAACCATAGTCCTAAACCTAACCTCTTAAAATCATAACCATAATCCATGGGTACGTACGACGCAAATCAGCCAAAGTTTGTATGAAACGAGTGCCTTATGTGCAAGAACAAGTATGTGGTACCCAACACTGAGCAGTTTGTGTCTATTATGGATAATACTGTTACGAGGTCTGTAACATATTTACACTACGTTGTAGCTCGGATGTGACAATTGATTAAGTAAATGAGTTATTTTATTGTTACTTGCTATATTAATTTTATTTCACAACAGCATGAAAATGGGAGGATATTACTTGGTTTCATTTGTATGTATTGTTGTCATGCTTATAGGGACAGACTGGAAAGAATTGAAAGAGAGCGTGAAAGAGATCACACTAAACGAAGCGAGAGAAGACCAATGGAACAGTACAGAGTAGAAAAGATTTCCTCCGGAAAAGACAGAGGAAGAAGGCGAGAGCGACCAGGAGAGATGAAGAACGGAGAAGAAGAGAGGGTGAGTGATTTAGAGAATAAAGATAGGATTTTGTCTTTTTGCCTATCAATATCGTGTCATAATGGATGGGCTGGCCAATATACTACGATAAAAATATTGGCCACCCCATCCATTATGACACGATATTGATAAGCAAAATACAAAATCCTATCGTTTTATTCTCATTTTTAATGTAATTTTTGCGAGAAAAACTGCCTTTTTTAAGAAAAAAATAAAGTTACTTTTGTGAGGATATCCCCATTGTTTTAAATGAACGAAACCATCACGAACATCTAAGCCGCTGAATCGCGTTCTTAGTTCTCGCACGTGTATTACGCGAACGCATTATCGCGCGATCATTGAGGAGCAACAAGCGTGCCGCCGTTGCGTGGCGGCCCGCGCCCTGACTAATATCACTATCAACTATTGTGGGATATTATACACCAGAAAACCAATCAAATTACGTGAATTCTTTACAAGACGCACCCATTGAATAAGAATGCCTTGGCAGCAGCAGTTTTTTTTTTTTTCTTAACGATATCAGATTGATTTGAAATGTGACCATGCATAGCCACTCAAGACAGTATGGTGGTTATGATCTCCAGGGTTCTAGGTTATGTTTGTATCCGTTAAAAAAGTAAAATAAAAGTGGAAAGATTTTTTGGGGTCTGGCAGTCAAAATGTCAATCGTTTGTAAATCACAGTTCACATTTTATTTATTTATTATAAAAATGTCAAAGATCCTTGAATTGAATTTTGCACAAAAGTGTAGGTATAACACAATCAAAGTTTCTAGAACCTCAGTAAAATGTAGTATGGTTTTGATCCTTTATTGTCCGCAGAAGTACGCCATGAATCCATGGAGTATCCACGACAGGAGAAACGATGGGTAGAGAGAGAACGTAGCCCAACAAAAGAACGCCCTCAGCCACGCCCTCTCATGGAAATCAAGGTAGATCGACCTAAGACCAGGAGTCCAACTGGCAAACGTGATTATCCATCTAAGACCAGGAGTCCTTCTGGAAAACGTGATTATGATGGTAAGAATGTCTTCATTAATGTTAAACCATTGAGCATGCACATTTGATTAAAAAAATTAACATATTTAGGGTGTGACCATTCGAAAGTTGAAAAAGAAGTACAGAGTGAAACTCAAAATTATGTGTGAGAAGGCCATGATAATAATTGATAATAATGGAATAATTTTCAATTACAATAAATCTGCATTAATATCATTCATAAGCTATAATTATTGACATTTGCAAGCAAGTTGTTTTCATTTATATAATATTATAACAATGCAGGAAATTCTGGGTCATTATTATGCTCGCAGTTGGGCAACAAAAATGTTCTATGCTTGTCCTCTACTGACTGGCCCTTATTTTTAAAATCGGGAAAAAAACACTTTTACTGTTAAAAAAATACCGACCCTAAGTTTGCAAATTCCAGAAAAAGGTTGCTTTTCATGCAGAATTTTCACGTCCTGAATCAACAGTTTCTCCACATTTCCTAACTACTTTAAAACAAGAGGCCAGAGTTCTATTGCAGAGATACACTAAGTAAAACCATAAATTTAAGACCAATCCACGTCAAGCAATAAAGATGTTGTTTATATTTAATATTTTGCATGTATATAGTTCACTGAATAGCATTGTTACTTACACATAACTGTTTGGAGACAATTTATCATTTGTTTGTTAACTGCAAACTTTACACTCCACTTTGACTTGATCTGATCCCTGTTGATTACCTGGGTACCTGTCCATAAATTATAGGGTACCTCGGGCATAAAATTACCTGAAAATCACAGACTTTACGTTTGATATTTTTTATTGGTATATAAGGTTGAAAAAAGTGAACTAATAATTAATTTTGACATAATATATCCAAAATATATGTTATATTGCCTTTCGGTTCTGATAATATCAGTGATATTGAGGGTCAAGCATATCGCATATTCCATATGGATCTAAAACAAAGAGCTGACCTGTTCAGATTGAATCCCCTTGTTATAGACTTTTGGGTTTATAATCTGTTATACGATTTATATGGGCCAATATTTATTTACCAGTATGCAAGTGTTTCCAAAACTATGTACCATGCAAAACAATTTTTTGTCAATAAGGGGGAAAACTGTTAGAAACAATTTGGGTATGTTCACTAGCTTGAAACATATAATGCCAATTAAACAGCATTTTATTTATATTATACAAACAATTCCTTTCATGATTCAAGGTGGCTATCAACACTTAAGAATTACATGATTGGGACAAATTTGACAATGTCTATGGAACTAAAATGATTGATAAAATGATTAATGAGTTTAACTTCAACACTACACTTTTTCGCTCACCTGGAACGTTTTCACTAGATTTACTTAGCGTCTTCAGCAGTCTAGAATCAAGGTAGTCCTTTCTGATGATGACGCCATATGATTGATGTCATAGTATTTTCTGATGTTTTGGATCATGACAAAGGATTGGACTTAGATCCTATTTTGGATAACCTACTGATGCTCAAGAAGGGTTGTGCAACATCAACTATGATGCCATCCCATCCCATCAATTATATGACATTAGAAAGGACAATCGAGATTGTAGACAAGATAATATCACAGCGTCACCATCTGCTGAAGATGCTAGTTGATCTAGCGAAAACGTCCAGGTAAGCGAAAAATAGTGAAGTGTTGTAGTTAAATTCTTCTGCTTAAGTTATTTTGCACTTAACATCCCTCCCCCACTGAAAAGGGTGTAATTAAGCTGCATTCTGGTAAATAGGTATACAGTACAGGGTATCTCTGAAAGAACTGTACCATCAAAAAAAGTGCTTTAATGCACCAATGAAACAGAACAGAAGAGTGTATGTTATTGAGTAATAAAGCAACTACCACATATTTGTTGAATTTCAAAATTCAAACATTTTCGACTTCTTGAATTTGACAATCGGACCTCATTATCAATCCATTCCATGAGTCAAAAAGAATGAACATTCATGCCTAATATCCAGTGCATGATACTTGGTACAGACCATTGACTGTTGGATTGAATATCTGGAAAGGATACAAAATGAACTACCATTGTAAAAGTTTTATATTTCAAGAACAAAGCAGTAAATTTTCAAAAAAGCTGTCTTATTATACAATTGCATACATTATTTAATTCTGTTTGGTTCAGCCTTACAATCTTAAAAAGTTACAATTTCGGACGGTACAGTTCTTTCAGAGACACCTTGTAGGCTAAGCTTAGTAGGATTATTCTAAAATAATACTTAGTATCCCCTTTAATTTGGGTTGTTGCTCTGCAGGAGCACTAGAGAGAGAGAGCCGCTTGCCCTGCCTCCTGTGCCACTGATGGAGCTCAAAGTGGAGAGACCTGCGGGTAGTAGCAAGAAACGCAGCCCTGTACCCATCAAACAATCCAAAGACGGTATGCCCAAATAAACATTACATTCCTCCCTTCACCCTACTGGCAATTTTTTTTAATACACAGATTTAGGGTTTCACTACTGCAAGTCAATTTGTACTGAAATTCCTTCCCACAATGCAACCTCAAAACCATGTCTATTATTATGCAATACGCCTATTGCATTGTGGAAAGAAATTTCTGCACAAAATGACTTTCGGTAGAGAAACCCTAAATCCGCATATTGATTTAGTCATATTATTGACATATTTTTTTATTTTATTTTATTTTAAGCTCCCTTATTAGGAGATGAATTTGGAATTGTTATAATTTTGTTGATTTTCAATTCATGATCTGTAGGTGCTGTTCAACTAGCAGACGATTAATATTTTCTTGTTTTTATTTGTCTGAAAGCAGAAAAAGTGGCAGGTATTCTTGGCAAAGTTGAACATGTTTGGGTCATTAATTGAATGCAAACATTCACACTGTAATTTAGCATTTTTTTAACTTTTGATCTCAACACAAGATAAGACATGCCTCAAATTTCTGGTCACAACTTTGACCTTCATCTGGAATTGGAAACCCAAGTTCAGGATCAGTAACCTTTTGGATATTTTACCCAAACACTCAGTAACTGGTATCGGACCCAAGTGTTGGGGCCATGAAAGGTCAATGATCCTGAACTTGGGTTGCCAGTCTCCCATGAAGGTTTAAGTTGTGACCGTAAATTTGAGAAGCATCTATTTTGTGTTGAGATCAAAAGTTTAAAATTCTAAATTATGATGTCTACCAACAGGAAAGAACTTTGATGCTAGTATTAACACACTGCTCTGATTTCAAGAAGCAGCAGGTGCCGATTATGTACATGTGCATAAAACAAGAGATTGTGAGGAACAAATTCAACCATTTTTTAACTTGAATGTGTTCAATATAAGATTCTTAAACCAAAATCTTAAACAGCTCACTGAACATCACTTTTATTAAACTTTTAACAATTATCATAATGAATTTTTTCAACAATAATGAAACATCTAAAACAGCCCTATGTCTACTTTTATTGTTGTTAGATTAAAATGTCTATGTAGGTACAGTAAATTATAGTTTGGGTTATTTTTATATTCATCAGGGATGTCACTATCCAGCATAACATGCTCAATCTGAAGCTATTGACGGACGTGTTGATACTATGCTTTATTCCGTCCAGTACGCATATTGTTATAGAGGGCCATACTACAGGCTTTATGCATTGTAATGAACAAAAAGTAGCCTGGGTTTGGAACAGTAACCTCGGATTGTGCACTGTCTATTATCCAGGTTGGCACCCGTCGGCAATGGTCGGTATCAACCAGCACTTAGCCCTTATTGAAGCCTTCCTGACAGGCACTAAATTTGACTGAATATTTTTCTACGGTTAGAAAAAAAAAGTACCACTAATATCACCTTAATTTGTGACATCCCTGATAAGTCATTAAAGTAGAAAAAGCATTTAATTTAAAAAAATGAAATCATTGTAGTTTTTAGTACTTATCGACTCAGAAAAAATAATGCACATTTTTATTACCCCCGTTCAATTCTGTTAGATATAAAAAATGAAGAAAAAGAAAAACGCAGAGAGGAGAAACGGGAACGGAAGGCCCGTAAAGAAGAAGCTGTTGAAGAACATCCCAAAGAGGAAGAAGAACATGTGGTAGAAGTAGAGCACGAGAGCAGCGACTCGGATGATTCTTCAAGCGAAGAATCAGATGACTCTGGAGAGTCTGGTGATGACTCCGAAGCCAAGTCAGGATCAGAAGCATCATCGGATGACTCCGATTCCGACGACGACTCAGACGAGGATAGCGATGAGGAGGAAGATGAGGAGGAGGAGGAAGAACACGCTCAGGAGGTAGAAGAGAAAAAGGAAGAAGGAGAAAGGGCAACAAGTGAGGAAGAATCTGGTTCAGAAGGATCAGACTCTGACTCCGATTCAGACTCTGACTCAGACTCTGGTAAGTGAAACTGATTTCCCCTTATACAGACCCACACCCTATACTTGAACTGTGGCCCAGTTAATCTCCCCTTATACATACCCACACCCTATACTTGAACTGTGGCCCAGTACATGAAAGCCAGAAAACATACTGTAATAAGCCAAATCAGCATTGGAAGTTTGCAATGCATTGTGGGACAGTGGGCCATTCTATATCAATCCACAACGCCATTCTATATCAATCCACAATTTCAAGCTGATCCAAGTATAGACCCGTTATTGGCAGCCCTGAGGCCAAATCATTTCAATCAACATGCTATTTGCTTCTTTTCCTCTATAGACAAAGAGAGTGGGTCAGGAAGTGAGAATGAGAAGAGTGACAAGGAGGAGGAAACTAAAGTGAAGATGGAAGTAAGGAAGGAGAAAGGTGTCAAAACAAAAGTAGAAAACACTGAGAAAAAGAAGAAATCCCCAGAGCCACCAATCCACCGTAAGTGCTTATACTTTAAATACAGTTAATATTAGGGATGTAGGAAGACAGCAGTTGTATTTAGATTGCCAGCAATGTATTATGCTGGTACCCAAATATACACCTGGGTAGAGAGACATAGAGGTTAATGCCATATCTAAGGGCACAGCATGATAGCACCACTACCAGGTTTTGAACCAGCCAGCAACCCTCCAATCATGAGTTGGATCTGGTACCACTAGATCACCATGCCTAATGTTATTATTAGAAATACTCTATTAGATGTAGATGTTGTTATTTATTTCAGACAAATTCAGCAGATATATCACAACATTTATCTTGCCTTCTGCCATTTGTCTTCTTTACAGGCCCACAGAGATCCAAATTTGAGCATGATTCATCTCCCAGCGCCATGAAGACAATGCTACCCACTCCAGTGATGAAGAATACCTACCAGAGTCTCCTCCACGCTCACCAGTTGAATTTAAAGAAGAACTGCCACCATATCTTCCAGCAGTGTCTGGGTGTAGAAATGTGGAAGAGTTTGTTTGCCTAAATAAAATAGAAGAAGGTACTTACGGAGTTGTGTACAGGGCAAAAGAGAAGAGAAATGGTAAGATTTGATTAGGCCAACCAAAGTCAGTTTCTTGTTTCCTACCCTCACCAACTTTCTTTTTTTGCTTAAACTCATTATTTTAACAGCAAATTTATTTTTGTCAAATTCTCTAAGGAATATATCAATTATTAACAACTCAAAATGTGAGGCCTATTATTCTGCACGTCCATTTATCGCCTATACTTAACAACCACTTTTATCTAGTTCGCCCTCAATTTAACATTTACTGATTTTACATAAGCTGTACAAAGTACCTATCAATTTATCCCCAAGATTTACCAGAACTTATTTTTATGAATGAACTCGTAGTGCCATGAGTGCGTAGTAACTGTAAAATATATGAATGTATGAAACATGCCCATTAGGTGAAGGCATTCATCATGGGCGTAAATCCCGGGGGGATGGTGGGATTTAGGGAAGGGGGATAAATCCCCCCAATATTTTGATAGGGGGTGGTCCATACATTCATCCCCCCAATGCTGATGCCTGTATGTGGGTTTCTAACCAAATTAACCTCATATCTGGCCATTTTAGCCTAAAAAGTGCCAATTTTTACACGCTTCAGTTTTATTTATTCCATTTTTGCACCATTATTTCATCAGTTAAGATTCAATATGCAAAAATGTTTCGCGTGCTTTGCAAGTATTTGTACCATAAACTTATTCTGTCCCCATAAGGTGCTGCATTCACTATACTTCAAGAATTTTTTCCCAACCCCATCCCCCATGTCAAAAAGAAATCGACAGCGCAAAATTTTCGCAATTTGAAAAGAACCACTGTTTTTGAGGCATGTAAGTAACACAAAATTATATTACATTACTTAAAGGAGTAGGAAATATTTGCAAGCAAGCATGAAAATTTGTCAAATCCATACTGGCAATTTCATGCACACAAACATTTCATACTCAACAGTATGTTTCTTAAACACAGTAAGCTGTAAGTTACTAAAGAATGTACTATGTGTCATGCATGTTAACCCACATGAACCAATGTTAATTTTCCAAATATGTTTGTCCCAGTATACTAAACTGCTTTACTCCACTTTTAGTTACATTTAAAACTTAAGGTTTCAAAATTTCTAATCTTTTTTTTAATACAGATGAAGTTGTTGCATTGAAGAGGTTAAAGATGGAGAAGGAAAAGGAAGGCTTTCCTATCACATCACTCAGAGAAATTAACACACTCCTAAAAGCACAGCATCCAAATATAGTCACAGTCAGAGTAAGTAGTCCAATTTTGCATGGAAGAAATTTACATAAACTCTCTTGTCACTTGGAAAGATGAATGCGGTGATTTGCTTAACCAAAATAACCTCAAATTTGTTAATATGTAGATTTTTTTGCATTTTTGGAAATCATGTGTACATACAAATGTGCATATGATCTATTAAAATAGCGATCTTTAAGTCAGATTCTGACATGAAACATTCATGAAGTACACACATTTCTTCTGTCAGGCTGATGAGTTTGGAACTTACAGTCTGTGGGACAGTTAAGGCAAAATATTTTGCACAGTTAATGAAGACTAGGAAACAAATTTGAGAAGTACTAAAATTTGTTCGGTTAATATAAGGCGGAAAAAATAAGACTCATAACATTATGTATTGATATAGAATGGCATGCATGCAGTTGGGCGCAATGCTTACGCTTGTTGTGCGTTGCATAATGCGTGACTGGCGCACGCTTATATGAATTTACGCGAGCGTGAGTTGGGAATTTATTGCGTGCGCAGTAACAAAAGCCAAATAATTTCCGCCTTATATAAGCCGAACAAACTTTAGTGAAAGAATGTAACACTATGTGCAAGGGTTTCATTTTGTTAGTTTGCTTCTTATACCTGCCAAACGGATAGAAAAATCAAAAAATCAAGACATAGTAAAGTTCTGTTACGACGCTTGACATGTGTTATCAGAACATTGTTATTAATCACTGTGTGTTGTTCTGTGTTGCATAACACAATGGCTAGTACTTGAAGATCTTTTCAAAGAACTTCTGTTGTTCTTTTGAGAGCTTAGTTGTACCATGGCTGGTTGAATGTGGCAGATGTGAGAGATTATGATATGAATTAGTATAGAAATGAAAACAATTTTTTTTACCTTTGGTCTTGTTGCAGGAAATTGTAGTAGGCAGTAACATGGACAAGATATACATAGTAATGGACTATGTGGAACATGACTTGAAGAGTCTCATGGAGACCATGAAGCAACCATTTACTATAGGTAAATACTGTGGGATTCAAATGTCAACATTTTTAGTTTGGCCTCATTTTTCATCTGTCATAATTTGCAGGTAAAACAGGTGTAATCAGGAAAAGCAGTTCACAGTCACACCTTTTGTTAAGTGTGATCTGCTGTTGCCTAATTAGCCCTATGTACATGACTATGGTCAAAGAAAATAATGTCCAGGTCCATAGTGACACACATCTTGTGAGCAAATTTTGTCATTATGATTGCCTGAGACAGATATTTACTCTCTTTTTTTTCAAGGTTAAAGGTTATTTGTATTTGGTAAACTGTAATTCAATTCAAATTCATTTCAATATCATAACATCAAATTAGAAACCTGTCAAACTACACAAATAAATAACAAATGATATCAGAGGTGTCATCAGCAATCAATATTCTGAAAGATACTTTCCTTCAATGTTATTCCTGACCAGGTGAAGTGAAATGTCTAATGCAGCAACTCTTACGAGGTGTACATCATCTCCATGACAACTGGATCCTGCATCGTGATCTCAAAACATCCAACCTGTTACTGAGCCATAGAGGAGTCCTTAAGATTGGTGATTTTGGCGTTGGCTAGGGAGTATGGTTCCCCTCTCAAGATGTACACACCCATTGTAGTAACTCTGTGGTACAGGGCACCAGAACTCTTATTAGGTGCTAAGGTGAGTAAACATCCAACCTGTTACTGAGCCATAGAGGAGTCCTTAAGATTGGTGATTTTGGCTTGGCTAGGGAGTATGGTTCACCTCTCAAGATGTACACACCCATTGTAGTAACTCTGTGGTACAGGGCACCAGAACTCTTATTAGGTGCTAAGGTGAGTAAACATCCAACCTGTTACTGAGCCATAGAGGAGTCCTTAAGATTGGTGATTTTGGCTTGGCTAGGGAGTATGGTTCCCCTCTCAAGATGTACACACCCATTGTAGTAACTCTGTGGTACAGGGCACCAGAACTCTTATTAGGTGCTAAGGTGAGTAAACATCCAACCTGTTACTGAGCCATAGAGGAGTCCTTAAGATTGGTGATTTTGGTTTGGCTAGGGAGTATGGTTCCCCTCTCAAGATGTACACACCTATTGTAGTAACCCTGTGGTACAGGGCACCAGAACTCTTATTAGGTGCTAAGGTGAGTAAACATCCAACCTGTTACTGAGCCATAGAGGTGTCCTTAAGATTGCATATATGAATATTTGTTCCTCCTAGTCCAATGTCTGCACTGTGTACCTCAGATCCCCATGTGGTCAGTTTGACTAAACTAAAGGGTCTGCTCTTTTATTTATGTGGATCCAAATGATTTATATTGTTGTATTACTGATAAAAATGAGACTTCTTGGTGTGTACAGTTTCCCATTAGAGCACCATATGCTGCTATACAGTTGAAACAATCAATTCCAATTTACTCAACATGACTTGGTTCAATTTCTAAAATCCTATCAAGGACCTTTAGATTTATGATCCCAGTTTGAACCATCAACAGACATTACAATATATCAGGTCAAAATCAAATTTCTTAAATTTCATAAACTGCAGAGCATTGTTTAAATGGTAATGAAATTGACAATTCCAACTTTGATGTTTTATTTTGCAGGAATATGCTTGCCCAATAGACATGTGGTCTGTAGGTTGTATTTTTGCAGAATTCATCACTATGAAAGCATTGTTCCCTGGGAGGTCAGAGGTCGACCAACTCAACAGAATATTCAAGGTATGATAATATGGTTGTAAGGTTAGCTTGGTATAGATTTGAAATTTCAAACATCATTTATAATGTGGTGATTTGTGCAAAATTATAGCTTCTTACATGTATGTCATCTGAAGGAGAGCCCTTGGCATCATGAGTTGTGTGTCAGTGGGGGTGCTGTGTCACCAATATGTAAGAATTTTGGGTAAAATTTATATCGATGTGTTGAAAGCAAGTGAAAATAATATTATTTCATTATACTACTTTTAAGTAAATTGTGTTTTAAGAATTCATACTTTTGTAAGTGAACTAATATTTTGTAAGTAGTCTACTCTTAGATGATAATTATAATGAGCGTGATAATTAGAAAAATCAAACATTATGGATGCTACAAATCAGTTCCACGTTTTATCTTTACTGATGGTACATGTACTCTTCAACAAGTAATTGTACTTGAACTCAATATTGATATATTTGTGTGTGTAGGAATTAGGCACCCCGAGTGAGAAGATCTGGCCAGGCTACAATGAGCTACCAGCTGTGAAGAAGATGACTTTTGCAGAACATCCGTACAACAATCTCAGAAATAGATTTGGTGCAATAGTTACAGATCTAGGATTTGAACTCATGAATAAGTAAGTAGGCAGATCTTTTGCTGATGTGTAACTTTCACTCTGCATGGGTGGATCCACATAAGGAAAGAGCAGAAGGAACAATAAAAGAAATATAGAACTTGCGTAATATTTGTTTGAGTGTATTGTATACCTCGACTGCTCACGTTAGACCCAGTTTTAACCACCATTTATCAGTGGGAGCTGGTAGCCTAATGGATAGAGCGTCCGTCTAGAGATTGGAAGGTCGTGGGTTCGAATCCCATGCCGGCACATTCCCTTGCTTTTTTCTCTAGTTGGGTTCTGTGCCGATCGGGATTTGTGTTTATATGTTGTCTTGTTTAATTGTAACATTTTGGGTTGCTAAACTGTTCTTTCTTTCAAATATAAAACTATATTAAAGACAATAATTCCTGAGCTCACCCCTGATTCTTTACTTGATCACTTTTTACAACCTTTCCTGCATCTTGTGAATCTGCCACTGCTCTGCACTAATGTTAGTTCATGTTTGCCAAAGTTAGGTTTAGCAGATCTTTTTGAAAATGGCTGCCATTTTAAAGCTACTTGCTGTGTGTCGAGCATGATATATAGACCTATGTATGCAAGACTGGTTGACCTTTAGCACACACAACGGCATAATTCGAATGAGCCACGATACTGAAGTGTTTGCACATACACTTTGCATGCATCAATTCATGATTGAATTTTAAAACAGTTTGAAATACATTTTTTTTCACTTGTACAGGTTTCTCACATACAATCCCAGCAAGAGAATAACAGCAGATGAAGCCCTGAGGCATTCATACTTCCAGGAATCCCCATTACCAATAGAAGAGTCAATGTTCCCTACATGGCCTGCCAAGAGTGAAATGAGCAGATCAACCAAAGCAGTCAAGAGCCCAAAACCTCCAGAGGGCGGTCTTCAGTATGCAAATTTGGTAAGTGAAAAATATTATAATATGTGTCCCCAAATAAAGAGGCCCCTTGTTGCGCCTACTTTTTCGCCTATTTTTGAAAAGTTGATCAAATATATTTTGATATGTAAAGAAACCTTTAATTGTTAGCTTTAATAAACCAAAACAATTATTTCAATCGGCTCACAACTTTTGAAGATATGCCCTTTTAAAGACAAGTACCCGCTTTTCACTGTCCACGGATAGCAAACAGAGTGATTGGGATGGGTCATGCTGTGGAGTGGCCTGCAAGATCACCAGACCTCACACCACTCTTCATTTGTGGCAAAATCCAAGATCTTTGCAAACGTATTACTGATATATTCGCAAGTATCCGGCGCACAAGGTTGGCACCCAACGCAATTAATGCAATGAGGACTAGGACTGAAACATTTATTTGTCATGGACGCAATCAGGTAGAGGACAGAGCAGCACAGTAAACTTCAAAACTTCAAAAGAACCAAAGACTTTTCAGACTTTTCAGGGCTACCTTTTATTCTAAAAAGAGAAATGACTTATGTTGTCAATAAAAAGAAAGCAAGAAACAATAAAGTAAAAAGGCATAAAATAACCGAGAAAAACATAAGTAATTGCAAGTATAGCAAAAGAAGGCCCATCCCACATCAATTTCGCCCAAATTAATGACACTTTACAAAATCCATAACCCATAAGCCCACAGGTAAAGCCCATTCCCTAAAATAAAGTTGTTATTTTATAAAGTTATCATCGAGGAATGTTTTATATGCATGCATGGTATATGCACTTTTCAATCTTTGAAGTAGCCAAACCTCCTCCGTGGACAGTGTGAAAAACGGATACATTTCTTTAAAAGGACATATCTTCAAAAGTTATGAGCCGATTGAAATAATTGTTTCAGTTTATTAAAGCTAACGGGTAAAGGCTTCTTTGCATATCAACATTATACTTAATCAACTTTTCTGAACTGGGAGAAAAAAGGGCGCAATGAGGGACCTCTTTTTTGGGGGGGACACCCTGTACCTTTGAAAAACTGTTAAAATCTCGTACAATGTCTACTAAATAAATTGGGGACTTTCCTGGTTAGAAGTGAATTTCACTATTACTCACTTTACACTAATAATGATCTCACCTCTTCCAGGATTTATTGCAGGGGGTGCTTTTCTCCAAAAGAAAGTGGACTTTACACCCCCTAAAAATAGGCTTTTTTAAAATTTGCATTCTTGTACATTTTTAGCTAGTTTTTATTTTCCTTTTCTATTTTTTTTTGGGGGGGGGGTCTTCTTCTTTTTTCTTTCTTTTTTCTTTTTTGTGGGTTGACCACATTTCCCCTGCATATGGGCCGGCCTTTTCCCTCCAACAATGTGTTTTATAGATGATTTTATTCATGTTATTAGTTTCAACTGTAACATGTTCTTTTGGTACAATATTTCTTATCTATTTATGCTTTCTTTTTTCAAGGAGGAGGATGAAGGTTTCAAGTTAACCTTTGCATCTCATGGAACATCAGCTAAGAGTATGGGATTCAGTCTGCGCTTTTAAGAGGACAACATTATCTTTCTATTGGACTGCAAGCAAGGATCATGCTACAGCAGTAAATGCTGAACTGAATTGTAGTAAAACCTGTAACAAATAAGACATATATGGGAATCCATATTGCCAACCATTTACATTAACCTACAACAGCAGGGGTGCAAAAGATTTGATCCCCAATAGGTATAACACAGGTCACTGGCCTTCAAGGTTATTGAAAAACAATCCTTTTCAGTCATTTGCTTATTACTGAGACCCACTACATCTCCCATCTTGTACATCAGCTACCAGAATATATTTCATTACACAGAAGTGTGAAGAGAAATAGGTATAGTGTGTCTCGTCTTAAGTTGAGAGTAACGTCATGTTGGATTTGGATTCGAATCACACTTTTACCTAATCCTACTGGGCTTATACACATGAGTAGAAGGGCAATTTTTTCATACGGGGGTGACGCAACCGCGTTGTCATAAAGTTATTGTAAAAAAAATTTAAACATTCTTTGCAAAATATTTTGCAAGTTTACAAGAATGGTTTAGAATATTATTAAAACATTTTACACCCTTTATATGTGAAGTTTTCTGGCAATCTTTGGTAAGCTTGTGAGATTATTTTCAAAAAACGTTTTGTGTTTGCTGTATCTTTGGTATAAATCAAGGTTGCAAATACTATACATTGCAACATTGTACTGACACTTGATGTCTATGAGAAATTGTGGCATGTACTGGTTCTAATTATTAACTCAAGGGGATTCAACTTTTTTTTGTTTGAGGGCCACGAGGCAGCCAAACACATTTCATGCATACTGCATACATGCTTGAGGGCCAATACACCCCAATTTTTTTCCAAGTTTTTCTTCACATTTTAGAGTTGGTCAAGGGCCAAATAAATATCAGTAGGTGGTGGATTACCTGTTGAGAACCCCTAATTTAACTTATCAAGTTAAAATTGTATGAAAACCTTAAAATAGAATACCAGATTTCTATACCATTGACCAGAAGAATATTATGGGTTAGCTGTCATAAACTGGTACCTAATTCAGAGAATCATTTAAATAAGTTACAGACAGGGTCGTAGCTAGGCCAATTTCTATGCCAGGTGGCAAATTATTGCGAAGCAGAGCGCGCAAAGCGTGTGGAACTCTCGCGCTTACGGCCGGGGGTCCAGGGACCCGCTTAAGATGAAAAAATCATTTATTAAAAAACACATTTTTTATTTTTTTAAATTTTTTTGGTGCCAGGCGGCCCCGCCCGGCGTAGGTACAACCCTGGTTACAGACACAATTCAATATGTGGATCCTGGGTTTTCTATGTGAAGTCGGGTTGAGTTTCCTTCCCACACAATTTCTTCCAACAATACAATATGCTAGGTACTAACAGCGTGTCTGTTAGCACTTCTCACACACGATCAGCAGAGCGCACAGTACATGTTCAGGTGCGACGACGCAACAGGTTGTTTTAGAATACGCAATGACAGTAATTTTGGTCAAACTAACTTTCAGTAGAGAAAACCAGGATCCATATAACAACAAAATCAGGTTATATTTGAATGAATGATGCCCCATAAATAACATTCAATAATGACTTTCTAAGTCGCATTTGATTTACAAGTCTTATTCTATAAACACCTTAACCATCCAGTTGTGAAGAAGACAGTCAGTCACTACTGCCTGATGATGGTAACAGCTCATTATTGACAATTTTTTCATTCATTAGTTTCCATTGAAAGTTTTAAACCTAACTTTTAAGTAGCTTATGTTATGTACCTGTTTACAATATTGTAGGTACCTACCACCGTACCTACAGTGGAAACTCTTTAATACGAAATTTGTGGGGCCACAAAATTTAGTTTGTCTTATCAGGATTTTGTCTTATCCATCACATATTACATAGGGATTCAGTGCCAGGGACCTGAAAATCAAGCTTGTCTTATCAGGTTTTTTGTATTATCAGAGCTTGTATTAACGAGTGTCCACTGTAATATGATGGCAATATTTGTATAACTTGTTCTTGCTGCTCACCCATGTTCCAAGATGTTATTACATACACTTAGATAAGGCCCAAACAAAATGTAAAAGTCATCATGTTTGCCATATAAATTGGTACAGTACATGTTGAATATCATATCGGTGATTTAACCAGCATAGTATTTGAGAGTTCTATACCATGTATGTGTTGAATTTGTAAATATTTTTTATAAAAGAAAAAAAAAAAAAAAATTATTAAAGAAAAAAAAAGAAAATATGAAATGTTTGGTATTTGTAACATTGTTTTGCAGTAGTGTGCATTTATGAAATGTTGACATTAGCAATATGAATTGATAACATATCATTGTGATCTCGACCTATAACAGAATAGCATCCAGCCTTGCAGGCTTTGTTGCTACTGGCTTTGGCAAATTGTGTAAAACACTTCATGTTGTTATGCGTTTAACAGGGTCCTGAATATCTATTTGTCAAATTCATGTCACACATGAATTCTCTTTAATTAGTGGACAAGGGATCAGATATAGAGACTTTGAAATTTTACCCCCACATAAGCAGCCATTTTGGATTTATGCAAATTAGGCACTGTTCCACTACTTGGATTTTTGCGGACTTTTGATGTGTTATTAATAACTTTTCTGAAATGAATGGTGATTAAGTGGATTCTGTTGCAATTCGGTCGTTTCACAATACTATGCGTCTCCATCGGTAGCTGGAGAAAGACCAAAATACGCAGTGCATCATGGAAAAATGTTGACATCCAAAGCCCGCGTAATATGAATTCAACATGTCATTATGTGTTTAAATGTCAAATTATGTTACACGCAAATGTAGACTAAACAGCAGTTTACAGTAATTGTAGTAGATCCATTTTCGTTTTATTGATCACACAGAATCCTTTGTGGAGCTGTTTTCAGCATTATTATTATCACACTCGCGTATAAATCCAATGGTGGCTAGGAAGGCGATGTCGACCCTAGAGGTCATAAATTGTTCTAGCAAGAGCAACCGTTGGCGGCGCATTGTATTGTGAATTGCGAGAATTGGTGGTGGGTTAAGGTGGTACTACACCCCCTGATAAATTTTGTGACTAATTTTGCATTTTATCAAAAAATAACTACACACTGTACTGGTAACAAAGGTTATGTATATTATAGGGCAAGGAATCCAATTACTTCACTGAAATTTCAGTGATTCAAGACAAGTGGTTCATTATATATGTTAAGAAATGAGGTACATTCCAGCGTAAATTTCTTATGTTTCTTAATTTGACTAGCCTATTTGTGACTTGAACCCCCTTTTGGTTCTAGGGTCCTCAATTTTGCTCATGGTTATAAGTCAAATAATGAAATGACCCACCACCAATTGGAACATAAACTCCTCAACAAAAGTTTGGAAAGTTTTTCCAAGCATCTGTATCTCAAATTATTTGTGACATATTCATATCGTGTTGCATATCAATGGATAGCTACAATACTCCGCTTTACAATGACACCCCATTTGAAACAATAACATTTGTCACGGCTGAGTACACGCCTTGTGAATGTAGTGGGGTCTCAAACAGAATTTGCCAAATTGACCATTATTCTATGCCGCAAGCTGCAATCCCATATTTTCACAATCTGGGACCTAATGCAATCCTCCAAGATGGCACCGCTCGCCCCACAGAGCCACTGTAGCCAAAGACTACCTTCAGAACATGGGAGTAGAGCCAAAATGGCCTGCCATCAGGCCAGACCCGGGGGCCAGACCTCAACCCATCTGAACACTTGTGGGACCAGCTTGATCGTGCTGTGCGTGCCAGAGAAGCCCATATGCAACCACAATGAATGACCTGCGACAAATCCTTGTTGAAGAATGGAATGCCATCACACAGTAACGTGTAACCAGTTCGGTGAGCAGCATGAGAAAGTGCCTAACTATTGTGGCTCCCTGTGGTTTTTCCGCCTGCTATTGAGGTTAGTGGCTAGGGTTGTTTGAGCACAGAATAATTGTCAATTTGGCAAATTCTGTTTGAGACCCCACTACATTCACAAGGCGTGTACTCAGCCGTGACAAATGTTATTGTTTCAAATGGGGTGTCATTGTAAAGCGGAGTATTGTAGCTATCCATTGATATGCAACACGATATCAATATATTACAAATAATTTGAGATACAGATGCTTGGAAAAACTTTGCAAACTTTTGTTGAGGAGTTTAGATTTTGGGAGATGGATCCACAGGAAATGGATTCTGTTGCAGTTTTTCCATAATTTAACTTACAAACCATTCCCAAAATAATTAAAATCCACACAAGATGCACCTTTTTCATCATAATTTATTTATTAAAATAGTTGCTCAGTAAAATACAGAAAACAAAGCATTCAAGCTCCAAATATTGGAAATTAAAGCAATTATTCACAGAGATGATTTATACATCAGATCATTTGTAGTCCATATATTATGCAAATGATGTATACACCTAACAAGTAATTTGAAATATTAGTAAAACCATAACTTGCAACATTGAGAGACATAGTGATATTTCATAATTTTGACAGGTTTTTGTTCAAACAATTTTTGTCCTGGGGTAATTTGTTAATACACAACTTCACTGAAAAAGTATTGTTGCACTAGTTTAAAGAAATACACATCCAAAAAAGAAATACACATCCAATTTGTTTAGCAGATACATCTGTACAGGAAGAAATTAACCTATTCTGGGCAATTTTATATAGTATATAAATAAGCTCAACACAACTTTCTTTAAATGAGTCAAAATAAGACTTTAAAAATCGCAAGTGTTCAAGTGACCTGTCATACAAATATGAGTATAATAAGCATTATGCCTTGTGAGTAATCACATAACAAAATGCTAGTATCAAAAGATGAATAAAATATCCAGAGTGCATAATTAAATATTGTCACTCCCAGCGTTCGAAATAGGGCCGGTCAGCCGGCCATTGGCCTGTAACTTTTTGGCCTGGCCGGTAACTTCTGACTGGCATCTAGTTGGCTGGCCGGTAACTTTTTAAGGTCAAGCCCGGCTGGCCTGTAACTTTTGGAGGCATATTTCGAATACTGGTCACTCCTGAAATATGCCTTATCATCCATATGACCTGATGATATAGCTCATGAAATTATAAATTTGTCACCACAATACTATGCCAATATAATATTTTTCTGTTCAAAGTGCAAGGGTTTATTTAGGACAAAATGACCCAATTGTTTGACAAGAACCTGTCCAAATATAATCTACCCAGACAAGACAATAATTTTCATTACTAAAATAAAGCACTTAGTTGGTTTTAACTATTAAAATAGTCTACAATCACAAACTGCAGTACATTTAAAATGATATCAACTAGATTACTTGCTGCAAAACAATTTCACACAGTATAAAGTTACACAATTTTGTGCGATGTCAGAGTCGCGAAGCAGTATGGGTGTTGAATATTTGGGCAAGGATTTTCACCTTTATTGCTTCTCTCTCAAAGTGTATCAGTATAATTGTACTGGAAAGATAGACAGCCTTACTATGTGCAAATTTGGCAACCTCTCATCATATACCAATTTATTTGGCCCAAAAAGTTTCAAAGAGAGGGTGTGCCATCGTGGCCTGCGAAAACAGGCATGGAAAGTTTTTGCAAAATTAGCCAATGCTGATCAATTAGTCTTAACCTAAATACTTGATAGTTTTTTAGACTACCTAATTATCAGAGCTGTGTATTTTGGCAGTGGTATGTTCAGAATTTCATCATATTTAAGTGCTAGGATTGCCCTCACTGGCTTCACAAGTGTTACCAACTATCTATACTTGTATCTCCACAATTTATTTCGATCACCCCACAAGAGTGTTTTTCCCCCAACATAACACCCCACTCTATGCCAGCCCAAGCACATAGTCAGCCTCTTGTTCACCCATCATATATCAAAAAGACATATATTTGAATATTTTGGCCATCCCGATTTCACTTAAAGGCATAATATACAATCTTTTCAGTCAATTTTTTTCAAACCTGATTTTTTAGCATATGCGTAATGTTCACACATTACACCTAAATGGATTCAGCCAAATTCATTGTGTTTAGGACAACAAAGCAAATTTGAAGTCATTAAAGGGGGGTAACCCTATTGGTTTTGGATATGGATTGTCTTTAAAATTACATAATAATATCAAATATTGCCCCTTTATGCTGCTTTGTGAGAAAACGAGAGCATTTTCAGCGTAAATGTGAATAAATAGCCAAATTTGCAATCCAATACCTTGGTATACGTGAATTGCATTATGGGCAGGCAAGCAACAACAACAATTCCCGTTCAGTATGACGACAATGCTGTACAATGCCCGCCCGTATTGAACGGAAAATATTTGTGTTTTTTCGTTCCGTTTCAGAAAAAAAGGAAACAAAATATATTTCCCTTGCAATATGTACATTTCAAATGAATATAAAAAGTTTGGGTTAAAAATGGAGAGGAAAAAAACTTCCGATACCGGATTTTGAACCGGTATATCTCGGTAAAACAACGCGCTAATCGATTGAGCTAAATCGCCCACCTCGTCCATCTTGGAATTGTATAGCTATATACGGCGTACCGTCTCCTCAGCAGTTAGTGTGGTTCGCTTTTTTCACAGAATGTGTATGACGCGAAACCAAAGTAGCTGTTGAGGAGGAATTAATTCCGTCCCCACAATTCCGACGAAGTTTTAGTATTTACAAACTGGTAACCTGTAAAACCGCTGTGATTCATGATTTCTCGAAATACATCGACTTGGAGCGCCAAATTTCAGGATAGTAATGAGAAAAATAGTATCTATCATGTGATACCAAAACCTCATCAACAATGAAAAATATCGGGGGGATGATGCTGTCGATCGGGTCACGGACCTTTAAGACTTTAAATCCCCCATGGAACACACCACTGTGAAAACTTTCCTAACAGTTGTTGATAATAATATTTTATAATATTTGGCAAAGAATAACCAAAATAAATTTGACTGAAATCATACATTAAGGCTTTAAACAAATTCCAGGCTGTTGCGATCTGCACCCTTTGCACACCCCTAGCTGCATCACTGGAAATAAGTATCAGAAAGTACAGAAATGGTTGGTGTCAGTTTTGCCCAACCCAAGCTCACACTCTACATACTGATACCATTTTTTACATACAATTGTCACAGCAACATTTACAGCACTATGTTATTAAGCTAATTCTAATACCATCCATAATAGAAAATATAAATAATTAATTTTTTCTTTCATAAATGCACCATCAATTGTAAAAACATGATCTCTCAATGTTTTTTTTAATTTCATATTGACATATGACAAGTTCTAATGGCCACTATGCTCATTCACCAAGTGACTATATTTCTACAATTAAACTCAATCTCACAAAACTGCTGTGACATAATAAATTTCACTGATTTATCCACAACTAAATCAATAACCAATTGTCCAAGAGATAATACAAGCGCAAGTTACACAAAGCAGCATTATCTTCCAAATATGTGCATAACATTCACTGCCTCTGGCTAAGTTGCAAGGCATATAATGTATAAATATTATGATAGTTTTACCATCCATAACTTTACCTACTTAGCTGATGGTAAAAATATGAAATAACCCAATCAAACCAAAAACAATGACTGCGTAGAATTGACATATAAGTGATGGAAAAAAACTCCCATATAACATAACCACAGTTGGTGGAATATAAGCTACAATAGTAGCAGTGGTTTTCTTGATATTTACAAATACCTGTGCTGTGCATCAGGTGTAGATCCGGTTTTTTGACCAGGGTAGAAAAAAAAATTACCTAGCTTTGCTTGGTCAACCCAATTCTTTTTTCATAACAAATCATGACATGAAGGCTTTCACATCACTAATTTTGAAAAGTGGAAAAAGGTACAATATCATACAAAGAATGTATGCAGAAATAAATGAGGATAAAATATAATTTTGAAAATATGATGTGCCCAAGCAAGCCAGTTTCTTTGTCTAGCAAAACCAATTCCATTTTTGTTTATTATTATTTTTCTGTTGCTTATTTTACATCTTATAGGTAACGAGTCATGCCTGTGTTTTTACTCTAGAGTGCCTGTCTCTCTTTTCAGAGATGCCACTCAGTTTCACTCAAAAAAAACCTGAAACTGGTGAGAAAACCCTGAAAAAGCACGTGAATCCAGGCCAAAAAGTCCAAAACAGATTGAAAATAAATAAAAATGCGGGAATTTGGACTCACAAAAATCCTGAATTCAGGCTAAAACTTGAAAAGTAGCATCTCTGTCTTTTAAAGCAACTTGGGCCAGACACCACCATGTGCAATGTTGCCGCAGGTCTGCCACTCTTCCAGCACAACAAGTCTGTTTACCTTCTCATCACAAGCAGGTGCACACAACGCACTGGCTACAATGTGACTCAAACCACACCATATGATTATGCAGCTATGTTACAACATGCTCAAAATTCCAATGAACTTCATGACATTATGATTCCTGTGGTATGTCAACTTGATTCCACGGACATCCAACTAATTTGCTTGATCACATAAAATATAATAATATTCCCACCAAACACCACTTATTTTTTATTTTACAATATTGTTTTCCTAACATAAGCACACCATTTCCTCGATATAATTTTTATATTGTGTATATAAAAAAATGTGCTCTAATAAATATCTTTACAATTTGTATATCATTGTGAGAAAATACACTATGAACTATGTCTTCTGACTATGGTACAGGTATGCAGCTGAAAAAGTTTTTCTAATTGTATCATAACTACAAGTATGGAAGGTCTCTGTGTCATAACTAATGACCCTAGGAAGATGTCAACAGATGTATGGTAAACATGTCTAGCTATTTAGTAGGTATCTATATGAACCAACTTTGATTAGTACAAAATACAAGGTGTGTAACTACAGTCAGGGGTAGACATAAGGAGCAATAATCTGCTGCCCTTCATTCGGGCCAGCTGGGAAAGTTTCGGGCTGGCCCAAGGGCAAATCCACTGGCCCAGATTCTACTTCATTGTGTTTCTAATATTGTAACATGTTATAAATTCATAATTATGCCAAAATCCCAACTGGGCCATCCAATTCGGAAAATCTCCTGGCCAGGGCCAGCGGGCCAGTGGCTAAATCGACCCCTGCTACAAGCATTTGGTACAGATCAAATTGAAGACATTACTTATAGGTAAACAGGCAGCACGTATGCATTGATTTGCTCATAACATTACCTGTCTGCACCAATCAAAAACAAAGCATATACAAGCAAAGCAATAAGCACCAAAAACAGGAATACAACAATGGGCTATTCTAGATGAAATCCATACACCCCCTATGAAAGACATGACCTTTATCTCTCACACAGGGAGTGTGGATTTCAAATGGGTGACTTCGTTTGAAATTCACACCGCTGTCTTCCATAGGGGATGTACAGATTTCAAGTGGAAAATCCCAATACAAATAAATTCATTATATACATAATGAAGGCATTTCTGACAGTAAAGAGAAAAAGTACAACTTGACGTTTTCTGATGTAACTTGGCATGATATTATCCCTCATAAAATAACATTTCTTTTAACTAAGGAAGGCATAAGCATTCATCTTCAACACAAATTATTACAAGCAAAACACTTCTATATCATAGCTATGTCCAGGCTTTTGTGATTTTTACAGTTGTGTACATGTATATAGACTAAAGAAATATAAGATAAACCCTTATATAGATTAGTCAACGAAGTGGTGACAGAGGGGAATCTACATAACAGGTACCAAATCTGAACCAATGTGTACTTCAAAAATACAGATTTGCAGCATGGACTTGCATACCATATGCTTTGTGACCATCTAAATAACACAAATTTATCAGAATAGCATCTTGGTGTAGATTATTCATCCAGAAATCAAAAGTACAGATATTAAATCAAATACTGGAACTTACTTGTAATTAACACGTTTCATCCGAAACCATCGGACATGATGACTGATTCAGTCACCTGATCATTCAGTCACCTGATCATTCAGTCACCTGATCATTCAGTCACCTGATCATTGTTGTGTTAACAAGCATAAGTTCCCTTACTTGATTTCATTTCTATACATTTGAGAACAGCATGGTCTTGATGGGATCAGGCTCAAACAAAAATGTTCCAGCCAAGCTTTAAAGCTTATATAAGCATGCTGGTCAGTATGAAGATACAAAAAGGAAAAGTCACTCTTAACAAATGTAATGCATAAGAAATTGCAGATCCTTATTTCATGCACAATCAACACAGGTTTCACAGTATGAATGTAACAAGGAGAAGTAAAGAAGTATACATTGAAGTAGATTTAGGTCCCCATGTAGACTGTCCCAGTGCCAATCAAGTTCACCACTGTGATATTTCACATCTTTTTTGGCTAGGTAAGCTCACAACCATGTCATAATGCACATGAGTTGAGTGAATAACCTATGTCAGATGATAACATTACCAAGATTGACAATAAAGTTTGGTGCATCATTAAACATCTGTACAAAATATACTATACAATATGTACAATTTTAGTGATATGCATAAAGGTTTGTGCAGATGCACTTTTTTTAATTGAAATATTTCATCCTCATGCAGTTGGCAATTTTACAATAGTTCAGCCAGAGAGTTTAGCAAGCAAAGGCATTAGAAAGGAGTTCTTTATAAATACAGCAAATCTTGCTTGTAAGGAAAAAAAACTTGGGGAAGAAACCAAAATATTGATGAAGTCATATGGACCAAACTAATTTTGTCAGGAAAGAAGGGTGTTAAAATGTCCATTATATTTCTCCTATGTGCTTATTGAACATCAATGTTATTTTGACCCAATCCTGTTTTGTTAGACTGTGAGGTAGGTGGTCAGTTATGAAATAAAGATGGTAATGTTTGTAGGACTTCATCAATCTTTTGGTTTGTTCCCTTACTTATGATGTCAATGTAACCCATCATGGCAAAACCTGCTGCAATGTCCAATTTTAAAATGGTTTGATGGGGTGAATTTATGCTCTCTATATAGACTTTTTGCTCAATTCAAGTTCACAGATATTTCACCATTGCAACAAAAAATAAGCGTCAAAGATTTCTTAACATTATCAATCCTTCAAATTCATGCTAGAAACTTTAACATGAAATTTTTGCTATGTTAATATTCAGAATATTTTTAGCACCAACTTAAACTGGAGACAGTGGTCTTCATAGGAATATTAAAATCTTTTTGCTTTCATTTTCTGTGACTTTCACCAGGTTTTGCAAATTTGCAGTGATGGGCACAAATAATAATAAACTTGCTGTCCAGTTTGACAATGGTAACTTTTGAAGTCTAGGTCTACTCTATCATAGCACCACTCCACAAGAATCTGTGATTATACATTAGAGCCATAACTTCATGTTGCACAATAAGACCACAGTAATTGAGGCAAATCAGCAAGCATTATCAGAGATGCAAGTAGCTGTGGGAAACATTTTTGGAAAAGGTGACAGCAAAGAGATCACACTGATCACAAGCACACTGAGTGATTGCTTGGGGCACAATCTATTTGGATAAGATATCTCTGGCTGGAAGAAGCCAAACAAAGCATTGAAGATTGTAAACCTTGTTGCCTGATATCAATTATCATCAAACACAAGTCACTTTACTATAGAAAATGTGATTAGTGCACCACAAACTACAAAATAATGGTATGATAATATGCAAAGCATATTATTATATAAAACATGAAATTAAACCCATTCTATGATGTAAGAAAAATATCTACAATATATCTACAATATAGGCAAGTAAATTTCCCTCTTGTAATTGACAAATCAATATATTAATAAAGATAACAGAGTCATACACACTGTGCAACAGGCTATTCCATTTGACCCCCCCCTCAAAAAAAAAAAAAAAAAGATGACACTGCTATCTCCATTCCAGATGAACTATATGGTCGACCCAGATGGAACTGATTTGGCATCTAATATTAGAATACAGCTATAACTGCAGAAAAATTAACATGTAATACACAATTCATCTCAATTTGTTTAATTTTGTTTGTAATTCCAAAATCCACCAGTCCTGTTCTACTTCTTTTGGATGAAAATATTTGCATCTGAAATGGCTAGAAGTGTTTAATTTGACAGTAAGTCCTTCAGGGGGTAGGGTTTCCAAATGGAATAGCCTAACATGGTGGAGATCAATACAAAACCTGGTGGCATACATATATAGGTGATGCATTCACATGAAATCATACAAACGCAGTAACAACTGCTTATGTCTGGATGAATTTACTGCATCTATAGCTAAATAATAATAGATTCTCGATCATGAGTGTTCAATTTGTACGCGATAGTAAATTGCGTCGAGCGCACAATGCTTGCCACTCACGCTTACCGTAACGCGATCGACGGTAAACAACATTCAGAACCAACTAATCACGGCCTTCGGGGCACAGTGTCGCTAGGCAGCTGACTCGAGGTCAAGGGCATGTCACGCTAGCGTGTTATTCCATGAAAAATGTGACATACGCAGTGCACGCAGTAAGTAAATAAGTTCATGATCGAGAAATTATTATTACAGCTATAGTCACTGATATTGTTGCAATATTCTGTATTCTGTATAAATGCAGACCATGCAGCTATTTCATCTCTTTCACATCTTGTCTCCCTTTTTTTTAATTATATGATTCTATTATAATACTGACATGATTATAACAAAAGTAAAGGAATTAAATAAAGGCTAATAGCCGCTGGGCAGGAAAAAATGTGTTTGTGGCCCCTGAACATGTTTAAAACAAAACTGCCAACTGGTTACATAGGAGATTTTGCTTTAAACATGTTCAGGAGCCAATGACACATTGGAGGTTTTTCCTGACCAACGTTATTATGTATCAAATAATATACATAGACCCAATTACAAAAAGACCACAATATCCACCCATAACCAACACCAAATTAAACTCCCCATATTACAGCTTGCACACTTGTAAATTATTCCACAAAAAGCCAGTGAATAATATAACTTTGCATATTCGCATCGTACATCAGCAAACTATGGTGGGAAATTGTGGGGTAAACATTATAATGGGTTTAGGTACTTATGTTGCATTTTGGTATTAGGCCATGGATTTGGATTTTCATCAAATTGCACAATAGTGCAATACATAATATACAATATATCTCTATATAAAATATTATCATCATCACAAATACAGTACTAGTTGGATTTTTGCAAATTTCTCTGTGCACACAATGCACTAATGCAACCTGACACAAGCCTATGGTGGCCATAACTGCTCAATGAGGAATAATCATATGAAATGTTGAGGATGAAATAATTATAATGAAAGACAGAGATAAAAAGACTAAATCGCGTATGATGTCAGGGCAAAGGCGTGCCTTGATTGGTTGCCGACCTGTGCAATACACATTTCCTGTCTAGCTGTCAGAATTTTAGATGTGAACTAGTGTTTTTATCTCTGTCTTTCATTATATTGTTTTATGTTTCCTGTATCCGCATAACCAAGATGGCTGCCATCATCCTATGCATGACTCACAACATTGAAACTTGCCACTTGCACACAGGATGTGCTAAAGGAAGCTACAGATAACCATTTCTCCCACACTCTTTACTGGACAGTTAATGTAACGTGAAGGTCCCTGTACACAATGCACCCTACTCTCTGACATGCAACTTATATTTCTATTTCAGTTCTTATGCACACTACAAATACTACAATCAATAAAGCTGCTGAAGAGCATTACACAATATTAATAGTGTATCATTCTTGCAGTTGCACATCAGTCCACCGCTGTAGTGTGTATTTGCTACAAATGCAGAACATGAGGTATAAATAGAATATCTGAGATATTGTCCACATGTAGTGCTCCTAGATCCATACATGCTTATTAACCTCTGAAAGCAGTGTATTCATGGCATTTATTCCATAAAGAGTCTCCTGGTGCATAACATATTGAAGAAATCTCAATTCTGTGGTATAAACATGTTTCCAAAACAGTTTCAACATCACTTATTCAAGCCAAGTAAAATAAAGTACAAACTTGGCTTTGCAAATGACTCATGTTGTTTCAATAGAAAAAAACAATAGTTATCATTTATTACATTACATAATGCATTTATAATAATTACATTTGCACATCTAATAATTCAGGCAACAAATCAAAGCTCAGTACAGTAGGTTTAAGATTCAATCTTGTTGACAACAACTTATTCAGAATGTCAAATCACAAAAAAAATTAATCAGGCATAATAGTATCAAATTCATATAAAAAGCATATGTACAGTTGCACAATGGTGACTGTGTGACATTTCAGGATAGGCATATAAAGGGAAATGGTCCGTACTTGAAAGAAACATATAGCATGTTTCTACTGAGACTGTTTACTGCATCTATCATGGGTCAGCCCATTTATCTACCTCGGTAGAAACATGCCAATACTTTTTCTCCTAATTGTGACAAATAGATGATTTTTCATGAAATCATCAAACTTGTGGAAATGCAGGAAAATAAGCAGAGACATAATCCAATAGACAAGGGTCCGACTGTGCCTGCTCATACTACAATGAAGCTGGGACTGCAACTTCTTTGGTCATATTATTTTGTGTGTAATTCTTTTGTATTCTGTAAATCGCTGTGGTGAGGGCGCTATGTAAATGCTGTCATTACTTACATTAACAGAGTGTTAGTGTTAAGTTCAACTGACAAGAATTTACCTGCATAACACTGAAGTACATTCAAATTTTGAAGAAATAAATGCATATTTTTGGCAATGCCACCATGCTTTTTAACAAAACACCATCAGTAATAACACTATTAGCTTCAATATAGGCCTACACTTTAGATTCAAGTAAATGAATAACTCATTATAATTCTCACAATATTTATATCTTGCCCTGGAACTAAATACCTTGTATGTGATTGGTTAATGCTGCATATAACATTTGAGGTACAGTTCTTGTATACATGCAGCACAGACTCAAGCACTGAACAGTCTCAGACCACCAAATTCTGGTGGTAAGTCCGACACAAAATTTGCCCCGAAGTTTCTCAGTTGCCAACCCAGAATGATGACGACTGAAGGCAGCAGTCTATTATTTGTGTAAGTGTGTCAAAATATCGTGATAAGCGTTCACTCTTTCTTTCTGATTCACCTATGCTTTAATTAAGAAAATGTGAAAACCAGATCTTCACTTGGAAGCACACCTGCACAGTTTTGTCCTCAATTAATTAACGCTGTTCCACAATCCTACTTAAAGAGAATGTCCCGCCAGAGCAGTTCTTCTGGGGTGAACCAAACCTTCAGGGAGTGTAATGTCCTTGATCATGTTAAGAAAATGTTGCCAAACAAATGACCCTGGCATGGTATAAACATAGGCATTAGCTAAGTCACTTGTCAATTGTCACTGATTAATTTGATAACCAGGCAGGTTTGGTTCACCTCAGAAGACCTGCTCTGGTGGGGCTTCCTCTTTAACATCAGCACACCATTTCTGACATCAGATACATGTAACCATTCCAACAGTTCAGAAGATGCATACTACAGTACAAACTGCAGTCCTCCAGTACTGTGGCATCCATCTTTTGAATTCATGTGACTGGTGATGACGACGATGATGATGATGCAATTTCAGCAGTACAAGGTAGACCGTTGATCCACTAACTGTAGGAAATCGTTTTATAACGGTCCGCCTGATCCAGTATCAAAATCAAACAGCATCACATTAACATGAAAGGCAGCAATTTGGCACTAAATATCACTGTGATGAGAAAAACAAAAATATAACAAAATTTGATAAATTCAATACAATCTGAACCTGCAACAAATATATGTCGGTGCATAATTTGGAACCAGATCATATGTCTGCAAGGCTGCAATGACCTGATACATATAGCTCTGTATGATCTTTGCTGTGGATGCTACAATCCTCACTGATTTTACCAAACAATTTATTGATGATATAAAACATCCTGTCAGCAACTTTCTGACTAAAGCTTTCCCAACATATTTCTATTGAGTCAAATTTTCAAAAAAGGTTTTTGAAACTCTTTGACATACAACATTTAGACTTTGGCTTCCCTAACTGTGACTACAGACACAAATGCCATCATCTAAATTTAGGGAGTTTTGGTTACAATTTATATCATGCAACACACATACCTCCTTCATCATGCTCCTCTTCTATCCCCTCTTAGATCATCTAATTTGTCACTTTGTTCTCTGTCTTCCTCTGCTAGTTCTTCTTCAGCCTATACAAAAATAGATCATAATTATTTATGACATAATCTGATCTAATAAGGAGGCAATCTAGAATATTGGGTTACTACCATTCATCATCTTAAAGGTGTGTGATCCAATTGACAGCCTTGACCCCCACTTGACTCCATCCAAATGCCAATTTTTGGTTTCAGATACCGATACCGTACTTGTTCCATTAACTGCCCATGCCATTATAAGCACCTGGCCACCCTGTGTCCTGTGACTTTTCATCTTACAAAGCAAGTCAATATTAAGCACCCACCCAATTAATTCCAGTAAGCTTAATTCCAAGTCAAGTTATGGTCATTCAACATGAAATAAATCCAAAAATCTCTGCTGAAATCCCTAATTATGCTATTTTATATCAGAAATTTCATTTCCTGAGAGCATCTTTATTAAAAATGTTCATGAAGTTTCACATCAAAATGCAAATTTCATGGTAAAAAAATGCAAATCAGTGTGATCCGGAGTAAGTTACTATAGAAAAATTATCAAATTTGTGTACATCGTGGAACATACTCTTTGCGTGGCTGTGCGTAGTAAGCAGTTGTACGCAGATAGCCTCGCTAATATGGACGCGTAGTTGAATGTGATTACTCGCGGAGTAACAAGCGTAGTTGAATGTTCCACGATGTACACGAATTTAATATTTTTTCTATAGTCTAGCAAGTAAAGAGATTGTCACCATTTTCAGACGTGGTTCAAAAAATATGTACACTTTGCACATATGCGAAAATGGCAACAATGTTGAACAATCCCTTTACTAAGTAGAAAAGTAACTTTTCATGCCACATGTGGTATACTTACATCATCTATTCTTTCCATATGGCCTTGTATAGCTTGGTCACCAAAATCTGGCACTTCCACCTTAATGTGT
Source organism: Amphiura filiformis (assembly GCF_039555335.1). NCBI lineage: Eukaryota > Metazoa > Echinodermata > Ophiuroidea > Amphilepidida > Amphiuridae > Amphiura > Amphiura filiformis. The sequence continues at coordinate 60,351,407 of NC_092636.1, forward strand.
GTAGGCAAAAATATGATAATTGAATAGTGATTATCATGAGATTTAAACATATATTAAAGGGAAAGCTGTTAACATCTGATGGTATAACTACATGCTTAGTCAATGGAGGTGGTTTAGCTTGTAAGGTTTAAATTTCATTGGTTCATGGGTATCATCTATGACACTATAGAGGATCACGCAACACATTTAGCAAAGTGCGCGTTGTAGATTGTAATATGCAAATGTGATCGCAGTACATGCTCCTGCATCATAAAACACACACTACACCAATTATGAGGTCATCATTGTCAACATGACTCTTCATTGAATAAACATGATTAAAACAATAAGTTATGGTTACATGTTATTTCATATATGTGCCCATCCACCACAAACTGGTCGTAAAGTCGGCATTTTCCATTTTGAGATACAATCAAAATCAGTATATGGATTTCTATGTAAAATATAGTAGGAATTTGACCTTTGATGAACCATAACTTCACTGCCAGATGTCAGATGAAGCTGGTTGAGGTGTCATTTTAAAGCTGAAAGTGCATTCTTCCAAAATCTGCAATAAACAGAAAATTATCTAGAGCCGACTTTACTACCACTTCGTGGTGGATGGTCACATATATATGTAATTATGACAAAATCATGCTACACTGGCCAAATTATGAAGATGTTCATCATTCACGATTGACAATGATCCTAATATGTAAACGTTATTGAGTAGACACACACTACTAATATCGTAGTATGAGTGTAACATGATCATATTTGAAGGCAAAGCCTTGTACGTGACATATGTGCTAATCTTACCTGGCCATCTGGCTGTGCTTCACGATTATGTACTATTTGATCAATATCTGAAGTGAAGCAAGAAAAAAACATATACTTGTGATTAAAAACATTGAACATGGATTTACTCAATTAATCAATACAGGAAACCATCACATAAAAATCCACAACATGATGGGACTTGTGATGTGACTCATGGTATAGGCGAATCCGACGAGCCAAGTGATGGTCAGGATTAAGTCGGCCATAGCTGGGGGCCATCTGTGCCAAACTAGCTTAGTTCATTTGGATTGCGATCCAAGACGCCCACTATCGCGAGAACATCTGAGCGCGTAGCACTTGCGTGCATCACTGGAGCGATAAACGCTGCACGCCTATGATACTAGCATTGCGTAAAATGGATGGATGCCCCCAGCTATGGCCGCCAGTGAGGTGTAAGAATGTGGCTCGTCGGATTCGTCTATAGACTCGGCGCAACTGCAAAAAAGCATTGATGTCACAACCGAACTTGAGGTGAACCAAAGTATAATGGTCTCTCTATGACTCTGATTGTGATAAAACCCAATTGTGGTGCAACCTCAACAACTGGTATACATTATGCTCTATCACAGCATTTGTTCCTATCAGGTGTGCATATTTAAAGTTTGAGCACCTTTACACAGTTGTGCAACAAGCATGCAGACAAATGCCCATGTATGTGTGCATAGTATATATTGTATACACTGTGCAGAATTAGGATAATATGAGGGATTCTATACTGAGACCAGTGAAATATGTAACTACGTCATTACCTGAGACGAATTTAACTAAATATGTCTCAGGTCATTACCAAACTCAAGGTATTAAAAAATTACTTTACTGAAATTATCTTGGATTTGGAACATTTCGTTTCTTACCATTAGGATTCTGCATCTGAACCTGTACATCATTCAAATCATCACCTTCATCAGGAGCCCCAGGAGCATGTATTTGATGACCAAAATTCCTGTAATTTAATTTCAAATAATATATACAAGATTAAGTTTTTGTGCATTTTTTAAGCAACGCACCATTTGAGGTTATTGTTCGAAACTCGGTCTACTCGGTACTTGCCATGAATGGCTCATACATAAGGCTCATCAACAAAATACAGAATAAATGGTGTTATCCAGATAATTTCCTCAAATTGAACATGTTATGACATTTTCCTGTGACTTTATTTCAATTACCCATCTTTAATCACGTCTAGTGAACTGACTTATTGGTGTCCTCATTCTAAACTCATAGAGACAGGTGGTTTAGTAATTTACTATTCAAGGTGTTCAGGTTTGAGTCTATCATAGCAATACAATATGATTTTACAGAAATGTCATCATGGCTACCCACACGCCGTAACATTGTTGGCGTTTGTAAATGCCTCCAAACGAGGACCTACATATGGATACACACCATACAACGAGGACACACCTCCAAACGAGGACGTCCTCGGTTTGTTACTATGACCAGGATGACGTAAATGATGCATATATGATAGGTCCCCCATAGGGGGTATAAGACGGGGCACAGTTGGATAGTAAGTTGTCTGGTGTGTCTGTGTGAGGTCCACGGTGTGTCGATTAAAAACGGGTGTGTGAGTCCTCGTTTAGATGCTCGTTAGTCGAGGTCCTTGTTTTGAGGTATTTACAAACAAGTGTGGCCCTGGAAATATTGCCAGTACATGGTCCTAATGTGTGCCTTTTTTCTTTGAAACAAAGGCAGAGTTTTCCATTCCTCACTGTGATTTTCCACTCACTTGATTTGTTCTGCACATATTTGCTGCAGTGGAAAATTGCTGCTGCATTTGCCACAAAATAGCAACAACAAAAACACACATGATTGTTAATCTTTATACCAGTCCTTGTACAGCAAAGAAATTAGTTTCAACAACTCCTCCTATACCTTTGTACAGGAGCCAACCGTTGTTAATCCGTGATGAATCCACACTTTTACTGAAGCGCATTACGCTAACGCCGAAGCGAGACTACGCTGCTACGCGAGAGCCGTAAAATTCGCCATGCCTGGAACCTTTGTGCGTATGCAAGCTTACAAGTTGAATTCAGTATTTTTCAGGTAGCGGCTAAACTTTGCCGTTTTATTCTGTAGTTTTATTGCTGATATTAACAGAGAAATCATCGACGTTTTTGCAAGGCTTAGTGACAATGATTAACTGACATTTCCTCGTGAAATAATCGTGAATTATACGATCTTTAGCTTCTTTTCGTTGTTGAAAGGGATTCAATCATGTTTCACTAAAGCTGCCCTCGCGAAGTAAACCACGCAGACGACGCGGCCGCATCGTTGTTAAACGGTGATGAACAACGGTGAAACATGATTGAATCCCTAATACAATAAGGCCAAATCAGGTGAAAAGATCTAACGCTTACTTTCTCATTTCATTCATTTCGTGTTCTGCTTCTTCGTCATCCCCTTGCTCTCCTTCACTTTCTTCTCCCTCATCCTCCTCTTCATTCTCATCAATATCACCTCCACCAGCACCTGGTTCCAGCTGTAATAACAACAAGATACAATGGATAGTTTTCAAATGAAATCTGCCTACTTTGTGGAAATATATGCTACTGAGAAATGAAGAATCATGCTGAAAACAGCTGCATAATAAACATATTCTCACACATAGGCATCAATGCAAAAAACAGCGCTATTCCATACTTTATCAATTTATTGAATAACTAAATGCCCTGAACTGTTTTGCATATTCTGACTTTTTAAATATGGTAATATTGAGTCAATTTTAGCCTTTTAATGGTGTGTATTTATAATGTTTTTGAATGATGTCTTGAATACGTGCAATATTTTATTTTCTATCAACAACAGTTGCTGTATTTTTCCATGTTAATATTGAAACTATATTTTTTAATGTTTAATTGTTTTTAATATTGTAAACCACTTGTAATTTGGCCTGAGGGCCACGATTTGTGTGTGAATAAAATATACTATACTGTACTATAGTACTGATCAAAGACATGTTTTTCTGATTTGCTGCTACTAACCAGGGACGTTGACCCATTTTTACACAAATTATACACAATTTTTTTAAATTTTAACCTATCAACAGGGTGCACCTGTATCCAGTAGCTGTGCCCTATCCTTTACTGCAGACAATAATTTTCTGGTTTGTTTGATTTCAAAAGGCTAGTCAATCTAAAGCTTTACCCTCATCCATGAGGAGAACCAACTTGAGTCATATATGTGTATCAAAATTCTATTGTGATAATCCACACAGAATTAGCTTAATTCTAAACCAGGTTACATCTACAATGGCTTTTGCAACTGATATATAATACCATTTACTAATTTAATTTGGTCTCACATCATTAATCATAACAAATTTACTATGGGCTATATCATACAACCCATACCAAAGACATGACCTTAATTTTTCACACATGGGTGTAGAATTCAACTAGAATCCTACATTCAGGTAGCCCCATTTGCAATTCACACCCCTTGTGTGCAAGATTAAGGTCATGTACTTCCTTCCATAGGGGGTGTATGGATTTAACTGGAATAGCCTGATCACATATTAAGGAGGTTACAAGGCACATATATCATTACCCCAAGCTGCTGCTGTTTCAATAAATCATCTTCCTGTCTTCTCCTTAATTCCTCATTTTCTTGTTGCTGTTGCTGTCGCAGTAGATTTTGCTGTCTTTGTTGCTGCATATCAAACATGTTTCCTGAATGAATACACAGATAATTCAAGATTATAGATTAAACATCACCACTAATGAGCAGTCAAATTAGCTCAATCAGCAAGGCGGTTGACTCTGATGCATTGGTGTTCGCCCATGCAAGTTAGAGCCCTGGTGCAGTCTGTTTGTTGTGAATAATTAAGCTAATTTGAAATTCCACTGGGCAAGGAACTAACTGCTAGTTTATCTTGGCTACCTGTACAAGAACTGGCTGCGATGGTTTATTGTGGTATGTATAGGTTGTGCGCTTTTTAGCTGCAAAACCCCGATTGTTGTTAAATACTTTATATGGTGTGTCTTGAGTCATCGTGGTCAGCAAATTCCTGCAAAAAGTGCTGAGGCTTGTGGAATTATAAAGCCTTTGTGTAACACACTATAAATCACTGGGTTTTTTTTAATGCATTTGTACTCCCTATTGTCAAAAATAACACAATTTTACTTTTGACATTTTGATACAGCTGTACAAATTATTTCTCCATTTCAGAAACTTAAGGAACTGAATGAGCGTTTCGACAGCATTTTTGTGGGACATGAGAGCACATCAGACCTATCGAATTGCATTCTGAATACGAAGAATGTCTATCTTTCTGATATCAAATAATTTTCATTTTATGAAATTCACGATATAATACAAATTTTATGACAAATTATTAAAATTTGATATTTTTCACATTTTGAGATATAACAGTCCTCAAGTAAATTTTATAAATTTAATGATATAGTAGTCTTAGTGTATGTAGTGGGAGGAAAGTCGACAATCAATTAAAAATGTTGACCTTTCATATTGAAGATATGGATTTTTTTCCCAAAAAGACCTAATTTTTTTAGTGTTTTGGGAAAAAATCCATATCTTCAATAATGTAAAAGGTCAAAATTTTCAATTGATCGTCGGCTTTTCATCCCACCTACATACACTTTAGGTAGAAATCATCAGATTTATAAAGTTTACTTGAGTACTGTTAAATATCAAAAATATCAATTTTAATGATTTGCCATAAAATGTGTATTACATTGCAAATTTCAAAAAATCAAAACTATTTGATATCAGAAGGCCATTCTTCGTATTCAGAATGCAATTCGATATGTCTGATGTGCGCTAATGTCCCACAATAAATACTGTCCAAACGTTCATACCCCTTCCCTTAAGCTGGTATACTTCCAAAATTGTTCATCTAACAGATGGGGTAGGGAGTGCAGAAGTAGGCAAACTACTCCTTGTTTTATATAATTATGTATTATAAAATATAATATATTTGCTATATACCTTGTTCGCCCATTTGTTGTTGCTGTAATTCTTCTCCCCTGAGATGTTGCTCTCTTTGCTGTTGCATTCTCTCTGCATAATCTTCATCTCCATGGTTATCATCATCATCATCATCTCCACCCTGGGGTTGAAGCCCAACCTAGGTTACAATACAAATATACAAAATCAGGGGCTAATTATGGTATTCCAGTTGAAACCCATACACCATTCGGGAAACCCAATTTGAAATTCACACTCCCTGTAGGACGATTTAAAGTCTTCTATGGGGGTGTATAAATCTTGTATGTATGTATGTATGTATGTATGTATGTATTTCAACTGGAACGGCCCATTGTATCTTAGTAATTACTATGTAAAAGTTCTATCATACTGTTGTTTACTTTGTTCAGCTTATAATTGGTGAAAATTATTCGGGTTTTGTTACTGGGGAAAACTGCCATTATATCAGATCAATGCAGAACACGAAAGTGACCAAAAATTGATCTGCTAACTGTTATCAATGATATACGCATCATTAGAAACAAAAGCTACCAAAAAATAACAGCAATCTTAATACAGGGGCTACAGCTGACGGATCTGACACATTTTTAAAATACTGACAACAGTGTGGCCAACATCAGTAACAATAAAATTGAGAGTGTGCATTCATGCGGGATGTACATGTAATCTTGCATGTACCACTAGGCACTTCAAATTTGAGGGCCCTGCCCAGAAGCTAATGGGTCCTGAATATTTAAAGGGGCATATCAAGATGCAAGAATGGTCAACAAATATAATATAGGCCTATATGTTTTCATACAATTATTGTGATCACAGGGAAATGTTTGTTCACAAAGTGTTCAAACACAACATTTGTGACAAATTATACATCTGAGTCTTACCCTTTGCTGCATATTTTGCCTCTCCTCTTCCTCACCTCGACGGCGATCATCTTCGTCTTTACTGCAATGAATGCAAAAAGAAAACATCTCTTTTTGTCAGTACTTCGTCTTTACCTATCATGGATTTGCAACTCACTTCCAGTCACTCATCTATCAATATTCCTTCAAAAGAAGAAATACTCTTTCACATTTTTTGTGTTTGATGGAAAATAATTAATTTAAATTTTGAAATTTGAATATTACTTATTTAATCAAATTTGTTTATTTTTGAAACACACATCTACTGTAAAAATGGAAATTTTCGAGCTACAGTTACAAGCAGCTATTGCGAAGTAATATATCCCTGGAATATCAAGTGGAACAGCATGAAAATTAATTGCATGAAAATATCCACTTTTACAGTAGTACACTATTCAAAATTTCACAGGTCTGCTCTTCTTCATTTTAATATTAGATGTCACCACTCTGATATGAAAGAGTAACTTACATTCGTTTTTCCCATTCATCCATATGCCTTCTATCTTGAAGTTTCTGCTCATCAATAGCAGCCTCATAGTTATTTGCTTCATCGCTCTTTTCATTGTTGTCTTCTCCTTCAATTCCAGCCTGATAAATCAAAAAGAAATTATAGTATTTATACTTAAAGTTTCACCTTGAGTCTTTATTGACATTGGTACATATTTCATTGTTTGCAGTTTCGAATCACGTATGCTGCTAATCCTGTAGAGCGTATACATACATGTAGAAGGGTGGTTTGTTGGCATGCATGTGGGGCAACTGCATCACTAATTCCACTATCAAACTCCAGGTGAACCATAGTATATTTTAGCTATTTACAAGTCAACAGTTGCTTACATGTTCATATTTGGGACTTGGTGATCTAGAATTCATTTCACTTGACACTGTACTGACTTCTACTTAATTTTGTTTTATTAATTAAGGGATTTTTGTTGTTGTTGTTGTTGTTTTGTTTTGAGAAGCTTGTGAAGTCCACACATACAATAGTTCTATTATGCTGACAGGAAGAAATCCATAATAATTAATGTTTATTCAGTTACTTATTTGGGCAAACAACTTGGTTCAATACCCTTTCAACCTTTTCATTAACCTAAAGATCACTTATAAGCTTCTGATAATGCCAAAATCTCCATTTTGATAGGATAAAGTGGGGCATGATGCTGTCTTTCTAGTCACATAATCACCCCTTTAAATGGCAGTCTGTCTTAGCAAAAGTTCCATCTTGTACACTTACTTGTGCTCTTTCATTTTCCAGCTCTTCCATTTCAAGTCGGTGGCGCTCTTTACGTTCTTCTAGCTGTCTATTTCTCTCTGCAATAGCTTCTTGATATTTTCTACTCTCCTCTTCTGCATCACGCTGGAATACAGGAAAATTATTCACAAACTCATTAATATTCATGTGACAAATGAAACAATAACAGCGGACCATTGACAAATGTGTTTCATGCACTGATATTAGTCAATGCATGAGTATACTACTTCATACATTTCGGTGTACATATTTCTATGTACTACATAATAAGGGCCAATTCAATTTAATTGCACCTGAGCAAATATGTTATTGTTGTTTTTGCTTGGTTTTTTGGGGTTTTTTTTGGTTGTTTCTTTTTGTTTTTGTTTTGTTTTTGTTTTTTCAATTTTTTCAATTTTAAAGTTTCATTTCATGACATTTGTGAATGACGATAATGACTGGATGTGATTTTGTTGTACAAAAGATTAAAGGAATGGAATCTGACAATCTGATACTGATTCTTCTGTTCTGTTCTAATGGTGCAAATTCCAAAGAAACAATGGTATTTAAAAAGATGCTAGTGACAATTATTGAAATGAACATCAGTCTCGTATTCTGTAAGTTGTGAAGGGCATTTTTTTTTATAAATATTGTTTTTATCTGAAACACAACTTTGAACAACAAAGTTATGCTTTGACCATTTAATAATCATGACCCAAATATCATTCATAACCTCAATAATATACGCAGCAAGTGCGATCCAATCACAGATAATAACTTTTAAATACGCGGGCGCAAATGCAGGTCATTGAAAAAGTATAATGACCGCGTCACGTGACATAGCTAAAAGTACGCTCTACAATGACCGTGTTACGTGACGTGTTACACATACGAACAATTTACGCGGACGCTGGCCACCGTATTTGGATATCGCATGATTGCGTGCTGGTGTGATTGGTCGCTAGCGGTATTCCTTAATGGGCTATTCGATTTTTTACAGGGAAAACGACAGATAAAGTTAAAATTGTATTCTGTTTTCAAATTAAAAGAAGAAAATGTGACGTAAATTGAATTAAAAATGTGAAAAGTGACAGTTATGAATGAGGTTAATGATTTTGCATCAGTTATTTTTGGTATTAGAATATCTAAACATTGTGCTTTGGACCTCGGAATATCCCTCGGTTCCAAAGCACAATGTTTAGATATTTCACAATACCCTCAAAACAACTGATGCGCAGTCATTAGCCTCTAAATACCTCAACCTTAGGCCATGGATTAATAATTGTTTGCCTCAAAAAGCAGGGTCAGTCAGTCGTACACATATTTCACCTTAGTGATTTCATTTGAGTGATAAACAATGTAAGCTATCTGAAACTTGAAAGCAACTAGTTCCTGCAATAGGAGGTTGTGACAGATGTGGCAACTTTTTATTTTGCTCCCAGAGGCCTCAAAAATGGTTGTAGTATAATTATTGAGCTACCGTCGATTGGGAAACCATATCCCAAACAGTAATTTTGTAAAGCACTCTGGGCGCTTATTGGAATGAATATGGTAATATACTTTGCACAAATCAAGGCTTTAGATGAACAAAATCTAATATTTTCATAAAACGACCAGAACAAGTTGTTTAATCCGTTGGATTGATTAGTTGAACAGAACTTGCGTATCGCTGAAACGCTTTGCAATCATTGGCATATAAATGGATGTTCATTATTTAGGCTATAAGTCTTATTTATACATTCATTTGAGAATCTACGGAATGTTCATAACATCAACCTCATTCATTAATGAAATACCTATTTTCTTGTTTTACTATTTTTTACAAAAATGTTCCAATATTTCTTTTATTTAGTAATAAAATAATCGCACTAATCACACTCCACATGGTAAATGAAGCTATACCTGTTCTTTTTGATGTAACTCCTCCCAATCTCTCTTTATTTGTTGCTCTTTTTCTAGAGCCTCGTCCCTCATTTGCTGCTGCCTTTTCCTCTCTATAGCATCTTCATCCATACTCGCCATCATTTTCTTCACGGGCTCCCTTGATTAGGATCTGGGGCTCCACCTGGTTCATACAGAACCACTTCCGCATGTTCCTATTGGGACAAAATTGCAAGTAAGGGGCCGCAAGATGAAACTGGGAAAGGGAGTGCATGCAAAAGAATCTACAAAAAATCATGCACTGATGGAAAATAATCAATACATGCTATGACCCTCATCAGCTACTGGTCCTTTCAATGTGCCTTCATAAAAAAAAAAAAGGGCTGCCCTATTACTGCCTATCATGATCATGCTCTTTTCTAAACCTTATTGGCCTTCATAACTTGATGTGTATTGGTTCTCACATTGAATCTTTCAGCTTCCTAATGCCCCTAATTATCCTAACTACTCTTGATCTCAGAAAAATACAGAACTCAACTTCTGAATTAAGAAATTATCATTATGAAACACAAAATTACTGTCATTGAGCTAAAAACAACTCTATATTTTTAATTCAAACAAATGAGTGCTGTATTTTATCTGGAACAGGAGAAGTCCCTCACTGTTTTTTCTTCCTCAAGTCTCTACCTATCCTACTTGTTTTATTACCCAAGGTCAAATCAATAGATACCTGCTCATTCTGATGTACCCCCTGCCAGTCTCCTGCTCTCTGTTGCTCTTTCTCCACAGCCTCCTGGGCCTCCCTCATTTCCCGCTGCCTATTCCTCTCTATAGCATCTTCATCAAGACTCTCTCCATCATTTTCTTCCCGGGGCTGCCCTGGGTTAGGATCTGGGGCTTCTCCTGGTGCATATTTAACAACTTCTGCATGTGCCTATAATAGAAATGAATTGAATGATTTATTACTTTGAAGTCACAAATCATCTTCTGTATTATAACATCATCATCATCAGTCGGCCTGCGGAGCAGGCGATATAAGCTTTCTCCAACTATTGCGATCTTGGGCAAGCGAAACAATATATGTCTGTTGCTATAGTAACACATTTCAGTGAATTTATCTAGGATAATGATCACAAACCATTAAAATCAGCACCCTTGCTTAACACAATATCACAACTTGCACATACCATGCTTGGCATATAGCAAATAACATTGAAGGATAGAGGTCTAGATTAACTGCTAAACTTACATTGATAGGCTGCTGATTTGCTTGCTGCTGTGGTTGTTGCTGTTGCTGTAGTTGCTGCTGTCTTTGGTCATATAACATTTTTTGTCTTTGTTGGTCTTGTTGAAGAGCCTGTTGCTGCTGTGCATATTGCTGTTGGTTCATAAAGGCATTGCCTGGCTGTTGCTGTTGGAACTGATTATACTGATTTATCATCTGCTGTTGATTAGGAAGATATTGCTGTTGCTGTTGCTGATTAACTCCTTGTTGCACATGTAATCCTGTTAAAAAAGATGTTTAAAATAAAAATATAGTACTGGCACTTGCATGGGGTAAAGCACCAGAGCTGTCAAAACACACTTGGACGAACATACCAGACTCTCCTCTCCAGTCGGCAAACAGTTGGCCACATTTCTACAAAACATTGATTGAAAGGGGGTGCAGAATCTGCAGATATTGGGCACAGAGGACAAGCATGGCATAAGGAAATCCATTCACAAAAGGAGGACCAGCAGTGACCTAAACAAAGACAGACAATGATACCAATAACATCAGTTGGCACCAAAGGTCAAAGGATGTTGGCTGTAGGTCACAGAGCGAAGTGTTACCATAAAACATTCTTTCATTCACATCAAAAGGTGTAGTTGGGAGCTCTTAGGGGATATTCATAATCCATGTGATTAGAGCAGCTCCACTATGTTTGTGCCCTCAATTAATTGAAGCATGTCTTAATTCACAAAAATGTCTTTTCTTCTTTATTGACATGTTGTGCCCTTGAACAGGTACTTTACCTTTCAAGCAGGTGTTTTGTTTGTTTCATTTTTGTTATTTTCCTTTTTAGGTGGGGGAAGGTGGGAGTGTGTGTACACCTGTTTTCATCCGCAAAAGTGAACTTCCATAGTTATAAGACCTATTCAAAAAGGTGCTACATACCTTTAGAGAAAAATAGCCTATAGGTCCCCCATTATGGGTCTATATCAGGCCCAAATTATCAGATTTGTGTCTAAAAGTCCACGGTTTCAATGTCTTCAGTTGCCCGAGTGAAATCCAAGTGTCCACGTTTAAGTGTGGGGATGTGTGTTTGTGATTTTTCATCAAAGTAGAATTTCTTGTAAGCATGATTAGAGCACCATCTTGCACCCACAATGAAGGGTTTAAACCAAATAAATATGACACAAAGACCTAACCAACCTTGTTGGCCTAGTTGACCTGGTACTACATATCTACCTTGCTGCTGCCCTACTACATTCTGCTGCTGCTGTACAGGCTGCTGATTATAGCCAACTTGCTGTTGGTTTTGCTGTGGGTTTTGCTGTTGCTGTTGCCGTAATTGTTGCTGCCTTTGCCATTCTGCCTCTCTTTGTTCTTGCTGATGCTGTGTGAACAGGAAGTAAATATATGAAGGAATTTAATGAATACATACATCATGTGAATGTTTAGTCTGCTTATGGCAGTAACAGGTCAAACAAGTAGCTTTGGAATGTTTTTAATCCATGCCTACATAAACTTTACTTTCAATCAAATTTCTTGTATAAACTGATTATAATCAAGTTCGGTTATAAAGCAATTTTCAATGCAATTCAATATTTTAGCTGGTGTCACAGAGCAAAATGCTATACAGCGGTTTTTACACTGCAAGAGATATCCTGTTTATAAGTTAAATACTAGACCTCTGAAAATGCTATTCATAGTTTTCAATTAAAGCTATGAACTGCTTGAAATACAATTAAGCATGTACGCAGTGTAAGGTGGTTGCTTTAATCCTTTGGAACCCATTATATGAGTGTGTGCTTATTGTGGCGCTACAAGTGTACAAAGTATTCCACCTAGACCAAGAATTATTTAACATACCTAACCTATAAATGTAACGTTTCTTCTAAAAACAACAAAATGTGTATTAATGTATGGAGGATTTTGTACGCTGCAGTTTGATGCCTCACTTTTGTCAAATGAATTAGAAATGATCAAGATTTTAATGATTTAATGAAAATTGGCAAGATTTGAAAAGTTGATATTTATGTGTAAAATATATGATTTAATTAGTAACACCCATGCATAATGTTTAACAAATAGAAATGAATGTGGTCAATGCAAGGCCTAACTGACTGATGATACACATTAAGCGGCACTCACTTCACACAGGCGCAACCTCACACTTTTGAATTCACCAATGTTCATAAAATTGTTCAAATCTGGAAGGTGTTCAAGTGAGGTATCAAACTGCAGCAGCTACCATATCAATGTTAGAGTTTTAAATTTATCAAGTCAAAATTATGTCCCCTCAAACCAGTGTTGACATTCTTTTTATAAATGCAGTATTTATTATGAGATCCCTCCTACCTGGAGTTGTAGATGTTGATTACGAATCATTTGCTGTCTTTGTGCATTATAATCTTGCTGCTCGGCTGCTTGGATTTCTATATTATTGCCTGCTTGTTGCTGTTGTAGTTGCTGTTGTTGCTGCTGTTGTGGTTGCTGTTGTTGTCTCTGCTGCTGTTGTTGCTGCTGTAGTTGTTGTCGCTGCTGTGGTTGTTGCTGTTGCTGTTGCATTTGCTGCTGCTGTTGCTGATTAACTTGCCCCATGGGATTTGGTTGTTGCATTAATCTATCTATATGTTGCTGAAATAGAGAATAGAGATGGCATCATCAAGACATGAGTTAGGGGTTCATTCATAGGATTGAGGGCATGATCGCTACGCCTCGGCCATAAACAGCGATCATGCCCGTTCATACATACCCAACATTCTTAGCAATTCAATACAGATGAAAATAATAAGGGTTTACAAGTTTAAATAACATTTCCATACCGTTTTCCTTCATAAATTGGAAGAAAATGAGTAGGCCTACTTGCAGGAAGCACCTCGGCTCATGAGGTCAACGGCCGGGAGCCAACACGTGATACGCGTCATCTTTTTGTGCTCCGTGTGAGATGGCGCGTGTACGCCAAACTAGCAAATCGTGGATCGTGTTAATTGGGTTCCAACGCTGCATGACGCAGCTTGTTTATGCCCTGCGTACTGGTCATAAACGGAATTTATGACCAGCAAAAAAGGACCCAAATCCAATCAGAAACGTCGTTATATCGTGAGTATGTATGAACAATAGCTAATCACAAAATGACAACCGCAGCACCCAAGTGCAAAATTTTAACTCAAAAAGGTGGGACAATGATTTTAGACATAATGTGGTTCTTGAACCACAATGTATTGCTTTTGTCATGTTTAGTAACAAAGAGTTTGTTGCCAATATATTTGATATCTGAATACATTCTATCAAAAACTTTACACACATTTTAATTTAAAAGCTGTGTTTGAGGGCCAAATACACCATGTTTTGCTATGTATACTGTATATTTCAGTGCTGCTCAAGAACCAAGCACCATTGGTCTGCCAGCCGTATCAAGTCCGCGAGCATCTAGAAACCCTATCCTACAGTCGGTTTCTATATCTTTTGAATTTCACAAAGTATTTGTGTGTGTTTCTGCATGTAAATTTGTGCAGAGGTGCATTAATCTACATGTAGCTAGAAATGTCCCCATCATACAACTAACAATTTCTTTTTAGAACACAGTTGGTGCTGCAGGCAGAAGTGAGCATTCACAACTGCAAATATGTGATTATTTGAATTACGGAACCAATGTGTGAAATACACATTATCAACCACATTTCAGTCAAATTTGACTTCTAGATGACCTTTGACCTTTATTTCCATCAAAGAATTTTCCCAATCAGAGCTATTTTCTGGAATTTCACAAAAATTATGTACATTACCCCTGGGTGACCTTTGACCTTATTGTCCTTGATGCCTATTTGTGACCAACCTTGATAACGATCTATTACTTCCAGGGAGAAAATTATGTTTTTTAGTATTTGTGCATATTGACCTCAATTGACCCCAAGATCAGCCTTGAAATCAACATCCTTAACGTCACTGTAAGTCCCCCGCCTAATAATCATTGCTACCAAGTTTGATTTCACTAGCAGCGATACCTTTGGAATGGTATCTATTTTTTTTAAACAAATTAGCACATGCATACAGATACAGGCAAATATAGTGACTGCATAGTCTCTTTCTAAACAAGTTCGGGCAAGGAAAAAATATGATATGGATATGAATACTAACTCACCTTATACTGTTGTGCTTTCAATGATAAATCTGATACTTGCATTTGCATTTGAACCTTTTCATTCTGAAATAAAACATCAAAATAGAAAATAATCATCCTCTGTTGCCATGACATTGAAACATTTTACATGTTAACAGCTACTATGCTTCGGTTAATCTCAAGTTTGGTAGTGACATCATTGCTTTTTTCTTGATTGGGCTGCAAGTGTGCCGACAAACCACCCCTGTACATGTATGTGTACGCTCTGTGTGATTGACTTGACGCACATGATTCAATAATGCGACCAAACAAAATATGAACCTACCTCACTTCCAAACTTGAGGCAAACCAAAGAATAATACACTGTCATCAAGCAAAAAAAATAATCATCTGCAGCAGGTCATTTGGTGCAACATTTTATACTTCAACATCAAGTACATTTTGCAGCAAAGCATGAGATACGTTTTCATGCCTGATTTCTGCAAAAACTTTCGTCAGGTGGAAGGTGAGAAAATATAACTAGGTGTGAGACTGCTTCCCAATGCGTGACAGTGTACCTTGCTGCTAAACTAAAAACATGAAATACTAATAAGAGTGAGCTCAAATTTGTTCGACTTATAAATGGCAAAAAATATTATTTTTTGTTACTGCACATATCGATCAAGTCCCAAGTTATGCTGATGTAAATTCACATAATTATGCACCAGTCACGCATTGCAACTATTCCCGGTGCTGCAACCAACTGCATGATGTCACAGGCCTTCATTTTTGAAAATTGCAGGAGCACTGTTAATCACTCTCCTGAGTTTACTAAGGTGCTCAACAAGGAGCTCAATCTTTTAATATCTGTATTAAAACATAGGGATTCAAGTAGTGAGGAGCTCAGTAAATCATACTCCTGTAATGTTGTTAGGAGAGCTGTAGGAGCTCTGGTGCAATCGAGCTCCTCAAAAATGAAGGTCTGACATTATTCTATATCAATCCATGATGTTATGAGTTTTGCCATTTATAAGTTGAATAAATTATATATTGGATGACACAAGCCCATGATCAATGATAGCAAAATGTTGATTCAAAAATAAGTAATAAGTAATATAATTAAAATATCAAAGGTAGCAGACCTGTTACTATTTTGCATATTCTAATTTTGGCAAGAGAGCTTGCATTTTAGGCAACCACAACCATAGTCTGAACTATACCTGTATTTTGTTTCACCTTGAGTTCGGTGGTGATGTCCAGGATATGTTAAGCTGAATTTATACTCGATCGCCGAGGGATTGCGATCCACCGCTTTTGGAAAGCGATGGGCAATCACCAAATTTTGAGATGCATTGCTCGTAGCTTTTGCATTTATACGTAACACGGCGATAGTGATTGCAGACGACAATTAAAATATTCCCTCAGCGATTTGAATCAATTGATTGGCTCGATGCTCTGGAAATGTAAGTAAACACTGAGCATGCATGACAATCGCTTTTCTGCAAAAGCTACTGAGTATAACCCCAGCTTTAATATGTGGTTGTGTCGCAACTGTGCTGACAAAATGCCCTTTGTATGCATGTGTAACATTCTGCAGGATTAGGTTAGTGTGCAAGATTCGATACAATACTATAACCAGTGAAATATGCACCTACGTGATGACCAAACTTGAGGTGAAATAAAGTTTAATAATAGCAAGTTTTTGGAGAGAGTTTACACATAACAAAGAAAGCTTGTTAAACCCTGGCTTATAATATAATTCAATGCATTACAAAATTATGAAACACAGCAAACACCTTTCCTGAGCAGATTTAATTTTGCCATGACCCATAAGCAGGGTAATGTGATGTCAGATGAGATGATGCAGTAATTGCTCTCACTACAAGCAAGCTATCAAGTCACACATAACCCATTTCAATAAATAACACAGGTGAAAATCACACAGTGTGGTATTATATGACCAAACATGCCATTTTCAGCTACTAACAACTACTAACTGTTGCTAGCGGTGTTCACTCAATGCCAATTATAGGCCCTAAATATGGTGCAATAGTTTTTAGAATATGATGTGGTGTGATCTGGTAGAAGCCATGACCACATATTTTAGGGTTAGGATTAATGTTGTAGATTTGAGTTGCTCTAGGTTAAAATTAAGATTAAGGTAAATGTTAATGTTAGGGTTAGGGTTAGAATTATAATGGTTGTTAGGGTGATGGTCAGAATTAAAAACAATATAGTGCAGAGAGCATGCTGGAACTGTTCCAAATGATCCATTAAGCAAAAACAAAGTAGTATATAGAAATAGGTATGTCACACCACAAGATTCCTAAGTCATGTTAAGCTGTTGACCTTGTGCAGCAGAATAGCAATACCAGGCATGGAATAAAGGTCACAGACTCCTGCAAAAAGAGTAGGGGATCATCCCGGGTCTGTTATCAGCACCCCCACTCTCCCTACAGTTCACACTGCTGTAATTGGTCATTAGCAGTAAGTCTGTATTAGGCTGCTCAATTTTTGGAAGGGTAAAATGACCTAAGCTTTGATTAATACTGTTTGTTTATTACAGATTTCAGAAAATAAAATTGTGCAAGTGAGGAGTTGAAAAGTGCTGGCTGTGAATTGGGTTAATAACTTTGCATCAGTTACATGTCTGTCACTGTGAAATTGTTTTGCTTTTGGACCAAGGAATATAAGCCCCAAGGGATATTCCTCGGATCCAATTTAGCCAAAATGATACAATACCCTACAAATAACTGGTATAAAATTAACAACTTCAAAATAGTATCAGGAGAGGTCAATACTGAAGTAAGGCCCTGCTGCCCCATTAAAAAAGTTGAATATGAAAATCTGCATCATGGTGAGCGATTGAGCAGTATGCTATTAAATATCCATAATCATGGTGCATGCATGCAATGTATGTGATGGCAAATTTAAGTAAAATATACAAATAACTAGAAAGATTCACATTTAGACATTTCCATAACAAGCAAAAGAGTTCAGATTATCCTGTCAGTTTTCCAGTTATACATATCAAACCCAAAAAAAGCAATACAAAGCAGTACAGCTGAATAATTGTTCTTTTTGCTTCTATTCCATATTGGTCTGCAAAGACATAATTACGCCTGTTTCCCCCAAGCAAGTTTTATTACATTGATTATAGAAGACAAGACACCATTCCCCTCCATACCATATCATAATACCATGGGTGATAAGCACACTCTTGCATGTGATGTAACATCAAACTAAAATTTATTCTGTATCTTATGAAAAACAGGCTGTGAGAGCGATAAGCTGCACTATCAAGATTTTATGGATGTTATTATTATCAAGTTGTGAAGAGCTAGATTTGATAAAGATTCTGCAAGGATCAAAAGCTAAGGCCACAAATTTACCATTATTTTTTTTATATTTTTAGCAGCATGCCCCAACAAAATGTATAGCTTGGCACTGGCTCAGTACCGTCTCATACCCTCTGAGATAACCCCAATGAGGCTGAACCAACAAGGACCAGCTCCACCATGTTTGCAAGTTGCTCAAAAAAGGCAAAATAGTGTTCCTCCAGATTAGTTTGCTGTGCGCCCAGTAAACTTCAATTCAAAGTATGTGGTTGTTTTAGTTCTGCATGTAACACCTTCTGCCAAAAACCTGTGAAACTTTTGCAACACTCTTTTTTTAAACTCACAAATTTTCATTCGATTTCAGACTCTTGTAGAAAAGGATGGAGTTCACATGGGGCAATTTTAAGTTGGTACTCTTTGGGTATAATCTCTTTAGGCAGCCTAGTAAAGCAGCTGTAGCTTTCCATAGTTTGTATTCTATACTCGCAATTGGAGGGCATCGTGTTCAGAGCGAACTGAGCCAGGCTTAGTATAGCTACAATACCTGATGCTGTTTGATTTGGGCATTGAGTCCTTGTACAACCTGTGCTAAGGATTCTTTCTCCCCAATGACAGTGTCTAAGTCACGCTATGGTTAGTTGATGGAAGACGGTTAGACGGTGATGTAGGTTAGAAAATCATAATGCAAGCATACAAGGAAAGAAACAAAAAGAGGAAAGCAGACAACATGAAATTATAATAGATGAACTAATATTAATCTTTTAAAAATTTGTTGATTTGTCCAAATTTAAATTCCCAAAAATTGCACTTTTCTTTCCATCACTGTAATATTGTGGAGTGCTAAATAGCAGAGGTGTTAGTTCAATATGTTACAGTTAGTAAAATATTTTACCTGATGACCCCATGTCGACATTGGCCAAGTAAGCTGTGCTGTCACTCAAAAGGGTACAGCGAAAACCCATAGCTTACTAAAACTTTTCCAATCTTGATTTGAAATGGTCTATTCTGGAAATTGCAATGACATCACGCATGCTTCAACCATGCACAGTAGCGTCAAGATTGACCATGTAAATTTGGGTTTCTTTCACAAATTATTTAAAGAAATGCAGAATTAACCAATTAGAATTTGACCACAATCTGGTCAAACGTCACAAGTCTAGTAAATATATTGGCACTACTGCATTCAGAATGCAGTGCACACTGCTAATCTGTACTTCAGTCCTGGTTTAGGGTTAGGGTTTACGTGAGGCAAGGCCTGAATTAAGTCCAGCTGGTGATGTTCATTTTCACTCAAATTAATTTCACCTTGTGAGAATTTAATCAAAGAGCTGTTGATACTACCTGTGTTATTATACAACAAAAAATAGTTAATGGGTGGACTTGAGGTGGGCAACTAAATTGAGAGGATTAGTAAGGTTCAACTGAGCACTGAAGTAGTAGGAAAAGGCATATTAAATTACATGTTTAGTTAATTATGCACAGGCTGTGATAATTATGCAAATCCACCCCATACACATATCGTCAGCCTGCTACGCTAATTGCCCAAGTCATTTTTTGTAATTTTGAGAACAAAGAACAAAATGTGGTTCAAGCATGCATCAGTTACGTAATCACCCTAATTATTTCGGATTATTCCCTTTCATTTGTATCATTATCATTTGTTTTTGTGCAAAGATTGGTGAATAAATATGTTTAAGGCCAGAGTAATGGAAGACACATTCGTCCACGCCCGACTTTGAGATTTCTTGATATTTATCAACACTAAGATGTATTCTTTCACTTGAAACTGATAAAATACAACTTGCTAATATTTACTCTTATTTTTGCTTGATTTATTTCACACTTTTCAACTCTAAAAAGTCACATGGCTCAAGACAGCTTAGTAAATTGGCGGAAATAATGAGTCAGAAATGCGCTGAATGCGAATTATTGTGATTCTGCGATGCGATTCAAGCGTCAAGCGTGACGTGGCGTTAACTCTCTGGCGCAGTATGTCCAACGCAGTCAGGGCGCATTCGGTATGTTGTTAACGCCAGCAAATGTGGTGTAAACAAAACAAAAATTTGCAGTCAAAATGCCACTTAATTTTTTAATTATTTTGAATTTTGGCGCACTGAAAGCAGACATTATAGATTCATTGAGGCAAAAAGATGCATATTTAGACCATGCACCAGATATAGCTTCTACAAGCGTGAAAGTCTTACGTTTTAAAATATAAGGACGTTTTGTGCATAATTTTTACATTTTTGTTACTAAAACGTCAATTTCTCAGAGTTCACTTTTGACAATATTGCACAATTTTTGTGAAGATAACTCGAAAAATATGCAAGCAAAAGGTAAACTTTTTGCACTATCCTTTGGAGTACATCAAAGTCTAGGAAAGGTTTTCTCATTTTTTCAAAATATTTGTTTTAAACAAAAATATATACCATTATGTGCAATTTTTAGCTTAATAGAGAAACAAAATTGCCTTTTTCACATGTTTTTTTTTTTTTTTTTAAAAAAAATACAAATTTCAAAAAAAATAAAAAACCTTCCCTAAGTTCATGTCTCTTCTTCATGAAAAGCTTACTGATTTTTTTTTTACTCCTAACAGATTTTTTTCTAAGTGAATTGTTGTGATTTTTTCAAAAACTCAAGATTTTTGAACAAATCTGACGTCACCATGAGATTCCTTGACCAATTTCCTTTCCAAAAATGTATAGTTTTATATACTTTGGACATATAATTCAGAAATAATGATGCTCGGAAAGGTCCATGTTCTCTCCCATTACTCTGCCCTTAAATGCATACTTGAACCATATATTGTACTTTGTTCTCAAAATGATAAAAAATGACTTAGGCAATTAGCATAGCAGGCTGACAATATGGAGGAATTCAGGTACACAAGTCATGTGTTATGCTTACTCACCTGGTGTTGTGATATTTGTCCATTTAATTCATTCACATGTTGTAATAAATCTTGCTTTTCTTGCTCAGCATACTGGAATTTTTGCTGAAAAAAAAAACAAAACAAAAATGCAAGGTAATTTAAGCACTTCCATTTGTTGAGAGGGATTGCCTATCACAAATAGGCCTATTTTTGTTTTCATATTTTCTGTATTGCTCCATTTCCCAAGCCTGTTCACAGAAGAATTCATCTTCAAATTTGGGATTATGATGCCTATGACACTATAAGGAGTTTTTATTTGTTTGTTGTTGTTGATGATGATAGGCTAAATGTTACTCATATTTTTAAAGCCTATAGTCTATATATCTACCTCGAGTCACCGGCACTAGCTTTGAAGTTCAGCGTGTTCTGTGTTAGCTTAGCGTTACTCGGTGCATGTACATACTGTTACGCGCGCGATCAAAGTGGCAGTGGCACATATGTACACGCAAGAAACAACGCTAAGCAAAGCAGCACACGCTAAACTTCAAAGCTAGTGCTGGTGACTTGAGGCAGATATATAGACTATAGTCTTTATCTTTTTCACATATCTGCAAAAGCATGTAACACCATGCATAAGTTGCTAGACACAGGCAATAGAATAACAGACCCTCATATCTATGTGAGAATTGTCATTGCATACAAAGCACAGGGACTTTGCCAGTGCAGGTGCTATCTGTAGCTCTTTAATCTTTGGACTTACCTCAGCTTGTTGATATTTTAAGCTGGCTTGTTGATGCATGTTCATAGCTTTCTGTGAACGTTGCTCTAATTCTGTATTAAATTCTGGTAGAAATAGAAAACAAAGTGTCTTTGGTTAAAACATGATCACACCAGCTTCATGGTTTGTGCATGATGAATTCACACATGTAGGTACATCTAGGATTTTTTAGAATTCTTTGAATTGTTATTTCAATGAAGCAAAATCCTCATACCAAAAAAAAAAAGCAAAATAATTTATGAACAAAATCATGAAAAAGTACTTCAGTTGTTTTAAATTCTATTACAACTGTTAGAAATACAAAACAAAATAACTTCAATTAACATGACCACTGAAGCTTCATGGTTGTGCTTGTCGTGTTATAGGTTTATCTGGAATTGTTTTGAATGGTTGATTTACATTCTAATTCTAATGAGTAAAATGCCCATGCCAAAATAAATCCCAGTATGAGAAAATGTTTCTATGGTATCTATGGTTACCAACACGTATGCAAGGTATCGAAGAATACTACTGCCCCTGCATGTCATATCCAACACATCATATCAAGTGAAAGTTTGAAAATGCCAAGTGGTCTGACTATATCATTTATTAAAATTTTGATATTTAGTAGATCAATGGGGCCACAAGCTGCACATTATTTAAAGTATAACCAATCAACATATGGACCTAAAACCATAACCTGAATTAGGAATGTTCAATGTTTTGAAATGTAAAGATAAGGGCAAACTCAAAATAAATTAAGGCTCTATCTAGAGCAGAAAACGGTTAGAAATATTACACACTGCAAAGAGATTCTGATACTGTTATTATATAATATGTGAATCATCTCCTAGCCTTTTTTGAACAGGTATAAGTAATGTATTCAGGAATTGTGTTGCATCACCTTCAGATATATACGGAAAATTCTGGAACTTTAATTTTGAGACTCTTGGAAAACTATAATTAAAAAAGGGTACTTCCAAACAAAGTTATTTTGCTGTACCAAACAGACAATATATGTTCACTATGTCTATGAAGTGCATAGTCTTGTGGGCAATCTTAAGGTAATTCTTTGTTTTTCTTTCAACTTTGGTTGCTGAGCACCACAACAAAATGGTACAACTGACAATTTTGCCAAAAAAAGTTTTCACTTAAAGTTAATGTTTTTTTGTTACTTCTGTGATCCGCGCTGTGTGCCAAGCGTACACACAGAAGAGATCACGCTGATTGGCTGATCAACGCACTTGACAATAAATCGGTTAACCCATTGGTTGTTGGCACGGTACGTAGTAGGCGACCTTGTCACTTCTACGCGATAGCAATGCACCAGCGCGTATCTGGACCACAGAAGTAATAAAAACTTAACTTTAAAGGTGGCTTCAGGCAGTTGCTATCTTCCCATCATCACATCTGAATTGCCAAATTTCAAACCCCTGATAAATGCAAACCCTTAAAAATTTGTGTTAATGTAAAGTCAATTAGCCTTTTCGGGAATAGGATGGTGCTGCACAAAGTGGGTTAAGTCTTTTGAATTAGCCGGGTTTTCCCCAGATTGAAGACTGCCCTTCTTTTGTGTACCCCATACTTCGAAAAGGCTAATGGGAGCTTTTAAGTATACTTACCTTTTAATTGGACAATTTCATTCTGTAGATTATCTCGTAGTCTGGTTATATTTTCATCGTGTTCAAATTTCATCTTTTCTTTGTACGCTAACACTGCATGATGCCGTAATTTAAGATCATCAAAATCTTGCTTGATGTCTTCATGTTGAGTCTGCAATTAGAAATTTCATTTGAATAATTATAAGCTATTTTATCTATCTAGATCTATTTGTGGGCTGCTATGCAATCAGACACAAGCTTTCTCCTGTGAGCTCTGGAAGATATTAGCTTCCCCTTAACCATATTGACCATGTTAATGGATAACATTGCTTCAATAATTTTCACACTTATTAGGCTAATGGGAAAGTGGATTATGATGTGACAACTAAGAATAAAGACATGATTGCTTTTCATTATTCATTATTGGGTCAAACTTCATATTGCACATGTCCAAGGTATGTATAGCTTGAAACATACTTTGATGCCTGAAAGCAGTTAAGAAATCATGTGGGATTATTATTACAAGTCTTTACAAGAATTATTGAACTTTTGTAAAAACACCAACTATTCCAGCCAATCAGGAATATGATGACAGGATACAGATACTGTTAAATCAGTCAGTATTTAAGATTATAAACCATTACTATACACGTTTTCACCCTGATGTGCCAGTGACATCAGTGCATATTGGGCACTGCCACAAATTGCTAGCATTCACTCAAAGCGCTGGTGTACACACGCAC
The DNA here is from genome assembly GCF_039555335.1 of Amphiura filiformis. Taxonomy (NCBI): domain Eukaryota; kingdom Metazoa; phylum Echinodermata; class Ophiuroidea; order Amphilepidida; family Amphiuridae; genus Amphiura; species Amphiura filiformis. The sequence goes on from NC_092636.1 coordinate 60,375,807, forward strand.
AAGCTTAAAGATGCCACATAGATGCGTGAGCGAAACAGTTGTTCAACTGCCACATAAGGGTGAAAAATGGTATAAGCCTATCCCTTTTAACTTGAAACTTTTAACTTTTAACTTGAAAATCATCAGTAGGATAAGAAGGATGTAAGACAAGGCGGTTCTCGAACCACGAGTCTCGCCTGCTTTTGTGACCGCCTGCTTTTGCGATAACTGTTGGTAGAGAGGTAAATGAATTTGGCGGTTATCGGCTGGGCACGATTATCTGGCCGATGGTAACTGTACCCACCAAGTTTCATGCCCATGCAACAGTTTTTACTAATATGACCTCAGATGACCCCTGGTGGCCCTGAAATGACCTAAAATTTGGCTCTAAATGTTGACTGTACCCCTCGTGCTAAGTTTCATGCCCATACGACAGTTTTTACTAATTTGACCTCAGATGACCCCTGGTGGCCTCGAAATGACCTTCCAAAAATTTGGCTTTAAATGTTGACTGTACCCATCAAGTTTCATGCCCATACGAGTTTTTACTAATTTGTCCTCAGATGCCCCTGGTGACTCGAAATTACCTTCCAAATATTTGGTTTTAAATGTTGACTGTACCCACCAAGTTTCATGCCCATCCGACAGTTTTTACAAATTTGACCTCAGATGACCCCTGGTAACCTCAAAATGACCTTCCAAAAATTTGGCTTTAAATGTTGACTGTACCCACCAAGTTTCATGTCCATCCAACAGTTTTTACTAATTTGACCTCAGATGACCCTGAAATGACCTTCCAAAAATTTGGCTTGAAATGTTGCCTGTACCCCCCAAGTTTCATGTCCATACAACAGTTTTTACTAATTTGACCTCAGATGACCCCTGGTGACCCCAAAATGACCTTCCAAAATTTGGCTTAAAATGATGACTGTACCCACCAAGTTTCATGCCCATACGACAGTTTTACTAATTTGACCTCAGATGACCCTGGTGACCCCAAAATGAACTTCCAAAAATTTGCCTTGAAATGTTGACTGTACCCATCAAGTTTCATGCCCATACTGAGTTTTTAATAACTTGACCTCAGATGACCCCTGAGTGACCTCGGATGACCCCGTAATGACCTTCCAAAAATTTGGCAAAACCAAAGAACTATTTCATCAAAGTAATAAATCAAAACAGAAAGATGCTTCCTTTACGAGTTATCACTCATTGAAAGTGCTACTTTGCTATACTTTACATGGAAAGCGACTATCTTAAAGTCGTCATATTTCCTTAATTACATGACCGATCAAGCTGTTATTGGGATATGTGATGCACAGTTGAAAATTGATTATTAAAAGATTTGGTGACCTCAGTTGACCTTTGACCTTGTATGTGACCTTTGACCTCACGAAATTGGATAAAGTATGTTGCGCTGAAAAATCAAATTTGGCAATACCAAAGAACTATTTCATCAAATAAATCAAAACAGAAAGATGCTTCCTTTACGAGTTATCACTCATTGAAAGTGCTACTTTGCTATACTTTACAAAGAAAGCGACTATCTTAAGGGCTGGGTATGAGCGTTTGGACAGTATTTATTTTGGGACATTAGAGCACATCAGACATATCGATTGCATTCTGAATACGAAGAATGTTATTCTGATATCAAATAATTTTGATTTTTTGAAATTTCGCAATTTAATACACATTTTATGGCAAATCATTAAAATTGATATTTTTGATATTTAACAGTACTTGAAGTAAACTTTATAAATCTGATGATTTATACTTAAAGTGTATGTAGGTGGGATGAAAAGCCGACGATCAATTGAAAATTTTGACCTTTCAGATTGCAGATATGGATTTTTTTTCCCAAAACACAAAAAAAAATTAGGTCTTTTTGGGAAAAAATCCATATCTTCAATATGAAAGGTCAAAATTTTCAATTGATCGTCGGCTTTTCCTCCCTGCTACATACACTTTAAGAATATATCATTAGATTTATATAATTTACTTTGAGGACTGTTATATATCAAACATTTGAAAAATATCAAATTTTTATAATTTGTCATAAAATTTGTATTATATTGTGATTTTCAAAAATGAAAATTATTTGATATCAGAAAGACATGCTTCAGTATTCAGAATGCAATTCGATAGGTCTGAGGTGCTCTCATGTCCCACAAAAATACTGTCGAAACGCATAATAAACGCTCATTTTAGATCCCTTAAAGTCGTCATATTTCCTTAATTACATGACCGATCAAGCTGTTATTGGGATATGTGATGCACAGTTGAAAATTAATTATTAAAAGATTTGGTGACCTCAGTTGACCTTTGACCTTGTATGTGACCTTTGACCTCATGAAAATCTAATCAGGTCGAGTACCTCTGGCCACATAACTCCCCACCAAGTTACGCCACTGTACCCCATACGGATCTCCAGATAATCTGTTCACAAGGTATTTTGCTTATTACGCATATATTATGCAAATTAGGTACTTAATTACCATATTTTACGCTCAAAATCTAATCAGGTCGAGAACCTCTGGCCCCGCTACTCCTCACCAAGTTACGTCACTGTACCCCATACGGATCTCCAGATAAGCTGTTCACAAGGGTTTTTTGCTTGATACGCATCAAATACACATAAATTATGCAAATTAGGTACTTAATTAGCATATTTTGCGCTGAAAATCTACTCAGGTCGAGAACATCTGGCCACCCCGCTCCCCACCAAGTTACGTCACTGTACCCCATACGGATCTCCAGATAAGCTGTTCACAAGGTTTTTTTGCTTGATACGCATCAAATACGCATAAATTATGCAAATTAGGTACTTAATTAGCATATTTTGCGCTGAAAATCTAATCAGGTCGAGAACATCTGGCCACGCTACTCCCCACCAAGTTACGTCACTGAAAATTTATACGGATCTCCAGATAATCTGTTCACAAGGTATTTTGCTTATTACGCATAAATTATGCAAATTAGGTACTTAATTACCATATTTTGCGCTCAAAATCTAATCAGGTCGACACCCTTTGGTCATGCTACCCCCTATAAAGTTTCATCATCATAGCACTTACGGTTCTCAAGATAACGCGTTCACAAGCTTTTTCCGAACACACACACGCACACCCCCACACACACACCCCCACACGGACACACACACACCATAGTGATTACTAAGTCTCTCCCTGAACATTCAGGCGAGACAAAAAAGTGCATGTTATAAATCAACATTTTGGCAAAAATTAAAATTTGATGTGGCTGGGCAATAAGAAACTAATATTTTCCATTAGCTTACCCTAGTGTCATATGTTATATTAGTCTCAGTTTATTGGACTGGCTTATGCATCTTGTATGCATGCTTACAGTGTTTTGTCACAGATGAGATTGCAAGCTGTTAGCGTGTGTTCTTAAGGACCACATGTGTTAAACAAATTGTTTAATTATTTGCCACTTACCTTTAGCATCTTATGTTGAATATTTAAAGAATTATATCTGTTACTAGCTTCTTGCTGTAATACAAAATAATGGGGAAAACAGGAGTTACTAAAATACTTGCACAAAATAACATTTTCATATCCACAAAGTCACCATCTTTACTCAGGCTGACAGATTCAACCGGTTCCAGAAACTTATAAAGAAGAAAATCTTTTAAATTTTGATTTCAGAAATTTAAGTGATTGTATGATTTTCATTCTTTCAAGCAATTTTACATCAAGAGTGTATATGTGAATATGTTACCAAAACCTCTTCCTTCATATGTGACTATGTTTATCAAAATCTCTTCTTTATGTAACTATGTTATCAAAACTTCTTGTCCTCATTAAACAAATTATTTTTTCTGGCATGTGTTGAGATGTACTAATGGGTCATGATGTATAATTGATGAACCATCCATACCTTGGGGGTGCATATGTACTCTGCTACCCAGCCCTCGATTAACCCACGGCACCCATGGCAATTTGCCGTGGGTGCCCAACGCCACTGCCGTAATGCCCTCAAAATATGTCCATTACCCAAGGCAGTCACTTGCTGTGCCCTCTAATGAAGTTGCCGTCGGTGCCCCAGCCCTGCCCCTTCATTACAAAACCATCTATCTATGTTTGTGTTTGATTTTTTCACTTTGGAGAAATTGCCTTGGTGCCCTTCTCAAATTTTCAACAGTTGCCATGATGCCCTGTTGAAATATTACAAACTGCTGTGCTGCCTTGCATTTTCAGTGAAAATCCAAGGCAATTATCAACTTGCCCTAAAAAAGTTGCTGTGCCCCTTCAGATCCTTAATTCGAGGGCTGCTGCTACCCCTCCCCACCCCATTTTGCCACTGTCCCCAACAAAACACAACTTCTTGCAAATCTTGTATTGCCGTAATTCTATTTATGACATTAGTACCATATTTTGACATTTTTGTAATTATACATTTTCTTACCTTCCTTCTTGATGCAACTTCATCATATTCTAAAATGGAAAAATGGATAATAAAAGGATGTGGTTCAGACACTGCTAATACTAGTACATGCAAGTAAGTAAAATAATACATTATAATGGATCGAGATTATCAAAGGCTAAAAGGGCTACCTTACTTCATTGATATGATGACAAGAAAAATATAAAAAAATCAATAAAATACACCTCTGGGTATTTCACACAATAATGCAAGATGCTGAGATGTGTATTTCTGTGTAAAATGATGTTTAAAAATAATCTAACATCCATTACTGGAATATTTCCTGTTACATAATACCGTATTCTCTTTAATTAACACCCTTGGGCATTGCATTTTCCAAAGAGGGCGTTAATTGGAGGTCTTTTTACAACGGTAATTCCCATGCCATTAAAAACATTGCTAGTATAGTCTGGCAGTGCTGCAATGCTCCACAAAAATATGCAATTTCTACAAATTGTGCAAACTACAGACTAATACAGGCTCATTTCAACAACAGCCAAAGTCCCACTCTCTCCCACTGCTTTGTATGTTGTGAATTCTCACATATTTATAAGTACAGAAACGTTTGAATATAATGCAAAACTTCCTGCTTGCATTACTTATTATTATCTAGACCATTTAAACTTGCAAATTGGGAACCAAAACATTTGGCATGTGCAAAGGGGAGGGGCAGATGTTTTGGCAGGCCGAGAGGGGGTTGGCAATTTTTGGTAGGCCGAGACAGGGAGCAAACAAATTTTGGCACACTGTTTGGAAATTTTACCAGAGCTCAAAATTATTGCACAGCCCCTTAAAGGCTGAAACAGCATACAATGTAGGTTTCTTGGACATCTTTTAATAACCCCATCAGCTTCAAGTATTAACAACCTGTTTAATACCACACCCTTTATTGAAGTTAGATCTGCCCCTGACCCAAGGAAGTTTCTCCATAGATCCCTATTTGCCCTCTCTACCCAGTATTCATTGTATGATGCGCTGATATGTGGCTATTGATCATGTTTTAATAGATATCATTGCAGCTGTTCCCTCCAGCCCTATACTTTATCCTCAGCTAGTCTTATGTATGATCTACATGTACTTAAATGTTCACTAAGGATCGTTATTAGTGTTTGACCATTATTACAAGCTACTAAGAGCATAATTATTAATATGCAATCTATTTATATCATTTTCACTTATTTCTTTTAAAACCTCATAATTTTATGGCATATTTATAATTTAATGTTTGCAATTGTATGCTCCAAACCACACAATGTAATTGGAAATTTGGAATCAGCAGAATATGTGGTGTTTGTGGGAAAACAACAATTTGGTATATACAATAATCATCTCAAATACATGTACAGCTCCCTTGACTGTTAAATGGTCAAGATATGGAGTGGTTTTCTTTCATTTTACCCTATATAGCTTTTATAGAAAACTATCCCAACAGTTTTAAATATGACTTAACCATTTATTTGGTAACCTTTACAAAATAGAACATTTCACAGAAATTGTATGTGGTTTTACACTTGTAGTGAACATACCAAGTACGAAGATACATGCATGCAACATGTGCCCCTTCAGGGTTCAATATCTACATGTGTTGTAAAACCCTTAAACATTCAGGAATAAAAACACATACAAAGGAAGAGAGTGTTTATTGTATAATTTGCTCTGAGGGGACATATGATCACAATATTGCCATCTTATGAATTTTACACAGGTTTAGATCCAGACAAACCTGTCTCAAGTAGTGCTGTGTATAATTAAAGGAAGCTGAACATATTGCTTTAAGGTGGTACTATAAATTTTGTGACTAATTTTGCATTTTTCTCACAAAATAACTATACACTGGTAACAAAAGTTTAGTATATTTATAGGGGCAACAAATCAAATGAAATATCAGTGATTGACGACAAGTGGTTCACTATATATGTTAATAAATGAGGTACATTCTAGCGGTACCTCTTTTCTTATCATAAATAATGTACCGCTTGTCTTGAGTCACTGAAATTCCAGTGTAGTTACTGGATTCCTTGCCCCTATAATACATTGTATACATAACATTTGTTATCAGTGTGTTATTATTTTTTAGAAAAATGCAAAAATAGTTACAAATTTATCAAGTGGTGTAGTACCACCTTAAAGGCCACTAACTACTCATAATTCCTGAAAACACAGTTTTTTGGATTAAAAAAATATTATTCCAAATGAAACATAGCTAAATCCTAATTCTTAATATACATGTAGCAATAACAGGCAATAAAAGTCAAATTTTAATATTTGGCCAATTTTTGCAAGGGTAAAACATTAGCATTTTCATTGAAGCTGTGACAATAAAGCCCAAGACTTTCACGTTATGCAATTTTTTGAAAACACATTTTCTAGCTCTTATCACCAATTATCAAAATGAACATAAAATATTAAAATCATGAGCAAACTCTTAAGGGCTGGGGTATGAGCGTTTGGACAGTATTTATTGTGGGACATTAGAGCACATCAGACATATCGAATTGCATTCTGAATACGAAGAATGTCATTCTGATATCAAATAATTTTGATTTTTGAAATTGCAATTTAATACACATTTTATGGCAAATCATTAAAATTGATATTTTGATATTTAACAGTACTTGAAGTAAACTTTATAAATCTGATCATTTATACTTAAAGTGTATGTAGGTGGGATGAAAAGCCGACGATCAATTGAAAATTTTGACCTTTAGTATTGAAGATATGGATTTTTTTTCCCAAAACACCAAAAAAAAATTAGGTCTTTTTGGGAAAAAATCCATATCTTCAATATGAAAGGTCAACATTTTCAATTGACCGTCGGCTTTTTCCTCCCTGCTACATACACTTTAAGAATATGTCATTAGATTTATATAATTTACCAGTACTGTTATATATCAAAAATTTGAAAAATATCAAATTTTTATAATTTGTCATAAAACTTGTATTATATTCTGATTTTCAAAAAATGAAAATTATATGATATCAGAAAGACATGCCGTATTCAGAATGCAATTCGATAGGTCTGAGGTGCTCTCATGTCCCACAAAAATACTGTCGAAACGCATAATAAACGCTTCATTTTGGATCCCTTAACCGCCCATACTCACATTTTGAATGCTTAGACTTGTATCAAGTCTTTGAATTTTTATCAAGTCTTTGAATTTTGTGATTGCAATTGTAAGAAAACATGCAAAGTTGAATGTTTTTGCCCCTTTTTCATAAAAAATCCTAAAACAAAAAATCTAGGGCGTTTCATTTGGCAAAACAGGATAATTTTAATCCCAAAGACCATTTCTAAAGTAGGGAGTATTTCATTCACTAGTAAAGTTGATAACTTTAAATTTTTGAACTTACCTTCTTTTGTTTTCTTGTGATCATTTTTCTCCTTTTGAAGGATCTTTTCTAGTCTAGATCTGTGTTCATATACAACTGTAAAAGAAATATAATAATTGGTTTAAACAATGGAAAAGATACAGAACTTCTACTGTGGGGTCTCAACTTCCTCTTCCTGTGCATCTACAGAAGAATGTTATGCCCTTTGTTTTGGGTACCGTTTAATACCCAATAGGGTATTTCCTGGCATTGAATGGGCTAAAGAGCGATCCAAATTAGGTATTAACGCTTTCTGTCATCTAAAATTTAGGAGTACCTTACTTTAAAGTGTAGACATCAGTAACTTACACTGCCACTAGAGAATGTCTAAGGGTAATTCAAGGGTAAATCAATGGGAATTACTAATCGGGACTAACCCATACTATTGGGATCTATAATTAGGCAAAGGACTAAATATATGATTTTTGTGAAATAAAATATAGTATTACATACAGGGTATGGATATACATTGTAAGAAGGCTTTGTAATACAGAAACCTACTCTTGTCAGAGATGATAAGCAAAGGTATAGGGGTTAGGGGTTTAGAGCTGTTGTCAAGTAGAATTTTCATTGTCATCAATCATCAAATCTCAAGATCCGGTGTCGACAAATTGTCGACAAAGCAATACATCAATAAAGTCAAATTATTACACTCAGAGACCATGCATCACTGTATTACCATCAAAATATTACCATACTCCATACATACATGTACGTACATGTAGCATCATAATATTGGAAATGTAATGGAAAGATAATCTGCACCACTTACAAATTTGAAAATAGAAGACTGATGCAGTTATTTCATGGTAAATAATGGCAACTAGATTTTGTCAACAATCAGCGTTGAAATTTGGATGAATTAAAGTTATGTCGATGAGTCAACTGTATCTTTTGAGCAAGATGTGCCTATTTTGGACAGTCTAAAATTTTGCTGAAGTGTAATTTTAGCAACATTTTGATGCAATCGCCTGTCGTCGGATGGCTGTGTTTACTTCTGAACTTCCATTGCTTTACACAGTGTCATACTTCAGCAAATCCGACTAGATTTTGAATGCATTGGTCTCTAGCCGAGAATGTGAAGTTATCATTGAGCAAATTCTTGGCTACATTGTACATTTGGCATGAATAAGCCCTTTCGCAATTTCAGATCATGGTGCATCATGGGTAATATTTGCCGATAAAATTTGAGATAAACACGATGAGGCTACTGTACATTTCCAATGCGGTGAACTGTGCCGTTTCACCCTGTTTGCATAAAAACATCTTGTACTGGGATTTTGCCAATTAATTTGTCTTTATTTCTTCATGATATCAATATATTTTTATACAATGTACATTGTATCATGAAGAAATAAAGACAAAATAATCGGCATAATTCCAGTACAAGATGTTTTTATGCAAACGCACAGTTCACCGTGATTGGAAACGCACTGCAGCCTCCTTGTGTTTATCTCTCGTTGAAGAACTGTGTGACGATGCCTGAGCATGCGCAGTTGCAATTTTCCGAAATTGCGAAAGGGCTTATGGTGTAATAATAATTTTACAAGTGATTAAAATCCTTCGCCCACCTGACTGACAAGTTTTGAGGAGAGTGAATTGTCACTCGCCAGCAATTTTCAAAAGACAAGGCCTGACACAGCACCTGTTGGAACTCCCGGTCGGAGCCAGGAGTTTCAATTATTGGAACTGCATCAAACATGACAAAATTAAATTAGGGGTTCATTCATATTTTCATGACTAAGCGGTTGTTTATGCCCGAGGGCCGCTATGCGCCCGAGGGCATAAACAACCGCTTAGTCATGAAAATATATGAATGAACCCTGCTCATACATACCAGAACATTTTGTGATTCTTATTTCATCAAATTAATAACAAAAAATAACAAGTAACATCAATAAAATCCATGAATTTCCTTCGTTTTCGATCGCACATCCGGGCCACCGGGCATAAACGCTGTTTATGCCCGGCTCTCAACCAATCACGCGCGCCGTTATATAGCGCGTATGTATGAACAACAAGTCAACATTGCATTGCAACTCATGAACTTGCACCGCTGCAAGACAGAAACAAACTAAAGTAAAAACTATAGATTCCCTCCTTTGTTTGCCCCTTTTAAAAGCCCAAAGTAATGTGAATACATACCTTGCAGCTGAGCTGCTAGTGATTCTTGTTGCTGCTGATACTGCAATGCTTTATAATTGGTTTCATTGTACACATTTCTCAGTTCATAGTACATGTATCCACCGTAAGCTATGCAACCCAGTACCAAAACAAAAAATATAGTTTGTCCAAAATGTCTTCCCCGTCTTGAAGTCAGCATTTTCGGGGAATATATCTTATCAGGCACTTTTATAGAAACAGTTCGTAACGCCAGTTTTAGCTTGTGTTCCCTGGCTAAGCCAAAAATGGCACAAATTTGTCAGCTTCTTCGCTGCATTCAGTAAATTGTGTACACGTTGACATGACCTTACAGGTAAACTGCTTTGACCTTTTGACCTTTCAAAATTAATTGCTTTGACACGGAAGTAATTATGTCCGGTTCATAGTGCTGCAGTAGAGGGTGGAGCGATTGTGTCGCGCAGCAAACCCGGGCGCGGGCAGCACTGAAAGGCGAAAAGGCGGGGGAAAAGATATGAAGAAAAAGAATAGAAAGATAAAACAAGAAGAAAGGAAAAGACGAGTTTATAGAAAGATGAAGACGAATGAAAAAAAAAGTGAGCGAGAATATTAATGAGAAAGAGCAGCGAAAGTGTGAAAAAATAGGTTAGGCCTAGGCCTAATACCCGGTAGTGTTCATAAATTGCCTATAATTTAAGTATAAAGCTGAGGATAAGCCCGAGAATAAAGTCATTTAGGCCTAAACTTGTCATTAGGGCTTTTTTAAAAGTGAAATGGACAATTTGAGTAGAAAAAATGATTTGAGAATAGGCCCTATGCTGAGATAGCCTATCATTATGAAGTTTTATAAAATTGACTATTGGAGACTATATGTTTTTGGAAAGGAAATGAGGAATCCCGTGGTGACGTCAGATTTTTAAAACAATTTGGCCTACTTTTTAAAAATCACAAAAATACACTTTTTTTTGCCCCATGTAACTAGGCCTACCGGTATTTTGTAACAACATGTTTTTGTTTTTTTCATAAAACTGAAGAAAGACATGAAATAGTCCTAGGGTGTTTTTTTTGTTGTTGTTTTTGTTGTTGTTGTTGTTGTTGTTGTTTTTGTTAGACCTAAGTTTGTTGGGGGCAATTTGTCCATTGTTTCGAAATATTGAAGGAAAAAAAAAAACATGGAAAATAAGCAATTTTGTCACTCTAGGCCTATAGCCTACAGCAAAACAAAATGCACAAATAACATAAATGAAATTAAAACAAATATTTTGAACAAATATGAGAACGCTTCGTAAGTTCGTATGACGTACGGACTAGGCCTATCTTTTTCACAACACTCTGCACTCTGCAGGCCTAACTGCTTGAATGCTTTTACTTGACTAGATCTCCAGAAGATAGCACAATTGGTCACCAAAATTACACCATCAATTTAATTCAAGCTATCTTCAGAAGAGAGTAAGAAAACGAAATTTACCATGATTTTATAACGGAAAGAAAATGTTGCAAGACATGCCGTAATTTGCTCGATTTTGATACCCGGTGTCTATAAGCTCATGCATTGACTTATACGGTGAATGTTAAAATTGATATATCTCAAGAACGGAACACCGTATAACGCTGAAATAAACTTTGATACAAAGCCATTACATTTCTCTATCTGTTGTTTTTAATTTGGTTTATGTTGAATTCTTGTGTTTTTGCTTACAACTGCCGATAGCGCAAAATTAAATGCGTAGTTGGCTGTCGTCTTTGTCTGCTGAACGAGATACATAAGATTTCGCAATCAAAAGTGCAACCCGTAAAATAGTCCCCGTAAAACGTAGAAATTGAGCTTATTTGTTTCATTTTCACAGCCAATGTGTGTCTGAGGTACGTTTCTTTGATGCTATACTAAACCTGGGATGGTGTTTATGAAATTATGTGCAGAAAAAAATGATTTCAAATCTGTTCTAGTGGACTAATCGCGCAAATTATGTATCGTTAATTGTCAAATCTCAAATTGAGTTTTCAACAGCTTAGAAATCACGGGATGGGGTAAAAATGTCAAATTGAAGATAGCTCAAATAAAACGATGTTTTCATTTTTGTCTGCTGAACACATAATTCCATAGAACTGTATACTCCTGATCGAGATATATTGATATTATAGAATAAAATTAGGCCTACCGGTGCTATATCTATACTGATTAGATCAAATTGAAATTACAAGCAGTGAAGATTTCCTTTAAACATATTTATTTTCTGCTTGCTTTAAAAACGTTTATTTTTGACCGTCATAATCATTGGACATTTCTTCAATGTGTCTTCAATGGACAGCACCACTAAACACGGCTTTAAAATAATAACCTACCTCGTTGAGGAGACAAAATGACAACGTCCATTTAATTTGAGTTAGGCCTATCTTCAATAGATAGCAAAAACACACGGAGGTAACAAAATGATAGGCCTACCGACAGAAGATATCGCAACACTTAAGAAATTTTAATTTGATCTTTAGTACATAGCACCACTATCACAACAGTAGAAACAACGCTTTAATTCGTTGTAGTGATAAAAATAACAAAATGCGTTCAATTTTAAAATTTAAGCTATCTTCAGTAGATAGCAAATGCGCATGAATTCAAAATATGTTAGGAAAAGGCTCGCTGTACTATACTGTAAACACGTTTTATGAGCAGAAATATATTGATTAAAATTAACAAAATCCTGTCTTACACAATTTTTAATTAATGATATTCTGACTTAGGATTGTGAACAAAAGTTTTCATTATTGCCATTTAGTCAATAATATTATTTTGTTTCTCATGCTGGTTTTGCTATTTACTGCAGCAGATTGATCGAACGGCGCGAGCGATTGCGTAAAAAACAACGCGCGACTTAAGTACCACGCGTTATACGCGCATCCGTTTTACGCTTCGTATGACGTACGGACTAGGCCTATCTTTTTCTAAATAATGTCGCAACACTCTGCAGGCCTAACTGCTTGAATGCTTTTACTTGACTAGATCTCCAGAAGATAGCACAATTGGTCACCAAAATTACACCATCAATTTAATTCAAGCTATCTTCAGAGGAGAGTAAGAAAACGAATTTACCATGGTTTTATAACGGAAAGAAAATGTCGCAAGACATGCCGTAATTTGCTCGAGTTTGATACCCGGTGTCTATAAGCTCATGCATTGACTTACACGGTGAATGTTAAAATTGATATATCTCAAGAACGGAATACCGTATAACGCTGAAATAAACTTTGAAACAAAGCCATTACATTTCTCTATCTGTTGTTTTTAATTTGGTGTATGTTGAGTTCTTGTGTTTTTGCTTTAAACTGCTGATAGATCAAATTTAAATGCGTAGTTGGCTGTCGTCTTTGTCTGCTGAACGAGATACATAAGATTTCGCAATCAAAAGTGCAACCCGTGTCCCCGTAAAACGTAGAAATTGAGCTTATTTGTTTCATTTTTTCAGCCAATGTGTGTCTGAGGTACGTTTCGTTGATGCTATACTAAACCTGGGATGGTGTTTATGAAATTATGTGCAGAAACAAATGATTTCAAATCTGTTCTGGCGGACTAATCGCGCAAATTATGTATCGATGTCAAATCTCAAATTGAGTTTTCAATCGCTTAGAAATCACGGGATGGAGTAAAAATGTCAAATTGAAGATAGCTCAAATAAAACGATGTTTTCATTTTTGTCTGCTGAACACAGAATTCCATAGAACTGTGTACTCCTGATCGAGATATATCATGTATATTGATATTATAGAAAAATAGAAAAAAATTAGGCCTACCGGTGGCTATATCTACTCAAGATCAAATTGAAATTACAAGCAGTGAAGATTTCCTTTAAACATGTTTATTTTCTGCTTGCTTTAAAAACGTTTATTTTTGACCGTCATAATTATTGGACATTTCTTCAATGTGTCTTCAATGGACAGCACCACTAAACACGGCTTTAAAATAATAAGATACCTCTTTGAGGAAACAAAATGACAACATCCATTTAATTTGAGTTAGGCCTATCTTCAATAGATAGCAAAAACACACGGAGGTAACAAAATTATAGGCCTACCGACAGAAAATCTCGCAACACTTAAGAAATTTTAATTTAATCTTTTGTAGATAGCACCACTTTCACAACAGTAAAAACAACGCTTTAATTCGTTGTAGTGATAAAAATAACAAAATACGTTAAATTTTAAAATTGGAGCTATCTTCAGTAGATAGCAAAAGCGCATGAATTCAAAATATGTTAGGAAAAAGCTCGCAAAAGTTTTCATTATTGCCATTTAGTCAATAATATTATTTTGGTTCTCATGCTGGTTTTGCTATTTACTGCTGCAGATTGATCGAATGGCGCGAGCGATTGCGTAAAAAACAACGCGCGACTTAAGTGCCACGCGTTATACGCGTATACGCTTCGTATGACGTACGGTTTAGGCCTATCTTTTTCAAAATAATGTCGCAACACTCTGCAGGCCTAACTGTTTGAATGCTTTTACTTGACTAGATCTCCAGAAGATAGCACAATTGCCAAAATTACACCATCAATTTAATTCAAGCTATCTTCAGAAGAGAGTAAGAAAACGAATTTACCATGATTTTATAACGGAAAGAAAATGTCCCAAGACATGCCGTAATTTGCTCGATTTTGATACCCGGTGTCTATAAGCTCATGCATTGACTTACACGGTGAATGTTAAAATTGATATATCTCAAGAACGGAATACCGTATAACGCTGAAATAAACTTTGAATCAAAGCCATTACATTTCTCTATCTGTTGTTTCTAATTTGGTGTATGTTGAATTCTTGTGTTTTTGCTTAAAACTGCCGATAGATCAAATTTAAATGCGTAGTTGGCTGTCGTCTTTGTCTGCTGAACGAGATACATAAGATTTCGCAATCAAAAGTGCAACCCGTGTCCCCGTAAAACGTAGAAATTGAGCTTATTTGTTTCATTTTTTCAGCCAATGTGTGTCTGAGGTACGTTTTGTTGATGCTATACTAAACCTAGGATGGTGTTTATGAAATTATGTGCAGAAAAAAATGATTTCAAATCTGTTCTGGCGGACTAATCGCGCAAATTATGTATCGATGTCAAATCTCAGATTGAGTTTTCAATCGCTTAGAAATCACGGGATGGAGTAAAAATGTCAAATTGAAGATAGCTCAAATAAAACGATGTTTTAATTTTTGTCTGCTGAACACATAATTCCATAGAACTGTGTACTCCTGATCGAGATATATTGATATTATAGAATAAAATTAGGCCTACTGGTGGCTATATCTACTCAAGATCAAATTGAAATTACAAGCAGTGAAGATTTCCTTTAAACATGTTTATTTTCTGCTTGCTTTAAAAACGTTTATTTTTGACCGTCATAATTATTGGACATTTCTTCAATGTGTCTTCAATGGACAGCACCACTAAACACGGCTTTAAAATAATAAGATACCTCTTTGAGGAAACAAAATGACAACATCCATTTAATTTGAGTTAGGCCTATCTTCAATAGATAGCAAAAACACACGGAGGTAACAAAATTATAGGCCTACCGACAGAAAATCTCACAACACTTAAGAAATTTTAATTTAATCTTTTGTAGATAGCACCACTTTCACAACAGTAAAAACAACGCTTTAATTCGTTGTAGTGATAAAAATAACAAAATGCGTTAAATTTTAAAATTGAAGCTATCTTCAGTAGATAGCAAAAGCGCATGAATTCAAAATATGTTAGGAAAAAGCTCGCAAAAGTTTTCATTATTGCCATTTAGTCAATAATATTATTTTGGTTCTCATGCTGGTTTTGCTATTTACTGCAACAGATTGATCGAATGGCGCGAGCGATTGCGTAAAAAACAACGCGCGACTTAAGTGCCACGCGTTATACGCGTATACGCTTCGTATGACGTACGGTTTAGGCCTATCTTTTTCAAAATAATGTCGCAACACTCTGCAGGCCTAACTGTTTGAATGCTTTTACTTGACTAGATCTCCAGAAGATAGCACAATTGCCAAAATTACACCATCAATTTAATTCAAGCTATCTTCAGAAGAGAGAAAGAAAACGAATTTACCATGATTTTATAACGGAAAGAAAATGTCGCAAGACATGCCGTAATTTGCTCGATTTTGATACCCGGTGTCTATAAGCTCATGCATTGACTTACACGGTGAATGTTAAAATTGATATATCTCAAGAACGGAATACCGTATAACGCTGAAATAAACTTTGAAACAAAGCCATTACATTTCTCTATCTGTTGTTTGTAATTTGGTGTATGTTGAATTCTTGTGTTTTTGCTTAAAACTGCCGATAGATCAAATTTAAATGCGTAGTTGGCTGTCGTCTTTGTCTGCTGAACGAGATACATAAGATTTCGCAATCAAAAGTGCAACCCGTGTCCCCGTAAAACGTAGAAATTGAGCTTATTTGTTTCATTTTTTCAGCCAATGTGTGTCTGAGGTACGTTTCGTTGATGCTATACTAAACCTGGGATGGTGTTTATGAAATTATGTGCAGAAATTATTAAATTATGTGATTTCAAATCTGTTCTGGCGGACTAATCGCGCAAATTATGTATCGATGTCAAATCTCAAATTGAGTTTTCAATCGCTTAGAAATCACGGGATGGAGTAAAAATGTCAAATTGAAGATAGCTCAAATAAAACGATGTTTTAATTTTTGTCTGCTGAACACAGAATTCCATAGAACTGTGTACTCCTGATCGAGATATATTGATATTATAGACTAAAATTAGGCCTACTGGTGGCTATATCTACTCAAGATCAAATTGAAATTACAAGCAGTGAAGATTTCCTTTAAACAGTCATGTTTATTTTCTGCTTGCTTTAAAAACGTTTATTTTTTACCGTCATAATTATTGGACATTTCTTCAATGTGTCTTCAATGGACAGCACCACTAAACACGGCTTTAAAATAATAAGATACCTCTTTGAGGAAACAAAATGACAACATCCATTTAATTTGAGTTAGGCCTATCTTCAATAGATAGCAAAAACACACGGAGGTAACAAAATCATAGGCCTACCGACAGAAAATCTCGCAACACTTAAGAAATTTTAATTTAATCTTTTGTAGATAGCACCACTTTCACAACAGTAAAAACAACGCTTTAATTCGTTGTAGTGATAAAAATAACAAAATGCGTTAAATTTTAAAATTGAAGCTATCTTCAGTAAATAGCAAAAGCGCATGAATTCAAAATATGTTAGGAAAAAGCTCGCAAAAGTTTTCATTATTGCCATTTAGTCAATAATATTATTTTGGTTCTCATGCTGGTTTTGCTATTTACTGCAGCAGATTGATCGAATGGCGCGAGCGATTGCGTAAAAAACAACGCGCGACTTAAGTGCCACGCGTTATACGCGTATCCGTTTTACGCTTCGTATGACGTACGGTTTAGGCCTATCTTTTTCAAAATAATGTCGCAACACTCTGCAGGCCTAACTGTTTGAATGCTTTTTCAAATTGAAGATAGCTCAAATAAAACGATGTTTTCATTTTTGTCTGCTGAACACAGAATTCCCTAGAAATGTGTACTCCTGATCGAGATATATTGATATTATAGAATAAAATTAGGCCTACCGGTGGCTATATCTACTCAAGATCAAATTGAAATTACAAGCAGTGAAGATTTCCTTTAAACATGTTTTATTTTCTGCTTGCTTTAAAAACGTTTATTTTTGACCGTCATAATTATTGGACATTTCTTCAATGTGTCTTCAATGGACAGCACCACTAAACAAAAATTAAATATTATAGAATAAAATTAGGCCTACCGGTACTCAAGATCAAATTGAAATTACAAGCAGTGAAGATTTCCTTTAAACATGTTTATTTTCTGCTTGCTTTAAAAACGTTTATTTTTGACCGTCATAATTATTGGACATTTCTTCAATGTGTCTTCAATGGACAGCACCTCTAAACACGGCTTTAAAATAATAAGATACCTCTTTGAGGAAACAAAATGACAACATCCATTTAATTTGAGTTAGGCCTATCTTCAATAGATAGCAAAAACACACGGAGGTAACAAAATTATAGGCCTACCGACAGAAAATCTCGCAACACTTAAGAAATTTTAATTTAATCATTTGTAGATAGCACCATTTTCACAACAGTAAAATCAACGCTTTAATTCGTTGTAGTGATAAAAATAACAAAATGCGTTAAATTTTAAAATTGGAGCTATCTTCAGTAGATAGCAAAAGCGCATGAATTCAAAATATGTTAGGAAAAAGCTCACAAAAGTTTTCATTATTGCCATTTAGTCAATAATATTATTTTGGTTCTCATGCTGGTTTTGCTATTTACTGCAGCAGATTGATCGAATGGCGCGAGCGATTGCGTAAAAAACAACGCGCGACTTAAGTGCCACGCGTTATACGCGTATCCGTTTTACGCTTCGTATGACGTACGGTTTAGGCCTATCTTTTTCAAAATAATGTCACAACACTCTGCAGGCCTGCAGGCCTAACTGTTTGAATGCTTTTACTTGACTAGATCTCCAGAAGATAGCACAATTGCCAAAATTACACCATCAATTTAATTCAAGCTATCTTCAGAAGAGAGTAAGAAAACGAATTTATCATGATTTTATAACGGAAAGAAAATGTCGCAAGACATGCCGTAATTTGCTCGATTTTGATACCCGGTGTCTATAAGCTCATGCACTTACACGGTGAATGTTAAAATTGATATATCTCAAGAACGGAATACCGTATAACGCTGAAATAAACTTTGAAACAAAGCCATTACATTTCTCTATCTGTTGTTTTTAATTTGGTGTATGTTGAATTCTTGTGTTTTTGCTTACAACTGCCGATAGCTCAAATTTAAATGCGTAGTTGGTTGTCGTCTTTGTCTGCTGAACGAGATACATAAGATTTCGCAATCAAAAGTGCAACCAGTGTCCCCGTAAAACGTAGAAATTGAGCTTATTTGTTTCATTTTTTCAGCCAATATGTGTCTGAGGTACGTTTCTTTGATTCTATACTAAACCTGGGATGGTGTTTATGAAATTATGTGCAGAAAAAAATGATTTCAAATCTGTTCTGGCGGACTAATCGCGCAAATTATGTATCGATGTCCAATCTCAAATTGAGTTTTCAACCGCTTAGAAATCACGGGATGGGGTAAAAATGTCAAATTGAAGATAGCTCAAATAAAACGATGTTTTCATTTTTGCCTGCTGAACACAGAATTCCATAGAACTGTGTACTCTTGATCGAGATATATTGATAGAATAAAATTAGGCCTACCGGTGGCTATATCTACTCAAGATCAAATTGAAATTACAAGCAGTGAAGATTTCCTTTAAACATGTTTATTTTCTGCTTGCTTTAAAAACGTTTCTTTTTGACCGTCATAATTATTGGACATTTCTTCAATGTGTCTTCAATGGACAGCACAACTAAACACGGCTTTACAATAATAAGATACCTCTTTGAGGAAACAAAATGACAACATCCATTTAATTTGAGTTAGGCCTATCTTCATTAGGGGTAGATAGCAAAAAGTAACACGGAGGTAACAAAATTATAGGCCTCCCGACAGAAAATATCGCAACACTTAAGAAATTTTAATTTGATCTTTAGTAGATAGCTCCACTATCACAACCTGAGACGAACTCAGATAAAAACAGTAAAAACAACGCTTTAATTCGTTGTTGTGATAAAAATAACAAAATGTGTTAAAATTTTTGAGCTATCTTCAGTAGATAGCAAAAGCGCATGAATTCAAAATATGTTAGGAAAAATCTCGCTGTAAAAATTAACAAAACGCTGTCTTATACAATTTTAAATTAATGATATTCTGACTTAGGATTGTGAAATAAATTTTTCATTATTGCCATTTAGTCAATGATATTATTTTGTTTCTCATGCTGGTTTTGCTATTTACTGCAGCCGATTTATCGAATGGCGCGAACGATTGCGTAAAAGATTTTGTTACTTATTGTTGAAATAACAAAGCCATTTCAGAACTAATAAATGTTCGAGGTTCATGGGACTGTTTCATTTTAAGGCACGCAAAGAGGGCCATAAATATGCATTTTTGCATACTAAAATAATCAACCCTAAAAATGGTGCCTTATTTCTAGAAAGAGTGGATTATTAAAAGTGCTATTTTATCATTACCGTATATATGCATATTCTTTTGAATGCTGTTAATGAGTTATTTTGAGTTATTGTAAGAAAATGTGCAAAACCAGGGTTGTTGCCTGTTGATGTTGGCTCTTCAAAAAAATTAAATAAATATTGAGTTGCGAATATGTTGAACAAAAGGATTACGATTGGTCAGTTTCATCTGGCAAAACAAATGAGTGGCATGATTGAAAAAAGTGTTTATTTTTCTGACATTGGGAGTAAAGATACTTGAATACCTTATAAAAGATTTCATTGGAACAAAACCAAAATTGAACTCACTATTGACGGTTTCGCCTATCATGGTCGGTAGGCATCATCAGAATGATGGTTGTAGATCCTTACTTCCGGTTGGACGTATCCCGACTGAGAGGGTGTTTTATCAGCCAGGAGAGGATCATTCACGTGACTAAGGAAGTCCAACCGGAAGTAAGGATCTACTACAACCATCATTCTGATTTCTGATGATGCCTACCGACCATGATAGGCGAAACCGTCAATAGTGAGTTCAATTTTGGTTTTGTTCCAATGAAATCTTTTAGGCCTATGCTTATTATATCAACAAACCTGATGAATTTATTTAGTACTTGAATACCATTTCTTAATAATAATCATAATTAAAATTAATCATAATTACTTACACATTATAAAGTCTTCCTGAGAAGTCTCTTGGAAAGGAATTTGAACTTCGAATGAATGCATACAGTCGTTACCAGTTGCCTTGCTAAAATATAGATTGCATCATCTTCCCTAAGTTAGGATCAAATGCTCATATGCAGTTGATTGATAGAGCAAAAAAATGAAAAGAAATTGCCTTTTATTGCAACATGCAGGGGAGCAATGTTACATCTTTTACTCTCAATTCCAGAAAAATAACACTTATTATTTTTTCCCTAAAAAACATTCCTCTTTGGCCACATAAGGGAACAAACTAAAAGTTTAATGACGTCGCATGAACCCAAGTACTTTCGGTAGGAGGCTCCCAGAAATGTGTGAAATGTTTTTAAAATTCCAACCCAAAAGATCAACTTTTACTGATATTTGTGTTGTTTTTTACAAATGCAATCAGACTGTTTGATTTTTGCCCCCTAATGAAAGGACTTTTGTTGCTAGGACATGATCAAAATTTTGGTTTGTTCCCTAAAACCTAGCTGAATCATAATGCGTTAGTTATAGTGCCGCAGAGAACACCATATTTTTTGGGTAGGTTGGTTTTGCAGTAAGAGTTTTTCTTTACCGATTCAGTTTCAACTAAAATGCCATCAAGACAGAGTGACACAAGTTACACACAAACTTTTTCAACAGGTGTATTTTGCATTCAAATGTAATAGTTTATTCACCACATCTTATAATATGAGCAAAATATTTATCTTATGTTTTTACCATTCATTAGAGATATCCAATTAACAAGTTTCTGATGTCATTCATTTAAAGTATGCTGCCATTTCAAGGTTTCAGATGTCATTAGAAAGAATTAGAATGATACCATTTCAAAATTAGAGATTTAACTCCTTACACATTTTGACCTAGGGGATGAAATCAAAATTCGACCAATGGTCAACCGCCGGTTCCGGGCGGTTCCGTCCGGTTTCCATTGTTTAGAACAATAGCAGCCGGTCAAGTTTTGATTTCATCCCTTAGAGAATATTAGGCCCTTTCTCAGGTCCAAATTGAATTGAATAACCAGAGGATTTTGTTGTAATTAAATCAAACTGTGGTTACTGCATTTTTGCATGAAGGGCTTTAAGATAACTTTGTGTATGTTGTCCAGGGATGATATCAGAAAAACCTAGCAACCATGATACAATGAGATCAGGCTTAGTCTGAGTGTCATTTCAAGCTGGCAAAAGGCTGGTTCCTGAAACTTTTGTAACGAAAAAACAAAGATTGATTTAACATGGGTTTTTTAGATTAGAAAATATAGGCATATACTTTGTGTCGAGTTTTGCACTTTGTGGGTGGACTGACCTTCAAACAAACCTAAATGGGTTCTGATGGGTTTGGGAGTTAAGTCCTCATAAAAAGAAGTATAAACTGGTGATTTCAATTAGGTCTGGACAGCCAGGCATACCTATTTGATAGGTTTTCAATTTCAAACATATTTGACATGGTCAAATGAGATGATTTGCTTGCCACTCAATTTGATTTTGAGCACATATGAACTTGTCTGCAACATGAAAATATACTAGGGAACTATAAGGCTTTGTAATACTCAAATTGATATCACTACACAAACTCATTTTCTATGATCACATCACATACAATTATGCCATGGGTTGAGAACAGTACAAACAAAATGTTGGTTCACCTCAAGTTCAGTTGTGACATAGGTGCGTAAATTAGTGGTCGCAATCATTCATGTATCATGCATCATGCATGTAAAGTTAACCGCACAGAACATGCACATGCAATTGCAAGGCCAGTTTGTCGGCACACTTACAGCACAACCATAAAAAACATTGATGTTGCTACTGAACTTGAGGTGAACCAAAGTATATTTGCTCAAGATTTAAAACACAGAATTAATACAAATTACTACATTGTATCATGGAAATTGGTTCCATGGAAATTAGCTCCATTATTATCTTGTCAGGTTAAAATGTGAAGTGACTCCACTACATTGTCTGAGCAGTTTCATGCTGTGCATGTATGTCAACTTTGCTCCTGAAGAACTCTAGAGAAGATATCCATTGGTTTTATGGCATATATTACACCCACATTTATGAAGTGTGTACTGTGATAGATTCAAATTGAATTACACACATGTTCGATATGAAATGTAAACAGGTCACCAAATCAGTTTTGTCCATACATGTAGGTGGAAGACAAAGTGTCTCAGGGTCAACTATGTGATGATTCTCTTGTTCTGGGTGGGTCACACACTGCACACATTGTCTTGAAGTCTGTTCAATTTATTATATAATATGTCCACTGCCATTGTTATGCTTGCTTTTCAGCCACACCTGTTATAGCTTCCATAATCTGCTGACTATTCATATTTGCTAGGGCAGCACTTGTTTCCCTTCCATAATCTGAAAACAAAGACAAAAGGATCATAAAAATTTGGCAGTTATTCATTTGTGAATTGTCGGTGATGAAGTAGAGTTATATGGTCTATAATTTGACTTCCTTGAGACAGCGATGCCAGTACGTGCTCCATTATTGCCTCAGAGAACTGGAGTGTTTCCATGCACGATCAAAAGTGGTGCATCTGTATATATGCGTGAAGTAACTGTAACAAAACGCTAACATCACTGTCTCAAGGAATAAATAGACTATTGGCGTACAGGCGGGTGTTAACTATTGCAACATGGTAGCATTGATATTGGTTCCTAAAAATAATTGCACTTACAACATACAAATCAAACAGGTAAGGGGCATGGTAGGTGGGGGGAGACACACTAGCGGGTGCATCCTTGTGATGTGGATGTACTTCACAAAGTGTTTAAATAGTGCAATAAGTATATCTTTTTATGTAATTGCCCCAGTGGGTTGGAGGAGTGACACCTTTTGGTGACAGTGTCTTGATGCTTCTGACTCTTCCAGGCTAGCCCATTGGGACTATTTCACTTTTGTTTCCTTTTGTATGTATTGTGTAAATGTGTATATTAATATTTTATGTTAAACAATGAAATGGATAGAGGACCTAAATCTACTTACCAAATCTAGCATATAGTTTTGGCTGTATTCCACTGCATTCCCTCACTAAGATGGGAAACCTTGGGTTAGCTTTCTTCACATCAACATAATACTTTTCTACCCATTCTCTGTAATGAAAAACAATTACAAATGTCATTTAAGTTATTTGGACTTTTGTTTCATGACTATACGTACAGTCCTAAAGTTACAGGTTGATTAGGTCAAAAAAAAAAAATGGTTTGTCTCAAAGCTCACGAGTGGTTTGAAAACAAATGCGAAATGCGATTTTTTTTTTTTTTTTATTTATTATTATTATACCCGACTTTTTTCATGGTATTTGGAGAAAAAAATCTGTTTTTCCCCGAATTTTTCTAAAAAAAAAAAAAAAAAAATAATTTCTTTCTCTTTCATCTAAATTTCACAGGATGGAGGTTCAGTCAACTACAAATTTCCCACTTTTTTCTGCTGGTTAGATTTTTTTCTTGCGTGCAATATTCAGCTTTTTTCTTGCCCAGCTTTTTTTTTTGAGGTCACTGGACTGAACATTTCCTACGAGTTTGCCAATTTCCCCGGAAGGAGCTTCCTATGTTCCCTGGGTTTTTCTATGTGGAACTGCTATCAAAATCCCTCTAAAATTCCATATGCGAGTGTCTCATCACCATAAAAAATCATATATTTGGGTCAAGTGAAGTATTCTGTCGGTCCGTGTCACGTCACTTCCGGTTGATGATGTTCGAGTGAAAACAAGTCCCTGATTCGATTTTTGTTGATGATTTCTGTCATTGGCGTTATGTAAATTTCGATTGCAAATAGTCTGTGGAATCAAACAACCGTTTCTAAGTCTTCAGAGTGAAAGAAACTTACTTGATTTACCGTTTATATACTGACAAACTTAAAATTAAATTCCATGGTCGAAAGTGTCGTTTTTCCGAAATTGAATGCCACTCCAGCAACATCGCTATGTAGCCTCCTTCACAGCCGGTTTCTGTTGTTCACAACAAACGGTGAGCCACATGCAGTTTGGGCCCGAGACTAGAGATAGCCCGGATGTCCGACCGACAGAATAGTATATAGAATTTAGAAAACATATTTATCATGTAGGTTTCCTTGACCTACCTGTTCTTTCTATGTAAGTATGTATTGTGTTCTAGGCGAATATGGCTGACTAGCAAATGTGTTAATTAAGGTTTGCCTGGCATACCTACATACATTTTTGACTTGGCAGCGCGCGAGCAGGACGTACTCGGGAATAGCTCCGTCTTTTTAGCGATTTATTTATTAAGTTTTTCAATTCTACGTGTATTTTTATTCATCATCGTTTACCAAGAGAACTTCTGCGATATTTTACTACTGTGGATATTTATATTTGTGAACTTTTGCGTGATTATTTATCTGACTTTTTAAACTGTATACGAAGACAGCGTGACTGCCATTTTACGGGTAGCAAAATTCGGCGGAGTTTACACTACTCATCACTGACGAGGAAAGCAAAGGAAACCTAATTGTCTTCTACTATTTTCGTTGTTTTTTACGCTAGTGGATAATTTGTGTTCATTTAAGTGTCTTTTTAAACTTTTTAATCGAATAACTCCGGGATCGCTGCAACTTACATTGTAAACTACAAGCATATTTTTTTATGGGAAACGCCATACATCACATTACCTCCAGTGGCGGAAAGGTAGCCATCTTGGATTTCAAAGTGACTTCGCCTTGGATTGGATTCAGTACTATTTTAGTGGTGGCCGTGTGTTTTGAACTCGCCACCCTTAGCGTTACATCGCAAATATTATGAATTTTTACACCAATCAAGTTTCAAATTAGAATATCTCCACAACTGTCAACCCTAAACTAGCAAAAGTATACATTTTTGGAAAGCTGAAGGCAAAAGCAATTTAAATATACACATTTCAACTCATTGTACAGGGTGACCTTGAAGTTATACAGGGTGGAATAAAAAATTCCAAATAAAAAATGGGTCACTTAATGCATTGCTTATTACTAACTTGCAGTTATAAACTGAAAGTAAACAACATTGATTTGGTTAGAGGTTAGGGGAGCCTACTGACTTTGGAAGAAAAAAAATCACAGCTGTTTGGTATATCGAATATTAGGGTGTCCCAAAATATGTTCAATTTTTTTACAATTAAACATATTTTGAACTGAAACATTTTACCCCTAACCCATACAGAAAAAGTAAGTCCATATTTAGATTCCTCGTCAAATTTCCTCTCAGAAAATGTATATTTTGACTATGATAGGGTAAGTAATTAAAAATTTACAGCAACTTTTAGATTTTGAAGACATCCGCATCACTTACTACAGTGTTTAATATGAAAACGGGTAGTTTTGTATGTAAAAGTTTGTATTTTATAGACTAAACCAATCATAAAGTGTTTAAAATGATTAAAAACAATTAGCAGAATTAATAATCTTTCAAAAGAGCTATCAACCATGTCTGTAGCCCATATGGATGCAAAGATATGATCATTTGATTCAACGCGCACACACAAAATCTTTATTTCCCATAGACTTTGCACATACCGCCACCGCCTCAACCGCCACCGCCTCAACAACCACCTCGGCCATTCTGAACTCAAACAACTGTACCTCCACTATCTTAGCTGATAAACAATTCTCCTTTGGAGGTCTGTTAGGGCACTCATTTAGCTACAAAATGACACCAAACACACTACAATACCTTTTGTTTAAGCAGAGATATAACAATTTGAACGAGTCTTGATTTGGAAAAGCGTAACAAAACCACCATTTTTGGGTGGCGAGTTCAAAACGCGTGGCCTGGTTTGATTCAACTGGGACTTGAAGAGGACATCATCAATAAAGGGAAGTGGCAATTTCTTGTTCGTAGCTTAGATATTTTTAACAAAAAAGACAATTCTCCAGTCTCCATTTTCAACATTGTCTACTTAGCTTGTCATCAAAATGAATCTCCATATCATACTTTACAAAATAACTCTTGGCCTACTACTGGTGAGAGAAACCCTTGGTATGAAAAACTTGAACAGTGCTAAATACAGAGATACCGTTTCACTTGAACAGATAACAAATCAGGGTTTTGTTCATCATAATAAATGCATCAATGGACCGTCCATATATGTAAATGCTTCGAGGGGTAACATGTTGACTCTTAATACTCCTCTCCGCAAGATAAAATCTAAGCCAAACAAACACATTGGCTTGTGTGTTCTCCTTGTTCTGGCAGGTGACATCAGTTTAAACCCTGGGCCAAACACACAGCTGGTTTGTACCACATGTAATCGCAAAATTTACAAAAACCACAGAAAAGTGAATTGTAATGACTGCCAGGAGTGGAAACATTTCAAGTGTTCTAGCATTGGTGATTTGAATATCTTCAAAGAAATTAGGGATGGTGGAAAGGAGGTGGTTCTGCGAAAACTGCACAGCACCGTGTGGCAGTTGTAAGCAGCATGTCCGGAATCACCACCTAGCTGTGGGACCTTGTGATTTGTGCGAACAGTGGTTTCATATTGACTGTATTGGTATGAGTGAGGAGGACTACGATCAACTACTCACAAAATCGTTTGATTGGATTTGTACTGCTTGTGAAACTTCCGGTGGTCAACCAGAGAATGACACTGACTCACCGATTAGCCCTTCGGACCCTAAACATTCTAAAAGAGAAAGTCTAAAGTGAATGCGCGGGACTCTCTCAAAATTTTGCTCATCAACTTTCAAAGCATTAAAAACAAAAATGCTGACTTTGAACAATTAATCCATCATCATCAACCAGATATCATTCAGGGAACTGAGACCTGGCTCAACAAAGACATCAGTAGCTCAGAGATGTTTCCTGAAAACTACCATGTTTATAGAAGGGATAGAAAAACAGATGACCATGGTGGGGTTGTTTTTGCATGCAAAAAGGACATCATTGTCACAGAGAAAGACTTTTCATCTGAAGGTGAAATGTTGTGGAATCAAATAGAACTGAAAGGTCAAAGCTCTCTGCTGTTGGGGACGGTATACAAACCAAAGCATGATGACTCGCTGACAGTTGATCATCTCCAAGACGCACTGACTGAAATCAATCGCAAAATGCCAAATAACAACATTGTCATTTGTGGGGACTTTAATCAGCCAAATGCTGATTGGATCAATTTATGTACACTGCCAATACCATGGGCATGTAAGCGTACAGCTAATAAGTTGATAAATACCACTGTTGAGCATGGACTTGTGCAGTTTGTTACAAAACCCACCAGAGGGAACAACATCTTGGACTTGGTATTTACGAACAATAGCAATATCATTAGAAGTGCAGTGGTTGAACCAGGACTGGGTGATCATGACATTGTTTGTGTGGATCTTGACCTCAAACCAAAGCGGAAAAAGCCCAATAAAAGGAAAGTTTTCATCAGACAGAAGGCAGATGAGAAAGGCATCAAAGAAGATTTTCTTAGATACCAGCAAAGCTGGAAGGACATGAATACCAACACTGTGCAGGAAAAATGGGACTCTCTTGAAAATGAAATCAAAGCCATTATGGACAGACGCGTACCATCTAAAATGAGCTCTACCCGCATGATTTACCTTGGTTCAGCAGGAAACACAGAAGATTAACCCGCTGTAAGCAGAGGCTTTACAATAAAGCAAAGGCATCTAGATCGGAGAAAGACTGGGAAAGATTCAAAGTGATCCAAAAAACCACTCGCAGAAGTTTGCAAAAGGCAAAAAGGGAGTACATTGCTGATCACTTGTCGGATAACATCAAGGAAAATCCAAAAGCCTTCTGGACGTTTATTAAAAAAACTAAAAGTGAGGAAGTTGGAATCTCTGATCTCAAAGTCGACAACTGTGTCATCAGTGATGCTAAGGGCAAAGCAGAAGCCCTTAACCATCAATTTGCTAGTGTTTTTACTCAAGAAAAACTGACAATGTCCCCAAGCTTGATTGTGAGAACTATGAAGAAATACCCGCCTGCTAGTAAGTTCGGATGGCGTGCTTAAACAGCTGAAAACTTTATCTCCAAACAAAGCTCCTGGCCCAGACCAACTGCCATCTTGGTTTCTTAAGCTAGCCGCAGATGAACTTGCTCCAATTCTAACTGAGCTTTTTCAATGTTCGCTGGATGAAGGAATTTTACCGAAGCAGTGGCGCTTGAAGCTAACATAGTTGGGATCTTTAAAAAAGGAGACAAAAGCAAGCCTGAAAATTACCGGCCGGTGTCTTTGACAAGCATTGTTTGCAAGATCCTTGAACATATAATTCATTCGCACATAATGAAGCACCTGGAGAAATTGAACATCCTAGTTGACCAACAGCATGGCTTTAGGGCCAAACGCTCAACAGTTACCCAGCTTTTACTAACGGCTCATGATTTAACCTCAAACCTGGAAAAAGGGCTCACTACCCATCTCGCAATATTAGACTTTTCAAAAGCCTTTGATAAGGTGCCGCATGAGAGGCTTTTGTCCAAACTTCACACTTATGGTATTAGACGTTCACTCCTCGCCTGGCTCAACAATTTTCTCACTAATCGCAACCAGCACGTTGTTTGTGATGGAGAAAAATCATCGCCTCGAGAAAGTGCTTTCAGGTGTGCCGCAGGGAACGGTCTTAGGGCGCTCCTATTTTTGCTGTATATAAATGACTTGCCAAATAACCTGTCAAGCTCGGTGAGACTTTTCACGACGATTGCTTAGTTTACACTGCTGGGAGGGACAACACCCATGTCGCAACTCTCCAAGAAGACCTTGTTAAACTCCAAGACTGGCAGGATAAATGGCTGATGTCATTCAATCCAGCGAAATGTAACACCATGCGAATTTCCTATAAAAAGGAGCCCCCAACGCACTCATTTACTTTTTTTGTGGCGAGACTCTGCAAGAGGTAGATTCCAATCCATATTTAGGGGTTGAAATTGATATATAAAATGACTTGGAGTGTCCACATCAAAAACACAATTAATAAAGGCGAACAAGGTGCTCGGCTTTCTCAGGAGGAATTTTTGGTTCTGTACAACCGACGTGAAAACTTGCACATATAATATGCTGGTGCGACCTATATTGGAATATGCCAGTATTGTTTGGGACCCCATACCCAAATACATAAGCACAGAATCGAAATGGTGCAGAGGAGAGCAGCCAGATTTTGTAGCCGAAACTTTAGCAGATACAGCAGTGTCACAGATATGTTAACTAAATTGAACTGGGAAACATTAGAAAAAAGAAGAAAGAATGACAGACTTACAATGATGTATAAAATTTCAAATGGACTGGTCGGGGTCAAGAGCGAGGATTATCTGATTCCTTCACAAGTCACCAGAACCAGGAGAAGCCATCTTCATAAATATCAAAGGCAACACACCAGACTCAATATCAACAAGTTTTCATACTTCAACCAAACAATCCCAGACTGGAACAAGCTGCCCGGGAAGTCACAGCAGCATCTACATTAGAGATTTTAAACAAAAACTGAACAATTGTTAGAAGTTCTCAAGTTAGTCCTGTAAGCGCGTCAAGTCAATATAATCTAATGAAGTTGGCGAAATGTGGACAATTTGTCTACCCTACCGACGACAACCGAAACTGAAACTGAAACTGAAACATTTAATATGACATGCATGTATACATGTAACTGTGTAACATGCATGCATGGTAAATTTACATGTTATGGATGTTGTTGAATTCGACAGGTTCGAATTGATCATCATTTTTAACAGAGATTTAAAAGCATTTCAACATCCAGTTTTAGTAATTTATTTTGATAAGTGATTCAGCGGGAAAACATGCGTCATACCTTACACCTTGGCTCGATTGTGAGCGCTGGCAGAGATGAATTCTAAGCTCTTTTAGATGCTGAGGGAACCTTCTTGCAGCAGCAGCCATTTTGGATTGCCGAAATATCTCATCCCCAGCGTGCAACTTCCAAAATATATGCCCAATAAGCTTATTAACTCGCCCGGTAAAATGTACTTATGCGTGTTTATGAGAGTATATTCATGACTGTCAGTGTTTCTATTTTATAACTAGAATTCCCGTCGTCTGCTGTCGTCTATACAGGGTGTATCAAAAAGTTAAAGTAGGCCTATACAGTTTTTCGCTTGTTGATTTTGACAAAATTGGTTGTCGGAATTGAAAAATGGGGCAATCAAAACCGACATTCTGACAAAACTATGATATAGAGCCCAATATGATGTGCTTTTGAAAGTTGGGAAATATCTTTCGTTAACGAAAATAGTAGGCCTATGTTAGGCCTACTTTAAAAAGCTAAAACATTGACCCCAGAAAAAGCTCGCGGGCGAGTTGAAGCATGTGAAAATCGAAATCATACACTAGAAGCCTAAATTTCACACCTAAGTTTAACACCAGGGTTTGAAAAAAAAATATACAGTAGGCCTACCAAGCATTAGGCTATAGTTTTCTTCTGACATGAAAATTATTGCTTTTCATTTGACCGAGAAAAGTAATTATGAAGTGAAAAGGTGTAGGCCTAACTAAAAAGTTTGCTTAATTCAACACTGAATTCGAAAGTTTCAAGCGCCTGCAGTGGGAGTAGCACGAGAAAATTTATGTTGGCCCTAAAGGCCAATAATGCTAAAAGTCGAAGAGGTGAAAAGTGTGCGCGTAGAACGCAAAATTTAGCTAGCTCAATTATTAGCAGATTTATTTGGGGGCTGATTTTGAAAAAGTGGACCTTTTTTTTTCCTTCAAACTTTTGACCTTTTTGGACTGGGGGAGAATTTGGCCCTTTTTTGACCAAAAAGGCATATGATAAAACCCAATTTTTTTCGCTCGCTATACGCTAGACTACTCCGTAGTCCACTTGCCCATAAGTGCATACTCTAGATATTGCATTTAAGCTTAAAACTCCGATTTAAATATCTAATGACAATTCAATGACGTTTCCTTCACACATTAGGGCCTAAAGGCTTAATGTACGATTTCCTTCAAATTTTAAATTTGTCATTATATACTCAAAATGCTGAAATAATACTAGTAATAATTATCGGGAATGGTTTCTGTTAATTTTGAGCTAAAATAACGAGGTAAAGTGAAAGAAACACTGCTTGTTATTTTGGCCGTTTAACACGCAGTTCTATGGGAGGACATAAGGGAGTGTTCATTAATACTTTTTGACCCCCCCTCGATGGACCGCTAAACTTTTTTGACCCCCCTCTTTTGACAGACAAAACTTTTTTGACCCCCCCCCCCTTATCGTATAACAAACATACTTATTACTAATAGGCCCTATAGTGTTGTTTCCAGTGGTGTGGTATCTGTTTCACATTGAGGGAGGCAAATGTTTGAAACATTCTCATTGGGACAATTGCGCATGAAATATATACAAGCACAAGGAAATTTTCATTTTATACTTAATTTAGATTTGTCCCAAAATCAAGGTGTTTATCTGATTTTACAGGGATAAATGAATTATTTGGAGGTTTATAGGCACATCAGCATAATTTGGATCCGTGGCTATTATGATAGTACAAATGCGCGCAAACCGCACAAAGAATTTGGCCATATTGAGGTTTGAATGGTCAAATATTGTTTATATTGGAACAAATTTAATATGCAAAAAGCTAAAATGGTCAAATGTGAGATTAATTTGGTCACGCAAATGTACACAGGTATCAGTTTTGGCCCCCAAAGACCGTGGTATGGGCCTATGTGTGCAAAATAATTGTGCAATGAGAAATCGTAAACTGAAGTGTGCAGTTTACGTGCAAAGAAATTCAATTTATTTGCAATATTTTCTTGATCTTGATTTAGTTGTATTTTGATCAGATTGGTACATAATCATATTTGTAGCCTACTTTGAAGAGATATAAAATTCTATGATAAAAAGTGCCAGTATTTCCAACCCAGATGTTGCATGTTGCTGATCATCTTTAAGGTTAAATGCAATTGATTTTCAAGGCTTGATTCCAGAGGGGCGGAAGTTAATAATGGAAACAGCCATGCAGAAAAGAATGAACTCACGCGTACAATAATGTATCAATCTGAACTAGAACACGGACAAACCGCGGCTCGTGAGTCATCCTATATGTTGATCTTCTCTGGTTGCAGGGATAGGGAAGGGGCGACCATGATAGGACCATATGGGCTGATGCGGGGGGTGATTGTGGGCAGCCGTTTTCGGCAATTTTACTTTGGATTTTCTAAATTTTCAATTTTTAAAATTATCCTGGATGATATCTGTCGTGAAATAAATCAAGGCTTCTATAGGCTAGCCCTAGTATGCCTATTTATACCCTGATTATGCAATATATAGACCTACAACAATAACTACAACAACAGTAACAAAACCAACAACCAATATTTTGTTAATCTAATTTGTAAAAATATATTCATAGGCCGCGCCTAGACTATTATAGCCTAAAAATTCCTGAATTATATAATGAAAAAAAAAACGGGCAAAAACAATCAATCGCTGCAGTCAGAAAGAAAGAAACGAACAAGAAAAAAGAAAAAAATGAGAGAAAAATAAAATAAAATAGATGGAATGGACCACATAGGGACTCGAACACGTACCAACGTTTTCCAGCTCAAAACTATAGAATTATATAGTCGAACGTGAGCCCAGCGCGCTAACCGATTGAGCTACTGAGTGATCTGTGAATTGTGAAATCGATTGATCTCAAACTGACTATTATGGAATAGTGCATACCAGGCTCTTAGGGGCTGGCATTTTCTTCGGAAGGGGGGGTCACAAAAATACTGGGGGGTCATAGAATTTTCAGACCAAAAATAGGGGGTTATAATTTTTTAACACCCAAAATAGGGGGGGTTATAGAATTATTTAGGGCTGGTGACTTAAAATTTTCGCGCGCTGTGCGCGCATTCTTTAACTTCGCAGTCGAAATGTGCGTACAATCTATGCAAAATTTTTACACGCTCCACGCGCCTTCTTTACACTTACAATAAAAATTTTACCCCGCTCCACACACTTTCTTCACTTTTAAGTTTTGACGCGCTCCGCGCCTTAGTTCCGGCAATGAATAATTTTTCTTGAGTCTGTGTAGTTGGAAGGGGGGGGGGGGTCATAAAATTTTTCGACCCGCGATAGGGGGTCGTAAAAATGTTGCCCGCGATAGGGGGGTCATAAAAAATTGACTCCGGTCACCGACATATTTGTGACCCCCCCCACCTTCCGAAGAAAATGCCAGCCCCCTTATGATAAACAATCTCATCACCGCTGTAAATGTCGGAGGTATCGATGGCGAAAAACCTCGATTTTTGCAAAAGTAGCTTAAATTTGGAGTGAAATTCAAATGGGAAAGGAATCGACATACTTTTGAGAAATAATGTAGGCAGTTAGAAATCAAAATTAATGTTCCACAATCCAGATATCGATAATGTAACATAACAGTGTTTTGTGGTACAAGATTCTCGAAAATTGTTCCTAAAAACGGGCTAATAAAATTTAATCGGTACTGTTTTTGGTTCTTCCCCATGGCAACATTATTTCTTTGGTCGATTTGTAGTTCAATACAAAAAGGAGAAAACAATCACTCGGCGTAGTTTTATACGGAGCGAAAATAAAAAAAAAACTGCATGGAACGTGTTTTTGATCTTGTGAACACGGTGCGTAAAAATGATTTAAACGAAGGATTTTCAAACGGATTCTAAAAATTTGTATAAAGACACAAAAATAATGTTAAGATACGTCCATGCACCAACATTTGACTCACTGCGATATTTGATTGCTGAGAAAACGCGGTTTTAGCATGTTTAGAGAACAACTTTATACGTGTTTTATACGTTTTTTATACGTTTCTTCGTGTAATCTTAATGTTATATTAAAGCCATATTTTAACATTTGCTGATGAGAACGCCCTCAAAAAATTTTTAAATTCAGGTTTTTACACGATTGTAATGTACTTTAGTAAACAAAGATTCTCTGCAAAAATCAAGACTTTAGGTGCTGTAGTTTTGTCAAAATCCGAGATTTTGAATAAACCGCCTGAATCAGCGTTTTATTATTACGATAGAAATATTAGTCGAACGCGTATGCGATGTCAACACAGTACTACGTACACGGCGTGCGGGACACACACACACGCCAGAGGGTCGTACCATATTACAACTGCCGGCGTGACATGCATTGGCGCTAGTTGTAAATTCCGATTTTCTTTGCTTTACCTCACTTGTTCGGCTCAAAATTAAAAGGGGACATATATATCTGACAGTAAATGCTAATATTTTATTGAAAATTAATACTAATCTATTTTTAAAGAAATGTTATAATATGGCTTTAATTAATAGATATATGTACACTAAGTGCCATCATTTTTTCAAACAAAAGCACTGAAAACCAAAACTTGGCCATTTTAAAAGTGATATAGAGGGTCTCAATGCGCGCGAAGCGCGCGAAAATTTTGGGTTTTGAAGAGGAAAACTTTTTTGGCCCCCCTTTCCTACCACCTAAAACTTTTTGGTCCCCCCTCTTTTAAGACCCCCCTCCCTTTTTACCAATTCTTTGAATTATGACTTTTGTCGAACTTTGCTCTGTTTGGCTGATTCCATTTAGGTACAAGTTGTGACATGTGTAAACATTACAAATAATATATGCCAAAAAATCAGGTTTGAAAAAAATTAACCAAATTCATATTAGGCCAAGTAAAATAAAAAACATGTTTCACGTCCGGGTTTTTGAAAAAAAGGAGGAAGAGGGGGCTTTTTTATTTTTTATTTTTTATCGCAAAATCAGTGTAAATACCCATAATTAGAGCTGTTTTAGGGTATACAATAATGCCTGGAAAAAGGAGGAGGTCTCTTTTTATTTGTTGTTCTGAGGGATAGGCCCCCTTTAACTATCACAAAACCTTATAAAAGTGTTGCTTGTGTATTAGCAAGGCTATAGAAAGCATCTCTACTTCCTAGACATATGTGTTGAAAAGTTATAACTGAATTTCAAAAAATAAAAATTGAATTGAAGAAACCTCAAAAAAGGAAGCGGGAGGGGACGTGAAACATGTTTTATTTTTTATTTGGCCTTATAAGATCGTACATTATTCACCTGTATTCACCTGTATTCACCTGTCTTCTCGGGCTCTGATGGAGGCTATAAAAAGCCTATAAAATGCCCACCTTAAACATCTAAATTACACTGCATAGCCTAATAAGTGAGAAGGAGTTAGTAAACTGACTTCTGCTGCCAATCGGGTCCAATTCCATATGTGTACTTGTTGTACCACTTGAGAGAGCCGCGTCGACACCATTCTTGAATTCGTTGACTGATTTGGCTGTTACTACATCGTCCGGGAGCTTATTCCACGGAGTTACTACTCTTTGGGTGAATGAATTTGACCTTAAGCTGAGTCTTGAATGCCTCTTCTGAATTTTCATACTATTGCCTCTTGTTCTCCCTTCTTTAGCCAACACAAATAAAGCCTCTTTCTGAACATCATTGAAGCCATGCATTATTTTGTAGACTTGAATCAAGTCACCTCTTACTCTCCTATATGCCAATGATGGCAACTTCAATGCTTCTAATCTCTCTGCATAGCTGAGTTCCTTCAGTTCAGGGACTATCTTAGTGGCTCTCCTCTGTACTTTCTCGACACTCAATCTGTCCTTATGAAATGCTGGGTGCCATATGCAATTGGCATATTCCACATGTGGTCTGACCAGGGTTTTGTAGAGAATCTGAAACATCTCTCTGTCCATATAATCAAAAGATCTCTTGATTACACCTGTAATCCTGTTAGCTCTAGATGTTATAAGGCCAACATGCTTACTGAACTTCAGTGAAGGATCAAATAGCACACCAAGATCTTTTTCTTCATTCAACTCAACTAAGTTTCTGCTCACACCATCTTCCTGCATACTGTAAACATGTTTACTACTCTGCTGGCCATAATGCATGACACCACATTTTCCTACGTTAAATCTCAGTAACCATTTATCTGACCATTCACATAAGCTGTCAAGATCCTTCTGAAGGTACCTGCAATCTTCTTCATCATGGACTGCTGTGAAAACTTTCGTATCATCTGCAAATATTTTCACATTTCCGTCTACTATATCCGGCAAGTCATTAATGAAGATCACAAAGAGGATCGGGCCTAGCACACTGCCCTGAGGAATTCCACTCACCACATCCTCCCATGTAGACCCTTTGCCATTAATCACCACCTTCTGTTGTCTTCCCATCAAGAAGCTCTCAATCCAACTTAACACTCTTCCTTGAATACCATATGCTGCTAACTTCTTCAGTAGTCGTTGATGGGGACACTGTCGAAAGCCTTCTTAAAATCTAGGTAAACTACATCAATTCCTCCACCTTCGTCTAACATGCTTGTCCAGATCTCAACAATCTCCAATAATTGTGTAACACACGAACGGCCTGTCCTAAAGCCATGCTGGTCCTCGCTAAGTAATTGCCTTTCATCCAAATACTTCATTACATGGTCTCTGATGATGGTTTCCATCACTTTACACACAACTGATGTTAGGCTGACTGGCCTGTAGTTCCCAGGAGATGTCTTCTTACCCTTCTTAAACAAAGCAGTAACATGCGCTATCTTCCATTCACTAGGTAATTTGCCTTCCTTGATAGACTTATTGAAAATTATCTGCAACGGCTTTGATATCTCTTCTGCAGCTTCCTTCAGAATTCTCGGGTGAAGACCATCAGGTCCAGGAGATTTAGACGGGTTCAAATTCTTCAATTTCTTCAAAATATCTTCCTCTGAAATGCTAATGTCCGAGAGTATATCCCCTATAACTGTCGCCTCTGGATCTGGGACATCTGTAGTGTCCTCATCAGTAAAGACACTGGCGAAGAATTTATTCAAAATCTCTGCTTTGTCTTCATCTGTATGTGCAAAACTACCATCTTCCTTCTCCAAATCATGAATGCCTGTCTTTGTCTTAGTCTTTGAACGCACATATTTCCAGAAACTCTTCGGATTCTTCTTAATATCAGCAGCTAATTTCTTTTCAAAAGACTTCTTTGCAAACCTCACCTCCTTGGATGCTGCATTCCTAGCTCTCTTATAATTCACAAAGTCCTGGTACTGCCTTGTATTACTATATCTTTTCCAAGCATGATATTTCTTCTTAACTTTCTTCATGGCTTCATTAGACATCCATAGTGGCTTCCATTTCTTCCCTTCTTTACTTGCTCTGGGTGGTTTTGTCTTAGGTATATTTCTTTCCATTGCTGTTCCGAGAAGATTGGTAAATACATTCCATGCTACATCAACTGAATATGGGGTCAACTCCTCCTCCCACTGCACACTAGACAAATCCTCATTCAGCTTCTTGTAATCTCCTTTATCATACTTATACCGCCCAACAAATTCCTCGCTAGAGAAGTCTTTGTAGCAAATTAACTCAAAATGTATCACCACATGGTCGCTCTTGCCTAAGGGGCTACTATCGGTCACATCACAAATCATGGCCTCATCATTGGTCAAAATCAAGTCAAGACGGCTGGGTTTTTGACCATGTCTAAATCTAGTGCAGAACTCCACCATCTGGTACAAAAAGTTATCCTGTAAACAGTCAAGAAATGCCCAACCGGGGTGACTGACTCCAGCATTACATGTCCATGACTGCCAGTCAACTTCTGGAAAGTTAAAGTCACCAACTATAAGTAGATGAGAGTTCTGCCTGGTACATGCTTTGTTTATAAGTTGATTCAGCTGCTGATTATTTCCCATGGATGAATTTGGGCTTCTGTAGATACAGCCTAACAACAACTTGTCACCATCTTTCAGTCTTATTTCGCACCACATGGACTCTCTAAAAGCTTCATCTGTCAGGTCATCAACCTTAATAGCCTTCAACTCACTTCTTATGTAAACACAAATTCCTCTTCCTTTTGGTTCAGATTATGACTTTAATTGGTCTAGGAATATTTGCGCACCCTGAGGCTTATAATTAATATTAGGATGTTTCTGAAATTAGAAACACCAAAGTATCCCAGAATGCCATTCGGCACACCGGACAAAATTCAAGATGGCTGCAATCTGTGGAAAATGAGATTATTTTTTTCTCTTTACTTTAACATCTTTACAGTGCGAAGTGCGGCTGTTTAGCACTTTTTACAATGATGGTACATCGGCGGAAAATGTATACATTCGACACATCTACGTTACTTTCTTTGTTGTGGTAAATTATAAGAAAGAACTCGTGAGGGAAACTCAAATTACGTTGCCACAGACGCTCAAAACTCGATTGCTTAGTTTTACATTGACTTTGATCTGCACATTAACAACGTTGTTATAACAATGTATGAAAATGTATTGGTTTAAATACGTAAATTGTCTATTTTATAACATAATCGTTTAACATACAGCTTCACATCACAAGACAAGATTTTTAATTTTATTCCAAATCAGACTGAATCAGAGAAATCAATCAATTTTCACTGTCGTCACATTCAAAATCTTGCTCATCAAGAACAAGCCCACAACAAGTCAAAATGGATCACAAATATGTGAAAAAGAAGAAAATTGGAGAAGGTTCATTTGGTAAGGCTTTACTGGTGGTATCAAAAGCTGATGGAAAGGAATACGTTATCAAGGAAATCAACATCTCAAAGGTATTTTAAATTATATTTTTTATGCTTTCACTTCAGTTTGTAAAAATTTGAATATATGGCAATTTACGATGGTGTGTCAACTGTCATGTAGTTTTAAGCATGTTGACACCTTCTACTGTCAAAGCAATTGTGCATGGCCAAGAAAACGTACAAGGCATAGCCACTAGCCTGCCAGCCGTGTAGGCCGCGATTTACATTAGAAATAACACGGCTGATTTTCTATTTAAAAGGGGGTACTACACCCCTGGCAAATTTTGTGCCTATTTTTTGCATTTTTCTCAAAAAATATAGCACATCGGTGACAAGTAAGGTATATTATAGGGGCAGGGGCTACAACTACTGTACTGAAAATTCAGCAACTCAAAGCAAGCAAGTACGGTAGTTATTGATTTATTGTTGATCAAATATTGGTTTTCCCTTGAGTCTTGAGTCAAACGTAAGTCAAAGCTTGGATGCTGTCTTATATTGGTGATAGATACAGTGACATTCAGTTGTCTGATGTACTACATGTAGCTGTCATGATTCGCAATTTTAGAATAAGCCAAATCGGCATTAGAAGTTTGCAATGCATTGTGGGACAGTTTTTGCATTTTTAGGACACTTTGTCCTTTGACCTTTCACGGAAATTGTTTTTTGTGCATACAAAATATAATCAAAAAAGTTTTACTTGAATAAAAACAAATTACAAAAATATATTTATTATATAAATTAATTATCTAAATATTTTTAATTGTAACATTATTAGAATAATAAAAAAATAAATAATAATTAGAGTAATTTTTCCGAAATGTCAGAGGTCAAAGTGTCCTAAAAGTGCTCTCAAAAACCGGAAGTCACAATGGCAATTGGGCTTATTTAAGTGAGAAGAAAATAAACTTTGCTTTATGATCACTTTGATCAATTTTTAAGGTGCAGTTCACCAATTTTACTAGTTCATTAAGGCTACCTCTGCATTGTTGGTGTTGATTATAATGTCCGCTCAATGTCGTAGGCTTACTACAATCATGTCATCATTTGTGAATGATGAAACCAGTTTGTGACATAATTGCCGATGAAAATTAACCATGTGTACACAGTTCGTCTTTGTATCAAATACTCCATGGACTTTGCAATTGGGGTGGTGTGTATTTAACTAGAAGTAGTGATGAGGTGCTGACTGTGTGAACGCTCTTATTCATTTATCAAAATCGTGTCATCAGGAAATTATAATACAATACTGACATGTATTTAATATTTGGAAAATCCTATAAAGGTCCTTCAGCACTCCCTTACAGCTCTTGTCCAGCGAATGAGGTGCCGTCAATTTAGCAGGCTACTGAGTACTGAATGACCTTGCTGAATACTCTGATGTATAAACTCTGATGGAACAACAATTGATGTTTGGTTAATGAAAGAAAATCAATATAATAATCTCAATTTTCATCCACCCTCTAAGTTACGATTCGTAAGGGGTGGATAAACATTTTTTATGCTAAATTGAGTGCAAGAATATGTATTGGAGGTTGAGGTAGGGTCTCCTTAAAAACACCAGGGTTATCCACACTTAATAAGAGAGAGCTTACAGTCTATGCTTCCATGTAGCGGCGCCCTGATGATTGATGATGATGTGTCCTTTTAAAAAATAGGTAAAATTGATTTAAGGAGTGATTTTGCCAAGGCTGTATCAACCTTTCATAATCTAGTGAAATAAAAACATTGCAATCAATATTTTATTGAATTCCATTTTGTGGAAGTCAGCTGGTCTCTACTCATACTCAAAGAATGACTAACAGGGAGTGTAAAATTATAACAAAGAAAAATCACATTTTGTTGATCTTATTTAAATGTTTTAAGCTTTATGTTTGTGTTTTGTTTTTTATCAGAAAAAAAAACCCAAATGTGGCCAACAACAAAATAAGTGGGCTGATGATAATGCAATTTTAAATCACAATTAAATATCTACAACCAAAAATGCATAGCGTTTAGGTTTTTGTGCAAAATTCACTACCGTAACTGTGACATGTTTTCTTGTTCATGTTTACTCTGATATATGTTATATAATTACAAGCTCAGTCTGTCATATAATGAATATGCAGTGTACAATATATTTCAGCTTTTGAAACTAATGAAAATTGTTTTGATTTTTTTATTAAATTTTCAGATGAAGAGAAAGGAAAGAGAAGAATCCAAGAAGGAGGTGAGAAATTAGTCATGGAACATATACATGTTGTACAGTATGTCTT
Source organism: Amphiura filiformis (assembly GCF_039555335.1). Lineage (NCBI taxonomy): Eukaryota > Metazoa > Echinodermata > Ophiuroidea > Amphilepidida > Amphiuridae > Amphiura > Amphiura filiformis. The sequence goes on from NC_092636.1 coordinate 60,417,284, forward strand.
GAAATTTTTTTGAATTATAATTACTAGGCGGTTACCCGTATTTGGCGGTTCTCGGCTGTTGCGATTACCTGCTGATGGTGACTGTACTCACCAAGTTTTATGCCCATAGGACAGTTTTTACTAATTTGACCTCAGGTGACCTCAAAATGAAGTTGACTGTACCCACCACGCGGCCCTGATTTGGTAAAATGATCTAACTTGAAATTAAAATCACTGTTTCGAGAAAAAGAGTTTTAAAGTTTGAACACTTGACGTTTTTCTTTTTGAATAAAATAAATTATTAAACAGATCTTATGTCTTAGAAAATATAAAAATCTCATTATTTGGTGGCATGGTGGTGAATTTAGGATGTCACCAATGGAAAGAGCGCCCTCACAATACCCATGATATGGATTTATCTCAAAATATCCAAATTTCAAGTTAGATCGTTTTACCAAATCAGGGCCGCACGTTTCATGCCCATATGACAATTTGACCTTGGATGACCCCAAAATGACCTTCCAAAAATTTGACTCTAAAAGGTGACGGTACCCACCAAGTTTCCTGCGCATACGACATTTTTTTGTCTACACTAATTTGACCTCAGATGAACCCTGGGTGACCCCGGATGACCCCAAAATGACCTTCCAAAAATTTGACTATAAAAGTTGACTGTACCCACCAAGTTTCATGCCCATACGATAGTTTTTACTAATTTGACCTCAGATGACCCCTGGATGACCTCGGGTGATCTTGGCCCACTAACTGAAACAAACTTGTTCTGTCTGAGGTCCAGATGCACCCATCCACCAAGTTTGAGGAACGTGCGACCCCTAGTCTCCAAGAAAATAGGCGGAAAACAGTTTTTACTAATTTGACCTCAGATGACCCCTGGGTGACCTTGACCCACTAATTAATACAAACTTGTTCTGTCCTAGGTCAAGATGCACCTACCCACCAAGTTTCATGCCCATATGACAGTTTTTACTATTTGACCCCTAGATGACCTCTGGTGACCTTGACCCACTAACCAATACAAACTTGTTCTGTCCCAGGTCAAGACACACCCACCCATCAAGTTTGAGGAACGTACGACCCCAGTCTCCGAGAAAAACAGTTTTTACTAACTTGACCCCTGGATGACCTTGGGTTACCTTGACCCACTAACCAATATAAACTCGTTCTTCCTCATACCAAGCTGCACCTACCCACCAAGTTTGAGGAACGTGCGACCCCTAGTCTCCGAGAAAAGAGGCGGACAGACAAACAAACAGACCCCTAGATGACCTCTGGTGACCTTGACCCACTAACCAATACAACTTGTTCTGTCCCGGGTCAAGACACACCCACCCGTCAAGTTTGAGGAACGTGCAACCCCAGTCTCCGAGAAAAACATTTTTTACTAACTTGACCCCTGGATGACCTTGGGTGACCTTGACCCACTAACCAATATAAACTCGTTCTTCCTCATACCAAGCTGCACCCACCCACCAAGTTTGAGGAACGTGCGATCCCTTGTCTCCGAGAAAAGAGGCGGACAGACAAACAAACAAACAAACAAACAGACAGATTCTGGTGAATTATAGTAAGAACCCACTAACCAATACAAACTTGTTCTGTCCCAGGTCAAGACACACCCACCCATCAAGTTTGAGGAACGTGCGACCCCCAGTCTCCGAGAAAAACAGTTTTTACTAACTTGACCCCTGGATGACCTTGGGTTACCTTGACCCACTAACCAATATAAACTCGTTCTTCCTCATACCAAGCTGCACCCACCCACCAAGTTTGAGGAACGTGCGATCCCTTGTCTCCGAGAAAAGAGGCGGACAGACAAACAAACAAACAAACAAACAGACAGATTCTGGTGAATTATAGTAAGACTAGGCGGTTACCCGTATTTCGCGGTTTTCGGCTATCATGGTTAATGGCTTTCGCAGATCTCAAAATCAGGGTGTGTCCTTTGGCTGGGATCACTTTCCTAACAGCTGAGCTTAATTGCAGCTTTTTGCAATTTGACCTGACTTTTGCCATCAATTTGACATTTGACCTGACCTTTGACCTGGATGACCTAACAAACGCAACCCTGAGCTTTCTTGGCCAAAGTTACACCCACCCACAAAGTTTGAGCTCCATTATATGAGCAATTTGAAATTGTTACGTTTTTTGACCTATGACCTCTTAACCATAGGTCTGACAAAAAGGTCACCGTGGAAACTTTTGTTTGTCCAAGGTCCACTCACCCACAAAGTTTGAGCTCCATAGAGGCAATTTGAAATTTCTACCTTTTTAGGTCTGACAAAGAGGTCACCGTGGAAACTTTTGTTTGTTAGTCCAAGATCCACCCACCCACCAAGTTTGAGCTCCATACGGGCAATTTGAAATTTCAACCTTTTTTGACCTATGACCTCTTAACCATAGATCTGACGAAAAGGTCACAGTGGAAACTTTTGTTTGTTAGTCCAATGTCCACTTACCCACCAAGTTTGAGCTCCATACGGGCAATTTGAAATTTCAACCTTTTTTGACCTATGACCTCTTAACCATAGATCTGACGAAAAGGTCACAGTGGAAACTTTTGTTTGTTAGTCCAATGTCCACTTACCCACCAAGTTTGAGCTCCATAGAGGCAATTTGAAATTTCTACCTTTTTTTGACCTATGACCTCTTAACCGTAGGTCTGACGAAAAGGTCACCGTGGAAACTTTTCTTTGATAGTCAAAGGTCAACACAATGGCATGGCTAGATTTGCCATTTAAAGTGTTTGAAATTAGGCTTCAATTGAACTTGACCCCGTCCTTGACCTTTGACCATAAAAAATATAAACTTGTTCTTCCTCATACCAAGCTGCACCTACCCACCAAGTTTGAGGAACGTCCGACCCCTAGTCTCCGAGAAAATAGGTGGACAGACAGACAGAGTCACAGACAGAGACGGACAGACTACCAGTATTATTATATAGACTAGGTGGTTACCTGTATTTCGCGGTTTTCGGCTATCATGGTTAATGGCTTTTGCAGATCTCAAAATCAGGGTGTGTCCTTTGGCTGGGATCACTTTCCTAACAGCTGAGCTCAATTGCGGCTTTTTGCAATTTGACCTGACTTTCGCCATCAATTTGACATTTGACCTGACCTTTGACCTGGATGACCTAACAAACGCAACCCTGAGCTTTCTTGGCCAAAGTTACACCCACCCACAAAGTTTGAGCTCCATTATATGAGCAATTTGAAATTGTTACGTTTTTTTGACCTATGACCTCTTAACCGTAGGTCTAACAAAAAGGTCACCGTAGAAACTTGTTTGTTTGTCCAAGGTCCACTCACCCACAAAGTTTGAGCTCCATAGAGGCAATATGAAATTTCTACCTTTTTAGGTCTGACAAAAAGGTCATCGTGGAAACTTTTGTTTGTTAGTCCAAGATCCACCCACCCACCAAGTTTGAGCTCCATAGGGGCAATTTGAAATTTCTACCTTTTTTGACCTATGACCTCTTAACCATAGATCTGACGAAAAGGTCACCGTGGAAACTTTTGTTTGTTAGTCCAATGTCCACTTACCCACCAAGTTTGAGCTCCATAGAGGCAATTTGAAATCTCTACCTTTTTTGACCTATGACCTCTTAACCGTGGGTCTGACAAAAAGGTCACCGTGGAAACTTTTGTTTGTTAGTCCAAGGTCAACACACCCACCAAGTTTGAGCTCCATAGGAGCAATTTGAAATTAGACTTCAATTGGACTTGACCCGGTCGTTGACCTTTGACCTTAAAAAATATAAACTCGTTCTTCCTGATATCAAGCTGCACCCACCCACCAAGTTTGAGGAACGTGCGACCCCTAGTCTCCGAGAAAAGAGGCGGACAGACAGACAGACAGACAAACAGATGTACAAACAGATGTACAGATTCTGGTGAATTATAGTAAGATAAGCTTTTATCAGTTCACCTTGTTCTCCATTTTGTACAATTTTATCTTCATTTTGTCACCTTTTCTGTAACATACCGGTACTTGATCTGTATCATGTATGGATCTAAGGGACCATTCACAAACACTTGGGCCTGATGCAAAAAAAATTCCACGTGAAAATTTTCGCCCCCCCTTTACAGACCTCAAATATTTCAGGCCCCCCTTTTTGACATGAAAATTATGGGTCAACCCCATAGAAAAGCATATAGAAAAGCCCCCCCCCCTTAGGAGGGTCAAAAATTCTCAGGGCCCCCCCTTTTGGCATCAGCTCCCCCTAACAAGTGTTTGTGAACGGCCCCTAATTTCCTTTCAAATTCTTATTTTGATAGAAAGTGATTACTACAATTTGCTTTCATATTGAAAATCATTTTTTACATATTTCTCTATTTTTAATTGTTTTAGACAGTTCTTTAATAAAAAGCTGCAATTGAAACAAGATGAGACAACCTTTACACTAAAAATCCCATTACCTGAAATAATAATTTCAGGCTATATAGAGAAGCACAAGGTGAAAGTTGTACATTAACATACACACTGTAGAAGAAGTAGTGTTATGTTGCAGAGAAAAGTGTCATACGGGTCCCTGTTGTAGGTTATTAATAGTAGCAATGAGGAATAAACCTTACATAGGCTTCTACCCGGGGCTTCTACAGTCTGTGGTAATTTAAAAAGCCAGACTTAAAGCCCAGTACAGCATTCAATCTAACCTAGACGGGGCGCTTAATAATTTCCAGATATTTTGTAAGTCAAGCTGGTCATTTTTAAGGCACAACAAATAGACCAAGAAAAATAGAAACAAGGACTGTCTTTTGGTATTTGCAGGAGAGCATTAAATAGCTCTTTTGGAGCCTTCAAGGAGAGCTGTTTAGAACATTTACAATACAATGTAAGGAGAGAATGGTCAACTAAGGAGAGCTAAAAGTCACTCTCCTACATCAGATTTAAGGAGAGGAGAGCAGTAGCGAGTGATTGCTCTCCCTCTTCTCAAAAGGCAGTCCCTGTAGAAATAAAACATATTAATACAAAGGTCTCAACTATATTACAACCCTTCCCTGAAATAATTTTACTGTGGTCAAATCATCCAACCAACATCATTTTTCATGCTGTTAACAGTGCATTGAAAGTGGGTTGCTAACATTTCAGAAGCAAGTTAAAAAAAATTTCATGAAGGCGCTTTCTTTTTTTGAGATGTGTTTATTAGGTTGAATAAGTATTTTTGAATAATCAGTTCAATCACCAAATGGTGTGCAGTAGTGTACAGTAGATGTGAATGCAAAATTGGTTTGTACTTTGTAATGTTATGTGTTTACACAGTTTGCATATATGAGCAAGCTAGAAAAAGATTCACATAACAACATTTGTTCATAATGCTGAATTAGCACCTATGTGGTTTTTTTTAAACTTACAATTTTTTCCATTTGATTTCTTGTCAATTAAGGTGTCTGTATTGAAGAAGATGCGGCATCCCAATATAGTGTCCTATCAGGAGTCGTTCGAAGGTAAGAAACAATGTGTGCACATATATGCTAATGTGTGTGTGGGGTGAGTTGGGGTAAAATTGCTCAGTTTTGTAGATTGATTCAACATAGTAATTGTATTTCTGCATGATATACATCTCATAGTCACCCAAAGGTTTTTTAAGTGACAAACCATGAATGTACAATGGCAATGTATGAGTACATAATGCATTGGTGCCTGTAGTCTTCACTGTCTGCTGCTATACATTAAGTTCTGTCTATCTTTCTGCAAATTAAACTTACACAAATCTTCAGTGTTATAATTTAATGTACCGTTATACTGGATGAAATCAAAACTGCTTAAATAAGTCATGTATTTCATTAAAGTTGCAAATAAATAGAAATGATTGTTTCGGAATTAAAAAATGAATATGAATATGCCAACATGATATACCTTTAGCACAAAAGTTAACATTTGCTGTGCTGATTGTCAGACTTGAATGTCATGTAGCATGTCAGTTCAATATCAAACATGACAGGTGAAACAGGAATTGAAAAGGGAAAAATGGACAACCTATGGATTGATTGTAAATGACCTGTTCTTTAAATAATGAGCAGGGAAAATGTTAAATTCTGGTGTAGCTGTAAGTTTGTAAAGTGTGTATTTACTGGAAAAAATTGAATTCTATTTACTGGAACCCATAGAATGTCTACTGTATTTGTAATGCTTGTAATTAAAGTGTGAACTCTGATATTTTCTCTCCTGTATTTCATAGCTGAGGGGAATCTGTACATTGTCATGGATTACTGTGATGGAGGTGAGTTTAGACTTGCTACAGGGTCCTCTGCCTTTTCTGTAGTACTACTTGATCATTTTTTCAATCACTTTGAGCATGTGTGCATTCATAATCATCATGGCAATACACACATACCATATGTGCAGAAAACATACATAGTCAATACCATAGTTTCCCCAGCCAAGATTTTGCTGGTAATGCTGTAGTGAGAATATCCTTTCTGCACAACCCTCGAATTAACCCACGGCACCCACGGCATTTTGCCGTGGTGCCCAACCCCTCTGCCGTAATGCCCTAAAAATATGTCCTTTACCCAAGGCAGTCACTTGCTGTGCCAAATGTCTAATGAAGTTGCCATCGGTGCCCCAGCCCTGCCCCTTCATTATAAAATAATCGATCTATGTTTGTGTGTGTTTTCTTCACTTTTGATAAATTGCCTTGGTGCCCTTCTTAAATTTTCAACAGTTGCCATGATGCCCTCTTGAAATATTACAAACTGCTGTGCTTCCATTGCCTTTTCAGTGAAAATCCAAGGCAATTACCAACTTGCCCTAAAAAAGTTGCCGTGCCCCTTCAGATCCTTAATTCGAGGGCTGTTTCTGCAGTCATATACACATATATATGCACTGTACGTGTCATGTGTGGGTGTATTGGATTAAGGCAAGGGATCAGTAGCTGGGTCTGCACATTTACTACCTGTGGCCCAGACAAACTACTACCTAGACCACCGAACGCACATCCCTAACAACAGCAGTAGTTGAAGCCATGTATCCACCCATGGTGATTTTGACATGTTGACCAGAGTTACCATGCACTGAGAAAATGAACCCCTCAATGCGTACATGTCTAAAAAAGAAAGACACGCCACTTGCAGTGTAAAAAGGAAAGTGAGAGAGAAAAACAGCCTGATGCCTTGAATCAAGACTAAGGAGTATACTATGAAATGGTATTTAGTTCTTTAAAGTGAACCTCATTGAAAATAAAATTATATATCAATGGAAAGCTTATAATGTCAGGAAGCAGAAAAGAATATTTTTTATTTGCCTAACGTACCAGGCTAGACATAATCTCCATGCAAAGATTGGATATTGGCACCCCCCTAAATTACAAAACGAAATCGTTCAAATTAGGCGCTTTCGTTGATGACGCCAGCCCGGGACACACAGTTACTTCCGGTTTGATTGTAAACACAATGTCCATGCATTACTGTGGCATGCATCGGGCCAATGCACGAATTCAGTCATTGTCAACTTACTTTACATGAAAAATATCTTCAATAAAATAAGAATAACATGAAGGAAACATCATGATAAAATCAAGAATGAAGTTCCTGAATAAAGTGTGTGGATTTAAAAATGGGAAAAGTGCTGGCCGGGGTGATTTGGGATAGGCCAAGCCATCCACGATATCACTGATATGCATAGGGAATATTACAGTAAAGCACGAAGAGCAAAGATTCAGCGAAGAACCGGAATGAAAACAGATTGCAAAAAAATAACTGCTAGTGCTACCAGTTCAGATCGTCACACCAAGTTGAGATGAACTTATCACAATGAGAAAATGAAGGAATAGAATAAGGTACATGTACAGGATTTTTTAATTATTTCTTAGCTTTACAACCAGTCATGTATGATAGGCGAACTCGTGAGATACATACGGGATGAACTCAGTGCGTGACTGACCGAGGCTCAGTCGCCGAGTCCGGCGCCGAGTTTTCAGTATCCGCAACTGTACTGTACTTGCAGACAAAATGACCGATTTTATATTCACATTCTGATATTTCCAACTTATTGCTACTTCATCAGCAAAATTTATTCCTGTAAATGTTCCAAATATAAGATAACGATTGATCAAATCTGCTGAAACACACGCAAGCATGACGAAGCGAGTCGCTGTGTTTGTGCATAAACCCTGGAACCACCTGTCGGGTCCCTTCTTCAGCAGCAATTTACGTATTATGTGCGGTAATCCATAAAACATGAATGGTTCACTTTTCAGTACCGTATACTGATTGTACTATCATTAAAGAATCGTGACACAAGTGACAATATTTTAATTTTATTCAGATTTCAGAATTCCATCAAATAATGGTCTATCAAGCCCAAATTGTATTTATTTTATAATTAAATATCTGTTTCTTTCAATCGTGATTGTGTGGAAAGAATGTATTACGCAATGCGCTAAATATGAAAACCAAGTTTATATGGGCTGGATTTGATGAAATCGGCGGCTTTTTTATTAATTTTTTGATTAATGCAAGACGATATTTTTTTTAATCAGATATTTTAAAATGAATCAAGAATAGGGAATGTCACAAACAAGTATTTAATTTTGATTTTGATTTAAACTTTTGATCCAAACACAAGAATTAATTCCTACCTCGGAATTTTCAGATGGTACTCCATCTTTCATCAGCGAGTGAGTGACTGTATCACTCGCTGATGAAAAATGGAATACCATCTGAAAATTCCGAGGTAGGAATTAATTCCTTGTGTTTGGATCAAAAGTTCAAATCAAAATCATGATTTATACCAACACAGATGAACTTTCATGAAAGTATTTAATTTGTTATTCGATCATATTTATTCAGTCCATGACATGAACGGCAGCAGCAAGCATTTGCGCATGGAATTGATCCCAGCGCGAAATTCAAACTCAATTACCCAATTATACCCAGCTAGTTATGACTCATTTTGTCAAAAATTTACGGAAAATTTACGTGTTGACAATAATTCTATTATTTCTAATATATATAGAAGGAACCAGCAACTTGAAGATTCCTCTAATTTCAAGCTTTATTGTGAAAATCAGACCTGCCGGGCAGCTTGCAAAGTACAGGAAGCCAGTCTTGTTTACATGTTTCCAAGCAGGATCACGTGACTGCGAACCCTGAGCTTACGTCACAAGCATTCCCAAGGTCATAGACTGATAGACATAGATTGATTTGGGTGCTTTTTGGGCGCCTTAAAAAAGACCAAAAATTCATTAGTTTTTTTAATTTTTCAGCTTTATTGGCCATCAAAAAAATCGGAAAAAATAGTTTTTAGTATCCTTTCCATTGATATATAACTTTATTTTCAATGAGGTTCACCTTTAAAAATAGTTTGAATTACACTGGTTTGCGCAGTGGTATGAAGTACTTTTTGGGTTAAAAGACATTACACTGTAAGTTAACACAGATTTAGACAAATGAATAATTAGAACAGTTTTTTGAAGCATGTGGCAAAACAATCGGATGGTCACCTTTTCCGTCCATATGCAATATGCGAACAGAATGACAAAATGCTTCTTGCTTTGAAGTACAAAGTATTCAGTTATTTGGTACCAGTATATAAAAGACTACAAAATCAATGCAATTAAAGCTTTATCCACCTGTAGACGTCTCATGCCTAAACGATTTTGGCACCATATTCTCTGTCATTGTAGGTGATTTATACAAAGCAATCAATGGCAGAAGAGGAATTCTATTTCCAGAGGAGCAGATAGTGGATTGGTTTGTACAGATATGTCTAGCCCTAAAGCATGTGCACGACAGGAAGATTCTACACAGAGACCTCAAATCACAGGTAAATCATAACCTAGCATGGAAAGTTCTAGAGAGAAGGGCACTTGTATGTACAAGTGTCTTTGGTACATTTAAATTATGTGCATCATTTAGTAACACATTACATTCAAGTTTTGAGATGACAAAGGCTGAAAAGGGTGGTGAAGAAAGCAAAAAGGCTTAAAGAAAATGGGGATCTTTTCAAAAGTGGGTCATTTAGCGAAAATCTAATGGTAGACCTATCACTTTTAATACAAAATTTCTCAGAATTGGGGGTTTTCAATAAATCAAATTAGTGTTTTGAGGTGATTTGTCACAAACGTTAAGTCTTTCTGCTTTCTACATTAAGAAATATGATACATGTGATACCTATGATTTATTTTATAAACTTTTTTTTCATTTGCAGAATATATTTTTGACCAAGAAAGGAATCATAAAGCTAGGAGATTTTGGTATTGCAAGAGTGTTAAACAGGTAGGTATGTGTGTTCATTTTTGTCTCGCCTGAACTATGTTCAGGATGAGAACCACTTTTCTATTTGCCCGCCAGTCTGTCAGTAGTCTGACCGTCCATCTGTCCAGAGCTGCATCTTAGCTGGGTGAACTTAGGAATGTCAAATCACCAACATATATATTTATTTTTGTTTTAATAATATAATAAAATAAAACAAATGAATGAATGAATGAAATGAATATTTTGGATGGATAATATATATCTGCATAATTTATTAATTTCTGTTTTTAGTACTTCTGAACTTGCCAGGACTTGTATTGGAACTCCATATTATCTATCACCGGAAATTTGTGAAAATAAGCCGTACAACAATAAAAGGTATGTTTGAGTGACTTGAAAACTGACCTGCAAGTGAAGCTTTCCAGATGGAGTTGCAATACAGTAAAATTCTGTCTACAAGCATATATATGCCTCTAAACGAGGTTTTTTTGACACAAGAGACAAGAGGCAGACACTCTCAACAAAAACGTTATTTGGAGTTTGAACAACTATATTACGGATAAAGGCGGCTGTACAAACATGTATATTTGTAAGACCAATCTATTGCAATGTTTTTGAGAAGGGTATTGGCCTTTCATATCTTTTGTTAAAAAAAACCTCGTTTAGAGGCATAGGCCTATATGCTTCTAGACGGAATTCTACGGTATTGCAATACAACTTTGATGGGAATTTTGTACCACTGAAGAGATGATTTCTGCAGGCTAGTGATGTCCATACACAACAAATACCAACAATGAATTGACAATTTGCAGCCTTAGTAGTCTGCATTTTAGATGAAGTTAACAAATGCATGAGCTCTTGAGTATACAAATATTGATAGATCATAACAAAGCCGAGTCCTGCAAACATACAACAATTTTTAAAATGTTTGAAAGAAAAAGCATTATCCAATTTTAATGCAAAGAGGAGATTTCCAGGTGAAATAGAAGCAAGCAAATTATTGTGCGTTCCTGGTGTTCCTATTCTTAATTATCCAACATAATAAAATATTTGTCTATTTTATCGCAGTGATATATGGGCTCTTGGGTGTGTGCTATATGAATTATGTACATTGAAACATGCGGTAAGTGGGATTGTCATAGATTGATTTAGAAACACAAAATAGTTACACATTTCATGTTTAAAGTCTAGGTTACAGTGTACGTGTGTGACCTATGGAATAGGCCTAAATGAGTCACAGTGATTTTTCATTATTTTCCAAAGTTCAAAATAGGGGATTAAATGCAGTGCAGAGTCATCAGGCAGTAAGCTTACCTATTGAAGAATCAAAGGATTAACTTGAAGGGAAATCAGATTGTGTTCCGAGTAAAAAAAAGTTAAAATTTCAATCATGAATTCAAATGCAGGCGGCGACGGTAAACTTAGAATCATTTGTTAATGGCCCAATATAACCGTTGCTTCAACGGAGTGACATGTGCATTTCAATTGATTGCAAATATGAATTTTTCTTACAGTTTGAAGCAGGTAATATGAAGAATCTAGTTCTGAAAATCATCCGGGGATCCTACCCGCCTCTGTCACCTCGCTATACATATGATTTGAGAACACTACAAAATCAACTCTTCAAAAGAAGTCCCAGGTAAGGAAGTATAGAGAGTTACATAGCTTTGTTAGTTTTATGTGCTCTGTATTATGTTCTGCAGACATCATTAGTCAACTGCTGTGACCAGATGGACAGCCTCATCATTCATTTTGCCTCGTACCATTTTTGCTACGAAAAGGAACAATTGCCAAAAAGTGGCAAACATTTGCATTTTACATTCCATTACTGTCATACAGGCCCGCACGCAGGATTTTTTTTGGTTGGTGCTGATTTTGAAAAAGTGGACTTTTTTCCAAAAGGGGGGGACAAAAAAACCGTAAAAACCTGATTTTTTTGCTTCGCACGCTTGCAAATTCTTTAATTTTGGGATTTTTTGCAAATTTGGGGAGGTGCGCTCGCACCCCCCCCCCCTGCGTACGGGCCTGCTGTCATATTGTTAAGAACCAAGTAGCTAATGTGTTAGTTCAGTATGTTATGTAAATATTTCTGTTGATGACCCCATGTTGACGTTGGCTAAATAAACTGTATTTTTGCCAGAACTGGTAAAAATTGTCAAATTTCCTGTCCGCCGTCTTGAAAAATAGACTCCATCATTCAGGGTGAGCATGTGACAGTGCTTGGATCAAGACTGACTGTCATATGTAACATAGCGGTCTTAATTTTCATTTTTCAAGCGTAAATTTGCAATATTCCCAGTGAATAGGGTGTGGATGTAATAGAAGTTGAAATATCTTGCAGAAAATATTTCTTGACTCTTTTTTTTATGTTCATCACAGGGAAAGACCATCAGTGAATACGATATTGAAGAAACCTTTCATACAAAAGAGGATAGAGAAGTTTCTGTCAGAAACGGTAAGTTTGCATGTTTTCTAGCTTTTCATCTTATAATATACAAGCCTTGTTACAGATGACAAAAACCCTTTTCTCCGGGGCAGTCCAACTTAGATTTGCGATATATATTTTTCAGCTGTTTGAAATTAAAAGCAGCAGCATTGGATTTGCTGCATTTATCCTGAGTAGCAAAATGTGCTATGCAATATGTTTTTGTTGCAATTCCAAAATTTTAATAGAAGGGAAAATATCAGAGATGTGCAGACATAAGACATAAGAATGAGTTATAACTGTCAAATTTAGCGCAGCTAAAAATAACCGTATGACCAAAATTGATTTGCAAATGTTAAAAATTGTATAGCACTTTGCTATGCAAATTCAGGTTAATCCAGTGCTGAAAAGCAGCCATTTTTGGGCTGAGGTTGTATTATTATTTTGTTGTTTTTGATGGAAAATAAATAAATTTGATTTGATTTAAAGTTTATTTTGTCCCCTTTTTGTTATTCTTTTCTGTAGCAAGTGTCAGATGAATTTAGTCATACAGTACTACACAGAAATGCTCCTGCAGCTAAAGCAGGTGGTATAGGACGCCCTGTTGTCTCAGCAGGTAAGTTCAAAAATGAAATGAAAGTTAATGGCATATCATACTTGAGCATTTTTTGACGACATCACTTCCATCGCTGTTCTAATCTAATTGATAAGTTGCTAGCATGCCCAAGCGTCAAGTCGCAAGCCAGTTGACTTCAAGGCAACTTCGACGCTTACAGCGATTGCGCGCTGTTGACGATTGTAAAAACGCTATCAGCATTTGTTCACTAGCAATCTTGGAAGTGCACACTACAAATGATATACCCTCAAGAACTTGTTGTGTACATTTAATACTTCATCTATTTTGACATGCTCTGTGAAGAGTTCAGGAAGAGCTAAACACTATATCCTGTTTGTATGTGTGTACCAAAGAGATTAGACTAGAGTCGGAAGTTTACCATTTTCTAAAATCCATTTTCTGTGTTGTAATCCGTGTTGTAAAATTTGTAATCCATGTCATGAAAAACGCTTAATGTATAAACAATGACATTAATGTCACAATAAAGTGTTCAATGTCGCGATCAATATGCTCTGATTGGAATATTCTCACGATAATAGGCCGACTTACGATGTTTGGAGGGATATAGGGGGTTCATGCCTTGGTAATATACCTTTATTTCGGAATATTAAACAGTGTTTTTATCATAAGAATTGACACACACAACTCATGATTGTATTTAACATTTATTTCTCTTATCTTTTAACAATTTTTGTCACATCATACCAAAATGTCATTTTCCGTGTTGTACCTCCGATTCCGTGATTTTTTCCCGTTTCTAGATTAGACTCATAGTACCAACTCAAAATTGCACTTTAAGTAATGGTCTGGTAAATCCGCCATCTTGATTTGTCGCTCATGGAGAGCAGACTGTACCTCCGGCTTTTATCACCTAAAGCCCATTATGGAATGATACTTTCCATTTTAAGCTTGAGCATTACAAATTGAAAGTTTGCACATGCAGTGATTAGTGTGCATTTTTGGCACATCGTGTTACATGCTGTATGCAAACAAGCACACACTTTTGATTTAGAGAATAAGCGATAGGAATTTTTATTTTGCCTATCCTCTATCGTGTGATAGAAGCGACAGGCAGGTCCAATATTTTGAGTAGTGGATGCGGCGCAGCCGTATCCACTACGATAAAATATTGGACCTGCCTGTCGCTCATCATAGGTAGAGGATAGGCAAAATAAAAATTCTATCGCTTATTCTCATTCTTAGTCAGTTAAATATTATTTTAATAACTGTAAACAAATTTTTAAACAAAAACTAAGTTACCGTCATAAAAACTCTGTTGCGCGTTGCAGGCGTATTGCTAAGCGCGTTCGCGTATTCCGCACTAGTCTACGCATCCAGCACGATACATACGCGCACCTCTACACGCATGTTACGCATTATCAAGGCGCATGATGACGTGGGGTGCGTCTACGGCCTGATAGACGGCACCGAAATCATGCGATTGTCCAATCAGAAGAGACGCCACCCACCAGACCACTCCCACTGACTAAGAATGAAGTTTGCCAGACGCATAGTGAAATAACCCAGTTGCCTCCATGAGCAGCGACACACAAACATAGCAAAGTTGGTACTCTCTGATTCTACCTCATTGGTGTGTACTTATGTATATAGCTGCTATGTAACATGCTTGGCATCAAAAATTGATCCCAGACCAATATACTTTGCTCAACCTAAAGACATTTAAGCAAGCTAATCATACATCACCCATAGTGCACTTTGGGTAGATGCTTTGCGCAACTGCCTGCACGTCATTCTGTATCAGTCCACGATTTTATGAGTCTTGTGACTGATAGGTTGGGCAAAGTATAGTATAAGAATCAATTGAGGTCAAAGGTCATTTTTCAATCAGAATACGTCAAATTGGTGCACTTACAGCAAAGGTGTGATGGCCTGTATCAAATCATTAAGGATATGCATTATACAAAAGATGTATGGACAAAAGAGGATGAATGTGGTGATATTAAAAAAAAAATTTTAAATAAATGGAGAGCCAAGATGTTAGAGATGGCTGAGGAGATTTCACCCACAGCAAATGTTGCTGAAGAAGAGGATAATGATTTTAAACGTTGGTGATTCCATCTGACCAAAAAGTTAGTTTTTCTGGTTGACCAGATTTGATTATCAACTAATTAATAATGATTTTAATCTCATGCTTGTGATTGCAGCCAACAAGAAACCATCTCCATACCAACCAGCAAGAGTAAGCAATCCTGCAGCCAAGTACGGACCCTCGGTAGCACGTAAAGCCCCTGCAGCCGCCGCAAAGTAAGTAGGTTGTATATTAAAATTGGATGTAGCTCACATTGTAACTTAGTCTTTATATCCCATGTCATGACCATATAGAAGACACTTAACTTGGTTGATGCCAACTAGCTGAACAAACTATTATGTGGCGGCAAACCGATATCAACAAATCACAATTCTGTTTGATGAGTGCTTATGAACAGTTTCAATACAGTAAAGTGTACACTTACAGCTTCTAACAATATACATTTATCTTCACAAAGCACAAACAAACATGACGTCTTTCATGTGAAACTCATTGTGTAAGATTTTGAAGAAATTTCAATGGACAATGTGCTCTTTCCATTCTGGTCAATAACACTTATGTTGCTGTAATTATGAATGCAGTCAAGACTTGTAGTTGGACAAACGCTTTGTTTAGTAGACTTCTCTTATTAAAGATTTAATCTCCAAATGATTTTCTCTCAGAAAATTTAATAGATTTGTTGTAACATATTGTATTTTCAGGAGGTCAGCTGACAGGGAGAAAAAGGGACCAGATAGTAAAGAATTAGAAAGGAAGAAGAAAGAATTAATGGACAAAGAACAGGAGAGACGCAACAGGGTAAGTCAAGGTATCCTATAGAAGTTATCCTAATTTTAGAACTGGTAAAAACATACAAAATACAAATATCATCAGGAGAACACCAGAGTAAAAGGTGTTGAAATCAGGTACATAATCACTAGGGTCATATTCAAGGGGTGTGGATGACTGCCTCTGAGGTCTCGGCATTAAAAAAAATTTAATATATGTATTTAAAAGTAAATGTGTGGCCTGTTCCTTGCTTTACAAACACATTTGGGACAGTCAAAACTGATTGCTCCCCCTGTCAGTTTGAAAAGTTACTTTGAAAATCAGTTCTGCATGGTCAAATCCAGCACCTCTGGAGATGTTGCTCTCTGAATACGACCCTGATGAACATGAAGAAGATGGCATAAAGAAATATAGTAACTTTATTGTCTTTCCAGAACAGCTTTGTTGCCACTTTTACCTTGCTGGTTTAAAACAGTATGACTTAGATTTGGCTGGGATCAAAGTTATGACATCAATCAAACAATTTTTACTATTTTCGGTCATAATGGTGAACATGTTTAAGGGGTGGTGCAATAATTATGTGTACCCCCCGGGGGGTGAATTATAGGGGGGGGCAAAGATTTTTTGGCAGGCCAAAAGGGGGGGCAAGCATTTTTTGGCAGGTCGAAAGGGGTCAAGCGATTTTTGGCAGGTCGAAAGGGGGGGCAAGCAATTTTTGGCACAGATATTTTGGGCACCGTTTCTATATTATGCCCTAAAAAGGCGTAGGAAAACGTTATGAACACGTTCAAATATGCAAAATTTCCTGCTCGCTGCGCTTGCATTATATGTTAAGACAATTTAAGGTTTTAAATTCGGGTTCCCAAAAATCTTGCAAGGGGGGCAAAGATTTTTGGCACGTCGGGGGGGCAAAGGTTTTTGGCACGTCGAAGGGGGGGCAAAGGTTTTTGGCACGGCCAAAGGGGGGGCAAGCAATTTTGGCAGACCATTTTGAGAATTCACCCCCGGGTACACATAATTATTGCACCACCCTAAGTTGGCAATTTTGATTTTTGACTTTAAAGGTATTCTTATTATGCAAAAAAAAAGTATTTTTAAACTACAGGGGAAAGAAGAATTACGCATCGCACACTAGCACAATTAAACATGAATTTACAAATGGAAACATGACATGCATAGGCAGATATACCAGAGTAAAAACTCCGGACAAACCTGCTTGTGTAGGAACTTGACCCCCAGACCTCTCGCTTGACGGGCGAGCGCTCTACCACTGAGCTACACAGACTGTCCCTGATAAACAGGACTCAAGTCTGGTACTTATGGATATGAGCAATCAGAATCAGGGTAAACAATACAAACAAGTTGAAACAACACATTACATACCAGTGTACGAGATCAATTAATGATGATACCCGCCAGCCTAATATAATCATACAAACAATGGAAGAGGCTTACGCATAATACACTGGAACATGAAAACATTCAAACATTACAATTTAGTGCACGAGATTAAATTAATGATTTGATCTTGTGCACTAGTCAAGTTGTAATGTTTGGATGTTTCCATGTTCCAGTGTATGATGCGTAAGCCACTTCCCTTGTTTGTATTTTTAAACTAATTTTCTTCAACTTTGATTTGCACATAATTTGGCAGTCAGTCGGTGGCAAACTCTCAAACCTTGCATCAAGTGAAAACATTGTGATGAAATGAGACCAATGAGTACCTGATCCCAAGGGCGCTTGATTGTTTGCAAACCTTTGTTGTGCAGCCCTTTGTTTTTACCAGAACTAGCCTTAGTATTTGGTGTTGTGCACCCTTAAATTTCTTAAATGTCGCCCTCTATTGATGAGACTTGCAAATATGATATAGAGGGCAGCAGACTTGTTTACCGAAATAAAGCAGCTGGCACTAAAATGAAAGTTCATTTGCACCCAAGTTGCTTCTAATATCTGATCAATAATTTTTAATACAATTGTTTATTTGTTTATGCTTATTTAGAATAATTAAATATGAAAAATTATTATAAAATGCTTAAATTATGATTTTATAGAAAACTGACACCATAGACTTTATATTCATATATTGGTTCTTTCCATAGAGATGCATTGTACAGGGCATAAAAAGGGCATCTGCCTCTATGGCACATGGGTGGCTTTCGGGCTGCCTGTGTGGAATCGCCATCTAGAGATTTCGGATGCATAATCTTTAAAAATAGTGGCTGTTGGTTGTCATTTGCACCGACGCCCAATAAACAGTGCAAAAGTAGAATTTGTCTTAAATCCCCTAATCATGGGAAGTATGTGCAGAGAGTAGATATTCTTAAAGGGGTTTCTTTTCCAATGCAAAAATACTACAAATTTTGGTGGTTTGCGAGTGAAGACTGTCCGCACTGTCGACTGATTACGTAACTGTTATGAATAATTTAATTTGCATATCTTTTAAATATATTTGTTTATATATTTGTCAGTTAACAATTTTATTTATGCCATATTAATATATTAATTTTGAAACAGATGAGTAGGTAATAGTCTAATACACAACACATCCCAATACAATTCATTGATTTCAAGTGTTTATTAAAGCAGACTTACCAATGGATGACATCCTTTTTTGTGTGTGATTTTCAGGAAATTCATATGCGTCAACAGCAACAACGTCTTGTTGAGAAACAAAGGGTAAGTTTCTTTGTAATTTAAAATGAGCTCTATAATGTGACCCAATCCATTGTTTACAGACAGAGGTGCATAGAATCACAGTTCTTTCCACAGGTATTGTCCTGTATCCGCAATTGCAGTAAAAGCCTAACTTTTTTTTCAATTTATTATTTAAAAGTGGTGGTCCAATGTTTTCTATCTTACATTGAGGCCTACCATTAAAACTATCTGTTTCCAAATTTTGAATTATGTAATAATACCCCATAGAACAGAATCTACTTTGGTTGTTGTTACCACTTATTTGTTAACACTATCTTAATGAAACCTATCTTGGGCTTTTGAATTTTACCTGGACAGTGAATAAAATAGGAGCTTTCACCTGATACCAAAATCACTGTTTTGATGAGAAAAATTGGGGATGTGGTTTAGGATAGGTGTCTTACATCTTTAAGTAACATGAATTTCATGAAAAATAAAAATAACATCTTGCAGGAACCATAATACCAAATTTTAGGTTTCTGCAATCTGTATATATATATAATGCAAAATAGACTTAACATAATCATATGTCAACTTGTTCTCTAACTTGAGTTTTTAATAACATTTCCATTATACTAGATGCATCATATGAACAAAGCCAGAGAGGTTGGATGGAAGAACACACTACTTGGTTCAGATGAAGCTAATGAGGTCAGTGTTTACATGCACCCATCGGGGGGAGGGGTTGTTTGTATGGGGGTGTCATTGTACTAGATGCATCATATGAACAAAGCCAGATAAGCTGGATGGAAGAACACACTATTTGGTTCAGATGAAGCTAATGAGGTCAGTGTTTACATGCACCCATCGGGGGGAGGGAGGGGTTGTTTGTATGGGGGGTGTCATTGTACTAGATGCCTCATATGAACAAAGCCAGATAAGCTGGATGGAAGAACACACTATTTGGTTCAGATGAAGCTAATGAGGTCAGTGTTTACATGCACCCATCGGGGGGAGGGGTTGTTTGTATGGGGGGTGTCATTGTACTAGATGCATCATATGAACAAAGCCAGATAAGCTGGATGGAAGAACACACTATTTGGTTCAGATGAAGCTAATGAGGTCAGTGTTTACATGCACCCATCGGGGGGAGAGGGAGGGGTGGGTGTATGGGGGTGTCATTGTACTAGATGCATCATATGAACAAAGCCAGAGAAGCTGAATGGAAGAACACACTACTTGGTTCAGATGAAGCTAATGAGGTCAGTGTTTACATGCACCCATCGGGGGGGGGGGAGGGGTTGTTTGTATGGGGGGTGTCATTGTACTAGATGCATCATATGAACAAAGCCAGAGAAGCTGGATGGAAGAACACACTACTTGGTTCAGATGAAGCTAATGAGGTCAGTGTTTACATGCACCCATCGGGGGAGGGGGAGGGGTGTTTGTATGGGGGGTGTCATTGTACTAGATGCATCATATGAACAAAGCCAGATAAGCTGGATGGAAGAACACACTACTTGGTTCAGATGAAGCTAATGAGGTCAGTGTTTACATGCACCCATCGGGGGGAGGGGGACGGGTGGATGTATGGGGGGTGTCATTATACTAGATACATCATATGAATAAAGCCAGAGAGGCTGGATGGAAGAACACACTACTTGGTTCAGATGAAGCTAATGAGGTCAGTTTTTACATGGGGGATTCATGCTCCCCCAGTCGGAAGTGAACATTTTGAAGAAAAAATGTCTTCTGCCACTCAATCAGGCTTGGTGCCTCCCCCATTTGAATGACCCACGCTACACCACTGATGTTTAATTGGCTTGAAAAGAAGTTGTATCATTTAATTGAGACGTTCACTCTGTGGTATATTTACAATTTGGTTGATGAACCATAAGAATGTCTGTCCCTGTGTGATTGCCAAGACTTGTCTTTACATATGTATTTTGTAGGTATTCTAAAATGGTAACATGTTGTAACTATAAAACAATACAAGGAGGCATTTATATGATGTGCCCTATAATATAAGGTATTCTATTCTCAATACATTGTGTGTGTTTGTTTCAGAATGACAAAGCCAGTGATGAACCTCCTAAGAAAGAAGCAAGGATGGAAGCTCAAGATGTAATGTATAAAGAATAAGTTTGTTTTCTGTACACTGACTGATCCTGTAAAAACACTGCTGACCTCATTTTTTAGGAAGGAAAAAAAAACTGTTTCTTCCACCCAACTGTAATTCTTCAAACCCAATAGAAAAAGTGTGTTTTGTTCAATTCAATTTTCAGTATTCCTATTTTGTGTAATTTGGCCATTTATCCAGAACACCCAACTGTGTTACCATAATATGTTCCTCATTAGATTTAGATGCTGCAAACTTTCTTGATAACTCAGTGGTACAAAAAATGTTGGTACAGAATCCCCGAGGTTCCTGGTTTAATACCTGGTCCCTTGGCCAACTTGAAGGAAAGAATAATGCATGATACAAAGTTTCAAATGAGCTCAGATTTCATTTGGTTTGTGGTGCTTTCTATTCATCCCAAACAGGGTGCCAAGCCATTGCGTGAGAGAGGCAACTATGAGCAGTATAATAATTACCTAGACAAACTCCAAGCCAACCAGAAACAAGCTAAACCTGGGCCTGGTGGCCATATTGCATTCCGTAAAGATGCTGAGGACGCAGCCATTAGGCAGAGAATAGCAGAAAGACCTGTGTCGGCAAGTGCTGCTGAAGCTGCAAAACGAGGAGAAGATGGCAGGTAAATGAATTGGGTCTGGGTACCACAAAATATTGCACTTGTGTGTTTTTGCCCCTGACTTGTTAATAGTGATTTTCTTTACACTACATAGTGAAATTTGAGTAATTTTTCATTAATTTAATTTTTATTTTGTAAAGTATGATACTGTGTTATTTCTATCTTTATTTACACTGTGTAGAGATGCATTTGGGTCCTGAGGATTGGGCTCAAGTAAAATGCTCAAGCCAGGCTATAAAGCCTATAGTGAGCATGCTGACCAGTATGGAAAGAAACAATTGAAAAAAGAACAATGAAAATAAGGTCACTTCCAGCAAATCATTTGAACAATTCTCCTTGGGTCAAGAGAGAGGACATTTGTAATCCAATCTCAACTGCCACAGAGGCTCAAATGTGACAGGAATGTCTGATATGGGCACTTTGACAATTAGCGGGTAATGATTAGTGAAATAGTAAGGGATCACAAGTGGTGTTCTTCACTTGCTCAATATGTTATGTTGAGTTTTGAAATAATGATGCAAATTGAGATGTGGAAAAAGATTATTTATTCCCATTCAGAAAACTTACTCCATTTCTTTTTTAGCTTATTCAGCACAATTTTCTATTACTTCTTCTGATTCTTCTTGAGATTAACTTTCACTTGTGAAAGGTCTTGGTGATCCCAATCTGAAAGCTGTAGGAGCAAATGCTAAGATTTTGTTGGAGTCAAATCATGTTTCTTTCTTCTTTTCGTCCAGAATGAGAGGTGCAGAAGCAGCAGAAAGAGCTAAGATAGTGGAGGAATTCTTGTCACGTAAAAGACAGGCAGCCGCTTACAAAGATAGAGGTGCAGCACCGTGGATGGTAAATATATAGTCTCAACTTACTGCACATAATTAGGCCTAAAAATAAAATTGTTTGATTGGTGTAACATGAAAAAAAAATTAGGGTAGGTCGGTCGGCAATTTTTTTTTTTTTTACACACATTTTAAGCTGAAAATCGTGAATTTTTCATTTTTTTTTTAAATTTCAATTTTTCTTTATTTTTTTATCCATTTTTTGCAAAAAAGTAAGAAAAAAGGCTAAGATCAGGCCTATTTTTAGGGTCGGTCGGGTTACGCCAATCAAACAATTTTTTTAGACCTTAGCACCATCTCATTAATGGGCTATTCCAATTGAAATCCATACACCCCCTGTGGAAGATGTGACCTTAATCTCTCATACAGGGAGTGTGAATTTCAAATGGGATTAACAGAATGGTTGACTCCATTTGAAATTTACACTCCCTGTGTGAAAGGCTAAGGTCATGTCTTCCATAGGGGTGTATGAATTTAAACTGGAATACCCCAATTAGTGCTCCCAGTGGACTTTCTATGTTGCACCTTTTCGCCAGCCCATTCGGGGCTGGTACCTGTTTCAGGTTTGGGGTCAGTTTACTCAAGAGATTATATTTTAGTGGTATTGGAATGATTTTTTTTTTTTACTTTTTGTGGTTAAATTTTTTTTTAATATTTTAATTGATTTGTTAGGAAAAGTAAGTATGTTTTGCCGTTTCAACGAAAGCAGTGAGTATTACCAAAGTTATGTTTGAACTAATTAATTATGACTTTAAAAGTTTAAAGGCCTAAATGTAACAATAATATAGCATCATATGGTCAGCAGAAGAAAATCTGACATCACCTATGATGTCATATCAGTGTCCTTGACCGGGGTCCTTACTCCTTGACCACTGAACAGCGTGATATCATGTTGATAACAGATCTATAGAATCAAAATCTTCATCATATCCTCGGATCATATCACAGATTCTCAACAATCTGTGATCATATGGACCATATTGATGTGAAAGTAGTTATCTATCATATCCTGTGTCGTTTTATGGATAAAATGACTCAAAATGTTATTGATGAAATGGTTGCTATCATAAACATCAGTTTTGTCTTTTCAACGGGAAAAATCCGATGCAAAATAAAGTTTTTAGGGCCTAGCTATAATATGGGCATAATTTATGCATATAGTATTGAACAATGTACCCCATTTGACATGCACTTATAGATAAATAAATTGTCTTACTTTATTAATTTAATAACTTCTTTATTATAAATAAAATGACACATAACTATTTGATTCATAAAATTACATTCAACAAAATGATTGAAGAGAAAACACACAAGGCACTAGGCAGACTGTTATAGAATGGAGTATGTAAGATGCCATGTCCATAGCTTCATGAGGAGTTTCCGACTAGCAATCAACATGATCAGCACATTCAGAAAAACACAGTTTTAGAGTGAAGATTGTAGTGAGTAACCAGTCCTTTATAAATGTGCTGGCCACTATCTATTATAATATAGTAGGCTTAAACTATACATTGCGAATTAATTAAGTTATTTTAAAATAAAATGTACATGTAAGTTAACTCAAACCGCAGTGTATATATATGAAAGCAGTGAAATCGGACATTCCTAAGCGAAGATATTGAGTTCGTAAGTTCTGGTATTAAAAAATTGGAAATTGAGATATCGTGGGTAAAAAGCTGAAAAGACAAAAAAAACCTACGACAACAACAACAACAACAACAACAACAAAACAAACAGACCAGAACAATTTGGAGTACATGTAATGAATTAAAAGAGTTGACATGAGATTAGGAATTAATGTTTTCTGCTGTTTCAGTGTGCATGTTCTCATCGTTGATGGTTTGGTGGACTGTCATGTAGATGTAAGCGTGATCCTAAAAATGCCTTTCACATTGACCAAAACTAATTACAAGACCTCTTCTACATTGAGGCTGGCTTTCCCTTTTAAAGGGAATTTTATTAAGCTCCTTTTTTTTCTTTTTTCCAAATTGTTAAATCACATGACAGGAAAACCATTTGGACATTGTTGAATTTCAATGACTTTGACATTTGTTTACAGTTTATATATTTTATTATTGTGAGTTTCAACATTGTGTCCATGGAAAATGGCCATTTTGACTTTGAGAACATAACACGCTAGATTTGCTCCAAAGCCAACCTATATTTTTCCACCCGATAAAACAGAAAAAGAACTAAGACCAAATGCCATGACATATTCTCTCTGACACTAGTCTGAAGTGCTATAGAAGGTTGGCTTTGTAAAATTTGCAGTTAAGATTAAAAATTAAATAATGAAGAAAGTAAGTATCCTATATGCTTCACCCTAGCAGGACAGATGACAATGCGAGATACTATTTTAATTCTAATTATTCTATCATTAATTTCTTGGGCTTGCATCATTTATTCCATCCTCACATATATTAACCTGCTAGGTTGAAGCATATAGGCCGCATCCTTTTCATCAATATTTTATATATGATTGACTGACAAGACATAGTGAGAGAGTTAGTTGGCTAGTTTAGATTACCTGTGTACCAACTGTGATCTGAGATAGTGCAGTGATATAAAATCTGGACCGACCGGTAATCAAGTGAATGTGATTCAACCCCTACTGAGTCTTGATTTTTGTTCACTCTCTCAATTGATTCTATGTCAGTTTGCCAGATTTTCATAAAGTCATTTATAAATTTCCTGAAGTTTAAAGGGTAATTTGCACACTAAGACTATAAGTAGGAAACCTGGTGTTTCTCAGGCAAAGGCATTATTATTGATGAGTTTCTTATTGCATCATCTTTTAGGGTGCCCCTGCACAGCGGCAGCAGTCACCACCACCAGCAGAAGTACTTCTACCATATGGGGGTGGTCCTGGAGGGGCCATGAGAAACAAACATGGAGAAGAGCAGGTAAGATAATAAAGGGATTCAGGATTGGCTATGATAAAAATAAGATTCAAAAGTGACGAGGGACCTTGAGAGAGCTATTAGAGGTAAATAAAGATCTAAAGGATAAATTATGAGGGGTCATGATAGGACTTTGAGAGGTGAAAATCTTAAAGAGTTAGTAAATACCTATAATTATTCATTTGTATTGGGTGGGTTTCTAAAAGTATACATTGTTGAAGAGCAGGTGAGTACTGTTCTTCAGGAAGAAACAATTGTAATGTTAAAATGCTCATGCAATTTTCATGTGACAATATATAAAGCAGAGCTATAAACACTGAAAGGGAGCTAATTATACCAGAAGAAATTATTCCACTGTGTCATCATTTACTTTTATTACACATACACAATAACTTCTCATAGGGCCCTAACAATAAATACACAAAAGATACTCATTCCATTAAGCACCTTCACACTCCTTTAGAATTTACTGAGGTGTTCCAGAATTGCCCTGCTTAGATGCAGTTGTGTTATGTGACAATGAGATTGATTTACATATTTTGGCATTTCTAATGTGCTTGCACCTAAATGTTGTGCATGTACTGTGAAATTGGAGACTTTTGTGCTACATTTCTTTTGCATTCCAGGCAGCTACTGCGAAAATACAAGGCTCAATTATATTCCTTTTGTGTATAGGTCAGAGTAAGAAAGCTTAGAATTCTGAATTTATAAAAACAATTGAAATTGTTTAAATTTGGCAAAGCTTGTGAAAGAATTGTGCAAAAGAAAATATCCCTTTTTTACAGTACACCATACTGGTGTCACTCACTCATAATCACTATAGGTACTGACATTTTTGAAAATATGTAAATTCATTATCAATCCTGCACTATTTGCACCTACTTGCCTGTATACACTAATTAGTAATACACATATCGTTCAAACCAGTACACAGCTTTCAGTGCACCTTCTAACTTGATTTTATATGGCAGGAATACTTGGACCGTCTCAAAGCAATCCGTATGCAGAATTTTCAGGAGAGACGTAATTTGCAGCAGAAAGTTGCAGCTGGAGGCAAGGCTGTCAGGGTAAGATGAGTGAAAAGTGTAATATTAGGTAAAATATATACATTATTATCTGTTCAACTCCAGTGACACCTCATGCATATTTTCCTGGCTAGGATTAGGCAAATGTGCACTGGAGTGTCATGAAAACTACATGCCTGTGAAATCTCCACTACAGAGCGGAAATCCGCTTTTTTTTTTTTTTTTTTTTGACCGATCAAAAATCAAAATAGTGTCTGAATACTTCTGATAGCATTACGTGTCGCAATAAAACGACTGAGAAATGAGATTAACAATGCTTGAAAGGTCATGAACCCGGGTCATGAAACGCAGGTCATATATAACATCAGCGCAATATTCTTTGATTCCTCGCTCCGTACTCATTATATATGTTTGTTTGGAACTGCGCCCATCGGAATGATGTTTAAAATGGTGCCGTAGGGAAATACGAAATATGTGATTGTTCATAAGCGATTTTCAATCTGAACCATCCATCGCAAGTTTCACATTTGATGTCATAAAAATCATGTGGCATAATGCTAATACCCATTTGAATTTTATCCAAAGGTCCAGGAAATTAATGAGGTTTTACTCGAACTGGAATAGATAAAAAATGATACATTGACTGATATATATGTGACACAAGTGTACTCCAGATAAGAAACTGGTAGACTTTGTTCTATTTTGTTGAACATCATGGCTACCATAAAGGGTAATTTTGTTCAGCGACGCTCACATTTTAGCAATGAAATGCAAGCTTTATATCTTCAATTTATTGCCAGTATGCACCAGTGTTGTAGGTCTCGAGACCAGGTCTCGGTCTCGAGACCATCTCGAGACCTGATTTTGCAGGTCTCGGGTCTCGGATGTCAAGGTCTCGGTCTCGGTCTGGTCTCGGTCTCGGTCTCGGACATCAAAAGTCTCGGTCTCGGATGATTTTAAGTTCGAGACCTGTCGAGACCTGAAGAAAAAAAATATAATTTTCTGTTGTTCTTTATAACTTATTTTGTACCAAAATTTCATTGAATGTTGAAAATAATCATTGTATTGAAATACACTCAACTTGAATATGTAGGCCCTACTGTTCATGTTCATAGGCCTACTGCCAATTTTTTTAATTTTTGACTGCATATTAAATACAAATAGTTTAAATTATGAGAGAGTAATCATGCGTAAAATTGGCAAAAACATGTTTGCCCTAAAATAATAATATGATCATTTCCTGTTTTTTAAATTAATCATCATGAGGCCTCACCGTGCCCGCCTCTCTGCTAGCATGCTTCAGATTCTCATGTTTCTAAAAATGAGAATATAAACCTTTTCAAGTAAAACAATAACTGTGCAGAACTGCATTATACAGTATCATATATTATATAGGCCCTATGGTTAAATTTACCAGTTTAAGTTATCAGTGATATTTTAATGCAATCAAAGCAATAGCCAGAGAGGGGTGTCTTTAGGGTGTCCAAAATGGTCAAAAATACCTTGTTCTACAAAATCAGGGTGGCCACTTCCTATGCACGGAATAGCATTGAATTTGTACTGTAGTTTGGTAAGTAAATTTTCCGTTATATTTTAAACCCACTGGTAGGAAATTTTCCGCTTTTTTTCGCCTGAAACTAGAACTGCAGCCCTCTATATTGATTTTTCAAACTAAAATGCTAATACCTATTTGAATTTATCCAAAGGTCAGGGAATTAATGAGGTTTCACTCGAGCTGGAATATATAAAAACTGATACATTAACTGACATTCACTGTTACACTAGAATGTGACACATGTGTACTCCAGATGAGAAACTGGTAGACTTTGTTCTATTTTGTTCTGACACCATTGCAAAAGAGGATCCGAAGTACACCTGGTCATCAGTAAGGATCCTGTACCTTGTAAATAAGCAAATGTTGACACCCGCTCATAAGTAAGCATCCTGTACCTTGTGAATATGCAAATGTTGAATGGATAATCTATCTCAGCTGTGCTGAGCTGATGCAACATTGAGTAGCATTTACCTAATTTCAGTAGAGATTTCAGCACATTGTAGTAAAGGAGGATACCATGATGTTGTTTGCTTCAAATAGTTACCAGAAGTAGGTAATACAGTTAGAAGATATCCACTTGATTTGTTTCATTCAACAGCCAACTGTCTTGAAAACTACAGGACGTCGTTGGGTAATATGATACAATGCATGAACTGATTGATTGCATGATTGGCCATTGTAAAACAATCTGTTTGTAAACCCAACAGACTTCCTATATACCACTGGTTATGGTGTGTGATTGCATTTTGACATTCCATTATGTTTAGTGAAATGGTGATGTGCTGTTTTGTTAGAAGCAGCTGCTTAGCCAGATCACAGATTTGTCAGCAAAATCGGAGGCAAAATGTGATGCGATCAAGCAAAATCAGTCGGAACTCGGAAATATTGATTTTGAGATATAGCCAAACAAAGGCAATATTTCCTTTTGTTTCCTCTTGTTTTGGAAACTCTTTAATTGCTCATATCTTGGAACTGGTTGTTCAATTTCAATGGGGTTTTCTGCAAAATACAGCTTTGCAAATGCTTTTTACTATACTATAAGGAACTGAAAATTTAATATTCCTGAGTTTTGACTGATTTAGCGTGATCGCATCACAAATGGGTTTATCAAAGGTGTTTTTATTTCAGTAAGAAATTAATGTCATTTTAAACTAATCCCAATCCAGAAAAGCATGAACCTGAAAACACTTGAGGTGAAATTTAGGTGCTTTTTAGCACATGATATTGTTAAAAACAAAGGTGTGAAGAAATTTTATGTATGCCAGGGGAATTCTAAAGATTCACTCTGACAGCTGTTGTGCATTTTTGCATGACTTATATGGAATGCATACATTAATGGCTATTGCTGGTAGAGAACCCTCTTTGTTACCATATTGATTTCCATTCTTTACCAAGTTGTAGCAAGTTGTGAGAGGAGCATAAAAATAAGCATGATAGAGTACTCTTATATACCACTTATTTTGGAGCTAATACTTTGTTTCTCGCCTTTGTTAACTAACACCAATTTGTTAACTAATCATCACCACTGTTTTCCATGACTCAAGTTGTAACCCTAACCCTAATACCTTAACCAAAGCCTTACCTCTAACATTTACCCTAACCCTCAGGCTAAAACACAGCACATGATTTTATATATAGATGAAGTAAACATAACAGACCATGTCACTGTGAATAATTATGTTTATGTTAATGTTGGGTGACGTATGCAGAATGGGTGCTCATTAGTAGATACCGTCTCCTTGCGCATAATTTTCCCTACAACACCTGTATTACACATGTTTGCAATTTCTATCAAGGTCAAAAACATATGCAAAGATCAGAGATGACAGTTTTCAGGTTTTAACCTGAAATCAGGTTTTTTGTGAGTTCAAATTCCCGCGTTTTTATTTATTTTCAGCCTGTTTTTGGGATTTTTGGCCTGCATTCACACGCTTTTCATGTTTTTTGAGTGAAACTGACTGGCATCTCTGAAAGATGAGCAAAGGCTACAGCTTAATAATGACAGCATATCAATTATTTAATTGTGATCAGCGTGATAAGCGAGCAAAAGAGAGTGGCATACATGATTGGTTAACGGTGCAGTGCCACACCGTCAATCACCTGTTTGGTAATTCAAGAGGATTCATGTGTGACATGAATTTAACAAATTTTTAATCCAGATTCAGCAGTCTGTCAAACTCATCATGATATGATGACGTAGTTAAATTATCAAGTGATGGTAGTAAAAGCAATGAATGTCAAATCATTTTGCTGCTCAATAACAATTTATACAATATTATCAAAGTACTTTTTCTCTTTTGGGTACATTATCGGGATATACATGTGCCATCAAACCCTTTGCCAATATGAGAGAAATAATCATTTGTCATTAATTCGGCAACAGAAGATCGCATACAGGCCAATTTACAGACGAGTATGTAGTCATATTCACCGCATGCTTAAAAGTCAAAAGTATTATCTTAATGGCCTCATTTATACTCCATTTACCAAAAAGTATTTGTCAATTTAAGCTTCATATTATTCCATAATATCCAATTTTCTTTTCAAATATTAAATCTGTAACATGTATGAATTATTTCATTCTAGGCATCCCTAGAGGGTCAAGATCCTAAAAGTAATGCTGAAGCAAGACGCAAGAAAATTGAAGCATTGAAGGTAAGCTGCACTTTCCCTTATTTGGTTCCCTTTTTAAATAACTAAATTACAAAGTTTTGAATTTATGGAACTATTATATTTTATTGAAACTGCTATGTTGGATCTGATACCACCAGACTTCATCAGAGTAATAATTTGGTAGTTTGTGTGCATCTCTAACCAATTACGACGCAGTCTATATTTTATTTGACCTCAAGTTTGGTAGTGATGTAGGAATCCCACACAGCATATACACACACATACAAGGGGAATTCCAACATGCTTGCAGTGCAAACCATGTAGAAGCACAAATGTCACTAAACGTGAGGTGAATTGAAGTGAACCAGATATGGCTTGATCATCTGTAATTGCAAAATATAGTCCACCCAACCATAATCCAAAAACCCTAAACTTAACCCTAACCTGATTTTGGGGCAGACTGGTTACTGCAATTACACCCTGGATTCTTATAAATATAAATTATATATGACACACTGTGATATCAGATCATAGACTTACAGAATGATGTAAATGTTTATTATGAATAGGCTCAAGCTGATGAAAAGGCAGCTAAACTCAAAGAGCAGCTGGAGAAGCAGAGACGTGATGCCTATGAGAAGGAAAAGAAACAGTGGGAGGAACATGTGAGTATTAAAGAGTATTTCTATAGCGCTCTACAAATAACACAGCACTTTTGCTCCAAAACAAAATACATATGGAAAACAAAATAAAATAAAAACAACGACAAAAAATTACGCATGTCTTCAGAAGCCACTCAAAAGCAGCAGCAGATTCCGCTTCTCAGACATAAACAGGGAGCGTGTTCCAGAGCTGGGGCCCAAAAACGGTGAAACAGCAATCCCCGGCTCTTTTATTGGAGCAGACTGTATAGAGCCTTGTTTTGTCAGATGATGTGCGAAGCCTGCGACTGCTTCTAGATGAATATGGATGATTATAAAGCGTGGCACTAAAACTTTCCCAGCATGGGGTCAGTGTTACAGAGCTTTATCCCATCATATTGGAAACATCTTTGCAATGTGATCCTTTTAGTAATAGCTTACTCTATTCTTTCCATTAAGGGTATACGATGTAGCAGAAGCAGCAGAAAAAAAGTAGTTCACAGCATCTTGCGAATGGTAGGGAGCTTTAGCAAAAATTGCATTGCTCAATTCATAGCGGAGCGCGTAGAAGAATTCAAATATCACAGATATACTTTTGTAGGTCCTGTGGTTCATGAGTTATGTTGTAAAGAGGGCTGAAACAACAACACTTTTGTAAAACGTACATAACTCACATTAATAACAATAAATTCAGCAAGTTTTCAAAGTATATGATTTGTAGAATGAACTTTTGCAAAACACCAAAGTTTTATTTTTCAAAAATATATTGATTCAGATAATGAAAATCGATTTTTGGCTGCTTCGACCAACAATACCTCGTATACCCTTAAATGCCCCATACCTCATTAAGCACCCACCCACTGACTTAGCAATTTGAATATCATGAAATTACTTATGAAGTCCCACAGCCCTTCTAATTCTTTTTATTTTGCTTTCATTTAGCCTAAAAAAGAATATCAAAACTCTCTGCTTAAAATTCATAATATTAATTTATCATCGGAGATTCCTTGTAACAAAGGCTCTTCATTCCAAATTTGTCCGTATAAGCGCCCATGGGCCGTGATATTTCATGAAGGGTGGGCGTTTATTAGGGACTAATTATAGTGTATGTGTTTACCTTTATAAAAGCTGTTTCAAGCAACAATGGCACAGGGGAGGGGCACCGGTCACCGACAGTACTGTCTTGGTGATAAACAATTACAATAGCATTGGATTTGTACGGGGGAGGGGCACCGTTCGCTGACAGTACTGTCTTGGTGATATACAATATCATTGAATTTGTATCCATATTGAAATCATTAATAAGAGTATGACATGAACACAAATGATCACTTTGCATATTAGAATTTTTTTTGAGTGGGCGTTTAATAGAGACTGGGCGCTTATTAGGAACAAGATGGTATTTTGCAGCAATTTTTGTTTCTCCATCCATTCTGCCATGGTCACCATATTTACAGCAACAAAAAAGGTCCTGGATGATATGATTTGGGATTCTGTGATTGTAAACAATGGAAAATAAATGCCCAGCAGCACCAAATTCAGAACTTGCAATGCCTACCGATCATAAATCCTCTTTATGTGATGGACTCATCAGGTTTTCATCATAAAGGTGATACATCATCAGAGCTTATGATATGTTGTAATGCTTTGCAAAATGACCTCATCAGTGTAATGTCATAGACTTATTCCAATCAGCCGTCTACACTTCGCATGTCTGTGTATGCTTCGTAGTGACGACTGATTATCTTACAGTCCATATCGTGATGGACTTCTGAAAACTATTCAATGCGACTTTGGTTGTGCGTCGTAGCGTGACTGATTAGCGGCGCTCGTGTACCGCACCGCTGTGACAAGATCGCGCTCTGAACTTCTAAAAACAACAAACTCGGTCAAAAAGGTCAATTTGGACACAACTGAGCATACTCGATGCCACAGGAATCCTGTTGCAAAATCTGTCACTTTTTTTCCACGTAGTTTTCTCAGTCGTCAATCCAGACGGTTGACGACTGAGGGCAGCAGTCAAGTAATGTCATAGTTAATACAACAATGTTTAATGCATGATGTATTATTGTTATCACACCTGATTTCTCATTGTATCTCATTATATATCATTCAACAGCTTGCCAGAAAACAGAGAGGAAAACAGAGGTAAGTATATCTAGATGTAAGTTCACATGGGTCCACAGAATTCTAATATACACAAGAACCGATTATCCCTATACCGATGCGTGGCCGCCAACGTAACCGTCCCGGCTGAAAAATGAATCAAAAAAGGTACGGCAAGAATTTTTAGCATCACGACGTCAAGTTCACTTTTCAATATGCAAACTGTAGTTAGGATAATGAAAACGACTGGTAAGCAAGTCTACTAAATGACCTCAAAATCTGAAGAAGAAAAATGGCGGACCGTCGCTGGACTCTTTCCAGAACTAATGCAGCATATTTAGCCATTGTCAACATGGGGTCATCGCCAAGAATATTTTCCTTAAATAAAAAACTAACTCCTCCGCTATGTGGTATTTCACGATATAACGTTAATGGAAATAAAAGTGTAAATGTTTTTCGTGTTTCGAATCGGACGGGTGACAAGCTCTAATGACGTCATGATGTAAACAACATAATCGTCATTAATAATTAATTAGGTAAACCCAAATATGGAGGTATCCAAAAGTATGCTAATTCGTAGTTCAACAAATCAGAATACGATCCTGGTATCCATTCAATGCAAATGAGTTGAAGGAGGTTACGTGAACATGTACACTAATTCTCATCTAGCTTTACTAAAAGATCTTTGCATGGGTCCTGATAATCCAGTCTGATCCAGTATGGTCCAGTCTAACAGCAATCTGCAGATACTGTAAAACATTTTTAACTGCAATAATTCATTAACATTGACAATGTCAGATATGCTTCATTAAAGAAACACAATTTCAAGGATTTTGTCAGCTTTCTTATTGAAGACAAATAAATTTATTTATCACCCATTCATATGTGACATTTTACAAGATGATTGAGCACTCACAAGTTTGAAAAATTACAGCAGTATAACATTTTACAACTGTCATCAGTGTTTTGAATGTTTTTAACCTTAACTATATTACATTAACAGACATGCAAGCAGGCAGAAAAGCAAAAATCACAATAAAGTAAAGTAACACACTATAAAAGATTTCATATGTTGAATAATAATTTTTGCTGTTATTCTATTATTTTCAGAGAACCAAAGCAGGTGAAACCTAAAGGCCCAGCTGCACGTGGTATGTAATACTTTCAAATACTTTTATTCTTTCTTCATATTTTAGGGTAGTGTAGCTTCCAATGCTGTTCCTGTTTCACCAAAAATATTAGACCCAAAGAGTACCGACTTCAAATTGCCCTGTGTATAACGGTGTGGTAAATCCCCCCGCCATATTGGTTTGCTGCTTATTGAGGTCAAATATTATAATTATATTGTTATTTTGACAAGAGCCAAAAATTGAACGATTGAGACATCTTTAAGCTTGAGTGTTACAAAGATTTGCACACTAAGTGCTTAGCGTCCATTTGTAGCACAACATGTAGCATGCAGAACACAGACAACCGGACACTTATAATCGGAAGTTTGCCGAGCACGTAACAAAATTATATGGAGGTGCACGAATTACACTCTATGAGTGACACACACAGTACAAAACCGCTACTCTTTGATTTTCTACTTCTTTGGTTTTCATATGTCATGTATTGATCTTTTATATTTCTATATTATTTTCAGTCATTGGACTTACAGGAGTTTTACACGATGTTGGCATTGAAGTACCATCAGCTATTGTAAGTATTTCCATTACATCTTTTATTTCTGACATAATCTTATGCCAAAGGATTAGATATGAATCATGAGCTATTATCACTTTTATTGTTATTTGCTCCTTAGTTTTGCCTATATATCAATTTTGTTATTATCGACTATGGTGTGACTGGATCCGATCATGTCTCATATAGTGCTTAACATAGTATACAAATATTGACTGCTATTAGGGGCATAGTTAAAATTATAGGCTCAAGGTGATCACCGCGGGCCTATAATTTTAACCATGACCCGAATAAAGCAGTCATTATTTGTTTTATTTATATACCTCGTTAATATAGATTTTTGTCATCTGATTGGTTAAAAAGCCTATTTTATTGTTAATAGGCTAAGGTAAAATTTACAAAGAAAGTTTTTCGTTATGAACCGATCGCGCCACCGCAACTGGCAGGCAGCGCGTTGGCGCCACGTCCGTAATGTGAACACGTCATCGCGCGCGTAGAGTTTGATTGGGACGCACACCGATGATGTGAAAATGACTATGCCCGGGGAATATCCTTTTTAAAAGACTATTGCCCGGGG
The DNA here is from genome assembly GCF_039555335.1 of Amphiura filiformis. Taxonomy (NCBI): domain Eukaryota; kingdom Metazoa; phylum Echinodermata; class Ophiuroidea; order Amphilepidida; family Amphiuridae; genus Amphiura; species Amphiura filiformis. Next base: position 60,452,665 of record NC_092636.1, read on the forward strand.
CATAGTTCAGTTTTTACGTAATTCTTAAAAAAGGAGGGCATAGCTAATTCAATGACTGCACTTTTAACCAATCAGATGACAGGAATCTTTATATGAGGTATATAATTACTAATATTTTATCTATGAGATATATCCATATTAACTATGATATTTAGGCCATGTTTGTGATGTAATGAATATTCTTGCAAGTTAAAAACTTTTTTGATGTTTGTTCTTTTTTTCGCAGCAAATTGAAGAACCTAGTAAACCAGACATGTGAGTATCAAGATTAAATTGGGTTCATTTTAAAATCCTGTACATATTTAATAGATCTTATATCATAATTATCAAGGTTTATATCAGAAAGTGACAACCAGCAGTCAAAAAGAAATACAAAAAAAAGAAGAAAGAAAAGCAGGATTTTATTTGATTGTCAAAGAAATAGCACAAAAGATCTATCCTGTGCTCTTTCAATGAAAGTTTGCAGTGCAGTTCAATTTGAACTCTTTTCTTCTCTGCTTTGCAGATCAACCAATGCAATAACTAGCGAACCAGAAGCCCAGAAAGACCCTGAGGTATGTTACCATTTATTACTTCTTAAACTTTCCACATGTTCTTGCTGGTATTGCGTTGTACATCTCACAGTGTCAAGTAACTTCTGATACATAACCTATGAATTGTTTTTACGTACAAGAAATCAAAAATACCCTAATAAACAAGCACATTGAGGTTGACAATATGTTTGGCTCCAAATATTTTATGTCAGGTGTTCAAAAGGTCCCATGATCATGGGCTTGAATTGTGTGATTAGGTAGTTGGAAAATTTGAATTGGAAAGTCAAAGTTAATCCTGCTTATAATTCACTAGTAAACATGAAATATGTAATGTTTGTTTTAAATGTAAAATGCCACACCTATACCTAACAATGCAGCTTTTCCTCTATATGACAATAGAATGATGCAAATGATCGTAGGAAGTGGATAGGTGGCGAGACAGCTGTGGAAAGACTAGGCAATATGCCTATACAGGCGGATACTGTCCCTGTACAGATGGATACCGTTATCTTCAGAGGCAAACAGGTGCAGACAGCATGGCCATACATTATGATAGATGTCTTTGCTTTGCATGATCTTCTATGCATAGTCTTTGTAGAGTGTACAGAGGCCTTGTGGATTTAGAAGGCAGTTAAATGATACCTCAAAAATATGCAGTATTTATCTTTTAATTTTATATTTTTTGTTCAACCACATCCTGTGCTCTGAGTTTATAATGATTTATAATTATGTTTCTTTTATGATTTATAGCTATTTCTTTTACTAATGACATACAGTTTCGCTTGTCATTAAAGTAGTGTGTGTCTTCAGCATGCAGGATATCATTTGCTATAGTTTGATCAGCTCTTAATAGGCGGGAAATGTTAGGCTTTTACCACTACGCCAAAAAGTAGACCCACGTTAAGAGTGCTGTTAGTTGACCTGTCTGAACTATATTTTGTGTGTTAAAGAAAGCAGACGAAGTATAGGACTTGAATTAATAATTTTGTGATGCTTCTGGCGAGATGTCACAAAACAATTCTCAAAATAAAATATTTTGATATTAGTACGCGATGTTATAAGGCCCGCCGATTACGAGCTGATCAAAGTATAAGTGTTGTTTATTTTTATATTATTTGCAGGAACTATATGTTTTTGTGGATTTTTGTTTTGTTTTGTTTTTGCTCTTTGTTTTTTTTTTCCATGTATGGTTGCATGGCATGTGTGTGTGTCACTGTATGTTTGCCAGATCTGTGTATATGATCAGGGTTGTACTTAATCTTTAAAAACCTCAATTTTTCTTCCTTCAAAATTCCAAGTCCTATATTTTGATTACTCAAACTTATCTTAAATTATCATCTGCCTGGTACTATTGAAACTTACCCCATCAAAGTTACCAACCAGTAATATAGGTGGTATTCAGATATGAGATACTAGTAACTTGAAATGCACAGATCTATTTTTCCCATGGTAGGCCAAAAAATATTAGCCTCTGTATTGTCCAAGAAAAGCTAAAAATTGCTGACTGGAATGGCTGAAACTTAAGACTAGATATTTGACATGATTACACAAGTGATGCATGATATAAAATGTTTAGATATGGCCTGCTTTCGTCAAATAGAATATTAAGTGATACTATATGATTAAAGTTTGTGTGTTTCTCTTGTTGTGTTGGGAGGGAGCATTCCGCATTAGACTTTTCAGACCTGCTATTAGAAAAAGACTTGGAAGTTTCCTGTTGTCCCTGTTTTTGGAATCTATATAGGTCCAGGAATCTTCTGTCCTGGAAATGTTGGCATTTAGTGGGAAATGAGAGTTGGCTTCCTCAAATAACAAATATATCATCATAATAAGAAATGATGGGAAATATTGTTACTTGTGTGGGAAATATGGCTTATCTGCCCTGAAAAAATCAATGTTTTTGTTCTAAGGCCAGTTTGCTTTTATTTTAGATGGATCTGACACAATTGTCATCAAGAATGACGTTGTAGTTGTCTAGTTTCTTCATTTTGTTTTTGTAGATTTCAAGATTTTGTCATGATATCCCTATGTGAAGAAAGAATCCAAGACAATTTAGCAAACTGAAACATCTCATTATTTTCATGATCTGAAAATACTGTTATTTAAGTTATGGAACTTGTTTTGAAACATAAATGGAAATTGAGGCAAAACTTAAAAAGTAACTATGTCCTTGGTTCAAGTCTTCATTCTCTTTATTCTTAATTGATTTCAGGAAGTTGCTGATCGTAAACATTGGAAAGGAGGAGAAACAGCAGCGAATAAACTCTCCAATTTGCCTCTACAAGAGAATACCAGTCAGGTGCTTACATGCATGCAAACTTGATTTCATTTCATTTTTTTTTTTTTTTTAGGTTTCCTTAATTTTAATTGGTTAGACCTTATTACAGCATGCTCTGTGTGTCAGTAACACTAAGCTTGATATAATATATATAGCCTGCTGTTTCATACAGCAAATTTCTGGCTTTTTGCTTCTTTTGAGATTTTAGCATTTGCAGAAGGCTCATATTTTTCTAATAACCCCAGTAAAATTTAAGGCCTGAGATGTATTCCATCAGATCCCACTTGGTGGTATACCACCCCTGCTATAGAGGCCGTCAGCCTTTCACCATCTTGTGGGTACAAACGATCTGCGTGTTCATGCATCGGACACTACGCACAGGGCGCAGCTTGCCATGCAGCTGTTATCACACGTCGATGCAGTGATTTTGCTGTTCACGTATGGAGATCGCGACCGTCACAGCATGTACCCACAAGATGGCGGCATATGACGTCACGCTGACGGCCTCTATTGTATGGGCCATTGTGATGCACATGTTTTGCTTCTATTATCCAAACTGCTGAGAGTGAAAACTTGGAATGAAATTGATGTATTGATAGGGTAGAAAACACCATATGAAAAAAATTGGACCACCTGCTTTAAAAGCAACTTTATCTCTTAGGTCAAGTCAGTCATTTTCTTTATTCGTATGCTTAATTGATTCCAGGAAGTTGCTGATCGTAAACATTGGAAAGGAGGAGAAACAGCAGCGAATAAACTCTCCAATTTGCCTCTACAAGAGAATACAAGTCAGGTGCTTACATACTTGCAAATTTAAATTTGTTTTATTAAGATGAACACTTTATTTATAATATACCCTTTTCCATCATAGTGCAAAAATGCATTAAGTTCAAACTTGGTAGGTTTTGTGTGTATCTCGTTTTGGTGTACAAAAGGATTTGGATTATACCTCCAATGTTCAAATGCATTGCTGGGAGGATATCATGCTTTCGACTTCGTGTTTGTCTGGCCATTTTTAAAATCCCAACAAATAATAAAGCTTTGTCTTTTATCCAGATTTAAAAAATATATAATCAATACTCACAGACACACACCAAATATGTGTAGTGTAGGTTTTCTATTTTATAAACCCATATCATATGCCCATGTACTTACTCTATATTTTCACCTATATTCCTTTTACACAGATTCCTTTAGATCGTAGGAAGTGGACCGGTGGAGAGACAGCTTTAAATAAGTTAGCCAATCTTCCTGTACAGGAAAATACAGGCAATAGTGAGGTGCACAGATATAAATATCGATATATGCATGCTACAATAATTTTTATGCTACATTGAGTTCAACAAAGACATGCTGACACAATGGCTGTGTGGTGAAATTGCCTTGAATGTGATTGTTAGGACTTTTGTTTTGGTAGTCATTGATCCTGCAATGGCATTAGAGGTACTACAGTTATGCAGATCAAAGATACTGTGTGCACTTTGTCTACTCTGCTGTTAAGTAACCAGATTTATTTAATCAAAGACAGAATTAAAAAGACCAGTTTACGTTCGATGTCATCTGTCAATTAAACTTGTGCACAATTTGTGTACAAGCGTCATGAGGATTGAGTTCCTGAACGTATCGGTAAAACAGTGTGTCTTATTGTTAATATTGCACTGTCAAACATACAAACCGTCTCAAAAGTTGGGTCTTAGTATAGTAGGAAACTTTCTTTCCTGAAGGCACCATGTCAACAATGGGTCAATCCTTCATGTAATTATTTCGTGTAAGCTAATCCTAACCCTAACCCTAAGCCTAAGCCTAATCCTAATCATAACCCTAATCCTAACCCTAATCTTGATCCTAACACTAAACTAACCCTAACCTTAACCCTAATCCTAATTTTGTGTAAAATTACATGAAGGAATAACCCAACAATGCCTAGAAAAGTTTTGCCGTGTAAAAAAAGTACCATAAGTCTGTTTAAGATTATATTGGTCACAGTGATAATCACATGCATTGAGTTAAACACAATACATGCAGGCAAAGGTAACACCAGCAGGGGTGTGAGAGTTCAGATTAAAATCTGAATTCAGATTTTTTGATCTTGATTTTATCTCTTTTTCTGCACTTCCTCTGTACAAAAGTATAGAAGCTTCTTCAAATTTCAGACTTTTTCAGATTTTTTCAGATTTTTTTATCTGTTGTCACTCACACCCCTGATCAGGCGCATAACCAGGCTGGTCGCTCCGAGGGGAAAGAGCATGGGTATTGAAAAATTTGGCCTGGTTTGAGGAAGAACGTCAAACCTGATCCAAAAATTGGTTATCAATTTGCATTTTTTCCATCATCTGAAAATATTTTTGAGGGTACAGTCTGCCACACCCTCTGGTTACACCATCAGGTAGTATTCTATGTATTTGTCACATACCTTTCAAAGTTTGTTTGTCTGACTTTACTGAGCTGAACACACTTTACCTAAGACTTGTGGAGGATATATTTTGGAAAATGAATTGCCAAAATACAGCTATGGGTGTATGTCTTTGTTGCACCAACACAGCGTCTAGTGTATTGGATTTGTATTGTTATTGGTATGCATGCTGTATTTATTATTGGTGCCAAGGTTTCTTACAGTACTCAATGACCCCTCCCTGCCTCAGTATATTTTGTGATAACCCGCAAATAATGGTTTTCTATTTCCAAGTATGCTAACAAACAAATTAATGGGAATTTCTACTCATGTGGCAACTATAAAACAGGGTATTGACCATTACAGCTTATACAAATTAATGTACTGCATAGATGCATAAGCATCTTATGGGCTGCGACATGTAGTATTAATTATGCCTAATACCGTAACCACCCGGGTATAAGCCCACCTTCGGCTATAAACCCACCCCCTATTTTTCAAAACATTCTGGGAACAAGGGTGCACTCAGGTATAAGCCCAGTACTAAATTTTCGCCAAGTTCTTAAATCAAATCAATACTTTGCTCTCATATTTAAGAACAAATATAAAAAATATCAGTTGATAATTAACATTCCACACTTATAATTTTAAGAAATTGACATAAAAGATAGAAATTACTGGTACATTGGGCATATACAAATGGTGGTGATTTTTCTTATTTTTAAATTCAAGCACTAGCCCTTCCCCGGTTATAAGCCCACACCCATTTTTGAAGTGAAATCTGCCATCTAGGGGGGTGGGCTTATACCCGAGTGGTTACGGTAATATGTGGCACAATCTGGTCCATGGAGGCCAAGTATGCTAGACCTTTGGTGTTTTTAGTATATGATAGCCTAATGTTTGTATGAGGTAATCATTATAGTAACTCTACTTTCAAAAATGCCTCCATGGACCAGATCGTGCCTCATATAAGCTTATTTTATTGGGGTCAATTAACATGGTGAAATGTTTTGCAAATACATGCAAGTGAAAGTTGCTGCATAATATTCTTAGTTTGAGCAGCAGTGATTTTGACTTATATTGATGATTATGGTTTCCTAATACCTCTTACTTTCTATTCAAGGTCTGGTGCATGCATGGTGCTGATATTTAACCCTTGGTGTTGGGATTTTTGTTATATATTATGCTTGCATGTTGGACGTCTGATATACAAGTTCACATATATGTCATGAATTGTAAGGGAGCAAACAAAATGATTTTTTTAATCAACTTTTATTTTGTTGCATGTCAAACAATTTTCAAGACCTGCATGCATAAGATTTTTTATGATTTTATCTCTACTTATTTGCAGATTTGAAGTGTGATCACAAAAAATTGATATTTATTATATTGGTATATATTATGGTTGCATGATACATGTATTTTGAGTCCATTAAGTTTTGTAATGTTTAACAATTACGATGCTTTTTCTCATATCATATCCTTACAGATTGACCGCAAGAAATGGGCTGGAGGCGACACTGCTTTGAGTAATTTAGGTAAAATGCCTTTACAAGAAACAGCCTCAGCAATGGAAGGTAAGAAAACTTATGACAACACTACATCTGATGGTACCTTAGTTTAATCTTAATCTTAAAAGAAGGGTATGAGGTGTAAAAAATGGCAAACAATATAATAGAAAATGTTTATTTAGGTGACAAAAAAAAACCTGTTCTACAGGCTTGACTGAGTAGTGTTTGTTTGTTTTTAGCTGAAATTAAAATGGCCGTTTTGGGTTAAAGTGGATTGATTTTGACCCCAAAATGGTTTTTTTAAGTTCAAAAATGTTTCAAAATATGTCTGCAAAAATTCAGATCTTTTAAGCTTTGAATTAATTTTTAGGGTCATTTAGCCTCTTCCAGAAAAAAAAGAAAAATCTTGACCAACTGACCCTACTTGGCAATTCCTCCTGTAGAACAGAGATTGTTTTTTGTTGCTTTAATTGTTTCACCTCGCCTCATTTGACACTAGTGTCCATTCTTGAGACCTTAACCTATGATATGGGTCAAGTCCCTGTAGGTAACATAGAAACAACATCGAGGTAAGGCTAAAAAAGTTGTAAAGCGCATGGCAGTTTCAAAAACGAATGTGGAATATGGTTTTTTAAGATTTTTATTTTTTTCATGATGTTTTTAAAACTGAATTTTGAATTAAGATGTCATTTTTGAGTGTTCAAAAGTACACAGGATAAAATTGTGGTTGATTTACACAATTGAAGTACAAATATCAATTATTCAAAAGAAAAAGAAAAAATTAATTTACCATTTCAGCTGACATGGAAGCGCTAAGAAAAACGAATGCACACAGGCGCTTTGAGCCACAACATTTTTTAAGCCTAATCACTGTTTTTTAAATGTAGTTGCAAAAGCAATTCAGAATTATGAAAATCCATGCTACCTATACTATTTATTATTAAAAAGATGAAACTCTTACAAATGACCAAGGTTGCTGAAAACAAGAAAAAGCTACCTTGTTGGTTTTTGAAGACCTTGAATTGACTCATATTGCATCGATACTACTTGCTTATGTAAAGTTAAGCATTCTTTTGGGCTTCATATTCCCTTTGAAAGCAGCATGGCACCTTAACTTTAAATTTGGAGAGCAATTTTGGGCAAGTCAAATTATTGTGAGGTCTGTCATTAACTTACCAAAATAGAATTATACATTTAAATAACATTGAATATTCTTGCACCATCTTATTTATTGCAGCCACAAGTGCCCAGGATGTTGTAATCCGTGGTGCAGGACCTGCTATAGGTGGCGCTATTCCTGCAGCTAATGGCGATGGAGGTCGTAAAAAATGGGGAGGTCATGGGACAGCAGTAGTTAGTGCCCTGGGAAAGGTGGATTTAGCATCAGAGACAATTACCCTCAGCAAGAATGAACCAAAAGGTAAAATAAAATGTTGCATTTGTTTGTTTTAATTTATTCATTTTCAGGAAAATTTTGATTTTATATTACTCTAGTGAGTGGGTTTCAGATGTGACTTGTGTGAATGGTAATAATTATGATTCAGCAAATTAAACCCGATGCAAGTAGAAAGTAATTCTGGTTCTCTGGGAGCACACCAAATAAAATTAGTTGTGTTTCTTTTATTTAAATATATTATTTACATAATGGGCAGGATTTTAATTTCTAAACACAAGTGAAGATAAACAACCAAGTTGAAATGCCTTACCTTATTCAACTAGTAAAGGTGATTTAGAAAATTGACTATAGTTGCTTCATATTTTTGTACATCCTTCATACAGCACCCATGGGTATAACTATAGTGAAGAGTGATGACAAGAAGACACCTCCAAGGAAATTACCTATTGCTAAAGGCACCATTACTATCTCTAAACCAGATGACGCAAAATCAACTGATGACACTGATGGCGGTAAGATTATATCTTGACATGTTTTGTTGCGTGGATGCAAGAAAAATCTAATGATCTCAAGCAAATAACATCTGCAATTGCAAGGACCAAGGGAAAAAAGTTTGTTTACGAAATCTGCGACCATAACTGTGAATTTGGATTTGCCACTATGCAATGAGCTTATTTTGGCCTTCTTTGTTTAAAGTGGCAAAAACACTCAATTGTTGGTGGCAGGTCATTGGAGCAGGTATTCTTTTATGCATTTTTATGCTTTACACAACTCAACTTATACTAAAATTAGAATCAATTCAAATTCAATTGTTTTGATCTAGGTGATATTGAGACAATAGAAACTGATGATGGTAAAGCAGATGAAGTGAAAGAAAGACTGGGTACTATAGGAGAATCGACAGAACCAAAGACAGCATGGGACAATAAATCACCCAGACCACCAAAGTCTCCTAAATCACCAACGGGAAGTTCATCTTCACTAGGTAAGGAGGAAAATTGTAAAACCCACAGATACATTGAAGGATTAGATCCCATGTAGATGCGGATCAGACACAATCATTATAATTCCTTACCTTGAAACTTATTGCAGTTGGGGATAAGCACTCAAATCTGCAAATTTGGCGACATTCAACATAATATTTTTATGCATAATTTTTGTTCAAATGTCAGAATATGGTACGCAATATTCTGCTTTTTATTCGTCGGTAATGATTTGTCAAAAATCCAAGTTTAAAGTGTGTAAATTGATGTGCAAAGTTGCAGAATTACTTTCTTAGAAGTGCTTTTTTGATTTGGCTGTTAGAACTGTATATCGCCGTATACAGTGATACATTGTCACCCTGTTCGGTGAGGTCGCCTGGTTGAGCGAGGTCGCCCAATCGAACGCTTTTCCCCGACTGAGTGGTTAAAATCTTAAGTCAGATTTTATGAAAACGTTATTACAATCAATATTCATACAAGAAAATGTCCATATGAGGAGCAAAATTAAGCACTAAACCAGGATTGATTATATAAATTGGTGCATGAAATACTATTGTCCCAATTACTTGGCTTTAGTGGGCAATCATAGTTTCAGGGACTTTCAAGTAGTGTGAGCAATACCGATCGATTAGTACTTCGACGTGGGATAATCATAACTATTTTAGTGTGGTAGTTTCTTGGCATTGCATACGAATAAAGTAAACTTCTTGAAATAATTTCTTGCTGCAGATGTAAATGAAGAAACTGTAATTAGAGCAAGATCACCGAGGTCACCCAGGAGGCGACGTGAACTTACCAAGAGTGAAAAGAAACAGAATGGTGAAAGCTGTGAAGAGACACTGAAAAAAGAAGATGAAAAGACGCCGAAAAAGATAGATGAAAAGACACCGAAAAAAGAAGAAGAAAAGATGCCAAAAAAGGAAGAAACATGTGAAACAAAAGAGGATGGCAAGTCAAAAGAGAAGACTCCAGAAAAGCAAACTGATGAAGAACAGGACAAATCTCAGGAGCAAGTACCAACCAAAGAGAAAGGTGAAAAACAAAATTGATCACTTAACTCTGTTACATTATATTGAAACCCTATGTGTGGGGGTATTTATGTGTGTGTGTGTGCTAGGGATGTGCAGGGTAGGGGGGTGTATGTGTTAAAAAGCACATACAACTGTGTAGCCTTACTGCAACTGTGGAGCTCCACGGTTGGAGATAGCTTCAAAAACAAGCCAGAGAGGGATATAAAACCCCCATTTTGTGATACGAATACCTCCATTGTCAGTTGTTTGTGTACGGATGAGCTTAGCATTTAGAATGTATTGGGTGTGTGTGCGTGTGAAGTGAACCTCCGCGGTTGGAAACTCCACACTTGATAGCGTCTACAAGAGTGGGTTTGTTTGTTAGAAGTTGATATGAAGACATTCAAATGTTCGGTCTGTGATTCCAACTTGATGCAATAGACTAGAAACACTTCAAAAGAGAATTTAACAACAAGTCCCCTATTGGTTGGTCTTGACAATTGCCTTGCACTATTACATCAAATTTGCATGTATGAAAATTAGCACACAAAATGGTGTAATTGTGTCTATGGTCCTTGTTTGATGGCAAATGTGTGGGACGTATGTGTCGGTGTATTCGATAGTGGTCCCAAGTGTGCATGCATGTTCATAGGTACACAGTGCACACTTCCATATAGGAACACAGATATTTTTCTGAGGTTTTAAGCATATTCCCTCCCTCCCACCTCCAATTAAACAAATGAAAATAAAAAATGATATTTTATTTGACATAGACAATTCACTCTCTGAAAACTAACTGCTCTCAGCAACATTACCAAATCTTGCCTGCATCCTTACTTCTCCCAACCTTTAATACAAATGAGAAATATCTCATCATTACCTGGGCTTTGCATCACCATCTATATACTGCAATCCAAATCTTACCCTGAACCTGCTAAGCTACTAAAAGCAAAGCTTGGTTAACATTGAACTGATACTCAATAATATTGTAGTCCCAGTTCATTTCTTGTTAACCATGTTTTTAACATAGGATATGTATTGATATGTTACTTCACAAAGTACTGATAAGAATTTTGACAAATACAAATGATTAAACAACTCTTGCAATCATTTGCAGCCTCAATGTGTTCCCTTTTGTGTACTTATGTATGGGAATCAAAAATATGGTGTTTTTAGCAGAGACTTTGACACTGTTTTTAGTATATACAAATCAGTTTCAATAAACGATGTATAACAATTTACGATTGATAATAATGAACTATGGTACAATCTATTACACCACTCCTGTCATACCCCCTCTGATTCTAATGAGAATTGTGCATACTCATGGAATAAGCCACAGGTTCTGGGTGGCATAACTTATTCTAATTCAGTTGGTGCATCTTGTCAAGAATACAAGCAATTTGATTGGTTTTCACCTAAACATTAAGACACGATAGTCATATAAGACAGCAAGCGCACAGACACGCAACGGCAGCACGCTTGTAGATCCTCAGAGATAATGCGTTCACGTAATACATGTGCACGAATGAAGAACGCAATTCGGCGGCTTAGATGTTCGTAACGGTTTCATTCATTTAAAACAACAGGGATGTACTTACAAAAGTAACTTGATCGGGAAAAAGCACTTTTACTTATAAAAATTATACTTAAACTGAATAAGAATGAGAATAAAAGAGAGGATGCACCGACATCCACTACTCAAAATATTGGCCAGCCCATCCATTGTGACACGATATTGGATAGTCAAAAGACAAAATCCTAGTTTTATTCTCTAATTGAAAAACTTAACCTGAACTATTTCAGTTTCTTGATATGCATTCAAAATTTGCAAACCCTTCGTGTATTAACAAGACTAGTGTATCCTTTCTTATTTTGCTGCTTTTTATGCAAAAATCTAATGATATCACATGACATTTGTTATACATAATTAGTGAAGCAGTAGTACAATTAGCTTGATATAGATTAGCCTTAACCCTGCTTAACCTAGTACTGCCTCAATGCACATCATATCAGCACAACATTTGTCTACAATTTTCATTACAAGTTGCCAATATTGTAATACTTTTATATCCCTGCCCATATCCATACATCCCTATACTAAACATCCAAACCAAAAGGTTCAGAAGAGCAGACTGTGAACCAGATCAGAAAGAACAAAAATGTCTTGGAAGATGAGGAGGAAGAACAGAAAAGATATCTTGATGCTTTACAAGAACAGCTAGATGCAGAAAAAGAAGATGAATCTCAACCCAACCAAGATGATCCTTTAGAAGCCTACCGAGACACTTTCTTAGAACTATCCGGGGAATTAGAAGTGGTAACTCCAACAAACCCGGATGAACCGAGGACTTTCAAAAGAATCCAAAATCGGGATGAAGCAACGTTAAAAGCAGATGCGGAAGTGGAGTCGATTGGAGTGCATTCTCCGGAAGAAACCAGGCGACTGAAGTTGTTGAAAGAGGAACCGTGCACTCCCCTAGTAGTCCAGTAGATGTTTGGATGACACCAAGTGATAAAGCAGTTGACCCTGATAAAGCAGTGGAAGGTAGCTAATTTGCATGTTACTGTTGAACACAGCTAGGTTTGTTTGCTGTGCATGATTTTGGATGATTTAGAGATGGTGTTTTTACATTTTACTGACCATTTAACATAGTGTTTTGTTGCATTTGTGCCGTTTGTTTTGCACTGTGTGCTTTGAATGAACAAGAAATCAAAGGATCTGTCTACAAGAGCTGCCATGTTTGTTTCTCATTCATCGTTGACTTTGTTGAAATATATTTGTCTTGTGTTTTCCAGTGTTATTCATCAGTGTTACTCAGTGTGAGTGTGGAATTGTGAAATGTTTTCATTATTTTAAGTTGGAATTCTGGAGAAAAAATGAAAGTCACGATTTAGTTTCTGTGAATAGAAAGTTAGCAGCTTATTTTTATTTCTTCATGAATCTTCATTATGCAAGTATGAAATGTGTGAAATATCTGCTACAGTTTCAATCCTTTCACATGACCGATACTATATATTTTCAGCCTTTTTTTGCGATTAATATCAGAACTACAAATTTAACAGCCAGCAAAAGGTTGTTGTGACCCAGGTGGTTTTCTGTGCAAGTTTTTGAAACTGCACAAAATAAACATCCAGAATTGCTCAGAACTGCAAAAACTGTATCAAATTAATACCGCTTTTAAAGTATTCTGCTTTGCATAATCTTTCTGCACTCTTAGTTTAAATAAGATTTTAACATATCTATTTTCTTCTTGAAATTTGACAATGACATTAATTTAAATGATGAAGTGCATGTCACAGTATAAATGTTGCAAACATTTAATCCCTGCTTCCACCTGCCATATATTTAAGAACCTTGATATTAAACATTGACTGTCCAGTTTCATAATAAAACATCTAGTGCCAACCCCACAATACATCTTTTTCCAAGCATGTCAACATTGAGTGACCTACTCTTCCAACCAAACTTTTTTATTATTTTTATTGTGTTTTTATTTGGTTAAAACAATGCCTGTTTCATTTTCTTGGAACTTTTCATAACAAAGTTGTATTAACTTGTTTTTTCTTTATTTACAAACTTGAAGTGAACAAATCACACTGAAACAACATTTAATAATCATCAGCTCTTATAATTATTAATACACTTTATATTTCAATGAGCAATTACATCGGTTGTACAGCAAATGTTACTTTACTGCACATCACATTAAAGCCTTAATGTAAGATTTCCTTCAAATTGTAAATTTGTTATTCTATACTCAAAATGCTGAAATAATACTAGTAATAATTAGTAGAGACTGACCGATCAGGTCCTTATCTGAATCGGCCGATTGGCCGATCAATTATCTCTTTGATCTGCCGATTCGATCGCCGATCGCCGATTACCAGTTCCCCAATTGTAAACAATGGCTGCCATCACCGTGAGTAAATTTCACCCGTATGTTGAAAGGGTACTTGTACGCAAAGTATTACCATAATTATGTATGCTCTGAGCACAAAAAAACACACTCCCATATGCATTTAAAATACTGAATTTGACCATGATTATTATAAGCTCAATTTACCTTTTCCCCGGATGTCCCAGTCCATCGAATTATTCGATCGCCCCATTTTAATATTGTGTTTACGTTCAAGTCAGTGTGAGTTTTGCACACGGCCCAATCTGACACGCACGTGTGTAACCCGGAAGTGTTGAGTTTTGCACACGGCCCGCACGCACGTGTGTAACCCGAAGTAAGAACTACAATTGTAATGTGCATGCGGGGAATTACCTGATTAATTATCTCAGCTGCGTGCCTGAATCACGGTATGATTTTATATGTTTATCGCCTACAAAGCTTGTTCTTTTGCTAAATTTCGCTTGATTTAACTAGTCTTATTCAAAGAAATATACAAATAAATGAATACTTGTTAAGCTTCAACAATTACTTTCATGATATTGGGTGATCGGTGCATTACATCGGCGGATGAAGGAAAAATCGGCCGATGCAGATTACTACCGATAAGCTAATAATCGGCCCGATACGGAAGCTACCGATCTGATCGGTCAGTCTCTAAATTATTGTGAAGGGTTACTATCCATTTTGAGCTGAAATAACAAGGTAAAGTGAAAGAAACCCTGCTGGTTATTTTAGCTGTTTAACATGCAGTTCTATAGGAGGACATAAAGTCACAATTCTTTATGTCGTACTTTGCTCTGTTGACCTACAGACACAATAAATTTGGCTGATTCCATTTTAGGTGCAAGTTGGGACATGTGTAAACATTACAAATATGCCAAAAAAATCAGGTTTGAAAAAAATTAACCAATTTCTTCATATAAGATCGTACATTATGGCTTTAACCTAATGTTACTGTTATAACACTAATAACAAATGGGCTATTCCAGTTGAAATCCATACAACCCTATGGAAGACATGACCTTAATATCCAACACAAGGGGTGTAGATTTCAAGTGGAATCACCATTCAGGTAACCCCATTTGAAATTCACACTCCCTGTGTGGAAGGTTAAGAGCAAGTCTACCATAGGGGGTGTAAGGATTTCAACTGGAATAGACACATGAAGTTGAACTATACCACATGAAGTTAATACTCAATTCAGGTTTAAAGTATGTTCAAAAATGTTTTGATCAACGTCACCAATTTATGTTAAAAATTGTGTACTTACTTGGGGGTAAATTTTTTGAAGGCCACAACAACAAGACTATTATATATTGTTTTAATTTAGGTTATTGTTGTATTGAAAACTGCAGGATTCAGTGACCTATTCAAACCAGAACAGCTGCTGCCCAACATTGTGGAACTTATATTAAAAAGAACTTCAGGGTCTGATATGCCATTCCTGTCACACACCATTTAATTATTTTGAAAATGGTGCATACTCTTGGAATAAAGCACAGCTCATGGGTGCTGTACCTTGTAAAACCTAGCCAAGAATTTACCAAAACAGGATAGAATTATCTGCTGTTACATCTGTTAAGCTAGTGATATGAAGACTTCGTTTATGATATCTTAAAAACAAGATTGATGCTTTGATTTCAAATTATTTTTTGAAATTGTGTATCTATTTGAACACATAATAATGTGTATTATGATGTATTTTTATTTGAAGCTCTCATTGGTAAAGTAGACTTCCAAGATGAAGAGGAGGAGGAGCAAGAACCAGGGACAGATGACAAAGATGATAGGTAGGTCAATGGGCTATTCCATACACCCTCTACAGCCTCTATGGAAGATGCGACCTTAATTTCCTACACATGGAGTGTGAATTTTTAATGGGGTTACCTGAATGGGTGATTCCATTTGAAATCTACACTCCTTGTGTGGGAGATTAAAGTCTTCCAAAGGGGGGTGTATGTGTATGGATATGACCTAAGAAATTGATCATTCTGACTTAGCCTGAAGATGACACTCGCTAAGGTATGGGAACTCAGCCCTCTGATATTTTAGATATATACCAGGGATGTGGGGAAAAGTGTTATTTTCATTGTAGCTAAATAATATATTGTAATTTTAGAGTTGTATTTTGGTTATCTTGTACAACGCCTTGTGGTTGCATGCAATATAAGGCACTTAATAAATTGCATTTATTATTTCTTTTATTATTCATGATCAGTAAAGTTACTAACATTATTTCCAAAATGTCAGATTTGGGTCTAAGTTGTTGAAATCATGTTACCTCAGCAAATTACATGTGTTTTTCTCATCACTTTTCTTACAGTGAGGAGGGAGGACTCTTTGTTGGGCTAACCACAGGCAATTTTGACACAGATGCAAGAGTAAGTGTGGAAAGATTGGTGTAAAATGTACAACATTAAATAAGTGAAGTCAGATACCATAGTAACATGATAGGGATATCATACCAATAGGGCAATTGTGGCCATTGTACAAAGCAAACAGTAAGGCATAACATCTAATTTGGTCCTATAGCTATATCGGTGATTAGCTCTTCTGTCGTACCTTGAACATATGCATAGTTTCTTTGTTTTTTATTTAAATGAACAACAATAACACAATGCAAATGTTAATTATTAGAGCTTGATAAATGAAACTTTTATAAAAACATTCCAGATACTCCGCTCATGCTCTTTACCAGACCTTAGCAAACTTTTCCGCACCACACTGGCTCTCAATCCATTCTTTGAGGTAGAACAGCAGACAATGGCAGCCGCTGCAACAACCCTTAATCTCAATTTGGAATTAGAAGACCTGGAGGATGAAGACCAAGAGAATGATGTTGGGGAAGATGATTTCGATGGAGGAGGAGATGAAGATAATGTGGTAGAGAATGGGGATGATGAAGAGGAACAGGATCAATCGGGGTAAGTGATGGGGAAATGGTTTGATGCTGGTTTAATCATCTTTGCCTACTCTGGCCACCAAGGCCAATAGGGAAAATGATGTTATAATGTGGCCATGTAAACTGTAATGCCACTAAGAGCAGTAAAAGAGAATGAATTGGATGCAATAAGCATGACCTTGCATTAAGGGGCCAATGTGAATGTAGATGTGATTGTCATGCTCAGACCTGTAGTCAGGGGATGCGGGTGGTATGATGTACCACACCCCCCCCCCCACCCCAATAATAAATAAATAAAAAGTCCACTTTTCATGGACACAATTTTAAAATGTACCCAAGAAGTTAGAAATTATAAAGAAAAAGTAACCGGAAGCCCCTTTTTCATGTTAAACCTTTCATATTACTAGTCTGAAAAATTTTGCATGTAAACAAATTTATTTAGTAAAGCATAAATTTTTGAACTCCCTGCCCACAACAAAAGTCCTGGCTACGGGTCGTAAGTCCAAAGTTCTCTCAGGTGATAATGATAGTCATATTGGAGTGGAGTTGAAAAGGTAATGTTGAAATTGAGCAGAAAATTCATCTCATCTGTAGATAGTGATAAGGTAATAAAGTGTGTCCTTGATATTGGTAATTTTATCAGTAACTGTGGATCATAGATGTTTGCTAAAGACAACAGTGATTTGGTGTAATTTAAACTGCACAAGAAAACCAGGAACAACTATTATGATATTTAGTCCCAATTTGGGAGCCTATTGTACTCTGTTGCCAGGGACTTATGAAGGCATTAGAATTTCTATGGTAAATGGCATAACTGGATTGATATTCAAATAGCTGGGCAGACCTTAACAGTCACGATTTGCTTCTGTGAACTCACTGATTCTTACTGCTTATGTTTAGTGGAAGGCCTTCAACTGTACAGGTTGAGTGAACATGAATAGCCAGCTTCGTAGTAACCAAAATGATGTGACAGGAAAAGGCCTTGGCTCTCGCACAACTATAATGTGCGGACATTATATCTGGATTGTTGATTCTTGGAATGTAATGTGGGATATTAGCTTAATCTTGACAAGATGAATGTGGTATTTTGTTATTCGTGTATTTGATTTTTTTCCAGTGATGTTGAAGATGATGATGAAGATGATGAAGACTACCAGAGCTTCGTAGAATCACTCAAGCATGTATTGGAAGCAGCTGGTAAGACACTAGGTTCACTTCCATTAACATCTATCAAGTTGTGAGGCCTTAAACCATGAAATAAGCTTGTATATATTTGGGATTAAACCTCGCACTAGTTAATATGAGCACCATTCAGGATTTCACTAATAAATTTTGAAATTATTACACTGTCATAGAAAATTATGCTGCTTTGGTTCTCCTTCTTGCATGGAAAACCTAAAGCTAGGAGACAGGTCTTGGGATGTTTTTTGAACAGCCACTCCCTGGTTTCAGTGTCTACATCAGAAAGACCTTTTGGAATTTGGCAGGCTGTAAGAGGGCATTTGGTGATGATGTGATCAGCTGTCTGTTGTTTAGCTCCCCACTCACAGGCTCGGCCGTCAGTCAGGCCTTATTTCCACATGTTCGCCTAAGTGTCCAACCCTGTGCGTTGGCGGTTGAGTCTCACCCAATCACCCATGCTTGACGAGGAAGGTCAAAGTGATTTAGGCCATATCCCTCTTGTGGAAGTATACATGAATAAGAAAAATGGAGGCTAAACAATGGGGATTAATATTATAAGAATATATAAAGTATCGCCAAGAATATAGCAATCTATATCAAATCATCTCTGTATTTGACAGACAAAGGAGATGATGAAGAAGCCATGGAGAATGATTCGCCATCCCCTAAAAGTTTGTCTCCAACTGGAGCTGAAGGAGGTGAAGATGATGAGGATGATGAAGATGGAGTAGGGAGTAAACCCATCAATGAAGATTGGGATTCTGGTAAGAATTATAAGTAGCCTATGACAATAAGTTTACAACATCCAAAACATACAATGTCAAATAGTGTCCCCATTATGCATCCATGTACAAAAACATGAATATTTTTAGCTTTGGCCAACAAAAAAGAAAGTCTGTCTCAAGCACCCGCACATATCGCCATGTGAATTCTAATTAATGCTTAGCACTATGTGTTGGCCGTAAAATTCAGTGTTTTTTGTTTTGTTTTGTTTTTTCTTTCCATATGTTCAATTTTTTTTTGATATTTTCAGTATAGTATCTCGATCAAATTTTGTCTTTTTTAGCAGTTTGGTTGTTTTTTGTACATACCGTAGAATTCTCGTCTAGAAGCATATATGCCTTTAAACGAGGGGTTTTTTTAACGAAAGATATGAAAGGCCAATACCCTTCTCAAAAACATTGCAATAGATTGGTCTTACAAATATACATGTTTGTACAGCCGCCTTTATCACTAATATAGACAATAGTTGTGCAAACTCCAAATAACGTTTTTGTTGAGAGTGTCTGCCTCTTGTCTCTTGTGTCAAAAAAACCTTGTTTAGAGGCATATATATGCTTGTAGACGGAATTTTACGGTATTTCGCCATGATTGTAAAAGAGACAAATACAACTATTCATTGTGTATGTATATTATTATGTTTTTACCAAATGTGTCTGAGACAGACAAAATTGCATCAACAAGAGACAGTCATTGAAAGTTTGTGATTGGATTGTTCTCTGTAGGTGAAGGTGATGGAAGTGATGATGAGAACCAAAACCAAGATGATGATGATACTGAAAGTGTGTACTGCAGATTGGAAGAGTCAAGATTACAACTTGAAGAGGAACTGGGATGTGATGATTTCTTAAAAGCATATAAGACTGTGCAGGTATGTGGTCTTTGATAGCTATTAGCTACACATGAATATAGCATGCCTTCAACTGTAAACCCATACTGTGCAGGTATAGTGGTCTTTGATAGCTTTTTGTTACACAGGTATAAAACATGCTTTTAGCTGTAAACCCACTCTTAATCTCAGTAGTAACTTTTAAGACATTTATAAAATCATACTAGCCTGTCCATCAATGCCAGACATGCAATGTGACCCATAACCTAAATATATGCAGGTATATCTTGTTTAATTCCTGTTACAGTAGTCAAGTGGTTCCGATATGTCCAACCATTAAGTTCAGCTGTGGGTATGGTCAACCTAATGAGTTCCTGTTAGATAGTAGCTATATGCCCTCTTTTGTTGCAGAGCTCTCACCATTCTTTGGATATTGAATTGACCACAAAAAGGGAGGGGGCTTTGTCAGAGTGGTTACAGTTATTACAATCTCCCTTCAATAATAGTAATAATATAATATAACCATGATTACAAGTGCATTACACAATAGTTTCCAAATGCTACATAAAACACTGGATATAAATAACAAAAAAAGCAGAACAACATCATATAAATCCTTTAAAACCTTTAAAATATAAGCCTACATATCATAAATAAGATTCAATCCTTCCTTCAGGCAATTCATGAAGATGAAGATGAGAACATTGATGAAGGAACTAAGATAGTTGGCAACATCCTAGGAGAGCAGAAGCAACATCTGTACACCAAAATCCTACAGCTAGTCATGGCTGATGGAGCTTACACAGAAGGTATGTTATATCTGATAGGTTTGTTGTTATCCATAAGTACATTTATTTCCCCACAGGTTGGCTGCATTAATTAATCCATGTGATGATCAAACATACTGTTTTCTTGCATCATAATTTTGAATCACAGGAAAATATCAAGTGAAGTTTATAAACTTCCATTTCATTTACCCCAAATGATATTTCCAGTTATTAGGTGATTTTTAACAGGTCACTGTTTGATTCCCATTCTTTGTATTTGTAGAACAACATTGAGAGTTTATCACCATGGAGCTCAACCTTTTCCATACTTGCCAGGTCTTTGTATGTTTACAATGTGTACCTATGTAGCTAGCTATTGGTGAAAACTATGTTTCTCATTGTTAAACATACCAAATCCAGAATAAAGTTTGCTATCATTTATTGATGTATTCCAATCACAGAATTAAAGACAGAGAATCGGGACTCGACTGCCATCTTGATACAGGCATGGAGCAAAAATTGGGGGTATTCGGTTTCCCTCGGAATGCACTCGAGGCATTCGTTGTCATGCAAGCGACATGGATGATGGGCGATTTGAGAGACGCACTTGATGCGACCTGCACGCTGAGTACCAAGACGCTTCAGATGAGACGCAGAATTGTTTTCGTTCGTCTCCGCGCACCGTCGGCAAGGACCCGAATACCCCCAATTTTATCCCCATAGGTGACGGCGCGATTGTACGTGGCGGTATAGGGAGTCCCGGTTCTCCTTCTCTAATTCTGTGATTCCAATTGAAATCCATGCACCCCTTTTGGAAATTATGACCTTAGTATGTCTTACAAGGGGTGTAGACTTCAAACTGAGTTACCCATTCAGATAACTCTAACTGTAATTCATACTCCCTGTGTGACAGATTAAAGAAAAAAAAAAATATACAGGGGAAAGAAAAATTACACGTCACACACTAGCACAATTAAACATGAAATTACAAATGGAAACATAACTTGCATAGGGAGATAAACCAGAGAAAAAACGCTGAACATATCTGCCTGTGCAGGGACTTGAACCCCAGACCTCTCGCTTGCAGATTCAAGTCCCCGCATAGGCAGGTATGTCCGTAGTTTTTGATTTATAAAGAATTATGATTAAGCATCATTAATTTGATCTTGTGCACTAGTTTGTAATGTTTCTATGTCCCAGTGTATGATGCATAGGCCTCTTCCCTTGTTTGTCAAAAAATATATTTTTTCAAAGTATTTCATAAGGGGTGTATGGATCGCAATAGATGTTGGGAATTGAGGAAATCTTAAGAAAATTAACATACTTATCATACAAATTCAGAATAAATGAAACCAATGGTTCTTGGTGTGGCAAGTAGGTTGAATATGAGAACCATGCATCTATAGTGAACTCAAGAAAGAACTTATTAAAGTAGAATTGGGCAACCTGCAACCTTTGATAATGTCCAATAAAGCCTGTGATGCCTTTTCTTATGAAAAATATTACATTAGGAATATATGAAACAAATTTTACACTGTATGTGGCCCTTTAAACATATTAAAAAGTTTTGAAATTTGCAATATGGCCCACAGGTCCAAAAAGGTTGGCCACCCTGGACTTAAAAGAAGATGCAGAGATATTCAGTAAATCATCAGAGAATTGCTAAATAAGCAGAAGTAGGTCATAATGCTTTTTTATGAAGTAGCAAGTTTCTGCTTCCACTCAATACAAAAGGAGGTAACCAATGCACATCCTAAAATTTTTCAAATACCCCTTTGCTATGCTTATTCATCAAATTAACCTTCTTTTTAAACACAATCTAGGCCAATTGTGGTTTTCAATTACTAGAATGTCAAATACCCCCTTTCAATAACACTTTTAAGAGTCATTGTGGCTTTAAAAAGCCATAATGTGTGATTTGCATAGAGAATAGATTCCTATTTAAATGTTAGTTTTCACTGATCGCATTGTTCCCTTTTAATTTCGAGCAAAACAAATGATGTAAAACGAAGAAAATTGCTATTTCATTCCATGCCTACAATGCGTGTGTTTGCTCGCCGATCGTATTATTATCATGAATAGTGGTGTAGCTTCACACGGCTAGGAGGAACAAACAAGACGTAAGACGAATAGCTATATGCACACAGTTTATACGTCAAGACTTAAGACGAGACGATTCAATGATTCAGTAATACACATGCACACAATGTGTTTAGCCACCACTCAATCGGAGAACTCTGAATAAAACCAGAGATTTCCGATTTTAATATAAAAACTTAAATTTTACTGTAATTAAAGCACTTCAGGCATAGCAAGTTATTTACCCCTATTTTCATGGTCCGCACTGAAACTGGAAAAAAATAGCCCTTTTGCGCGATATTTAGAAAGTGCATTAGGTACCCACTTTTGTGTTGAGTTCAGGGTCTCTGTTACGCTATCCTTAGGCTGTCTTCTAACATCCCTATGTCAAGCATTGTCTGAATTTGTCTGACCTATAATGTACACACACAGATTTTGTCCCGTGATAAAAAAAAAAAAAAAAAAGCCAAACATGAAAACATAATTTCTGGCTTTTTAATACAGAGTGAGCAACTATATGGGTAAACATTAAACTTATTAATATGGAAATATAAAAGTGTGCATCCAGAGCTACCAATCTCTGCATGTCTTTTTCAGACTTGAGAGTTGTCAACTTCAAACCTAAATTCAGGTATTTTTTTTACCAACATTTACACATTTTTATATAGTTTCACTGGGTGTTTTTTGGGGGGTGCTCAATTTCACATGCTTTTTCAGGTATTTCTGTCAGTTTCAGCTTTTTCTATGAGAGTTCATTCTCTTGCTTGATTTTTATAAATTCTATCAATGAGTTGACCAAATTGTTGTGATTGATTTGTTTCAAAAGTTATCAATTGGTAAATATATATATGTGCATTGTGATTGCTAGTCATATTTGTTGGTTTTATCAAAATATAGCTGTTAGAAGAATATGTCATTTGTATTGTCAAACAGAAGGCATGCTTCTAAGATTTAAGGTTAAACAAAGTGTTGAAGGGCTTTACCTCCAGAAAAAATATATTATTACCTTATACATAAGAAAATATGTCTACTTATCATGTGAAATAAAAAAATCCGGAAAAAAATGTGTGAAAATGTGTTTTTAGCCTATTTTTTTTAGCTCTTGTCAAGCACTATTATTCGATTTGTTTACAAGCGCCAAGCAACTGTCGTCTAGGAGAGTGATTGACATCTTTATTATTAGAGAAGAATGGAATCTGTATAGTTCATGAATATTCATGTAGTATTTATACAACCTGTATCCCAGCCATTTTGCTTAGCTATCATAATCGTTCATATAAGACGCCCATATGATCCATGGTGTTAAACTGATATTCAGCAACTTTATATCTCTCGATCTTTGCGATCCGAAATATTGAATTTCAACTTTAGGCACATCTCTAGCAAGATAATTAAATACCTGTCACAAATAGAGGTCTTGAAATGTTACTTGCAACGTTAAAAATGTGAATAGAGAACAAATCGGGTTCAAACATGCTTCAAAAATATTAAGGTAATTGTCAACGCGCCTACTACCAGAATAGCCGGAAGAGGGCAGACTTCATAAGGGAGTGTTCATAATATATTTTAGTGGGGACAAAGAATTTGAACTTATTTCGGGAAATTTCCTGGGTTTTTGGTTTTGTTTTTTATTTTATCTTCCTGTTCGGGTGTTTTGGTTGGCACATTTTCGGGCATTTTCATGCACTTCACAGGAGTTTTTTCGTGGCTTCTCTGTAGCTGTCGTGGTGTCTTTTTCCCCACGTAGGCCTACAGGGTATAAATAATAAATGAATAATAATATATGAAAAAAGAATCTGGAACTTCAACGTCAAAAAACAAAACAAAAACAAGACAAACTGTACCCTGCTAAAAATATCAACCCCCATATCCTCTCTGAGAATAAAAATAATAAGACTCCAACCTCACCTGCAAAAAATATTTTTTCGGGGATAATTTGGGATAAGTTCGGGCCTATTTTATTTGCGACAATTTTCAAAATCTATAAGGTGAAATACGATTGTCGTGGGGATGTGCGGCAGATTTGGGGTGCATTTTCAGCCATTTAGTTTAGACTCTGTTGTATTTTTAGCCATGATTTTATTGACCCTCAGTGTCTTGAAAATTAGGTTTAAGAAGGGTATTTTTCAATGATTTTCTCGAAAAAGTAAAAATTTTAAAACTTTCAGTCCAAAAGTTGATACAATTTTGGGTCTGTTTTATTCAAATTTGGTTTAAAATCGCATCAGTAGTTTTTTCGGAGTCACAGCCTCACATCCTTACCCAAACCAACTTGAGAAGGTTCCCCGGGTGTGTGCAAATTTGCAATTTATAGGCCTACACTCATCATTTAAGCCTAAAATCAAAGTGTTAATACCATTAACACTACCATGGCCCGCTTTTGTCGTGATGACTATTTTAAATTATAAATCTGGTCCCGCTAGAGGTGTGTTTTTACCCATGGAGGTCTCTCCCTCGGGTTCGTGGATGTGCCACAGTTTTGGGGTAGGCCTACCTTTTCAACGACTATGATAGGTGGGTTTACAGCGAAGACCAACTTTTGGGCGCATTTTGGCAAAAGTGGCCTTAAAAAAGCGTCCAATTAGGCCAAATGTGGGTGACTTTGATCCCTCAAGGGTACAAATGTTTTGAAGAGACCCGCCGAGGTGTTTTTATAAAAAAAAATGGTCGGGCCTGCTAAAAAAACCTCCCGGAATCAAGCATGGGTAGGCATACCAAAATGCCTTGATGAGACCCCCCCCCCCAACCCAGCGCCGGGACCTCCATTGCTTCGTCGTCCCCCCGAGTCCACCCGAAAATACCTAAAAATATAACATTTTGATAGGCCTACTAGACCTATATTTGTCTGTAAACCTCATAGTTGTAGGCTACCGCGTATGTCTACCGTGATGACAGTAGCGTAGCTGCCGGGGGGGGGGGGGCAATTGCAAAAATTGCCTATTTGGGCCCCCGCCCCCTAGTGCAAGGAAAAAAAGAGGGAAAAGGGGGGGAAGAGGAAAAAAAGAGAGGGTGAGAGGAGGGGCAGAGAGATGGGGAATCCAAACGATATGCAATACAGCTCAATAGGCCTACCATATACGATTATTATCAATAAGCCTGGCAAAATTGTCTATTTGGGCCCCCGCCCCAGTGGGAAATTTGGTGGATTTGGGCCCCGCCCATAGGGCCTACAGTCTTGCCCCTCCTGGAAAAATCCCAGCTACGCCGCTGCGTGATGATGTTGCAAACTTTGCGGAAGTTCATTCATAAATTTCCCATTTCCACTCGACAACAACCCGGGACAACAACAGTCCAGCACTCAGCGCGCAGTAGCTAAATCCCCGAGCTACTCAGAGACATGTGCGTTTCTCTTTCAACAGAAAATATGTGACCATGTGACTGACACGATGTACGCTTCAAATAATTATGCTCTCGGCGTCGAAAGTATGATAATGGAAAATATTTATAATGAACACTCCCTTATTTAGCCACACCTCAGTTCCTTTCTCGGGTTGCCTGGTATATCAGCAAAATCCTACACCTATCGCCTTCCCTTGATAAAATCCCTGATAAAAACTCGTGATATTGAAATTGAATTTCAGCGCCAGAACTTCCGTCATTCTAGCATCATGGATGGATATGCAGCAGACTTGTAGTGACTCGACTCGAAATGACTCGACTCGACTCGACTCGAGTTGTGGTGACTCGATGACTCGACTCATATTATGCAGTGGCGCCGCTTAGGGGGGGCAGTATTTCCAATATTTTTTCTTTCCCACCCAGTTTTTAGGCAAAATCCCCACAATTATGTAATTTTCCACTTTTTGCGGCAATTTAGTGCAATGATTTCCAAGTGCCCCCGTCTCAAATTCACTTCCCCCCCCATGCCCCGCGAAAAAAATTCTGGTTCCGCCACTACGGGTATGGCCATATCTAGGGGGCTTTCCCACCCACCCCCAGTTGCCCTTGGTTATGCTGGACGTATGAGAAATTTAGAGCTTGTTCAATTCCACCAATTTTAGAAATTTTAAAGGTATATACAGCTAGTGTATATAGCCTTTTAAGGCCGATGTAAAATTAATATTTTGGTTCTCGCCCCTCCCTCCTCAATTTCTGGGATTTGTCAGATTTTTTTTTTTTTTTAGATTTTTCAATTTTTTAGACTTTGGAATGATTTATGAAATCTTCATACATATAAATAAGTTTATTAGAGAACAAGCATCACTTCCAAGTCTTTTTATGGAAGGCCTACTCTTGAAAGTCTATCACTCAAAATCTCACATTGAAAAAAAAAAAGGCCTCATCGCTTCCTCGAGCACTGTTGGAGAAGTCCGAAAACTACTGACAATGCTAATTTTACATTGAAAAAAATAAAAACAAACAAAAAACACCTCCCTCCCTCATCAATTCATGAAAATCCTCTGGACGAGAACCAAAACATTAATTTTATACGGCCTAAAACGGATCACAGTCAAATAAAATATCGTAGGCCTAATAATTTTACCAATGGCATTTATTGAGCTGCTCCTATGGTTTAATATTGATATTATATAATTGAGCTCCTTGTCAAGCTCCTGAGTACAGTGACTAACTGAGCTCCCGCTATATTCAGAAATGAAGGCCTGGCCTTAAATGAATAATTAGGATTGAGGCAGCCTTTTGTTTCATTTTACAGAACTTTTTTAATCCCCAAAATTAGTGGGTTTTTTTAATGGGGAGTAGGCTTTTAAAACGAAATTCAAATTTGGCAATATTTTCCATTGCTTAACGAATTGATCTGCGTGAAAATGCCTAAACATGTGGCCAGAGCGGGATGAGTGGTATAAAAATCTTAACTTGTGAGAAAGGACGTAGGCCTATGGGGTTGTATGAGGTTGTGGATCACGAAATGCCCCTTTAATGTGTGCTAGGTAAAGTCATTCTTCCTCCCTTTCGACATGCCAAAATTTATTCCCTCCCCGCCCGCCAAAAAATTGCTTTCTCGAAAGGCTGTGCAATCAGTACCGGTAGGCCCTATTAGCCTACTAATTATAAGCCAAAATTTCCAAGCGACTCGCTAAAAATCGCTTGCTTCCCGTCTCGGCCAGCCAAAAATCGCTTGTCCGCACCCCCCTGCACTGCCAAATTTTTGTGGCCCTTCCCCCTTGGCCTGCCAAAAATGCCCCACCCCCTTTGCATAGGCCTATAGGCCTATATGCCAATTTTTGGGATCCCCAATTTCCATACCCATACCTTAAATGGATTTCTAAATATATCTACCTGTTGCAAGCGCAGCAAGCATGAAAATGTGCACATTTTTTTCGCCCTAACTACCCCCCCCACACACACACACACACACACATTTTCCCTCCCATGCACCAGGTTCATTGGCGCTAGATTTTAAGCTAGAAAATACCTAAATATTTTAAAATCCAAACTCGGCAACACCACTTTATCGGGCAAATAGAGCCCGTCATTATCACGTAAACAGCGTGTTTAAAAAAAAAAATGAGAGTGTCACTTTTGCCCAAAAATTTGAATTTTGGCCTTGAGCAGCGACAATCAGAGGTAAGAAAAACACAGTATGACGCAGCTTGAAATATAGAATCACTATATCAATTTTGAAGTTTGTACTTCAAAGCACGTCAAACGAGGTGAAATGGTTCTAAAAAAAATTGATTTCGCTGTATCTTTTTATCGCGAAACTAGACAATTTGACAGCAGCGAGTCGGAAAAATAGCAAATATCTCAATTTTCTGCTATCGAAATAAAAATTTAAATAGCACCTGCATATAGAAGAGGGTTTATAGAAATAATGTAGGTCAGAATTTTGTCTATGAAATCGTGCACGGAATTGTTATTACTGGTTACAAAACGACATACAAGTGGAGGCCATTTTACTTCAAATTCGGCAAACATGTAAGCTTACTAAAACAAATCGAGACAAGCAATATCAAGAATGAATATGCACATTCTTTTATTGACTTGTTTGTAATGTGTGTCGTAGTTCCCAACAAAATCGCCACTTCCACTGAGAAATTATGGCCGTGTTCCCAAAAATCTTGATGCTCGGATATTGAAAAAAATTGAAATGTTTGAAAAGTACATTTCTTTTTGAGCCAAGTGGAAAATTCAAGCATAATAATAACCCTTACACTTTCAGCTTTTAGACGTAGTTTTGCGTTTTCTCTCTCACGATATTTATTTCCAGAAATAGATAATTTTAAAGGGGGCTACATGCAGTCTCATTCTGGATCGATCATTACAAAGTTTAGTATAACCTTAAAAAAACAAATTCCTTGTATGAGAATAGTGTTGTTTAAAAGTGCAGCATATTATTTACACAGGGTTACTGTTTGGTTGGTCACTCAATCTAAAAATTGTTGGCAACCATGTTAAGGGGGTACTGTAGTAACTACACCCCTGCCCAATTTTGTGCCTATTTTTGCATTTTTCTCAAAAATTATAGCACATTGGGGACAAGTAAGATATGTATATTATAGGGGCAAGGACTACAACTACTGCACTGGAAACTTTATTTCAGCACCGACAACAGTTGTGGAGTTACAGTCAAAAATGAGGGAAAACCAATATTCGATCAATAAATCAATAACTACTTGCTTTGAGTTGCTGAATTTTCAGTACAGTAGTTGTAGTCCTTGCCCCTATAATATACATATCTTACTTGTTACCAATGTGCTATGATTTTTGAGAAAAATGCAAAAATAAGCACAAAGTTGGCCAGGGGTGTAGTACCCCCTTAAGGGTGCACCAAGGATCACATTTGGTGGGAAATTTTTCATCTTTATTTTCACTTTTACTTTTAAAATAACAAAGACAAGCATATTTTTGGATTTAAGGAATTTAACCAGCCCTCGAATTAAGGATCTGAAAGGGCACGGCAACCTTTTTTAGGGCAAGTTGAAAATTGCCTTGGATTTTCACTGAAAAGGCAAGGCAGCACAGCAGTTTGTAATATTTCAAGAGGGCATCATGGCAACTGTTGAAAATTTGAGAAGGGCACCAAGGCAATTTCTCAAAAGTGAAGAAAACACACACAAACATAGATAGATGATTTTATAATGAAGGGGCATGGCTGGGGCACTGACGGCAACTTCATTAGAGGGCACGGCAAGTGACTGCCTTGGGTAAAGGACATATTTTGAGGGCTTTACGGCAGTGGGGATGGGCACCCACGGCAAAATGCTGTGGGTTAATTCGAGGGCTGAATTTAACCGTATCTTTGAAATTTGGAAAAAGTCACCCTTTTTTAAAATGATCCAAAAACCTCAATTTCCTGCTAAAATTGTTGATCCACCACACTAGTTAATAAAAGCTTATGCTTCTAAATGGCCAAAATTACATATTATTGCTTTAAATGCAAAAATGTTGTTACTGCTTTCTTAACTTTTGAATTAGTAATAAATTAATAATAAGTTGAAAAAAGTTCAAATTTTGGTCCATATTTTGGTGGAAAAAAAAGCAAAATTTCAACAACAAAAAATGGACCTTTTTCAAAATGTTTAATTTCATTTCCAAATTTCGGAGATACAGAACGTTGAATTCCTTTAATTATTTCTTTTCCAAAAATCATTTCCTTTCCAAGAATCGTGCTTTTTATTTGATTTTAGGTTAGTGTTGTAACAGCATTTTGCCAAGAAAAAAAACAATGACATTGTTGTATTTTCACAAATTGTTACTTTGATTGCACATCTGTCTTTAATCATGCATTGTTCTTTTTGCATCAATTCTAAATTGTAGTGTGTGTTGACTTTATCTTGCAGTTTATAAGTGTGTATGTATTGTCACAGAGTACAACATTTGCACAATTCTGTTATTCTAGTTTGCATACAGACTGTATCAAAATGATTGGTACCCATCAATTTTGATGTTTATTGGAAAGCCTGCTTCTTCCAAATGCAACATTGGATACTCTTGAAATGTCCAGAATTTGAAAATCAATCTACAAATTATTTGGGTCTTATTTGGAATTGTGATGTGTCATTATCAATGAAAACTGATGGGTACCAATCATGTAAATACAGCTTGTATGAAAGACAGAAATGCTATGTCTTTAAATAATTGTCTCCAAGATTATGCATTGTGTAACTATGTACATACCAATTCATAGTGCTCATAATAGTCATGGATGTTGTAAAAATAAGAGTTGGAATAAACCTTAACCTTAGTAACACTCATTCTAAATCTAGGAGAAAAATTTTGACATCAATTTTTTTTCTTGACCTCTGTTCCAATACTCTTCATTGGCCATACTCGAAAGAAAATAATCCATAGCTTTTTTACTGAAACATATTTGAGGTATAGTTTAGAATGTCCTTCCATCTTACAGGTAATTTTGCATCATAAATTCAATCTGATTATTATTTTAATCATTTTCTTTTTGTTTGTTATTACAGATAATGATTGATGCACCCAAACTAGTATAGTCAGGACTGCCTACATAGAGTGCCTATTGGTCATCTTTATTAAGCGACACACAAACATTCCTTCACTAGTTGCAATGGCTAAATTCTTCCGCACTTTGCATGAATCAAAAATAGATTTTTCACAAAGTTGTCGGGGAAAATCGAGTGAAAATGTACTGGTTGACAGTGTTACAGAAAGGGCATGATTTTTAGGAGAATCAATTTCATTCTCCAAAACCAAATTTTGAAGAGTCTTATCGACAAATCGATTCTCTGATAATTGACAAATTTGAAGCCTGTTTTAATTTTGTGTCTTTCTATGTACCATGAAAATGTATTTCCTAATCAAAATTGAATAATTTATTTATTTTTTGTTTAGTTAAGCACAAAAAAAGTTTGTCTATTCATATTATTAAACATTCTTAGTCAGCAGAAGTGGTTTAGCTTGTAAGCGCTAAATAATGGCCGTTTTGTTGAAGATAGTATTTGCCAAGCTGGGCAAATAATACACGAACCCAGTTATGGGCAACTGAACTGAACATGTTTCGTTCATTTTAGAATAAAGGGAGTTTTCAAGATGGTTGCTAAATAAAATGGTGTCAAGTTATTGAATTATTATTTAACTGATTAAAAATTAATGTGCCTCCATCCACTACTCAATATATTGGATCTTACTATCCTCTATCACACGATAGAGGATAGTAAAGCAATAATTCCTATTATTTATTTGCTAAATATGACAACAGGTTAACAATAACACTAGCCTTGTATGAACCATTGTAATGAACTTATATAAAGACACAAATAATGCAGTGAGATAAAGCAATATTGTCATGCCAAAGTAATGTAAGGCCAAATTTTTTAAAAAAAACGGTTTGTCTCAAAGCTCTCCAACTCTGAAAAACTAATGCGAAATGCGTTTTAATTTTTTTTTTAATTTGTCCAAAGATTTTTTTCAAATGTGAAAAAACCTCACAGTCCTATTCTACTTTATGAAGTGTTGTATTGAACAATAAAGTGATGCTGCTATTGTATTGAAGTGAGGTAAGCAGGGGTCTAAAAATGTCAAAACGGCATTTCGATCATATTTTTTACACTTTTTGGAGAAAAAAATAGAAGAAAATTTTTTTTTACTAATGAGGGCGAATAAACTAATGTGCGCGAGAGCTTTGAGACAAACCTTTTTTTTATTTGGCCTAAAACAAAATGAATAATTATCAACAAAATAACCTTTTCCTTAGCAATGGTGTAATATCAAGTGTGCATTTTAAAAGAGTATTTGATTTATAGTTAAGTAATCAGATCAGGTCAGAGTGAGCATTAGCATTGACCAGTATGGTGAAAAATACGGATAAGTTATTTGTCTTAGTAGTGATCGGCCAAAGAGCTAATACCGTAAAACCTTGTCTACAAGCATATGGTGTGTTTTTGATGAAATCTAAATAAAAATGAGACAGCTGTAAATATGCCAATACAATAGATCGGTCTTACAATATACTTGTTTGTATATGCTTGTATCGGTAATTAATTTGCTCAAACTCCATAATATTATAATTTTGTCGATGGATGGCGTCTGGATTAAATAAATTTAGCTTTCATCAAAAGCATGCTATATGCTTGTAGACAAGGTTTTGCGGTATTAATCGTGCATGCTAAACAGTGTTGCAAACAACAAAGGTGACATTGAAATGCTTCAAAGCATGTAATATTAGACTGAAGACTGTATAGTCACTTTGAAATATTGTATATTCATTGCATATGTGATCCAACGCATCAAAACGTGACAGTTGTTGGAAATCCACATTTGCAGATAATATTGAAAATATGTATGAAAAATACAGACAATATTAAATATATATTTTGTATTGTCTGTGTCACATAAAATCAATATTCTACATCGGACATCAATGTGTCATGTGTGTGAGATGTCATTTCAAATTTTTTATGTGATGTGTCATACCGTAAACGTCCGCCTAATGGCGCTATGGGCTCCCTTGACATAACTGGAATTTTAGACACAAACTATAAGTGCCCTCCCTTATAAATCCCACCGGCAAATAAGGGCACATACCCTTAATTCTTGTTGGGTTTTTAGAGGAGGTAGCTCTCTATTTGTACATGAAATTTACCTCAAGGCAAAGGAGCCCAGGGCGCCATTAGGTAACGTTCTGTATTCCTTTGTGATAAATTGGAAACATGTAAGCCATAAAGTGGAAAATATGTGTTTTTGTATTAGTTATGAACTATATTAATTTAGTCTGTTTATCAAATCAAAAACAAGTTCTGGGTGATAAAATCAAGTACTGTTTAATTAAGTCGATTCATAATTCGATACGCCACGCAGTGTATAATGGGGAAAATGTCGACATCCAAAGCCTGTGTAATCTGAATACAACACAGGAACATAATGTCATTGTGTATTTAAATGTCAATGTTATAATGTTACACACAAATCAATTGGTCACACAGACTCCTGCGTGGAGCTGTTTTCAATATTATTATTATCACACTCACCCGAAAATCCTATGGTGGCTAGAACGGCGATGCTGACCCTGAAGGTCAAAAATTGGACTTGCAAGAGCAAAGAGCAACCGCTGGCGCCGCATCGTATTGTGAATCGCCAGAATTTGGGTGTTTTGGGGTTTTTTTTGGTTTTGTTATTTGTTCAATATGACGTTTTTAGTACATTTACTACAAACTGTCCATGTCTTCTACCGTAAGTTGCCTTGTTTGATGTGTAATTGCAGTTTCTACCCAAACTTTTAGGTCTGATCGAATGAGCGTATAGCGAATACCGTATACAGTATACTTCTATGTGATCGCAGCCTAATGGTTGCAACACAGTAAGAATCTACTCAGCTAAGGTTTCATTTTTAGGTATGCAGGTTCAGTTGGAAATAATGGTATGGGCTATTTCTACTGAACTGGATAACAAATTCGACCCGTTTCCAACCGGTCGACAAGTAGAAAACATGCTACATGATGTATTCTTTCTTTCTTTTGTTTTCATTCATACTTCAACATTCTTGATGTAGATATCCGTCCTATTATAAAAACGCAATGTGTAAATAATTCTAATACAGTGCTATAATATTATGTATATAGTTGAGAATATCAGGCCATGTATATTACATTGGTCATTTAAAGAAATCAGTGTTTGTGATTAATAAGTGATAGCTGTGAGATTTTGTCAAGTGCTTTTTTTATAAAGTTTATAAGAAACTATCTTATGTGTACTAGTAATCAGGTGGTGTATGACATGCATTCCCTAAATTCAGTAAATTTTCATCGTCAACCGTGTAATTGAATGGGATTATTTTGAAATTTTAAAACGCTTGAAATATCACAAACAAATAGGCCTATGTTGATAAATAATATAAATACAAGCTAAAACCGTTGGGGTTCGATAATGAACCCCACAAAACTAACCAGTATATGGAAAATGCCATACGGCCGGGCGGTTTTAAGAGTTGCCGGCTCGATCATGTCATCCGCCGCCTGCTACATGTAGTAATGTACAATATTTACTCTCA
Source organism: Amphiura filiformis (assembly GCF_039555335.1). NCBI lineage: Eukaryota > Metazoa > Echinodermata > Ophiuroidea > Amphilepidida > Amphiuridae > Amphiura > Amphiura filiformis. The sequence continues at coordinate 60,487,126 of NC_092636.1, forward strand.
AAGACCAAATGATGCATAAACATTTCACTCGCTGAATAGTGAAGCCAGCAATGGGCTATTCAGTTGAAACTTTTTGGGCATTTTCCCCCGCCAAGAAAAATCATGCACATGGGGTGAAAATGACACCCTTTAGGCTAATGAAATGAAATTATTAGTTTCCTGTCACATTTTATTCAGTGAAATATGAGGTCATGATTTCATTATTCATTATTTTGGAAAATTTCATTATTGTCAAAACTTTCATTTATATGGCTATTACCTATATTGTTGATAAAAGACCATCTCAAAACAGGTAATGCTTAGATCGTCATTACAGACATTTTGCAACAGATTGAGAAAAAATTTGAATTTGTTTTTATTTAAATGAAAAGAAATTTGCAATTTTTGTAGTCACTGGAAACATGAATGAGGTAATCCTTAAATTTCCATTATTTACCACATCCTCTACCCCTACAACTAATACTGCTGCTTATGATCAGCAGGGGATGTCAGACATTTTGAGAGTTTAAATTTTGATTATTTCCATCTCAATTTTCAGATAATTGACTTTTATATGAAAATAATGAAAGTTTAGTCAAATTGAAAAAGTTGTGAGGGCGGGTGACGGAAACTAATAATTTCATTACATTGGCCTTATAGGATCTCCTTTTATAGAACCTGTAGCATACTTATTGTGTGTCAGCATTATTTGTCTCAATATTTGAGTGCAAACAGGCTAAGTCTCTTGGTCTATTGCCATTTGGTCTAATACCATTTCGTCTATGTCCCGTTTAGTCTATATTCAATTGGTCTATTACCAGAAAGGCTAATTGCCACTTAGTCTAATAACCATATAGCCTAATGTCTATTTAGTCTAATATTGTTTGGTCTAATAACCGGTATGTCTACTAACCATATAGTCTAATAACCATTTGGTCTAATATTTCTTCAATAACCGTTTAGTCTAATAACCGTTTGGTCTAATAACCGTTAGGTCTAATACTAAATGACGGTCTAATAACCAGTTAGTCTAATACAATTTCGTCTATTTAATGCTTGTAAGACTAAAATGGTTTGTAGACCAAATGGGTATTAGACCAATTGGCTATTAGACCTATTGGTTATAGACCAAATGGGTATTAGACTAAATGGTTGTTAGACTAAATGGTTTTAGACTTAATGGTTGTTAGACTAAATGGTTATCGGACCAAATAGTTATCGAAACAAATGGTTATAGGACCAAATGATTATTGGACATAGTGGATATAGACCTAATGGGTTTCAACGAAATGGATGTAGAGCGAAATGGATATTAGACCAAATGGTATTAGACCAAATGGCAAATCTCCAGTCTCTTCTCACTGACCCACCTTGATACATTACAGTTGTGTAAAAATCAGAATCGTGGACATCCTCACATCTCCTGCCAACTAAATAAACTAAGTGTGTCCGAGGCATTTGAAACTCAAACGTAATTTGATCAGTAACATTTGTCACAATGTCAGTGTGAAGAGATGCTTATTACCAAAAATTGTACTATGATAAAAAGAAAATATTATCAATATACTATAAGGTAAATAAATTATATAATTGTAATGATTATCTAATTACTCGATACACCCCTGAGCTCCACTGGGGTGTTGATGCACCAGCATACACAATGTCTGGGGTGACAGAGATCAAATATCTTTCTATATTGAATGGACAATATAATATAGACTCATGAAATGGGTATCGTAATGTCAAAGACAATTTCAAACATATTGCATAAATGTATCTTGAATAATTGCTTATAATTTTAAATCCGAAATAGGTATAGATGTTCACACCATGGATATTGTATACAATAAAATCACATATCGTGCTATGAAGTGTATAACCTAGTTGTATTTTTTGTTACATGTCTCAAAATTGTGAGCCAAATGTGTTGGAATTCCTGGGAGTAATAACATTTCGTAAATGTTATTGTGAAAAAGGCATACTTTACAACATACCTTTTAAAGCAGCTCCTTTGGTTGTCCTATTTTAATTGAGAGAACCATGTGCATCAATCCTGGTGACTGGGAGAAATCCAAGGGTAGGGGTAAATGTTGTTCTTTTCAGCCGCATCAAACATGTATATTATACGGGCAAGGAATCCAGTTACTACACTGGAATTTCAGTGACTCGAGACAAGCGGTACGTTATTTATGATAAAGAGGTACCGCTAGAATGTACCTCATTTCTTAACATATATAATGAACCACTTGTCTTGAATCACTGAAATTTCAGTGTGAAGTTATTGGATTCCTTGTCCCTATAATATATGTTAACTTTTGTTACCAGTGTGTAATTATTTTTGCGAAAAACGCAAAATTATTCACAAAATTTATCAGGGTGTGTAGTACCACCTTAACAATTCAGACCAAATGTTCCCCCACTTTTCAAGATGATTGACGTCGCTGGAAGACCATGTCCTCTGTTTTTGTCATCTGTGTGAATCCGTCAAATTTTTATTTCCCTGCTGCATACTTTTTTTACCTTGTTCCGAACAATTGTTCGGATGATCTATGAAGGTGAAACATGCTATATGTACGGTATTATAAAGAACAAAAAACAACGTGAGGGGTTGAGTAAATACACATTTGTCTTCAATATGAACTTTATATACATAATTTTGTTTCTACAAACCGACGGTCCATGTCTTCTGCCGTAAGTTACCTTGTTTTATGATGTGTAAATGCAGTTCGTAGTCGAATCTCGAATATGAGCATTGCTAAATTTGTAACAACGTGCACGTAGGAAGTGGAAAGCACATGATTTATTCATAGAAGTGAACCCCAGGAAGTGGAAAGCGCATATTTGTAGCTAACTTTGTAATTTAAGCCTCAATATACGATTTCGGTCACATTTAGTTATTCTTTGACAAATACTATAAGAATATTATCAGTAACAACTGTCAGGAAAGTTTTCTGATCATTTTAAGCCGAACTAATGCGGTAAAGTGAAAGAAAATTCACTATCTTAGCTTTTTAATTGTGATGTTCTATGAGGGATTTCAAGTCATAATAGGCCTATGACTTTAATTCAAACTTGCTCTGTTGTCCTAAAAACACAAAGCATTTTGCTGAATTCAATTTTGTGTAAGTTGGGATATGTGTAAACATTACAAATATGCCCAAAAAATCAGGGTTGAAAAACATTGACTCAACTCATTTTAAATTATCGTTCATTATGTCTTTAATAAAAAAAAGCACTGGACTGTACATAAGCCAGAAAGTGTACAGTTAGCATTGCTAAGTTGCAATAAAATTACACACAGGAAGTGGATAGCACGCATTGTTAGATTGTTAATAAGCCAGGAAGTTGAAAGTGCATTGCGATTTGCGAAATGTGTTGTAAAGTGCACACAGGAAGTGGAATGCGCATATCACTTGATTTTTCATAAAAGTGCACCAGGAAGTGGAAAGTGCACTTTGCTAACTGACTCTGTTTTTGAATTTTTACAGTGGAAGAAGCACTTATAATTGAAAGAGGAAATCACTTATTTTGAGATTGTACATACGACGTAAGCCAGGAAGTGGAAAGTTATAAACACAAAATTTGTAAAACAAAATTCCTGATAACACAAAATGTTTTTGAAGTCCCAAGCATACACCTTCATACGTTATACCTGATAACACAAAATTATATTAACACAAACTAAATTCCAGGTCCCTGACTATTTTAACAGGCAGTGGGAAATTTTAGACATTGTTTTTATTTTATCTTTAAAAGTAATGATGATAAGTCCATAAAAGTAGACATTTTCAATGTGTGAAAAAGTCGCATTTTAAATTGTTTCATTAATGCTAAAACTGGCATTACTCTTGTAAACAAATGTAAATGTATATTGAACAATATATTCAAAGTAGTTTAAAGAATCACTAAAATATCACATTATCACATTTAAATATCAAATTCACATGTAGGGTGTTCCAAAACAAAAATCTGACTTTTAATCTGAATATACATGCACAACCTGGATTTCTGACACAATGCAATACTGATTACAGAGAAATGCATATACAGAAGTGAATTTCTTGTTTTATGCTATAGCAATACGCGCTGTCCACTTCCAGGATGCATTTTAATTACAAACTTGGCAATGGTCACGGCAATAAACTGAATCTCGACCGACTCCCCTAAATCCTCACACGCTTTGCGCATGTGCGAGTACTAGTCTGTGTTCAAGACTTTGCGTGTATTCATGATGTATTGACCAGGCGAGCACGTATTATTTGCCGTGCTTGAGATCACTCGGAGCCTACAACTTATTACAAACAAGTGTGCTAAAATCATGAAAAATAGACCGTTACTTTTACGATAAAAGAAAATATGTCTATAGGCCCCTATCCATAGAAATATTAATGCTTTATGCAATCAACTATCATTTTATTGTACTTTGCATATGTGGAAAAAATAAATTATGATATGTTAGGCCAATGGAACTCGATTATTAGTTTCCGATTGGTTGTTTGAAAAAAGGATGAGGTCGCTATTTCATTATTCATTATTCGGTCTCTTTTCATTATCCATTATGTCAACAAAATCAATGATTTTATGAACAGCTTTCTCCAAATATTAGGTTCCCCACCAGTACCAAAGTATATATTGTTGATGAAAGACCATCTCAAAACCGGTATTAATGCTTAGATCATCTTTACAGACATTTTGCAACGGATTGAGAAAAGATTTGAATTTGTTTTCATTAAAATGAAAGAAATGTGTAATTTTGTAATCACTAGAAACATGATGAGGTAATCCTTAAATTTCCATTATTTACTACATCCTCTACCCCTACAACTAAGAAAAACTGCTGATTATGATCAGCAGGGGATATCGAGACATTTTGAGAGTTTCAATTTTGATTCTTTCCATTTCAATTTTCAGATCATTGACTTTTTTATGAAAATAATGAAAGTTTTGGTCAAATTGAAAAAGTGATGCGGGCAGTCAATAGGAAACTAACAATCGAGTTCCATTAGCCTTAATAGCCTATGTTAATGCCGTGAGTTGGCTAGGCCTATGCCCGGGCCTATGGGCTCCTATGCCTAGCTTAGGCTCTTTAAAATATTTTTAAACGGCACGATGACTGTTAATTAGGTAGGCCTATTAATTATTAATTTTAATTAAAAATAATGTATCGCATTATGTAAAGTTTGCAAACCTGCTTCAAAACATATGGATGGATCTTCTTACAAACCATTATACCGTGCACAACTTAATAAGTTCCCCCTAAATACTTATCGGAGTGGTCACATCCCAATATCAACGGTATACATTTTGGCACTGCAGCTATAATTATTGCGATTATGGTTGATTTTATAGGTCTAGGCCTACATTGATATCTAAAATGCAGGGGTGTTTCAGTATCATAGTTAAGAAGTAAAAAAAAGTAGCAAATTAATATAGGCCTGTGTCATTTTGAGAAAATGTCAAATAAAGATCAAATAGGCCTAATTAAATATTTTGCAATTCTCAATTTTGGACGCGGGAATTATTAGGCTAAATAAATAAGAAATAAGTAAATAAATAAACATGTTTCACGTCTTCTCTTGCTTTCTTTTTTTGAGGTTTCTTCGATTTATAGGCCTATAGGCCTATTATTAATTTTTGAAATTCAGTTTAATATAGGCTAACTTTTCAAAACATATCTAGGCCCTATAGGCCTATATGTCTAGGAAGTTGAGATGCTTTCTATAGCCTAGCTAATATAGGCCTACAAGAAACATTTTTGGAAGGTTTTGTGATAATTAGGCCTAAAGGGGTCTTACCGATACCTATCAGAAAAACAAATAAAAGGCTTACTCCTTTTTCCAGGCACTGTACTGGGTAGGCCCTATTTACCGGCATTTTTTGAGATAAAAAATAAAAACTCCCCTCTTCCTCCTCTTTTGTCAAAAACCCGGATGTGAAACATGTTTGTTTATTTTGTTTGTTTAGGCCTATAAGTTTGTTTATTTATTTGTTTATAAGTTTGTTTATTTGTTTGTTTGTTTGTTTATCTTTGTTATTTATTTTGTTTATTTGCCTGTATTTTGTTTGGGTTTAAGTTTGTTTGTTTATTTATATTTGTTTATAAGTTTGTTAATTTGTTTAAAACTTTATTCATAATTTCTTCGTTTGTTGATCTTTTTGTTAATGATATTGTTTATTTGTTTGTTTTTAAGTTTGTTTATTTTGTTTCTTTGCTTGTTTGTTTATCTTTTGTTTATTTGTCTGTATTTTGTTCAAGGTGTAAGTGTTTATTTATTTATTTGTTTATAAGTTTGTTGATTTGTTTATAACTTTATTGTTAATATGTTTGTTTATCTTTAATTATATTATATATTTGTTTTTGCTTGTTTGTTTATCTTTTGTTTATTTGTCTGTATTTTGTTTAAGTTGCAAGCTTGTTTGTTTATTTATTTGTTTATAAGTTTGTTGATTTGTTTATAACTTTATTGTTAATAAGTTTATCTTTTGTTAATTATATTGTATATTTGTTTGTTTATTTGTTTTTTGCTTGTTTGTTTATCTTTTGTTTATTATTTTGTTTATTTGTTTGTTTAAGAGTTGTTTATCTTTTTGTTAATTATATTGTTTATTTATAGGTTTATTTATTTATTTGTTATTTATGTTAGTTACTTTGTTTATTTGTTTATTTATTGTTTGTTGATTTGTTTATTATTTTGTTGATTTTTTGCACATTTGTTTATTCGATTATTTGTTTGTTTATAATTATGCTTCTTAATTTGTTTATTCGTTCGTTTGTTTATTTGTTTATAAGGTTTTTTAAAACCTTATAAACAAAAATTTAAAATTTATATATCTATGTATTTGTTTGTTTGTTTATAGTTACTTCCAGAGTGGTGTAAATTGTTTTCATTTAATAAATTAATAATTGCTAACCACTGCTTGCCTATTTGTTTGTTTGTTTGCTTGCCTATTTGTTTGTTTGCTTGCCTATTTGTTTGTTTGCCTGCTTGCCTATTTGTTTGTTTGCCTACTTGCTTGTTTACTTGTTTGCTTGTTTGCCTACTTGCCTGTTTACTTGTTTGCCTACTTGCCTGTTTACTTGTTTGCCTACTTGCCTGTTTACTTATTTGCCTACTTGCCTGTTTACTTGTTTACTTGTTTGTTTACTTGCCTGTTTACTTGTTTGTTTACTTGCCTGTTTACTTGTTTGTTTACTTGCCTGTTTACTTGTTTGTTTACTTGCCTGTTTACTTGTTTACTTGTTTGCCTACTTGCCTGTTTACTTGTTTACTTGTTTGTTTACTTGCCTGTTTACCTATTTGTTTACTTGCCTGTTTACTTGTTTACTTGTTTGTTTACTTGCCTTTTTACTTGTTTACTTGGTTGTTTACTTGCCTGTTTACTTATTTACTTGCCTGTTTACTTGCCTGTTTGTTTACTTGTTTGTTAGTGCCTGTTTGTTTGTTTACTTGTTTGTTTACTTGCCTGTTTACTTATTTGTTTTACTTGTTTACTTGGTTGTTTACTTGCCTGTTTACTTGTTTACTTGTTTGTTTACTTGCCTGTTTGTTTGTTTACTTGTTTGTTTACTTGTTTACTTGCCTGTTTGTTTGTTCACTTGTTTGTTTACTTGTTTGTTTACTTGCCTGTTTGTATGTTTACTTGTTTGTTTACTTGTTTACTTGTTTGTTTACTTGTTTGTTTACTTGCCTGTTTACTTATTTGTTTACTTGCCTGTTTACTTGTTTACTTGTTTGTTTACTTGCCTTTTTACTTGTTTACTTGGTTGTTTACTTGCCTGTTTACTTGTTTACTTGTTTGTTTACTTGCCTGTTTACTTGTTTACTTGTTTGTTTACTTGCCGGTTTGTTTACTTGTTTGTTAGTGCCTGTTTGTTTGTTTACTTGTTTGTTTGTTTACTTGTTTGTTAGTTTGTTTACCTGTTTGTTTACTTATTTACCTTTTACTTATTTACTTACTTGTTTACTTGTTTATTTATTTATTTATTTAATTAATTAATTATTTAAGTATGTATTTATGAGTAAAATTAATGATTGAGTAAAACGGGAATTGAGTGAGTGAGTGAGTGAGTGAGTGAGTGAGTGAGTGTGTGAGTGAGTGAGTGAGTGAGTGAGTGAGTGGATGGTTTGATTAGCTTATGATTGATTGGTTGATAAAATTATTGAAATGTTGATTATGTTAATTGATATGTTGATTGATTGATTGAATGGCTGAGTAAGTGATGATCTATATTGATCGCATGAGTGATTGAATGAGTTCTGAAGTATTACTTGATAATAGTAATAATTTTGTTTGACATGATCGAGTGAACTAATGAGATATATATAGATGAGTGAGCAAGTGAGTATTAATAATTGAATGATTGGATGATTGCTTGATTGAAATTTTGATTGAACAGGTGTGTAATTCAGTGAGTAAATGGGTGAGCGAGTAATTTGATTGGTCGATTGATTGATTTACTGATCGGTTCAATGATTGCTTGATTCGTTGATTGATTTTAAGCAATCAGCGAATCATTAAAATGGTTTAATAATTGCTCGATTGCTTGATTGTGTGAGTGAGTGACCAGCCAGGACTATATAAACCAAAGATAAACAGAGATTTGATGAACCCAAGCATCACATAAAATGGCCTGTCAATCTTTTTCAGCTTTTCTCAAATACCTTGTTTTTTCATTTTTGCGGACACGGATGCATATTTAGAACATGCATTGGTTACCCACTTTTGTGTTGAGTTCAGAGCCCGGGTCTCTGTTGAACTATCCTTAGCCTGTCTACTAACATCCATATGTCAGGCTGCCGTACATGTGCACAGATTTTTGTCCCTGTGAAAAAAAAAAACCGCCAAGTTCTAAGATCTGCTATTCCAATATGAAAACATAATTTCTGGCTTTTTAATACAGGGTGAGCAGCTAACTATATGGGTAAACATTAAACATATTAATATGGAAATCAAAAAGTGTGGAAAAGTGTACATCCAGAGCTACCAATCTCTGCATGTCTTTTTCAGGCATGAGAGTTGTCAAGTTCAAACCTGAATTCAGATATTTTTGTTACCAAAATTTACGCATTTTTATTTACTTTCAGGCTGTTTTGGGGGGGTTTTTTGCTCAATTTCACATGCTTTTTCAGGTATTTCTATCAGTTTCAGCTTTTTCTATGAGAGGTCATTCTCTTGCTTGCTTTTTATAAATTGACCAAATGAGTTGACCAAATTGTTGTGATTGATTTGTTTCAAAAGTTATCAATTGGTAAATATCTATATGTGCATTGTGATTGCTAGTCATATTTGTTGATTTTATCAAAATGTATTTTTGTATTTAAGGAATTTAACCGTATCTTTGAAATTTGGAAAAGGCATCCTTTTTTAAAAAGGTCCAAAAACATGAATTTCCAGCTAAAATTGTTGATCCACTAAACAAGTTAACAAAAACTTACACTTCTAAATGACCAAAATTACATATTATTATTGCTCTAAAAGCAAAAATGTTGGGTTTTTTTTCAACTTTTGAATTAGGCCCTGAAATTTGTTTTATAGCCAAAAATGTCCCCAAAATTAAAAACAAATTAAAAAAATTAAAATTTTGACATATTTCGGTCCATATATTGGTGGGGAAAAAATACATTTCAACAACAAAAAATGGACCTTATTCAAAAATGTTTAATTTCGGAGATACAGAAATTTGAATTCCTTTAATTATTACCTCTCCAAGAAACATGATTTTAGATTATCATTGTTGTAACAGCATTTTGCCAAGAAAAAAAAACAATGACATTGTTGTATTTTTACAAATTGTTACTTTGATTGCACATCTATCTCTAATCATGCATTGTTCTTTTTGCATCAATTCTAAATTGTAGTGTTGACTTTATCTTGCAGCTTAAGTGTGTATGTATTGTCACAGAGTACAATTTTTGCACAATTCTGTTATTCTAGTTTGCATACAGGCTGTATCAATATGATTAGTACCCATCAATTTTGATGTTTATTGAAAAGCCTGCTTCTTCCAAATGCAACATTGGATACTCTTGAAATGTCCAGAATTTGAAATCAATCTACAAATTATTTGGGTCTTATTTGGAATTTTGATGTGTCAGACTCATCCATTATCAATGAAAACGGATGGGTACCAATCATGTAAATACAGCTTGTATGAAAGACAGAAATGCTACGTCTTGAAATACTTGCCTCAGCGATTATGCATTGTGTAACTATGTATACCAATTCATAGTGCTCATAATAGTCATGGATGTTGTAAAAGTTATACAAGAGTTGGAATAAACCTTAACCTTAATTACACTCATTCTAAACGGAGGAGAAAAAGTGTGCAAAGGATACTTTACAATTTTGCCATCAGTTCAAAATTCTTTCTTGAGCTCTGTTCCAATACCCTTCATTGGCCATACTCGAAAGAAAATAATCCATAGCTTTTTTACTGAAACATATTTGAAGTATAGCTTAGAATGATTTTCTGTCTTGCAGGTAATTTTGCATCATAAATTCAATCTGATTATTATTTTAATCATTTTCTTTTTGTTTGTTATTACAGATAATGACTGATGCACCCAAACTAGTATAGTCAGGACTGCCTACATAGAGTGCCTATTGGTCATCTTTATTTAGCGATACACAAACATTCCTTCACTAGTTGCAATGGCTCAATTCTGCTGCACTTTGCATGAAAATGCATTTCCTAATCAAAATTGAATAATTTATTTATTTTGTGTTTAGTTAAGCACAAAAAAAGTTTGTCTATTCATATTATTAAACATTCTTAGTCAGCAGAAGTGGTTTAGCTTGTAAGCGCTAAATAATGGCCGTTTTGTTGAAGATAGTACTTGCCAAGCTGGGCAAATAATACACGAACCCAGTTATGGGCAACTGAACTGAACAAGTTTCGTTCATTTTAGAATAAAGGGAGTTTTCAAGATGGTTGCTAAATAAAATAGTGTCAAGTTATTGAATTATTATTTAACTGATTAAAAATTAATGTGCCTCCATCCACTACTCAATATATTGGATCTTACTATCCTCTATCACACGATAGAGGATAGTAAAGCAATAATTCCTATTATTTATTTGCTAAATATGACAACAGGTTAACAATAACACTAGCCTTGTATGAACCATTGTAATGAACTTATATAAAGACACAAATAATGCAGTGAGATAAAGCAATATTGTCATGCCAAAGTAATGTAAGGCCAAATTTTTTAAAAAACGGTTTGTCTCAAAGCTCTCCAACTCTGAAAAACTAATGCGAAATGCGTTTTAATTTTTTTTAATTTGTCCAAAGATTTTTTTCAAATGTGAAAAAACCTCACAGTCCTATTCTACTTTATGAAGTGTTGTATTGAACAATAAAGTGATGCTGCTATTGTATTGAAGTGAGGTAAGCAGGGGTCTAAAATGTCAAAACGGCATTTCGATCATATTTTTTACACTTTTTGGAGAAAAAAAATAGAAGAAAATTTTTTTTTACTAATGAGGGTGAATAAACTAATGTGCGCGGGAGCTTTGAGACAAACCTTTTTTTTATTTGGCCTAAAACAAAATGAATAATTATCAACAAAATAACCTTTTCCTTAGCAATGGTGTAATATCAAGTGTGCATTTTAAAAGAGTATTTGATTTATAGTTAAGTAATCAGATCAGGTCAGAGTGAGCATTAGCATTGACCAGTTTGGTGAAAAATACGGATAAGTTATTTGTCTTAGTAGTGATCGGCCAAAGAGCTAATACCGTAAAACCTTGTCTACAAGCATATGGTGTGTTTTTGATGAAATCTAAATAAAAATGAGACAGCTGTAAATATGCCAATACAATAGATCGGTCTTACAATATACTTGTTTGTATATGCTTGTATCGGTAATTAATTTGCTCAAACTCCATAATATTATAATTTTGTCGATGGATGGCGTCTGGATTAATTTCAGACATGAGAATTTTCAGGTTTAAGCCTGAATTCAGGCTTTTTTGTTGTCCAAATTTCCGCACTTTCTTTTAATTTCAGCCCATTTTTGGCCTTTTTAGCCCAATTTCATGCACTTTTTCAGGCTTTTTCAAACACTTCAGGTTTTTTCATGGATAATCATTCTCATGCCTGTAATTTAGCTTTCATCAAAAGCATGCTATATGCTTGTAGACAAGGTTTTGCGGTATTAATCGTGCATGCTAAACAGTGTTGCAAACAACAAAGGTGACATTGAAATGCTTCAAAGCATGTAATATTAGACTGAAGACTGTATAGTCACTTTGAAATATTGTATATTCATTGCATATGTGATCCAACGCATCAAAACGTGACAGTTGTTGGAAATCCACATTTGCAGATAATATTGAAAATATGTATGAAAAAATACAGACAATATTAAATATATATTTTGTATTGTCTGTGTCACATAAAATCAATATTCTACATCGGACATCAATGTGTCATGTGTGTGAGATGTCATTTCAAATTTTTTTATGTGATGTGTCATACCGTAAACGTTCGCCTAATGGCGCTATGGGCTCCCTTGACATAACTGGAATTTTAGACACAAACTATAAGTGCCCTCCCTTATAAATCCCACCGGCAAATAAGGGCACATACCCTTAATTCTTGTTGGGTTTTTAGAGGAGGTAGCTCTCTATTTGTACATGAAATTTACCTCAAGGCAAAGGAGCCCAGGGGCGCCATTAGGCGAACGTTTACGGTATTCCTTTGTGATAAATTGGAAACATGTAAGCCATAAAGTGGAAAATATGTGTTTTTGTATTAGTTATGAACTATATTAATTTAGTCTGTTTATCAAATCAAAAAACAAGTTCTGGGTGATAAAATCAAGTACTGTTTAATTAAGTCGATTCATAATTCGATACGCCTACGCAGTGTATAATGGGGAAAATGTCGACATCCAAAGCCTGTGTAATACGAATACAACACAGGAACATAATGTCATTGTGTATTTAAATGTCAATGTTATGATGTTACACACAAATCAATTGATCACACAGACTCCTTCGTGGAGCTGTTTTCAATATTATTATTATCACACTCGCCCGAAAATCCTATGGTGGCTAGAACGGCGATGCTGACCCTGAAGGTCAAAAATTGGACTTGCAAGAGCAAAGAGCAACCGCTGGCGCCGCATCGTATTGTGAATCGCCAGAATTTGGGTGTTTTGGGTTTTTTTTGGTTTTGTTATTTGTTCAATATGACGTTTTTAGTACATTTACTACAAACTGTCCATGTCTTCTACCGTAAGTTGCCTTGTTTGATGTGTAATTGCAGTTTCTACCCAAACTTTTAGGTCTGATCGAATGAGCGTATAGCGAATACCGTATACAGTATACTTCTATGTGATCGCAGCCTAATGGTTGCAACACAGTAAGAATCTACTCAGCTAAGGTTTCATTTTTAGGTATGCAGGTTCAGTTGGAAATAATGGTATGGGCTATTTCTACTGAACTGGATAACAGGTCGACCCGTTTCCAACCGGTCGACAAGTAGAAACATGCTACATGATGTATTCTTTCTTTCTTTTGTTTTCATTCATACTTCAACATTCTTGATGTAGATATCCGTCCTATTATAAAAACGCAATGTGTAAATAATTCTAATACAGTGCTATAATATTATGTATATAGTTGAGAATATCAGGCCATGTATATTACATTGGTCATTTAAAGAAATCAGTGTTTGTGATTAATAAGTGATAGCTGTGAGATTTTGTCAAGTGCTTTTTTTATAAAGTTTATAAGAAACTATCTTATGTGTACTAGTAATCAGGTGGTGTATGACATGCATTCCCTAAATTCAGTAAATTTTCATCGTCAACCGTGTAATTGAATGGGATTATTTTGAAATTTTAAAACGCTTGAAATATCACAAACAAATAGGCCTATGTTGATAAATAATATAAATACAAGCTAAAACCGTTGGGGTTCGATAATGAACCCCACAAAACTAACTGAGTATATGGAAAATGCCATACGGCCGGGCGGTTTTAAGAGTTGCCGGCTCGATCATGTCATCCGCCGCCTGCTAGTAATGTACAATATTTACTCTCAAAGACCAAATGATGCATAAACATTTCACTCGCTGAATAGTGAAGCCAGCAATGGGCTATTCCAGTTGAAACTTTTTGGGCATTTTCCCCGGCCAAGAAAAAATCATGCACATGGGGTGAAAATGACACCCTTTAGGCTAATGAAATGAAATTATTAGTTTCCTGTCACATTTTATTCAGTGAAATATGAGGTCATGATTTCATTATTCATTATTTTGGAAAATTTCATTATTGTCAAAACTTTCATTTATATGGCTATTACCTATATTGTTGATAAAAGACCATCTCAAAACAGGTAATGCTTAGATCGTCATTACAGACATTTTGCAACAGATTGAGAAAAATTTGAATTTGTTTTTATTTAAATGAAAAGAAATTTGCAATTTTTGTAGTCACTGGAAACATGAATGAGGTAATCCTTAAATTTCCATTATTTACCACATCCTCTACCCCTAGGAAAAACTGCTGATTATTATCAGCAGGGGATGTCAGACATTTTGAGAGTTTAAATTTTGATTATTTCCATCTCAATTTTCAGATAATTGACTTTTATATGAAAATAATGAAAGTTTTGGTCAAATTGAAAAAGTTGTGAGGGCGGGTGACGGGAAACTAATAATTTCATTACATTGGCCTTATAGGATCTCCTTTTATAGAACCTGTAGCATACTTATTGTGTGTCAGCATTATTTGTCTCAATATTTGAGTGCAAACAGGCTAAGTCTCTTGGTCTATTGCCATTTGGTCTAATACCATTTCGTCTATGTCCCGTTTAGTCTATATTCAATTGGTCTATTACCAGAAAGGCTAATTGCCACTTAGTCTAATAACCATATAGCCTAATGTCTATTTAGTCTAATATTGTTTGGTCTAATAACCGGTATGTCTACTAACCATATAGTCTAATAACCATTTGGTCTAATATTTCTTCAATAACCGTTTAGTCTAATAACCGTTTGGTCTAATAACCGTTGTATTGTCTAATAACCAGTTAGTCTAATACAATTTCGTCTATTTAATGCTTGTAAGACTAAAATGGTTTGTAGACCAAATGGGTATTAGACCAATTGGCTATTAGACCTATTGGTTATAGACCAAATGGGTATTAGACTAAATGGTTGTTAGACTAAATGGTTTTAGACTTAATGGTTGTTAGACTAAATGGTTATCGGACCAAATAGTTATCGAAACAAATGGTTATAGGACCAAATGATTATTGGACATAGTGGATATAGACCTAATGGGTTTCAACGAAATGGATGTAGACGAAATGGATATTAGACCAAATGGTATTAGACCAAATGGCAAATCTCCAGTCTCTTCTCACTGACCCACCTTGATACATTACAGTTGTGTAAAAATCAGAATCGTGGACATCCTCACATCTCCTGCCAACTAAATAAACTAAGTGTGTCCGAGGCATTTGAAACTCAAACGTAATTTGATCAGTAACATTTGTCACAATGTCAGTGTGAAGAGATGCTTATTACCAAAAATTGTACTATGATAAAAAGAAAATATTATCAATATACTATAAGGTAAATAAATTATATAATTGTAATGATTATCTAATTACTCGATACACCCCTGAGCTCCACTGGGGTGTTGATGCACCAGCATACACAATGTCTGGGGTGACAGAGATCAAATATCTTTCTATATTGAATGGACAATATAATATAGACTCATGAAATGGGTATCGTAATGTCAAAGACAATTTCAAACATATTGCATAAATGTATCTTGAATAATTGCTTATAATTTTAAATCCGAAATAGGTATAGATGTTCACACCATGGATATTGTATACAATAAAATCACATATCGTGCTATTAAGTGTATAACCTAGTTGTATTTTTTTGTTACATGTCTCAAAATTGTGAGCCAAATGTGTTGGAATTCCTGGGAGTAATAACATTTCGTAAATGTTATTGTGAAAAAGGCATACTTTACAACATACCTTTTAAAGCAGCTCCTTTGGTTGTCCTATTTTAATTGAGAGAACCATGTGCATCAATCCTGGTGACTGGGAGAAATCCAAGGGTAGGGGTAAATGTTGTTCTTTTCAGCCGCATCAAACATGTATATTATACGGGCAAGGAATCCAGTTACTACACTGGAATTTCAGTGACTCGAGACAAGCGGTACGTTATTTATGATAAAGAGGTACCGCTAGAATGTACCTCATTTCTTAACATATATAATGAACCACTTGTCTTGAATCACTGAAATTGCAGTGTGAAGTTATTGGATTCCTTGTCCCTATAATATATGTTAACTTTTGTTACCAGTGTGTAATTATTTTTGCGAAAAACGCAAAATTATTCACAAAATTTATCAGGGTGTGACGGTGTGTAGTACCACCTTAACAATTCAGACCAAATGTTCCCCCACTTTTCAAGATGATTGACGTCGCTGGAAGACCATGTCCTCTGCTTTTGTCATCTGTGTGAATCCGTCAAATTTTTATTTCCCTGCTGCATACTTTTTTTACCTTGTTCCGAACAATTGTTCGGATGATCTATGAAGGTGAAACATGCTATATGTACGGTATTATAAAGAACAAAAAACAACGTGAGGGGTTGAGTAAATACACATTTGTCTTCAATATGAACTTTATATACATAATTTTGTTTCTACAAACCGACGGTCCATGTCTTCTGCCGTAAGTTACCTTGTTTTATGATGTGTAAATGCAGTTCGTAGTCGAATCTCGAATATGAGCATTGCTAAATTTGTAACAACGTGCACGTAGGAAGTGGAAAGCACATGATTTATTCATAGAAGTGAACCCCAGGAAGTGGAAAGCGCATATTTGTAGCTAACTTTGTAATTTAAGCCTCAATATACGATTTCGGTCACATTTAGTTATTCTTTGACAAATACTATAAGAATATTATCAGTAACAACTGTCAGGAAAGTTTTCTGATCATTTTAAGCCGAACTAATGCGGTAAAGTGAAAGAAAATTCACTATCTTAGCTTTTTAATTGTGATGTTCTATGAGGGATTTCAAGTCATAATATGACTTTAATTCAAACTTGCTCTGTTGTCCTAAAAACACAAAGCATTTTGCTGAATTCAATTTTGTGTAAGTTGGGATATGTGTAAACATTACAAATATGCCCAAAAAATCAGGGTTGAAAAACATTGACTCAACTCATTTTAAATTATCGTTCATTATGTCTTTAATAAAAAAAGCACTGGACTGTACATAAGCCAGAAAGTGTACAGTTAGCATTGCTAAGTTGCAATAAAATTACACACAGGAAGTGGATAGCACGCATTGTTAGATTGTTAATAAGCCAGGAAGTTGAAAGTGCATTGCGATTTGCGAAATGTGTTGTAAAGTGCACACAGGAAGTGGAATGCGCATATCACTTGATTTTTCATAAAAGTGCACCAGGAAGTGGAAAGTGCACTTTGCTAACTGGCTCTGTAATTAATTTTTACAGTGGAAGAAGCACTTAAAATTGAAAGTGGAAATCACTTATTTTGAGATTGTATATACGACGTAAGCCAGGAAGTGGAAAGTTATCAACACAAAATTTGTAAAACAAAATTCCTGATAACACAAAATGTTTTTGAAGTCCCAAGCATACACCTTCATACGTTATACCTGATAACACAAAATTATATTAACACAAACTAAATTCCAGGTCCCTGACTATTTTAACAGGCAGTGGGAAATTTTAGACATTGTTTTTATTTTATCTTTAAAAGTAATGATGATAAGTCCATAAAAGTAGACATTTTCAATGTGTGAAAAAGTCGCATTTTAAATTGTTTCATTAATGCTAAAACTGGCATTACTCTTGTAAACAAATGTAAATGTATATTGAACAATATATTCAAAGTAGTTTAAAGAATCACTAAAATATCACATTATCACATTTAAATATCAAATTCACATGTAGGGTGTTCCAAAACAAAAATCTGACTTTTAATCTGAATATACATGCACAACCTGGATTTCTGACACAATGCAATACTGATTACAGAGAAATGCATATACAGAAGTGAATTTCTTGTTTTATGCTATAGCAATACGCGCTGTCCACTTCCAGGATGCATTTTAATTACAAACTTGGCAATGGTCACGGCAATAAACTGAATCTCGACCTACTCCCCTAAAATCCTCACACGCTTTGCGCATGTGCGAGTACTAGTCTGTGTTCAAGACTTTGCGTGTATTCATGATGTATTGACCAGGCGAGCACGTATTATTTGCCGTGCTTGAGATCACTCGGAGCCTACAACTTATTACAAACAAGTGTGCTAAAATCATGAAAAATAGACTGTTACTTTTACGATAAAAGAAAATATGTCTATAGGCCCCTATCCATAGAAATATTAATGCTTTATGCAATCAACTATCATTTTATTGTACTTTGCATATGTGGAAAAAATAAATTATGATATGTTAGGCCAATGGAACTCGATTATTAGTTTCCGATTGGATGTTTGAAAAAAAGGATGAGGTCGCTATTTCATTATTCATTATTCGGTCTCTTTTCATTATCCATTATGTCAACAAAATCAATGATTGTATGAACAGCTTTCTCCAAATATTAGGTTCACCACCAGTACCAAAGTATATATTGTTGATGAAAGACCATCTCAAAACCGGTATTAATGCTTAGATCATCTTTACAGACATTTTGCAACGGATTGAGAAAAGATTTGAATTTGTTTTCATTAAAATGAAAGAAATGTGTAATTTTTGTAATCACTAGAAACATGATGAGGTAATTCTTAAATTTCCATTATTTACTACATCCTCTACCCCTACAACTGAGAAAAACTGCTGATTATGATCAGCAGGGGATGTCAGACATTTTGAGAGTTTCAATTTTGTTTCTTTCCATTTCAATTTTCAGATCATTGACTTTTTTATGAAAATAATGAAAGTTTTGGTCAAATTGAAAAGTGATGCGGGCGGTCAATAGGAAACTAACAATCGAGTTCCATTAGCCTTAATAGCCTATGTTAATGCCGTGAGTTGGCTAGGCCTATGCCCGGGCCTATGGGCTCCTATGCCTAGCTTAGGCTCTTTAAAATATTTTTAAACGGCACGATGACTGTTAATTAGGTAGGCCTATTAATTATTAATTTTAATTAAAAATAATGTATCGCATTATGTAAAGTTTGCAAACCTGCTTCAAAACATATGGATGGATCTTCTTACAAACCATTATACCGTGCACAACTTAATAAGTTCCCCCTAAATACTTATCGGAGTGGTCACATCCCAATATCAACGGTATACATTTTGGCACTGCAGCTATAATTATTGCGATTATGGTTGATTTTATAGGTCTAGGCCTACATTGATATCTAAAATGCAGGGGTGTTTCAGTATCATAGTTAAGAAGTAAAAAAAAAGTAGCAAATTAATATAGGCCTGTGTCATTTTGAGAAAATGTCAAATAAAGATCAAATAGGCCTAATTAAATATTTTGCAATTCTCAATTTTGGACGCGGGAATTATTAGGCTAAATAAATAAGAAATAAGTAAATAAATAAACATGTTTCACGTCTTCTCTTGCTTTCTTTTTTTTGAGGTTTCTTCGATTTATAGGCCTATAGGCCTATTATTAATTTTTTGAAATTCAGTTTAATATAGGCTAACTTTTCAAAACATATCTAGGCCCTATAGGCCTATATGTCTAGGAAGTTGAGATGCTTTCTATAGCCTAGCTAATATAGGCCTACAAGAAACATTTTTGGAAGGTTTTGTGATAATTAGGCATAAAGGGGTCTTACCGATAACAAAAAAAAAAACAAATAAAAGGCTTACTCCTTTTTCCAGGCACTGTACTGGGTAGGCCCTATTTACCGGCATTTTTTGCGATAAAAAATAAAAACTCCCCTCTTCCTCCTCTTTTGTCAAAAACCCGGATGTGAAACATGTTTGTTTATTTTGTTTGTTTAGGCCTATAAGTTTGTTTATTTATTTGTTTATAAGTTTGTTTATTTGTTTGTTTGTTTGTTTATCTTTGTTATTTATTTTGTTTATTTGCCTGTATTTTGTTTGGGTTTAAGTTTGTTTGTTTATTTATATTTGTTTATAAGTTTGTTAATTTGTTTAAAACTTTATTCATAATTTCTTCGTTTGTTGATCTTTTTTGTTAATGATATTGTTTATTTGTTTGTTTTTAAGTTTGTTTATTTTGTTTCTTTGCTTGTTTGTTTATCTTTTGTTTATTTGTCTGTATTTTGTTCAAGGTGTAAGTGTTTATTTATTTATTTGTTTATAAGTTTGTTGATTTGTTTATAACTTTATTGTTAATATGTTTGTTTATCTTTAATTATATTATATATTTGTTTTTGCTTGTTTGTTTATCTTTTGTTTATTTGTCTGTATTTTGTTTAAGTTGCAAGCTTGTTTGTTTATTTATTTGTTTATAAGTTTGTTGATTTGTTTATAACTTTATTGTTAATAAGTTTATCTTTTTGTTAATTATATTGTATATTTGTTTGTTTATTTGTTTTTTGCTTGTTTGTTTATCTTTTGTTTATTATTTTGTTTATTTGTTTGTTTAAGAGTTGTTTATCTTTTTGCTAATTATATTGTTTATTTATAGGTTTATTTATTTATTTGTTATTTATGTTAGTTACTTTGTTTATTTGTTTATTTATTGTTTGTTGATTTGTTTATTATTTTGTTGATTTTTTGCACATTTGTTTATTCGATTATTTGTTTGTTTATAATTATGCTTCTTAATTTGTTTATTCGTTCGTTTGTTTATTTGTTTATAAGGTTTTTAAAACCTTATAAACAAAAATTTAAAATTTATATATCTATGTATTTGTTTGTTTGTTTATAGTTACTTCCAGAGTGGTGTAAATTGTTTTCATTTAATAAATTAATAATTGCTAACCACTGCTTGCCTATTTGTTTGTTTGTTTGCTTGCCTATTTGTTTGTTTGCTTGCCTATTTGTTTGTTTGCCTGCTTGCCTATTTGTTTGTTTGCCTACTTGCTTGTTTACTTGTTTGCTTGTTTGCCTACTTGCCTGTTTACTTGTTTGCCTACTTGCCTGTTTACTTGTTTGCCTACTTGCCTGTTTACTTATTTGCCTACTTGCCTGTTTACTTGTTTACTTGTTTGTTTACTTGCCTGTTTACTTGTTTGTTTACTTGCCTGTTTACTTGTTTGTTTACTTGCCTGTTTACTTGTTTGTTTACTTGCCTGTTTACTTGTTTACTTGTTTGCCTACTTGCCTGTTTACTTGTTTACTTGTTTGTTTACTTGCCTGTTTACCTATTTGTTTACTTGCCTGTTTACTTGTTTACTTGTTTGTTTACTTGCCTTTTTACTTGTTTACTTGGTTGTTTACTTGCCTGTTTACTTATTTACTTGCCTGTTTACTTGCCTGTTTGTTTACTTGTTTGTTAGTGCCTGTTTGTTTGTTTACTTGTTTGTTTACTTGCCTGTTTACTTATTTGTTTACTTGCCTTTTTTACTTGTTTACTTGGTTGTTTACTTGCCTGTTTACTTGTTTACTTGTTTGTTTACTTGCCTGTTTGTTTGTTTACTTGTTTGTTTACTTGTTTACTTGCCTGTTTGTTTGTTCACTTGTTTGTTTACTTGTTTGTTTACTTGCCTGTTTGTATGTTTACTTGTTTGTTTACTTGTTTACTTGTTTGTTTACTTGTTTGTTTACTTGCCTGTTTACTTATTTGTTTACTTGCCTGTTTACTTGTTTACTTGTTTGTTTACTTGCCTTTTTACTTGTTTACTTGGTTGTTTACTTGCCTGTTTACTTGTTTACTTGTTTGTTTACTTGCCTGTTTACTTGTTTACTTGTTTGTTTACTTGCCGGTTTGTTTACTTGTTTGTTAGTGCCTGTTTGTTTGTTTACTTGTTTGTTTGTTTACTTGTTTGTTAGTTTGTTTACCTGTTTGTTTACTTATTTACCTTTTTACTTATTTACTTACTTGTTTACTTGTTTATTTATTTATTTATTTAATTAATTAATTATTTAAGTATGTATTTATGAGTAAAATTAATGATTGAGTAAAACGGGAATTGAGTGAGTGAGTGAGTGAGTGAGTGAGTGAGTGAGTGAGTGAGTGAGTGAGTGAGTGAGTGTGTGAGTGAGTGAGTGAGTGAGTGAGTGGATGTTTGATTAGCTTATGATTGATTGGTTGATAAAATTATTGAAATGTTGATTATGTTAATTGATATGTTGATTGATTGATTGAATGGCTGAGTAAGTGATGATCTATATTGATCGCATGAGTGATTGAATGAGTTCTGAAGTATTACTTGATAATAGTAATAATTTTGTTTGACATGATCGAGTGAACTAATGAGATATATATAGATGAGTGAGCAAGTGAGTATTAATAATTGAATGATTGGATGATTGCTTGATTGAAATTTTGATTGAACAGGTGTGTAATTCAGTGAGTAAATGGGTGAGCGAGTAATTTGATTGGTCGATTGATTGATTTATTGATCGGTTCAATGATTGCTTGATTCGTTGATTGATTTTAAGCAATCAACGAATCATTAAAATGGTTTAATAATTGCTCGATTGCTTGATTGTGTGAGTGAGTGACCAGCCAGGACTATATAAACCAAAGATAAACAGAGATTTGATGAACCCAAGCATCACATAAAATGGCCTGTCAATCTTTTTCAGCTTTTCTCAAATACCTTGTTTTTTACAATTTTGAGGACACGGATGCATATTTAGAACATGCATTGGTTACCCACTTTTGTGTTGAGTTCAGAGCCCGGGTCTCTGTTGAACTATCCTTAGCCTGTCTACTAACATCCATATGTCAGGCTGCCGTACATGTGCACAGATTTTTGTCCCTGTGAAAAAAAAACCGCCAAGTTCTAAGATCTGCTATTCCAATATGAAAACATAATTTCTGGCTTTTTAATACAGGGTGAGCAGCTAACTATATGGGTAAACATTAAACATATTAATATGGAAATCAAAAAGTGTGGAAAAGTGTACATCCAGAGCTACCAATCTCTGCATGTCTTTTTCAGGCATGAGAGTTGTCAAGTTCAAACCTGAATTCAGATATTTTTGTTACCAAAATTTACGCATTTTTATTTACTTTCAGGCTGTTTTGGGGGGGTTTTTTGCTCAATTTCACATGCTTTTTCAGGTATTTCTATCAGTTTCAGCTTTTTCTATGAGAGGTCATTCTCTTGCTTGCTTTTTATAAATTGACCAAATGAGTTGACCAAATTGTTGTGATTGATTTGTTTCAAAAGTTATCAATTGGTAAATATCTATATGTGCATTGTGATTGCTAGTCATATTTGTTGATTTTATCAAAATGTATTTTTGTATTTAAGGAATTTAACCGTATCTTTGAAATTTGGAAAAGGCACCCTTTTTTAAAAAGGTCCAAAAACATGAATTTCCAGCTAAAATTGTTGATCCACTAAACAAGTTAACAAAACTTACACTTCTAAATGACCAAAATTACATATTATTATTGCTCAAAAAGCAAAAATGTTGGGTTTTTTTTTTCAACTTTTGAATTAGGCCCTGAAATTTGTTTTATAGCCAAAAATGTCCCCAAAATTAAAAACAAATTAAAAAAATTAAAATTTTGACATATTTCGGTCCATATATTGGTGGGGAAAAAAAATACATTTCAACAACAAAAAATGGACCTTATTCAAAAATGTTTAATTTCGGAGATACAGAAATTTGAATTCCTTTAATTATTACCTCTCCAAGAAACATGATTTTAGATTATCAGTGTTGTAACAGCATTTTGCCAAGAAAAAAAAAAAAACAATGACATTGTTGTATTTTTACAAATTGTTACTTTGATTGCACATCTATCTCTAATCATGCATTGTTCTTTTTGCATCAATTCTAAATTGTAGTGTTGACTTTATCTTGCAGCTTAAGTGTGTATGTATTGTCACAGAGTACAATTTTTGCACAATTCTGTTATTCTAGTTTGCATACAGGCTGTATCAATATGATTAGTACCCATCAATTTTGATGTTTATTGAAAAGCCTGCTTCTTCCAAATGCAACATTGGATACTCTTGAAATGTCCAGAATTTGAAATCAATCTACAAATTATTTGGGTCTTATTTGGAATTTTGATGTGTCAGACTCATCCATTATCAATGAAAACGGATGGGTACCAATCATGTAAATACAGCTTGTATGAAAGACAGAAATGCTACGTCTTGAAATACTTGCCTCAGCGATTATGCATTGTGTAACTATGTATACCAATTCATAGTGCTCATAATAGTCATGGATGTTGTAAAAGTTATACAAGAGTTGGAATAAACCTTAACCTTAATTACACTCATTCTAAACGGAGGAGAAAAAAGTGTGCAAAGGATACTTTACAATTTTGCCATCAGTTCAAAATTCTTTCTTGAGCTCTGTTCCAATACCCTTCATTGGCCATACTCGAAAGAAAATAATCCATAGCTTTTTTACTGAAACATATTTGAAGTATAGCTTAGAATGTCTTTCTGTCTTGCAGGTAATTTTGCATCATAAATTCAATCTGATTATTATTTTAATCATTTTCTTTTTGTTTGTTATTACAGATAATGACTGATGCACCCAAACTAGTATAGTCAGGACTGCCTACATAGAGTGCCTATTGGTCATCTTTATTAAGCGACACACAAACATTCCTTCACTAGTTGCAATGGCTCAATTCTGCTGCACTTTGCATGAAAATGCATTTCCTAATCAAAATTGAATAATTTATTTATTTTGTGTTTAGTTAAGCACAAAAAAAGTTTGTCTATTCATATTATTAAACATTCTTAGTCAGCAGAAGTGGTTTAGCTTGTAAGCGCTAAATAGTGGCCGTGTTGTTGAAGATAGTACTTGCAGAGCTGCGCACATAGAACATAATACACAAACCCAGTTATGGGCAACTAAACTTGTAAACAAGTTTCATTCATTTTAGAATAAAGGGAGTTTTCAAGATGGTTGCTAAATAAAATAGTGTCAAGTTATTGAATTATTATTTAACTGATTAAAAATTAATGTGCCTCCATCCACTACTCAATATATTGATCTTACTATCCTCTATCACACGATAGAGGATAGTAAAGCAATAATTCCTATTATTTATTTGCTAAATATGACAACAGGTTAACAATAACACTAGCCTTGTATGAACCATTGTAATGAACTTATGTAAAGACACAAATAATGCAGTGAGATAAAGCAATATTGTCATGCCAAAGTAATGGAAGGCCAAATTAAAAAAATGGTTTGTCTCAAAGCTCTCCAACTCTGAAAAACTAATGCGAAATGCGTTTTAATTTTTTTTTTAATTTGTCCAAAGATTTTTTTCAAATGTGAAAAAACCTCAACGTCCTATTCTACTGTATGAAGTGTTGTATTGAACAATAAAGTGATGCTGCTATTGTATTGAAGTGAAGTAATCTAAGAGCAGGGGTCTAAAAATGTCAAAATGGCATTTTGATCATATTTTTGACACTTTTTGGAGAAAAAAAATAGAAGAAATTTTTTTTTTTTACTAATGAGGGTGAATAAACTAATGTGCGCGGGAGCTTTGAGACAAACCATTTTTTTTATTTGGCCTAAAACAAAATGAATAATTATCAACAAAATAATCTTTTCCTTAGCAATGGTGTAATATCAAGTGTGCATTTTAAAAGAGTATTTGATTTATAGTTAAGTAATCAGATCAGGTCAGAGTGAGCATTAGCATTGACCAGTTTGGTGAAAAATACGGATAAGTTATTTGTCTTAGTAGTGATCGGCCAAAGAGCTAATACCGTAAAACATTGTCTACAAGCATATGGTGTGCTTTTGATGAAATCTAAATAAAAATGAGACAGCTGCAAATATGCCAATACAATAGATTGGTCTTACAATATACTTGCTTGTATCGGTAATTAATTTGCTCAAACTCCATAATATTATAATTTTGTCGATGGATGGCGTCTGGATTAATTTGGCTTTCATCAAAAGCACGCTATATGCTTGTAGACAAGGTTTTACGGTATTAATTGTGCACGCTATTAAACAGTGTTGCAAACAACAAAGGTGACATTGAAATGCTTCAAAGCATGTAATATTAGACTGAAGACTGTATAGTCACTTTGAAATATTATATATTCATTGCATATGTGATCCATCACATCAAAACGTGACAGTTGTTGGAAATCCACATTTGCAGATAATATAGAAAATAAGTATGAAAAAATACAGACAATAATATAGAATTTGTATTGTATGTGTCACATGAAATCAGTAGTCTACATCGGACATCAATGTGTTATGTGTGTGAGATGTCATTTCAAAGCAAAAAAGCTGCTCTTTATATTGATTGAGAAATCTAAAGGTACATTTTTCTCCCAGACAACTTTCTATGTTTTTATGTAATGTGTCATATTCCTTTGTGATAAACTGGAAACATGTAAGCCATAGAGTGGAAAATATGTGCTTTTGTATTATTTCATTCTGTCCATCAAATCGAAAGCAAGTTCTGGGTGATAATACCAGCAAGTACTGTTTTAATTCAGTCAATTCATAATACGATGAGCCTACGCAGTGCAAAATAGGAAAAATGTTGACATCCAAAGCCCGTGTAATACGAATACAACACAGGAACATAATGTCATTGTGTATTTAAATGTCAATATAATGATGTTACACATGAATCTATTGATCACACGTAATCCTTCATGGAGCTGTTTTCAACATTATTATTATCACACTTGCCAGAAAATCCTATGGTGGCTAGAATGGCGATGTCGACCCTGAAGGTCAAAAATTGGACTTGCAAGAGCAACCGCTGGCGCCGCATCGTATTGTGAATCGCCAGAATTTGGGTGTTTTTTGGGTTTTTTTTGGTTTTGTTATTTGTTCAATATGACGTTTTTAGTACATTTACTACAAACTGTCCATGTCTTCTACCGTAAGTTGCCTTGTTTGATGTGTAATTGCAGTTTCTACCCAAACTTTTAGGTCTGATCGAATGAGCGTATATCGTATAGCGAATACCGTATACAGTATACTTCTATGTGATCGCAGCCTAATGGTTGCAACACAGTAAGAATCTACTCAGCTAAGGTTTCATTTTTAGGTATGCAGGTTCAGTTGGAAATAATGGTATGGGCTATTTCTACTGAACTGGATAACAGGTCGACCCGTTTCCAACCGGTCGACAAGTAGAAACATGCTACATGATGTATTCTTTCTTTTTTTGTTTTCAATCATACTTCAACATTCTTGTTGTAGATATCCGTCCTATTATGAAAACGCAATGTGTAAATAATTCTAATACAGTGCTATAATATTATGTATATAGTTGAGAATATCAGGCCATGTATATTACATTGGTCATTTAAAGAAATCAGTGTTTGTGATTAATAAGTGATAGCTGTCAGCTGTGAGATTTTGCTTTTTTTTAAGAAGTTTATAAGAAACTATCTTATGTGTACTAGTAATGTACAATATTTACTCTCAAAGACCAAATAATGCATAAACATTTCACTCGCTGAATAGTGAAGCCAGCAATGGGCTATTCCAGTTGAAACAGAATTTTTGGCATTTTCCCCCACCCAAGAAAAATCATGCACATGGGGTGGAAATGACACCCTTTAGGCTAATGAAATGAAATGATTAGTTTCCCATCACATTTTATTCAGTGAAATATGAGGTAATGATTTCATTATTCATTATTTTGGAAAATTTCATTATTGTCAAAACTTTCATTTATATGGCTATTACCTAGGCCCTATATTGTTGATAAAAGACCATCTCAAAACAGGTATTAATGCTTAGACACGTTAGATCATCATTACATACATTTTGCAACAGATTGAGAAAAGATTTGAATTAGTTTATATTTAAATGAAAAAAAAATTTGTAATTTTTGTAATCACTGGAAACATGAATGAGGTAATCCTTAAATTTCCATTATTTACCACATCCTCTACCCCTACAACTAAGACTGCTGCTTATGATCAGCAGGGGATGTCAGACATTTTGAGAGTTTAAATTTTGATTATTTCCATCTCAATTTTCAGATAATTGACTTTTATATGAAAATAATGAAAGTTTTGGTCAAATTGAAAAAGTTGTGAGGGCGGGTGATGGGAAACTAATAATTTCATTACATAGGCCTTATAGGATCTCCTTTTATAGAACCTGTAGCATACCTATTGTGTGTCAGCATTATTTGTCTCAATATTTGAGTGCAAACAGGCCAAGTCTCTCCTCACCGACCCACCTAGATACATTACATTTGTGTAAAAATCAGAATCTTGGACATCCTCACATTCCCTTCCAACTAAATAAACTAAGTGTGTCCCAGGCATTTGAAACTCAAACGTAATTTGATCAGTAACATTTGTCACAATGTCAGTGTGAAGAGATGCTTATTACCAAAAATTGTACTATGATAAAAAAAAATATTATCAATATACCATAAGGTTAATAAATTATATAATTGTAATGATTATCTAATTACTCCATACACCCCTGAGCTCCACTGGGGTGTTGATGCACCAGCATACACAATATCTGGGGTGACAGAGATCAAATATCTTTCTATATTGAATGGACAATATAACATAGACTCATGAAATGGGTATCGTAATGTCAAAGACAATTTCAAACATATTGCATAAATGTATCTTGAATAATTGCTTATAATTTTAAATCCGAAATAGGTATAGATGTTCACACCATGGATACTGTATACAATAAAATCACATATCGTGCTATGAAGTGTATAACCTAGTTGTATTTTTTGTTACATGTCTCAAAATTGTGAGCCAAATGTGTTGGAATTCCTGGGAGTAATAACATTTCGTAAATGTTATTGTGAAAAAGACATACTTTACAACATACTTTTAAAGCAGCTCCTTTGGTTGTCCTATTTTAATTGAGAGACCCATGTGCATCAATCCTGGTGACTGGGAGAAATCCAGGGGGGGGGGGGGTAAATGTTGTTCTTTTCAGCCACATTAAACATTATGTATATTATACGGGCAAGGAATCAGTTACTACACTGGAATTTCAGTGACTCGAGACAAGCCGTACGTTATTTATGATAAAGAGGTACCGCTAGAATGTACCTCATTTCTTAACATATATATGAACCACTTGTCTTGAATCACTGAAATTTCAGTGTGAAGTTATTGGATTCCTTGTCCCTATAATATATGTTAACTTTTGTTACCAGTGTGTAATTATTTTTTGCGAAAAACGCAAAATTATTCACAAAATTTATCAGGGTGTGTAGTACCACCTTAAGTGTCACCCCACCTAATTAACATACATAGTTGGCCAAGGTCAAAAATTTTTTATCGTGTTGGTCGAAAGGGCTTTGGGTGCAGATTGTAAAAATCCACTTTGCTCACTCATATGTTACCCGTTGCCATGGTAACGACCCGGAATGTATTTTAGGCGATTTTAGCTCATTTCAGGCTGAAATTTGCCTAATAAAGAACGGACCATAGCTCCAATATTCGAGAAGGTAGAAGAAATTTTGATTATATCCTTACAATGGACCATCCTTCTACTTTCCAACAAAAAAAATAAAATTGTTCATGAGGTGTTCGTTTGTATCTTTTTTAGACCTGGCAACACTTATAGTTTTGCCATTTTGAAAAAGTGGCAATTTTGACCTATTTTTGAGGTGCAAAAAAACTATTGGCCATGACTCAAAGAATATTGTAATTGTGGTTGTGAACAAAGCAGACCATGCCCCATTCAAAATTGATATAAATGGCTTGGGGGATTATATCAGTAAAGCGGAGTGTTGCCAGAAAATAACACATTTATTGAAAAAGGCGAAATTTGACATGGAGTGTTTTTCCCCTGTATTTAGGTAATACTAAACATATTTTTTATGTTTGTGCATCATGTTATCTCACAATTGAATGTTTTTGATCAAGATATTAAATGAATTCAATTCCTTTTTTGATATTTAAAGTGTTGCCAGTCTTCAAAAACAGCGTTTTAATATATTTTAGTCAAATAACTACATGTAGTTAGTAATTAGCACATATTTTTAAAAAAGTCTAAAACCAAATGATAAAAGTATAATCACTTGGACTATACGTCTAGATATTGATTTTGCAGCCTAGCAGGCCTTACGTCATTCAACAATAAGCTATGGCAACTGCAGTGTTCCCATAAAATAAGCAAATTTAGTACTTGGTCACATTTTTTAAGTTGGTACCCCATTGGTGCACATTTGGACATTTGGTTGAAATCACCTCTTTTTTGCACCTTTTTGGTTATATCTCAAATGTAGTTCAAGAAAAGTATGCAAACCCATACATTTCTGGAAAGCTTATGCTTCATAGATGGCCATTACATTAGCTAGCATTTGAATATACAGGGTGATCGATAGGTAATATAGGGAGTAACAAAATAATTCCACACACAAAGTTGAATAGTATTATGCCAATCTCATCTGACTGAAATTCGTTTTTCTTTAAAGAAAATACACAGTTTGCCCTTTCTAAAACTACAACATTTATGTTAATTAATTATCTGTACAATCACTATACAGGGTGTGCAAAAAAAAACCGAACATAATTTATTCGGAATCTATATGATAATATATAATCTCATTGAAGTAGCTCAATATCCTAAGATTATACTTACTGACTAAAATCTCAGTTTTGATGCTGCATATACTTGTGCTGCATATATATTAGTCTGAAAACAGAATGATTTCATATGCCATGAAACTACTAAAATGATTGCTTATCTTATTTTACAGGGTGTGCCAAATTTTACCGTAGTGAAATGCTATTATTGAGTGGCCAAATTCCCAGCAGAAATGTTGACAGTTAAATCTACCACTTGAAATGTTGTTTTTGCATTGTTTATTGTATTCAATTCGATTCCATAGATTTCATGTGCATTACAAATGAATAGAACATTATAGGGTGTGTCAAAATGATTTTACTAACTAAATATAGCATGCATGTTAGTGCTGACATGTACAAAGCATGTCAATGTTCAAGTACACTTTTATAAATTCTAGGATAATTGTAAGAATTGCAGAGAATTCTTTTTTCATTTTGAAATTACACCATTTTATTCCATGTTCAAGCCAACACAATCAATTGGCAACTTGTCTTCCTCATTATTATATTAATTAAAACAGAATTAGGAATTAACAGGAAGCTAGAAGTTATGATTTTGCAATAAAACTTTTAAGAATCAGCAGCACTTTTCTTTAATACATTGTAGCTAGTCCTGGTGCAAGTATGCCTATTGGAGTTCTTAAAAATTTCAAACATACGCTACATAGAAGAAATGCATAAACCACATAGCTTCTTCCATTCTTCGACTAATTAGGAGTATTCAGTGACTGCTATAATTAATTAACGTCCCTGATTAATTGAAATGGTTGTGATTCTTTCGAAGAAATGAATATTCTTTCATTTAAGTTTTTTTAAATTCCTGTTATGCCTTTAACATATTTTGCAAAGAAAAGAAAAAAACTTGAAACACACACAGTCACCCATAGGAAATGTACATGCCTGCACATCATCCACCTTCACATCCGCCACATCCACCCTGACTAATTAGCTGCTGCAATTAATTGAACAAATATGCTCTCATTTAAGCCCAAGTGTACATCCCTGCTATGCTGATAACATCTTTTATGAGGGGAACATTCAACACAAGTCACCGAAAATGTGACAAATCCGCCTTTTCTGGGTACCAACTTAAACAATATGACCACTTTCTTTCTACAGACTACATTGTCAGGCACTGATTTGTCTTCACATCTATATGGTATTTCACAAAATTGTTGTTTGATATCCTTATAAATTTGGATCAATTCTAAACAAAGTGTTTTGTGTTATAATGTACTATATACACCCAGTGTTAAAAGAAAAAGACACACTTCTGCATTGCAAACATTACAAATAATATGAATTTTTTTATCACAAAATGTCAAAATGAGTTCTGCCTTATTTCTCATAACAAGAGTTATTTAACAAGCTTCAAATTATCAATGATATCTGCTCAGTGGCATAGCTCTGAGGGCAAGGTGTGTGTGTGTGCCGGGGGGGGGGCTTCCCCAATTTTGGACAAGTTTGCACCTCCCCCAAATATGCCCCCCCCCCTCTGAACATGTCCTGTTTATGCTACTGTATCTGCTGGACAAAGGTGGGATAGAGGGCAATGATACATTGATAATCAAGTAAGATATGTATATATTATAGGGCAAGGACTACAACTACTGCACTGAAAATTCAGCAACTCAAGGCAAGAAGTTAATTGATTTATTGATCAAATATTGGTTTTCCCTCATTTTTGACTGTAACTCCACAACTGGTTTGTGTGCTGAAATACAATTTCCAGTGCAGTAGTTGTAGTCATTGCCCCTATAATATACATAACTTACTTGTCACCAATGCGCTCTAATTTTTGAGAAAAAGTCAAAAATATGCGCAAAATTGGGCAGGGGTGTAATACCCCCTTAAATAACTCTTGTTAGGAGAAATAAGGCAGAAAAATTCATGTTATCATCAGTTTGTAATGTTTGCAATGCAGAATTGTGTCTTTTTCTGTTAACACAGGTGTATAGTACATCATAACATAATACACTTTGTTTAGAATTGAATTCTCAAATTCCCCAAAATCAGTACATAACAATGTAGTCTGTAGAAAGAAAGTACTAAATTTGCTTACTTTATGGCAACACTGCAGTTGAAATCCCTAGCTTATTGCTGAATGATGTAAGGCCTGTTACATCAATATTCAGAAGTACAGTCCAAGTGATTATACTTTTATCATTTGTTTTTAGACTTTTAAATATGTGCCAATTTCTAGTCATTTGACTAAAATACCTTAAAATGCCGTTTTTTTAATACTGGCAACACTTTAAATATCAAAATAGAAATTGAATTCGTTTAATATTTAATATCTAGATCAAAAACATTCAATTGTGAGATAACATGATGCACAAACATAAAAAATATGTTTAGTAATACCTAAATACAGGGAAAAACACTCCAAGTCAAATTGAGCTCTTTTCAACAAATGTGTTATTTTCTGGCAACACTCTGCTTTACTGATATAATCCCCCAGGCCATTTATATCAATTTTGAATGGGGCATGGTCTGCTTTGTTCACAACCACAATTACAATATTCTGGGAGTCATGGCCAATAGTTTTTTTGCACCTCAAAAATAGGTCAAAATTGCCACTTTTTCAAAATGGCAAAACTATAAGTGTTGCCAGGTCAAAAAAAGATACAAACGAGCACCTCATGAATAATTTTATTTTTTTATTGAAAAGTAGAAAGATGGTCCATTGTAAGGATATAATCAAATTTCTTCTATCTTCTCGAATATTGGAGCTACGGCCCGTTCTTTATTAGGCAAATTTCAGCATTTTCAGCCTGAAATGAGCTAAAATCGCCTAAAATACATTCGGGTCGTTACCATGGCAACGGGTAACATATGAGCGAGCAAAGTGGATTTTTACAATCTACACCCAAAGCCCTTTCGACCAACACGATAAAAAATTTTTGACCTTGGCCATCTATGTATGTTAATTAGGTGGGGTGACACTTAACAATTCAGACCAAATGTTCCCCCACTTTTCAAGATGATTGACGTCGCTGGAAGACCATGTCCTCTGCTTTTGTCATCTGTGTGAATCCGTCAAATTTTTGTTTCCCTGCTGCATACTTTTTTTACCTTGTTCCGAACAATTGTTCGGATGATCTATGAAGGTGAAACATGCTATATATACGGTATTTAAAAGAACAAAAAACAACGTGAGTGGTTGAGTAAATACACATTTGTCTTCAATGAACTTTATATACATAATTTTGTTTCTACAAACCGACGGTCCATGTCTTCTGCCGTAAGTTGCCTTGTTTTATGATGTGCAAATGCAGTTCGTAGTCGAACCTCGAATCTTAAGCGTGTTTCTATTGACCACACAGCAAAACACAGGCTTTGCTGTACCATTACCAACACAACCGTTACTAAATTTTTCATAAAAGTACACACAGGAAGTGGAAAGTGCATCGCTTGATTTTTCATGAAAGTGCACAGAGAAGAAGGCGTATAATTATTGCTTGCTAACTTTATAGGCCTTACT
The DNA here is from genome assembly GCF_039555335.1 of Amphiura filiformis. Taxonomy (NCBI): domain Eukaryota; kingdom Metazoa; phylum Echinodermata; class Ophiuroidea; order Amphilepidida; family Amphiuridae; genus Amphiura; species Amphiura filiformis. The sequence goes on from NC_092636.1 coordinate 60,521,253, forward strand.
AATAAAAGCACTGTGCAAGTGAAAAGCGCTTATTGTTGATTGTTCATAAGCCAGGTAGTGGGAAGTGAGTATTGCTTGGTTTTTCATAAAATTGCACCAAGGACTTGGAAAGTGCACGTTGCTAGCTAACTCTGTAATTAATATAAACACATTGCAAGTAAAAAGCACTTTTTTACGACATGGCATAACTGGGCATTAACAGCAGAGACAACAAATTATTGTGAAGCTGCTGACGAGGAAGCACCCAGAAAGCGATTAACCTCCCTGCTGAAGCTGGCCCTTGATCTAGTGACTGGAATTTGGGCAGGAAGAGAATTCCATAATTGTGCTGTAGATAGTAGGAATGATCTTTCATGGCTGACAAGGTATGATCTTGGTACTTCCACTGCTAGGTCATGAGATCTCACTTGTTGCTGAAGCCATGGAGTGGAATATGAGCATTGCTAAATTTGTAACAAAGCGCACGTAGGAAGTGGAAAGCACATGATTTATTCATAGAAGTGAACCCCAGGAAGTGGAAAGCGCATATTTTTAGCTAACTTTGTAATTTAAGCCTCAATATACGATTTCGGTCACATTTAGTTATTCTTTGACAAATACTATAAGAATATTATCAGTAACAACTGTCAGGAAAGTTTTCTGATCATTTTAAGTCGAACTAATGAGGTAAAGTGAAAGAAAATTCACTATCTTAGCCTTTTAACTGTGATGTTCTATGAGGGATTTCAAGTCATAATATGACTGTAATTCAAACTTGCTCTGTTGTCCTAAAAACACAAATCATTTTGCTGAATCCAATTTTGTGTAAGTTGGGATATGTGTAAACATTACAAATATGCCAAAAAAATCAGAGTTGATAAACATTGACTCAACTCATTTTAAATTATCATCCATTATGGCTTTAATATAAAAAGCACTGGACTGTACATAAGCCAGAAAGTGTACAGTTAGCATTGCTAAGTTGCAATAAAATTACACCCAGGAAATGGATAGCACGCATTGTTAGATTGTTAATAAGCCAGGAAGTTGAAAGTGCATTGCGATTTGCGAAATGTGTTGTAAAGTGCACACAGGAAGTGGAATGCGCATATCACTTGATTTTTCATAAAAGTGCACCAGGAAGTGGAAAGTGCACTTTGCTAACTGACTCTGTTTTTGAATTTTTACAGTGGAAGAAGCACTTATAATTGAAAGAGGAAATCACTTATTTTGAGATTGTACATACGACGTAAGCCAGGAAGTGGAAAGTTATAAACACAAAATTTGTAAAACAAAATTCCTGATAACACAAAATGTTTTTGAAGTCCCAAGCGTACACCTTCATACGTTATACCTGATAACACAAAATCATGTTAACACAAACTAAATTCCAGGTCTCTGACAATTTTAACAGGCAGAGTGGGAAATTTTAGACATTGTTTTTATTTTATCTTTAAAAGTAATGATGATAAGTCCATAAAAGTAGACATTTTCAATGTGTGAAAAAGTCGCATTTTAAATTGTTTCATTAATGCTAAAACTGGCATTACTCTTGTTAGCAAATGTAAATGTATATTGAACAATATATTCAAAGTAGTTTAAAGAATCACTATAATATCACATTATCACATTTAAATATCAAATTCACATGTAGGGTGTTCCAAAACAAAAATCTTTATTAATTTTCATATTGTTGTTTAAAGTACACCCAGGAAGTGGAAAGTGCACTTCGATTGATTTGTGATAAAAATGCACCTAGGAAAGCGCACGTTACTAGATTGTTCATAAGCCAGGACGTGGAACGTGACCATTGCCAAGTTTGTAATAAAAGTGCATCCTGGAAGTGGAAAGCGCATATTCCTAGATTTATCAAAAAAGTGCCCCCAGGAAGTGGACAGCGGTATTGCTATATAGCATAAAACAAGAAATTCACTTCTGTATATGCATTTCTCTGTAATCACTATTGCATTGTGTCAGAAATCCAGGTTGTGCATGTATATTCAGATTAAAATAAAATTAATAGATTTTCTCTTTAATTTTTGTCAGATGGGTTTTTCTTTCATTTTTTTGTCAGGGGGCACTCTGCGCCCTACCCCCTCCTAATCGCTGGCTACGCTACTGCGTACCGGTTAATATGTGGAGCTCTGCCTGCACACGGGGTCGACAGCTTCCCTCCGAGAAGGACGGAGTAGACCTACTCACACAGTTCATTTGTCAATTCTAAATTCTTTTGTTTTGATAACATAAAATAAAATAACGTAACGTAAAATACTATTTTGTATATAAGTAGACCCTCCCTCGGGTCCGTGGAGAACGACTGGTAATGTAGATTACATAGCATTAAAAATCAACGCTCAATGGACTTTCGCGTTCACTTATAATACGAGTATATTTCTATATTGCTGCATGGTTGACTGTGGTGGGTGTAATTAGTGGCGTCGATTTGTGGATGAAGAGGAATGGGTTTTGGGCATTGAAGAAAATAGGGGGGGGGGGGTGGGCATTTTTTTTCATAGGGCATTACGTAATTATTTATTGTTACATTATCCAGAGATGGAACCGAACCGAGACTGGGGGCCAGTCTAGTATATAAGTGAACTTATAGTCTTCTTATAGTGAAACGCCATTCATTATTCTTTTTTTTTTCAAACTATAACCAAGATAACAGAAATTTCAAGGGTGGGCCATTTTAAGTGGACCATTTTAATGTGGACCTTATCATGAATAAACCAGATCGACAATTCACCTATCGTCTTGCAGTAGAGCCAAAATCTCGGTCAAAAGTATAGTTGGAACACTTAGGTAAAAGTAGGACTGTTTTAAACTTTATTTGACATGATATAATTTTACGTTCTTTGGTGTGAATTACAACCGCCCCTGCTCCCCAAATCAATGATGTGTGTCTCTAAAGTGGCATATTTGAAGTTATCATATCAAAGTAGTCCAACAATTGAAGGGGTGGGTGTAATAAAGTCCTAACCCACCTAAAACACATGTTACTGGTTTCGCGATAAGATGTTTTTTGACCAAGTACATGAGAATTTCCATAAGTTAAGTATACAAGCATCAAGTATAGGAGGAGTTCTGTTTTGTTGAAATCATTCGTACAATTTTTACACACTACACACAAACCGGTCACTTGTAAATTATTTATGGACTATTATTTTGCCCCAAGAATTCCACACTAGTTTTTAGAACTACTTATAAGATGGATATTTCTTTGAAAAAAAATCAAATCTAGTCGTTGTTGATGTAAGAAACACGTGATTCCAGATCAAAATTGTTGTCCATAGATAATTTAGGACCCCAGGTTTAAAGTCGGCGGCAATATAGTGCTAAACCCACATTTCATTTTTGAAGAAAAACAGGGAACATAACACAGCTGTAATCATGCCAATAAGTTCCTATTAGTGCAAAAATTACACATTATTTTAATAAGTACAATATATACAATGATTAGGCCTATATATTATAATGATTACTTTTTATAAAAATGGATTAAGTAGTTGTCCAATCTATATGTTTTAACTGCAATTGATTCGAAACCAGTAACAAGTGCACCAAAAAAAGGATGAGGGTTAGGACTATATTACACCCACCCCTTCAATTATGTCAGAGATTGCAGTTTCGATAGTTTTGCCAGTTGAAGCATAGACACTGAAAAAGGTTTTTATGGTTAAAATGGGTTTTTTTTTCTGATTATTGCTCTTTGTGTAAAATAAGATTCGAGCGGGTGTAAAATATCCACTCCTGGGCAGTTCCAAAACTAGTCAAATTTTGTATATTCCTCTTGTTACACAGATTCAGAAAATGTATAGTTGGACGTGCATATAGGCCTACATTATCATTTCCGAATTATTAGCGTGAAGGTCACAAGTTAAATTTTGAAATTTACAGAGTTAAAATGGAAGCAAATGGTCTGATGTTCTGAAATGCACAAGGAGGTGGAAAGCCCATATCGCTTAATCTTTCATAAAAGTGAACCCCCGGAAGTGGAAAGCGCACATTGCATGTATTAAAAGCGACGGTTATATGTGCCGTGCGGTACTGCACACCGCTGACAGTCCCCAATGGGGAACTGCACCTTCCGTCACGCACTTCCGCATGCGGGACTGCACATCCCGACGTGCATTCCCGCATGCGGTGATGCAGGTCGGGATGTGTAGTACCGCATGCGGTACTGCGACATTTTTGGTGCATTTCCGCTAGGGGATTTGATGTGCAATATTTTTGGTGTATTTCCGCTAGGGGATTTGCAATATTTTTGGTGTATTTCCGCTAGGGGATTTGCAATATTTTTGCACACTTCCGCGTCCCAAAAAATAGTTCCACATTGCCATACCTGTACATGTATCTCGCAGCCAGTTTCGAAAAGAGTAGGGTGTTAACCCCTGACTGTTCCCAACCCGTCCCGGTGTTCAAATGGACCCCAATGGAAATAAGCTTCAATAGAGGCTTTCTTGGGTTATCCAGGGTTGTCAAAACCCGAACAAATCAAATCAAAAAAAAAAAAAAAAAAAAAAAAAGCAGAAGTGGAAAATGAGTATTACCAAGTTTGCAACAAATGTGCACCTAGAAATGGAAAGCGCATATAGAATTTTTCATAAAAGTGCACCCATGAAGAAGAAAGCGCATATCCCTAAAGTTTTCAGTGGAAAAAGGCACAAATCAGTTTTCAGTGGAAACTGAGTATTGCTAAGTGAGCATTGTTATGATGGTATAAAAGTGCACCCAGGAAGTAAAAAGCGCATATTGCTAGATTTGTCATAAAAGTGCACCCATGAAGTGGAAACGCGTATTGCTAGCATAAACCAAGAAGTGGAAAGTGAGTATGTCTAAGTGTTTATTAAATATAAGTACACCCGAAGTTGAAAGCGCATATCGCTTGATTGTTCATAAAAATGACACCAGGGAGTGGAAAGATTGTTTTGCTAGCTAACTTTGTAATTAATAAAAGCACCGTGCAAGTGGAAAGCGCTTATTGCCAGATTGTTCATAAGCTAGGAAGTGGAAAGTGAGCACTGTCAAGTTTAAGCGCCAGCCATTAGGCCTGACGAGGCGTCTCGGATTCGGATGAGACGTGATACTGTAACCAACTCAAAACAGTAAGTCCAGATGAACAGTTTGACATTTAATTTTTATTTACCTATCTACCTTGATGATTCAGAATATTCACAAATATATTGCCAAGTTTGTAATAAAAGTGCACCCAGGAAGTGGAAAATGCATATTGCTAGATTGTTGTTTAAAGTACACCCAGGAAGTGGAAAGTGCACTTCGATTGATTTGTGATAAAAATGCACCTAGGAAAGCGCACGTTACTAGATTGTTCATAAGCCAGGACGTGGAACGTGACCATTGCCAAGTTTGTAATAAAAGTGCATCCTGGAAGTGGAAAGCGCATATTCCTAGATTTATCAAAAAAGTGCCCCCAGGAAGTGGACAGCGGTATTGCTATATAGCATAAAACAAGAAATTCACTTCTGTATATGCATTTCTCTGTAATCACTATTGCATTGTGTCAGAAATCCAGGTTGTGCATGTATATTCAGATTAAAATAAAATTAATAGATTAAGATTAAAAATGAAAGAAAAACCCATCTGACAAAAATTAAAGAGAAAATCTGGAGGGCAAAGAAAAAGATAGGGGACAAAGAGCCCCCTTTCCACCAAAATTCACCCCGATCATGGGCCAAAATCATTGTGAATACACAATGTGCACATTGTCATAATAATGCCCTTTTCATCAATCCCGATCATGGGCGAAAATAGTGTAAAATACAATTTTTTGGCGCGCTACGTGAGCACATCATCCCAATATATCCTTTTTGGAAGCTCGAAGACATGTAGTCTCTCTAAAAAACAAAACTGCAATTAATTTTTTCGTCTGTACGCCCCAAAACAATTATTTACACCCCCCCCACCACCCCCCCCCACACACACACACACACACCCCCACACACACACACACCCACACCAAGAAAGCTGACTACGCCCCTGCCGGTACGTGTACTTCGCAGTCAGTTTCCAAAGGAGTAGGGTTTTAACCCTGGCTTTCCCAACTTCTTCCGGTCCCTGTGATCCCGGGCCTGTGATGTTTGGTTATACACTAACTTACAAAGTGCTAACATGATCTGTCCCACGACAGCGCTTTAAGGAAGTGAGCTGATTCTGAAATCATCTACATTTATTTTAAAAAGCGACACATTGGGAAGTTTGCACATGCGGCGCTTAACAAATAAAGTAACAATAAAATATAAATATATTTTCCTATTCTTAATAATTAAATGAAGCATAAAAATGAAACAAATGTTGTCATTTGGTTTTGTGTATTTTTTCTCGCTTGGGATATCAGGAAACAATATAAAACCTGCTTTTAATTATAAAAATATTGATCCTCTATCTCAATACCAGTATAAAACAATAGCCTGCTATACTCCAGACTATATCGATTTCACAAGCTTTTAAATTAATGCATTTATAACTAACAATCGATTTTGAAAGTAATGAAATTATTAGATTATTAAAATATTTCTGCAGTAAGCTGTTTGATGTATGTATTGATGCAATATTATTTTCACACATGCTTCTTCTATTAATTATATGAGGTACAAAAAGTGATCAATAAAATAGAATTAGCGATTTTGTAATGTTTGAAATTTTTGCGTGTTTTTTGTGCGATTTTTGACAAAACGTGGTGATTTTTGTTGTTGAAGATTTTGGAATCTGGTGTCACCTGCCTCATAAAGGCCGGAGTAACACCTTCACGTCATTTATTTTGAAACCCTACTCAGAACACAGAGATATTTAGAAAACATTTATTTTTTAATAACATTTAAATGTCGGGTTATATAAAATCAGCATCAAAATTTATTATAGCAATGTTATCAACATAGAAAGCAAAATTATACTTCTACGCTAACGCAAACCACTTTTGTACACTCACCGGAGCGCTTTTTCAGCGGATGTTGTTGAGACAACAAATCTTCAGAGCAATAACAACCGCCGTATAGAGTAGACCACTAGACGTATAATTTTCCGCTACGTATGAATAGGCCTATACATAATGTTATCAACCTGATTTATAATGTTGACAAAATGTTACTGTTAAAGAAAATGCACATGCCGCATTTAAATAACATAAGCTACAGGTATACGTTTTGTGGCGACACCTGTATTAACACACATTCGATTTGCTGAGATAATCACTGTTTTTATTTTTTGCACAATTAAAATTTCTGCAAAGATGGCACCATTAACAGTTTTGGTTTATTCGCTATAACTACAATACATGTTAGTCAGAGTTGGCCATACATGATACTAGTAATATTTTTCTAATTAAAGTTGTTGGTCACAGCTACCACGTGACTTTAATTATTTACGTGTCAGTTCCTTAACTTCCTTATTAAGCATGGAGGCATATGATAAGCATGACGTGGTTAGGAAAAAATTGCAATCTAATATCAACAGTTTGAAGCTGCGTGTAGTTTTTGTGTTTAAAGTTTGCATGATGACGTTTGCAATTACATATTTGGTATGTATTGATGAACTTTTAATATATATTACATTTGCATTAAATAATGTTAAATTACACTTACCGCCTTTTTGTATAGTACATTTTTTATATAGTGTATTATTAATATTATCATATACCATTTATGTCACTGATCGCGCATTCGTATATTTTTATATCACTTTTAAATATTTAGGTTATTACTGACACTACTTCGTACCCAAGAGGCGTTCTACCAAAGGCACGATCATCCCCAACGGTTACCACCATGACAACGCCACAGCCAGAGAGTAACACCAAACCTGGCATCGGACCTGCTGCGACTAAAATAACTTCAACGAAATATAACGTTGTCACGAACCCAGAGTTCTCCAACTATCGACTTATCACACCAGCGGAATGTATAACGAAGGGTTCCTTCATACATGTTGTCATTGAAGCTCGTAGTGAGTCCCAGCAATTGGTGCCATCTGGAGGGGATTTCTGGTTTGCTACAATGTCGACTAATGATCCACATCAGGCAAGTACCGCTGGAAGAGTCATTGATCATGAGAATGGCACATACAGTGTGTATTTCTATGCGGCATGGAGTGGTACGGCTACAATCAACATTACTCTCGTTCATCCCAACAAGGCAGTAGAGTTCATGCACGATATCTTTACCGAAACTGGTCCAAAAATATTTTGGAGTGCAACATATAAGAACATGACAACGTTGTCGCAGCTGAAAAAAACAAATAAATTTGATACTTCATGTTGGATAACCAGATCAAACGATACCAATAGGTTTTGTGAGTATCCATCAGCAAACGGTTTAGGAAATTACACATTTGTTTGCATACCTCCAAAAGATAGAAAATGCCGTTCACTTGATATAATAGCCGTGAATGCATCAAAGACGGACGCAATGACAAGAAAAGCAGCTACAGGATATGAGGATTACTTTCAAAGGTAATTATATCTATGGAAATTAAATTAAAACGCTCAAAGGTTTTCTTTTTCTTTAATCTGAAAAGGTTCTCTTCCTCGTAATTTGTTTATTCCTTCCTCTCTAATCTTCTCCGGCTATTTATGTCCTTTAACCACTCCTTTTCTCGCTGCATGCAGGGAGCTTGAGTTTAGTAAAACATATTTAACATGCTAACAAATGTTGATACTGGTTTGTAATACAGGCCTTTGTTACTATTATATGATTATACAGATGCCAAACATTCAAATTTCAGCGATTGCTTTTTCACTTAGTAATTATGTTGTTACGAGTCGTAATGACTCAAGGCCAAAAACACCTTTTACCCAAATTCACTTAATGAACAACAAAACACACTGTTTGTATAAGTTTACAAAATCTGAATATTTCATGGAAAGTAAAGTATGATTTAACAATGATTTTATAAATGAACATTAGTACATAAAATCCTTTCGAATCAATAAGATACACAATTAGGATTGTTACTTATCCAGCAGCCTTCCTCTTGTTGATTAAAAGTTCTGTTGTAGTCAATGTTCTGAACGACTGATGTATATTCTGATTCACTTGTGCGAATATCATTGTTTAGCGAAGCCCACTGTTGACTTGAATTTATATATCCTTTGCGCATAAAATCCTTGTACAGATGACAATTTCCAAAATTGGTTCTGCTTTCGCCAATCACTCATTTTCTCCATGAAATAGGCTTCTTTCTGCACTGATCCACTTTGACAAATCTGTTATTTCATAAACCAGACTTCAGTAAGTCAAACAGAAGAATATATCCCCTTTTGGGAAGAGATAACACATTAGGAATCCTGAACAGAGAAACTGTCACTTCTCCCTCTTATATTCCAAGGTGGTAAAACTGGAAATTCCCAGCTATGATTTAGCCTGCATGATGCAATGCAATAGTCACATTGAGATATAGGGGGATTTCCCAGATTCAAAATAGATTTGAATAAATTTGTTTTTCTGATCAAAACGGAATTCCCCTAAAATGTCTTTATCCACAAACTCTTGTATGATTACTTGAACGAGGGTTCCCATTTCTCATGAAATAACTTTAAATTACAGTGACTTTAGCCGTGTGATAGTTTTTATTATATCATGATTACCATGATTACAGTGACAGTTTTTACTATCACATGGCATGCAAATATTTGTATACTATTTAATTGTTCATTTTTTAAAAATTCTTATATTAACAGCAAGTACTTCAACCAGCGATTGACAATAGGTCCACAAACGATCGTTATTAAAGGTAAGGGCATGTCAGTAGTGTGTTATTTTATTTTCCAGTTCCTAACAATAACCGCGATATTCTTTAGATATCAAAGACAAGCAAAAATACACTGTCAATATAAGTTTTGTGGAGCATTCGAGCATGTATTTATTACATAGTGTGTAAATGTGTACGCTTGGTTGATATACGTTTGGTTGTTTGTTTTTACCGAGTTTTATTCCGACCGTGACCGTGACAGTCAGACGTCACTGTTCAAGGGCGCACACCACTAAATAATTGCCCCATTGAAATACGTGTAAAAACACCAGTTTTATTTGCTCGTTTTGAGGCCTTTTCGGCGCTTTCTGAGAAATTTAAGGATAACCAGTCGATTGCAAATCGATGAAAGTTTAACATATGTTTCAATGTATGGGTAGTCTTCCGTCTCGTTTTCCCGGTAGGAGCCGCTAAACAGCACCCTCACTGTTTTTGACATGCTGTCATGACTGTAAACCCGTTTCTGCCCATCTTTTAATACGCGGACCTATTTTCTTGATAATTATAAAAATGCGACTTTTTAGTGATTCAAATTCATGCACAGGCTTTACACTTTTATTTAAGCTATAATTCGCTACTCTTTCTGATTATTAGTCCAAAGAGCAGCCCATTATACCTCAAAAACTTTCTGTATTTTACCGGAACTCAGTAGGGTTGCACAAATGGCGCATTGATTTAGTGGTGTGCCCCCTTCAAGGGTTTTCTGATGTTCATAAAATTTGATTCTTTTATCTTTTTCTTGCAGTATAAAATGTTTTGAGTAAAACGCTCGAAACAGAATTGCTCTGTGACATTCACTTCAAGAGAAATTCCTTTCAAAGTTACATGGTGGATTCGAAAATAGGCAAATTTTCAACATTTTGACCATTCATGCTTACTCTTCTATATTTGCATTAAATTCCAATTCTCTAGATAGTTTTTGACCTTCCATCTGATGAAATTCGGTTTTAAATGAGAGTAAATCACGTTTCACAATTGCATGGGTCTACTGTTAATGATTTATAACAATCACCCCCCCGCCCATATAAAACCAAGATTTGGCAGCTTTAAAAGGCACGCACCGATTTGTCACCTTAAGCCCAAATTGCTTTAAATCCAAGAAATCTTGTTTTCACACAATTTGTGGCAATTTCTTGAACTTTGAAGGCCTCTGGGGGAATAATCTTAGCGCGACGTGCATCTAAAACGCATTAAATATATTCACTAACATATAAACTATCTATTTAAATCGAAAAAACTGCAATTTAATCAAAAGCCATTTCAATTTTGGCTGAATCTTTGAAAAGCACGGTTTTACTCCTAGGCCCTTCGAAGGGCGCACACCACTAAATAATTGCCCCATTGAAATACGTGTAAAAACACCAGTTTTATTTGCTCGTTTTGAGGCCTTTTCGGCGCTTTCTGAGAAATTTAAGGATAACCAGTCGATTGCAAATCGATGAAAGTTTAACATATGTTTCAATGTATGGGTAGTCTTCCGTCTCGTTTTCCCGGTAGGAGCCGCTAAACAGCGCCCTCACTGTTTTTGACATGCTCTCATGACTGTAAACCCGTTTCTGCCCATCTTTTAATACGCGGACCTATTTTCTTGATAATTATAAAATGCGACTTTTTAGTGATTCAAATTCATGCACAGGCTTTACACTTTTATTTAAGCTATAATTCGCTACTCTTTCTGATTATTAGTCCAAAGAGCAGCCCATTATACCTCAAAAACTTTCTGTATTTTACCGGAACTCAGTAGGGTTGCACAAATGGCGCATTGATTTAGTGGTGTGCCCCCTCAAGACCGTAATTAATTCTGCCTAGCCTTATACTGCCCAGCCCAGAATGGGTTGCACTTATCTTCTGATGTAACTCGTTTGATTGAACACCAACTCCAAAACAGGACACTGAAATCTACCGCTGACAAAACATTCATTCATATGGAATAACATGCCATTCGCACTGACCACTCACTTTCATCATTCAAAAAGGCTGTCAAATCACATGCATCCTAATAAATACAGCCTGTCTCAAAAAAAATTGTGCAAGTGAAAAGCGCCCTCTATGGCAATTAGAGAATAGCGTTGTGACATAATGCTTACATCAACGTCACGGGCGCAGTCTTAGCTCTCAAATGCCGTTTGTTCTGTTCAATTTGCTTGTTCCAATTTCGAGATATGTTTATTTAACAACGTAAGGGTAAAATCACAATTGTGCCACTTTTACTAGGGAAGAGAGCTGTGCATGTAAATCAATGATTGCTGATGTTGATGCGTCTAACGCACTCCTCCTTTCGGGGCGCATGCATTAGACGCATCAACATCAGCACTCGTGCATTATTTTGTCTAATATCTCTCCCAACAAGTAATACGCGTTCATTAACATATAACATGTATAAGTGCGCACTATTTGTTTGTCTTTTAACATGTCTTAAGTGGCTAAGAGAACAGCATTTACCATGATAAAATCATTGACATGCACATGTATTTAATTTTTACAGCAGAATGTGAAATATTTAGTTATCTTTTCATCTCTTTTAAGTGGAACCAGAAGTGGAACCAGAAGACTGGTGCTGTATTTGTAGATCTGACAGCAGCATACGACACCGTTTGGCATAGAGGCCTGATATGCAAACTCCTCAAGCTCATACCAGACAGACGGATGGTGTCCTTCATCGTGCAGCTAATCTCGAACCGCAACTTCATTCTTAAGACCAGCGACGGCCAAGCTAGTAGACCACGCAGTCTGAGGAACGGTGTGCCACAGGGCTCCGTCCTAGCACCTCTCTTATTCAACATCTACATCCATGACCTGCCCAATACCATTGCTAAGAAGTATGGATACGCAGATGACCTGGCAATCCTGAAGTCGAGCAACTCTTGGGACACAATTGAGAGAGCGCTCAGCCTAGATATGGACACCCTAGATACTTACCTCTACCAATGGCGGCTCAAGCTGAGTGTTGCTAAGACTGTCTCCTCTGCCTTCCATCTCAACAACAGGGAAGCCAACCGAGAACTCAATGTAACCATCAAGTCAAAGCGACTGAACTTCGAGGCTTGCCCCACATACCTAGGAGTGAAACTGGACAGAGCCCTCACCTACCGGCAGCACTTGGTTAATCTAAGGGACAAGGTCACAGCAAGATGCGCATTGATTCGTCACCTAGCCGGCACCAGCTGGGGAGCAAGCGCCAAGACCCTCAGAACATCAACCCTGGCCTTGGTATACGCACCAGCAGAATACTGTGCACCAGTATGGAGCAGGAGCCACCACACCCACCAGGTAGACACTGGTCTAAATGAAGCAATGCGCACTGTGTCAGGATGTCTGCGACCAACTCCAACCGAACAGCTTCCGGTTTTAGCAGGAATCCCTCCGCCGGACATCAGAAGGAAAGCAGCCTCCGTAGCTATAGCACTCCGATCTGAAGAACCAGGACACCTCCTTCATGACACCCTGTCAAGAGCTAGGAACAGTGAGGGGAAAGCAGGAGATTGGTATCCAGGAAGCCGTTTGCTCAGCAAGCAATAGTCTTGATGAAGACGACACAGCCTAACCAGACAGCCAAGGACTGGACAGCTAAGGCATGGAAAGACCAATGGCTTCAGTCTTCCTCACCACTCCAGCGCTTTGTCACAGACCCAACAGACACCATCCCAGGCTTCAATCTACCCAGGTCTGCTTGGACAAAATTAAACCGCCTGAGAAGTGGAGTTGGACGCTTCAATGCCAACCTGTTCCAATGGGGCTTAAAGGAAAGCCCAGCTTGCGAGTGCGGTAGTGAGGAACAAACAGCCGACCACATCATCTCATCCTGTCACCTCCATAGACCACCGAATGGTATCTCCGGCCTGATTGAAGTCGATGAAGCCACCAGGGACTGGTTGATGCGTACTGGGCTTGAAATTTAATGAAATTTATGTTTTGGCTTTTATATCTTGTTTCTTCCTGACATACGCAAGAAGAAGAAGAAGTGGAAAAAGGGAATCATCATTCCTGCATCATGATAAAACAGTCAAAACAGTCAAAAAATTTTGTATTGTGTAATTGATGCATTCTTTTGATTTCACGAAAGAAGTCTTGATAAACTTGATGCTATCATCACTGTTACATGTAAAGCCCTCTTCCCTAGTAAAAGTGGCACAATTGTGATTTTACCCTTTCGTCTTTAACTAAACATATCTCGAGATTAAAACAAGCAAATTGAACAGTACAAACAACATATGAGAGCTAGGACTACGCCCTTGACGTTGGTGTAAGCATTATGTCACAACGGTATTTTCTAATTGCCAGAGAGGGCGCTTTTCACTTGCACAATTTTTTTTGAGACAGGCTGTATGTTATCATATACATTTTGTTGTTATATTTTGTTCATACATACACGCTATGTAACAGCGCGCGTGATTTGTCGAGAGCCGGGCACAAACAACATTTAAGTGCCCAGTGTCCCGGATGTGAGATCGCTGGGTAGTAGGGAAACGGAAGGAACATCATGTTTTTTTAATAATGTTAACTGTAAATTTTTGTTATTATTTTGATGAAATAAGAATCACAAAATGTTCTGGTATGTATGAACGGGGTTTATTCATATAGTTTCATGACTAAACGGTTGTTTAGAAAATTCTTGATCAGACTGAAAACAGAACTCCAACCTTCCAGAAATCTGTAGCAGAAACATACTTCAGTTCAGTCAACAATCACAAGAAACGTGAATACAAATACCACCACTAAGGGGATGAGAGGACAACCATGCCCAAAGAAACCATTCAATACCAAACCACCAAGTCTTGCCAAATTTACAAATTACTTGCTGAAAAGAAGAAATTCCAGTGCTCCAGGCACTAAACCAAACCTTAAAAGCCATGACCAAACCTTAAAAGCCATAACATCTGGTGTGATGCCCTTCATCGATGAGGCTAACCAAAGGAAACACGGTATGCCAGACAATACAAACCACCATCGCTACTATTGCATTCCCACTGCAGATGGTACAGCCTACAGGAACCCAGCCTTGCCTCTTCCAAAGAAGGAATGTACAAACAAAAAGTCCTAATCAGTGGCGTACCGTGGCCGCCCCAACCCGGGGGCTGAAGAAAATTCAATTTTGCCGCCCCTTCCTCAACAGCCCGAAAAGGTTGACCCAATTTTTTCTCGGTCGTTTGAAAAAGTGAAGAGCAAAAAAAAAAAAAAAAAAATTTCAGGTGCTAGCACCCTAAAAACAAAACATTTTTATGTATAGTACCATTTTTTCACAAATTTTTATGCTTTATCAAATTTTAAGCCCTTTTTTATTTACTGATTCTTTTTGCCGCCCCTTTCGTTTTTGCCGCCCCTGTTTTTGCCGCCCCTTCTTCTTCCGCCGCCCCTTCATTTTGGCCGCCCCTTGCTTTTACCCCAGGGGGCTGGCGCCCCAAAGCCCCCCCCCCCCAAATACGCGCCTGCTAATGGATGAAGAACACACACAAATAGTGTTCCGTCCTCAAATAGCAGAGACAGCTAAACGTCCTGATAATACCATGTACTCTGAAAGGACCAGAATAGTTACAATTATAATTGAACTCACTGTTCCAATGGAGGAGAACCTGTCCAATGCATATGCCAGAAAGTGCAAATATCAAGACCTTGTAGCTGGCTGAGTGCGAGAATAGAGATTGGTGCACCCACTACTATACTTCCCAATTGAAGTAGAAGGCAGGGGCCTTTACAATACCTCACTGAGCAAATGCCTTGCAGCGTTGGGAGTTCCAATTGGGAAGAGAAAAATCAACATGGACACAGCCTCCAAGACTGCACTCAGAGCTAGCAACGTTATTTGGCTATGCCGTCAAAACAAAGCATTCAACCAGATGGACCTAACCTCACCAATAAACATGATAAAACACTTGGAGTGGACACGACGGCTGGGCGCGACGGCTGGGCGCTCATAAATCCGGGTAACCCGCCAAAGTCTGGTCCCAAGTCCGGAGACCCCAGTGCCCACTATACTGTGAAAATAGGCTTCGATGGTGACAGTGTTGATATTCTACAAATGAAAGAACTATTCCTCAACAACATTTTACATAGTTCCACACTAGTCCTGCCTGCTGCCTTACATCACCCCGGAGGGACCGTTGCAACGGTGTGGCACTTGCTAGTGTAGCTGAAGCCCTGTTATAGGTTTAAGTATAAGCTGATTTTGTTTGTTTGTTAGTAAGCAAAGAGAAGAAACACAATTCAAGGGACTATTCTCAAGCCACCTTCACAAGAGCAAAAATACAATGGAGTGTTCATCATAAAAAAAAAGGGTGATATAAGGCTCCGAAGGTGACAGCGCTGATGTTCTACCAATGTGTAACCTCTCTAAAGTTGATCAGATGATGTGAAAAGGCACTTACCTGTTGTGTGCTCCAATCAAGCTTTAGTTATGTTGTACATGAACACACATGACAAAGTGTACAGTCAAATGGATAGAGCAGCCGTATGGGCAAATTAGCAGCTAGTTGGTATCCTTTCGAATCATGTATATTGACGTTCCTTTTGTGTGTTTCTTTTCTATTTCAGATTCTAGCTATCGGAAACCCACATCTAATAAAGATGAACACAACTTGAAACTGCCACCGTCGTGGTCGCATCGAAGCCATGGATATTGGTTTAATTATACTTGGACCTCGCTCTTATATACAGATAACAACTGGACTAATTCAAGTGATATGAAGGAATGCTTACGAAACAAACATATGTTGTTATTAGGTGATTCCACGTCCAGACAATGGGCACAGAGTATAGGAACACTTTTGGATCTTAGACAAAAGGCTCACCGACAGGAATTTCCTAATTTCTTTTTCGAAGATGACTATAAAGAACTGAATTTTTCCGTTAGTTTCCGATTCCACCCGCAAACAGTCACAACAACCCGTATTCCGTTTAAGTTGTTTATTTATTTCGCAGATATATTAGACTCAATAGTAACCCATGAGTGCGCTAATCTGATCATTGAATTGAGTCCATGGGCTCATCTAGCACAATGGACTTGGGATAGTCTAACTCAGAGATTTATCAAATTAAGAGAAGCTGTTAGTCGATTTAGACAGCGATGTCCGAACGTTCCGATCATCATCAAAGGGTCTCACCTTCGCGAACATCTTACAACATTTGCAAGATGGGGTCGAAGTGACTATTTGCTTTATCAAGTTGGAATTTTAATGGAACAAATATTTCATAGATCAGGGATCTGGTTTTTAAATGTATGGGACATGAATTTATCATTTCCGTCCAGAGCAAATGTCCACATGCCAAATATAGTCGTACAAGAGGAACTGAAACTTGCTATCGCTCATATATGTGGACAACTTAGACATGGATATCAATCTTGAGTTGAGACTTACATACTTTATAAACATTTAATATTGCTCTTGTAAGAAAAAAACACACTTTATGTTATTTATGTGGAAGAGGAGGAAGAAGAAGAAGAATATTTAACAAAGATGACTTGAGCAACGATTTCGAATATAATGATCAATAAACCCAATCTGCTTGAAGATATTCATCAGGAATGTTCATGATACATTGTTATTTTGTAAATTCATACAACTAGTCCAATACAAAACGTGGTTACCCAGATTGGACTATCGAGAAACATCAGATGGCTAAACCTATACTTAGGAAGGAAAGGACCAAGAAAGACAATTCCACCAAAACAAATTCGTCGGTCGCAACACATAGTGGCGTACGTGAAGGACAAAATACGTTTCTGAGAAACACGTGTTTGAAGGATGTGTTACTAATGACGGAGTCGACACTCCTCCACTGTTATCTGTTATCCCGATCAGTTGCCCGATTCCATTTGGAAAGAGATGGAGAAAAGTTTAAGGTTGTGTTGCGACCGACGAATTGTACATATTTCCATTTTGTTTGACAAAACAAAGTGAATTTTTTACTCACTACAATATTTTGTCCTTGACATCGGAGGGCTTCATCAGGTACGACTGATATGGTCATCTGATCTACTTTAAAAACGGATCGTAAACGTGGTTTAATAAATATTCCTTATTCCTAAAATCCCGAATTTCTCAAGACCTTTTGTTATGCTCCCGGCCAAGGATCTTGATTCGTCCCAGTTTATCACACGATTTTTCCCGGCGACGTGATCTGAAATTGCTGTTTTTTGTCTGTTCTACGTATACTTTATTGCAAAAAAAGATAATCGTGATCAAGAAAAAACCAGCAACTGCATCTATGAAATTGAATGCCAGAACTGTGATCTGTCATACGTCGGTGAAACTTTGCGATTGTTTGGGACCAGACTAGTTGAACACCAAGCTGAAGTGAAAAAGGCAAGTGAAAAAGTACGGAAGAAGCAGGAATGGCCCAAAGACTGGTGCAGAGCGGTATTTGTTCCACTCCACAAGAAGGGTAACTTAAAAGAGTGTTCCAACCATCGCACCATCAGCTTGATATGTCTGCTAAAGATCATCATCAGAAGGCTGAAGCTAAAACTAGACCAGGAGATTTCTCAGTGGCAGACTGGCTTTCGAGAAGGAAGAGGGACTAGAAACCAGATCGTAAACATCAGGACTATAATTGAGAAGTGTAAAGATCACAGACTACCACTTTATATGTACTTCATTGACTACAGTAAGGCCTTTGACTGTGTCAGCCATCCCCAATTGTGGAAGACAATAAGAAGGATGGGATTCCCTGGTCACATTATTGATCTTATTAGTCAACTATATGAGGACCAGGAATCTGCAGTCAGGACGAGTAATGGAGATACGGCATGGTTTAAGATTGGAAGAGGGCTGAGACAGGGCTGCATATTGTCAGCAAACCTGTTTAACATTTGAATACATGAATACAAAAGCCACCTAAGTCCATGCGAAGTTATTTTGAGAGAAAAACCCGTGTATCATTTTAATTCCTTCAGTTAGATTTACCTGGTAAATATGGTAAGTTTTACGTGCAAATGAGTGGATTAACCTGTATTAGGTATGACGATTAGCATTTCAGGGACTTCGTGGGGTTCATTTTAAATTTTGGACTTAAGTGGTTTTTGAATCATATACAAAGACAACAATGTTAGAATGAGATTACCACTAGTAAGATAATACAAAATAAAGCACACAGGTATGTATAATGTTGATAAGCATTCTGCCATGTAATATAAACCACACACTTTCCTTTATTAAACCCATTTTTGTTCAAAAGTCATTCTCTAGCAATGAATGTGTTACAAGTGGACTTTTATACATACTGGATTTCAATCAATGTGTCACAAGACTCAAATCATGGAATTGGGTGATTCTTTCATACATGCTATTTTTCACATGCCCAATAGACACAGAGAATGAATTTGAGTTGTTCTTTCATGCACATGACAGGCCTATGTATAGCAACAATTTCCCATGCTTAACTCAATTTGGCCAAAGTATGGACTTAGGTGGCTTTTGTATTCATATATTCATTTATTAAGAGGACATCATGAGAGAAGCGTTAGACGGGTTTACTGGTGGAGTCAAATTTGGCGGTAGCAGTGTCACAAATCTACGCTATGCTGATGATACCACCCTAATATGCAGCAGTAGAGGGGATCTGTTGGCCATTCTGAAATGCATCAAGGAAGCCAGTGAGGAGAAAGGCCTTCTTCTAAATGCCAAGAAGACTAAAGTAATGGTTATTGATAGAAATGGAACTGGAGAGGACTTTTTGATAGATGGTCAAAAGATCGAGGAGGTTAAACAATTTGAATACCTGGGTTCAATGATAGACAACAAAGGTGATAGCACATCTGAGATTTACAAAAGAAGCTATGTCAAGGACCAGTGGCGTAGCTGCAGGGGGGGCAGGGGGGGGCAATTGCCCCCCCTGGCAAAATTTGCCTATTTGGGCCCCCGCCCCTAGTGCAAGGAAAAAGAGGAAAAACGAGGGAGAAAGAGGAAAAAAGAGAGGAGAGAGAGAGAGGGAGAAGAGGGGCAGAGAGATGGTGAATCCATACGATATGCAATACCATATGATTATTATCAATAAGCCTGGCAAAATTGTCTATTTGGGCCCCGCCCCTCTCCCCCCAAGTGCAGGGAAATTTGGTGGATTTGGGCCCCCGCCCCATACAGGCTTGCCCCCCCCCCCTGGAAAAAATCCCAGCTACGCCGCTGGCAAGGACAACAAAGATCTGGAAGAGTCACGGTTTATCAATCAATCTCAAGGTACGGTAACGGTTACTTCGTGCAACAGTCTTCTCAATTGATACATACGGGTGCGAATCCTGGGCAATGACAAAGAATGACCGGAAGAAGATAGATGCATTTGAGATGTGGTGCTATAGGAGGCTGTTGGGAGTATCTTGGAAATACAAGAAGACAAATATCTGGGTCCTGGATAAGATTGGCACAGACTTAAACACCAAAAAGTCCATCATTGAGAGGAAATTGCGCTACGTTGGCCACAATGTAAGAAAGGATGGTGGAGTTGAGAAGCAGATTCTTCAGGGAGCCGTGGAAGGTCATCGTGGAGGGGGACGTCCATCAACATCTTGGACAAAATTAATGATGTGAAGAACGTTTCATCACACGGATTGTATGGTGCAACACGTTTGGCTTTTGATACAGGTAGATGGCGTACTCTTATGAAGACCACACCAGCAGTGTACACGCGCTCAAACCTAGTGAATCTACGGTATTCAACGAAGGATTAATTGTGGCAGAGCGTATCTTCATAGTTTTTAAATCTCATAATATCTACACCGCCATGGAACCCCATTGTATTTGGCGTAATCTACTGGTAGCTCTACGGGACCACCCATGATAAATTACGTTCATATTTGAGATTTCTTATGTTAAGGGGAGTAATATGACACCAGTTTTGATGAAATCGAACCGTAGAAAAAATTGCGATTGCCTTTTTTTATTCCCTGTGATAAGAGGAACAATTTGAGATACACTACAACATGATAGGACTCTTTTTAAGTTTTGGCCTCACTCTGATCTTCGACCCCTCGTGGGAACTACAGGGGGGGCAGAGAAAAAAATGTAACCAATCAAATGTGTATCCTTTCAGGTTTAAGGATGCCAAAAAACATTGGTTCCACTAATGTAGCAAAAGAAAATACCAAACCCATAGCGCCCTATACTATACTAATACATCGGGGAGACATGCAGAAAGTTCGGTAAACTATTGGAGGAACACAAAATTGAGGCAGAAACAATTGGTGACAATATAACAACCAGAGCTAGAACTAGAGCAGAAAGGCATACCAATCAGTAATCCACCAATCTACCGTTACAGATCATTGGTAGACAAGACAACAATCAGGTCATCAGTTCTTCAATAATTAAAAGCACCCCCCCCACAACAGCAAAATACTGTATGGAGACCTGTGGTGGGAAACAGGAACCGGGGAAGACAATGCAAGCGATGGAGATATGAGATATTGGGGAACAGTTAATTGGTTCAGCAAGGCTAGAGATAGCGCTACCTGGCGGAGGAATGCTGAGACTTTCGTCCAGCAGTGGACCAACAATGGCTGATGATGATGACGATGATGATGAAGAAGACCACAAGTAAGTGGCAATCCTGTGTTTTAAGAAACTTAAATTAAAAAACAGCTATTAAAGAAAAAAAAACAGTTCTATTCAGATTGTCAAAAACATGACTCAAGTTATATTGCAATTTTGGGCAGCCCAAGAGGGAGGGGGAAGGGGGAAGCAATTTTTGTCACGCCATTTGAAAATGTTACCGGGGGTATCTGTTGTCTGTTCTGCTACTGATGTGCCCTGCCCAATTTCATATCCTGTGTTTGGCTGTTTCCAAGATGTCTTGAGTCTTTGTTTTGTTCTCTAACCCATTAGTTTTGTAGATGATCCCTTACATGTTTCTTTCCATGTGCATTAATTAATTTGTGATATATTAAGTTTTAGTATTTCTCACATAAAGAGGATTGGGAATCTTATATGAAGAAAAACACAGGGATGGTATTTGTTTATCAAATAATTAATAGTTGCCAGGATTACCACTTTTTGTAACTGTTTGTAACTGTTGCTTGGTATTTCAACACGGTAGCATTCAAGTTCCCTTTTTAAAATATCTACGTTTGATCATTTTTCTGTCATCTTTACTCTATACAAATGAAATTTTACAATAGTAAAAATCCGTGTTAGAACAAAATCATATTTTGATATAAAAAGAATTAACTGAGGGATCATAGATATATCTATATATGTGATGCGATCAAGCAAAATCAGTCGGAACTCGGAAATATTGAATTTCCAGTTTCTTATAGGATAGTAAAAAGCATTTAAAAAGCTGCATTTTGAAGAAACCCCATTGAAATTTAATATTCAGCTAGTTCCAAAGATAGGAGCAATTACAGAGTTTCCATTTCTAAAACAACAGGAAACAAAAGGAAATATTTACTTTTCTTTGGCTATATCTCAAAATCAATATTTCTGAGTTCCGACTGATTTTGCTTGATCGCATCACATTATGTCTTGACTTTTTTGCAGTCTTTGGAACTAGCCCAAAACTTCCTAGAAATAGGGCAATCCACAAGGATTTCAGTCAAACACAACATAATGGTCAAACACCATTAACCCCAACTCCCTCACTGCTTTTTACCTAAGTGAATTGAACGAAGGAAGGAAGGAAGGAAGGAAGGAAGGAAGGAAGATGAAGAGAAAAGTTCTTATCCCCGCTCGAGAATTGATCCACAGACCTCTCGGTGCCAACCAGTAGAACGGGCATAGCAAGCCACGCGTGTGACCGTGGCCTGGTTTGGTATGATTCCCCAATCAGATCACGTACGATGCATGGTCTTGCAGTCGTTTTGTGCTATATGGTTGTGTAAATTATAGTAGCGCTAGGGTTAAGTTGCCATTTGAAGTAACCCTCAATCTATAGGTAGCTGTTGTTCACGATAAAAAAATATACGTTGAAAAATTTTGAAATCTTGCTTTGTCTAGACTAACTGTGTTTCGACAAACTTCGGCAAGTTTCGGATTGGTACTGGGTAAAGATATTTCATGAACAGGAAATATTTAACCATGCCAGCAGTGACGTCATTCGGAGGAACAGGATTGTATGCACCCCAGTCAAAAAATCCTGCGCATGCCACTGCACTGCATGCCAGGCATAAAACGTGACCAGGAACGTGACTTTTGAATAGAAAAAATTGTGACATGCATTTTGTGGGTTTTTTTTATCAGTCCTTTGTGTATATGAGTTCAAGTTAGGCATAGAGTGTGACATGGCGCAGTTTGTGCAATAGTGCATGATAGTAAATGCAGAAGGCCTAATGCGTTGCTCAGATCAGCTCTCATCCCGTGTTTTTCATTTTTTAGTTCAGCTGAGATCTTTCTATCAATATTTTACGGATCCTTCTACACCGGCGCCGATTTCAGATTGTCTACAATACTTGCTAAAATATCTACATTATAACAATGGATTATTTCAACCTCAACGAGGACATCGACAGGAATAAAACTGTTCCGGGGACAACAATTCCCAATTTATATTTGGTACCAGTACCATGGGATTGGCGACTAGTTGTCCAACTCATTCTTGCTATCGTCGGCATCATAGGAAACTCCGTTGTAATACATGTGTATCTCCATACCCGCACACTGACGACGAGCGCTACGAATAGATTCATCGCAGCTTTAGCAGTTGCCGATGTCATTACATCAATATGCATTATACCGATTCCAACGCTGCCCTACGTTCCTGACAATTTCGGAGGTCACTTCTACTGCAAAGTGGTACATTCATCGTTTCTGCTGTGGATATCCATTGTTGCATCAATTTTAAGCCTTACTGTTCTTGCAGTAGAGCGTTTTGTTGCCATATCCCGACCGATGCGATACAAAAGGCTCTTTTCGGTAAGAATGACAAGATTCATCATCATAATGATCTGGATGCTCGCTTTCGCCTTTAATACTTATATACTTTACACTACTCATCTTGATAACGTTACTGGTACCTGCTATGTCGATTATGGGAGTTTGGGATTTCAAATGTTTATTGGAGTGTCGGGTTTCCTTATGAAGTACCTTGTACCTGTTACGTTGATGCTTGTAGCAAACATTCGATCCATCCAACATTTGAACGCACGAGCACAGGTATTTACCAAGAAGTCCAATCAAAAGAGCGCAAATAATCTTGTCTTACTTCAAGCTCGACAACGTATCATCTATATATTACTAGCTGTGATAATCTGTTTTATCATCTGTTGGTCTCCGGATCAATTTGCTTTTCTTTTCTTCAATCTCGGCGTAGTTCCATTTGAATATCTGTACGGCAATACATACAGAGCATTCGTCGTGTTAGCTTTTACAAATTCTTGTATCAACCCTGTTCTGTACGCCCTGACCAATAATAACTTCAGACGAGCTATCAAACAACATTTGTTCTGCTACTCGATAAGCGACGGCGAGCCAGTAAATACTCTCTTTGATACGCTGCTTGATACTGAAGAACCTTCCAGCACAAATTTATCCCGAATCCGAAGCATTGTTCGATCGCTTTCAGTGTCCAAGAAACACCATGATAAGACTGTTGCAAACAACATTTGAACACGTTATTATAATTGAATACATGAATACAAAACCCACCCAAGTCCATGGGAAGTGATTTTGAGAGAAAAGCCTGTGTATCATTTTAATTCCTTAAGTTAGATTTACCTGGTCAATATGGTAAGGTATACGTGCAAATGAGTGGATTAAACTGTATAAAGTATGACGATTAGCATTTCGGGGACTTTGTAGGGTTCATTTTAAATTTTGGACTTGGGTGGTTTTTTGAATCATATACAAAGACAACAACGTTGGAATGAGATTACCACTAGTAAGATAATACAAAATAAAGCACACAGGTATGTATAATGTTGATAAACATTCTGCCATGTAATATAAACCACACACGTTCCTTTATTAAACCCATTTTTTTTCAAAAGTCACTCTCCAGCAATGAATGTGTTACAAGTGGACTTTTATACATACTGGATTTCAATCAATGTGTTACAAGACTCAAATCACGGAATTAGGTGATTCTTTCATATATATATGCTATTTCTCACATGCTCAATAAACACAGATGATGAATTTGAGTTGTTCTTTCATACATATGACAGGCCTATGTATAGCAACACTTTCTCATGCTTAACTCAATTTGGCCAACGAATGGACTTGGGTGGCTTTTGTATTCATATATTCAATTGCATACCCAAGAGGACAAAACATTAATCAGTGTTATAAATTTGAAGAACTCGTATTTTTTAGTAGAGGGAGATACCTAATGTTTTGTGACCAAATCTTTGAAAGTGTTTTTGGCATGCCTGAAGGTTACTGAACAAATTTGGCGTTGGCTGCCCTCTTCAAAGTGTCAGGCATTTTTGATAGGGGTCAATTAAGGTCAAATAGGGGTTTAAATTATTTTTAAAAGTATACCAAATTACTCGCCTGGTCACAAAAAATCCAAAAAGGTTTGCCCTATCTTCGACTTTTGGATACGGAGCTATATGGTCAGAAACGTGATAAATGTCAACGCACTTTCGACTTAGTGCATTTTTACTAAAATAAATGTAGATATTTATATAGCGCGTTATGCCGTAAACAGCCTCAAAGCGCTTTACATTTATTCCGCCGTCATTAGAATATGTCGGAACCGCCGGGACGTTTGCAGCCTACAAGTGGCGCAAGGTCCATCAGTACAACGACTGTGACTACCCCTAACAGCTTCCCATTGCACCTGAGTGGGGTGAAGCAAGCGAGGCAAAGCGCCTTGCCCAAGGGCGCATCACGGTGGTGGGACGGGGAATCGAACCCACGCACGTCGAGCAAGCTCTCGGATTATGAGTCCAAGGCTGTAACCACTGAGCCACCGTGCCCTCTGGTTAAGGGTTGCATTCTGAATAAAATATGTATTATATCGCCAATTTCAAAAATGAAAATTATTTGATATCAGAAGGACATTCTTCGTATTCAGAATGCAATTCGATATGTCTGATATGCTCTAATATCCCACAAAAATATTGTCGAAACGCTCATTCCAGAGCCCTTAAGATTGTCCAATTTCAACGATTTTGGTGTCTAGATATGCTTTGTTTTCTGACATGACAAATTCAACGGAACAACTTTAAAACATCCAAATGGTTGCCTTGTATTTATGTAAGGCATTTGATTTGTATACAAAGTTTAAAGGGGAAATATCCCGGAGAAATATACAGCAAATAGAATAGAATAGAATAGAATAGAATAGAATAGAATAGAATAGAATAGAATAGAATAGAATAGAATAGAATAGAATAGAAAAAACATAAAGTACACTAGTTTTTAAAACAGTGGATATTTACCTTTTTCATATATATCAATACTAAAGTGCTGTCGCAATACACTAAAGTGCCGTCGCAATACACTCGTTTACAGTAAGATTTTCACTCGCAATACAATTCATATTACTTCTGAAGCACAAGTTGATTTTCACCTTTTGATTTATGTAAATAGTTATGTGCGTCATTTGATTTGCATAAAAAGTGAAGTAGATGAGAAAATATGCTTATAGTGGAAATATGCAACAGACTGGAATAGAATAGAATAGAATAGAATAGAATAGAATAGAATAGAATAGATTACAATAGAATAGAATAAAATAGAATAAAATAGAATAGAATAAAATATAAATAAACAAAATAGAATAAAAAGTTTAGAATAGAATAGAATAGAATAGAATAAAATAGAATAGAAAACAACAGAATATAATTACATTCCGAACACACTAGTTCATATGACTTCTTAAATAATTAATACTTAACTTTTTTTTATATATGTATAAATATCTAAGTGGCGTGTAAAAGATAACAACGATAGATATCATCCCAGTGAAGTGAAATGCAGTGTTTGAAGAAAATATGTTTTACGTTCCAGCTACGGTTATACCTCGTGACGTCACGCTGGAGGAAATATGTTTATAGGGGAAATATTCCATTCACTGTGAGGTGAGATTTGTGTGTGTAAATGCAATGGAGAAATAAACATGCAATTAATAACCATGGATTTGCTAAGAATTGAACAGGGCACCTATCTCATCAAACCACTCTAATATCTCTTTGAAAGTGATAGAGGTGTCCTTGACGTTGGAACAGATAAATAATAGCCGCCGTTTTCAAAAGATATAAATCAGTGCAGTACGTTGAGACTAATCGGAATTTATAACCAATTTGTGTTTTCGATATGACCAAAAGTCTTACCGCCGATGGGGACCAATAAATAAAAATTTAAAAAATAAATAAATAAAATAAATGTTGGTATTTATACAGCGCCCTTCAACAGTGCACATGTACCAAAGCGCTTTACATTTATTTCGCTGTCGTTAGAATGTGTCAACTGCCATACAATGCTCAAAGCATGCTCGTCCCTTTGGGCGGCGCTCAATGGCAAATATTCATAACAGCTACCCATTTCACCCCTGGGTAGAGAGAGGCAAGTAAGGTGAGAGCACAACACGATGGCACCGCAACTCGCAATCCACCTATTACAAGGCAGAGCCCGTACCGCTGAGCCAACGTGCCCACAAGGAATAACATTTTTATTCGACTGCTTTTATATTTTTTGCCCAAACGATAGTCACAATCCCTGAATCACCCATTAATTACATCACACAATATCATTTTGAATATTTGCATGCTATAAATTTGAAAACATCTTGCACATAGCTACGATCTTCTTGTGTTTCATGTTTTTATTATTCCTAAAAAGAATTTGTACATTATCATCAATTTTGATTTCAATGACGTCAAAAATATTCTGCAAATATTCTATTACAACATATTTTTGATTAACACGGATATTTTCACTGGTTACATTGGTAATCTAATAAACTAGAATAGCGTTCATTGTATTTTCACCATAATGCTCAATTGACCCGTGTTAGGTATAACTACCACTTTTCAATTTTCTATAATTCCAGTTTCCATACCAACAAAAACAGGGGGTCCTACTGTTGTTTCCCTAAAAATAGATGGGGTCATAAAATTATCAAGGGCATGTAACTGTCAAAATTGTCGCTTGCCACACGTGCATTCTTTGCACTAACAATCACAAATTTCACTCACTATACGCATTGTTTTTATTGACCTTAATAATTTGTTTTAAGTTTGTGTGCGCTAGGGGGATCATAAAAACATTCAACCTCCGATAGGGGGCCATTATAAAATTGACTACGGTCACCGACATATTCATCAGAAAATGGCATACCCTAATACAATAGAGCAATTTCAGTCGTGTTTTGTAAACTGTATAAAATGAAATGAGAATTCATATGAAATAAAATAAAATACTAGAGTATTATTACAATTCTAATTATAAACAGAAGGAGAGAAGATTGAGAGATAGAGCGACGTCAGGGCCGGATTTACCTTGTTGGGGACCCTGAGCCAGGCCAAAGTTTGGAGGCCCCCAAACGCACCGCGAGCAAGGCATGTGCATTCAAGCGGCCAAGTTTTTATATTCTAATAGAACTTTGTGTATCATTTTAGCCAGGCGTTAGCAACATGCTTTCTTGGCACGTAAATGCTGTGATTTGGCCTCCTCACCCGCTCGTTATCTAATTCCGTAAGGTAATAATACCACGCGCAGCTAACGACCAAACCACGTGATTGAATTGACGATTTTGATTGGTCAAACGGCTGCACGTAGCTTTAAATAAGTTGCGCTTAGCTAACTATACGTTATGACCCTAATGGCTTGCAAGGTCATGGTCATTCGGCAGATGCGAATACATCTTTAAAAAGTTTAAGATACCTATACTTACCTTGTCTACATACCTATACCTACCTCTCCTAGATTTACATGGATTGTAAATACCCACGACTATTGTGGTATATTTGTGGGGGGAACTTCTCTACAGCCCCACTACAGCCTCGCTACAGGTTCGCACCTCCCTGCGGGGTTATTAGATGGATATTGCTTTTTGTGATTTGCCAGCCTCCGTATCCGCCACACCCCAGGGAGGATTTCAACTTATGCCCTGCGGGGCTCTTCTATATTAGTATTGGAACTCTATTAGTTGCAAGTCTTTATTATGGAAGTCAATGGCCTCAGCCCTGCCGGGCTTGCAAGGTTGTAGCGAGGCTGTAGCGGGAGGTACTGGGGTTATTACCACATATATACCACCATATATATAGCCAGGGTAATCAACCGGGACAGTGATAAGAGCGAATTAGGGAGACAGTCACGTTAAGTGATGAGACATAGAATGAAGCACATATTATTTCCTTTTGGAATTCAAGACTTCTTTAAAAAGATAAAATTATACTTGGGAAAAAAATAAAATTACATATAAGAATATTGTTAAAGTCAACTAATAATATTAGTTGACTGTATTAAAATGTGCAAAAATAGAAACGCGTAAAGTAGAAGCTGCAAAAAATGGAGAGAGCGGAGAGAAATGGACGAAAGAGTGAAAAGAGATTGAGGGAGAGAGCCAGTCACGTACCTATAAAGGGGAGAGAGATCATGTAACATAAGATATTTGCTTCTTTTTTCGTATTTTCTTGCAAAATGAATATGAAGATTTGCAAGATACATTTGTAAGATTCAATAACATTTCAATAACATTTCATATTTTATAACACGAAACTAAGTTCTGCTGTGGTTTTTAAAATTCATTGTTCTAAATGTACCTTTAACTTTGTAATGGGCGAGTCCATGAGGTAACGCACGCGCAAATCTCGTTAAGAATCAGTCTCTTCCCCGAATCTAAACGACACGACACGCATATTGCGTCCTGACAAAGGCGCAGAGGTTTGTATGACACGGCATAAGCGTCGTTGGTATGATGGCAAAAAATCAAATGGTAATCAACCAATGAGCTGTCTAGAGGTTATGTATGAGTGATACAACAATTCTTCTGTTTTTCATTAGTTACAATCTGTCGTGCATTCAATATTAAGATCATTCCCACTCGCGCCCATTTCAGATTGTCAAGATAGCAAGAGCATCTATCTACATACCAACATATTCTTTCAACTTCAACGAGGACATGGCCGGGAATGAAACTGTTCTTGGGACAATGATTGCCAATAAATATTTGATATCAGTGCCATGGGATTGGCGGCTAATTGTCCAAACCATTCTTGCTATCGTGGGCATCATAGGAAACTCCATCGTGATACATGTGTATCTTCACACCCGCTCACTGACCACGAGCGCTACGAATAGATTCATCGTAGCGTTAGCAGTTGCTGATATCATTACATCAATTTGCATCATTCCGATTCCAACTCTATCGTACGTCCCTGACAACTTCGGAGGTCACTTTTACTGTAAAGTTGTAGTTTCTTCAATCGTAATGTGGATATCCGTTGTCGCGTCAATTTTTAGCCTTACCTTTCTCGCACTAGAGCGCCTCGTTGCTATAGCGCAACCCATACGATACAAAAGGCTGTTTTCGGTGAAGATGACAAGATTCATCATCATAATGATCTGGATTTTTGCTTTCGCCTTTAATGCTTTTACGATTTTCGTCAACCATCTTGACATTGTGAGAGGAGCCTGCTATGTCGACTTTGGCAGTGTGGAATTTCAAATGTTCATCGGCGTTTCGCTTTTTGTTATCGAATATCTTGTACCTGTTATTTTGATGCTTGCAGCAAACATTCGATCCATCCAACTTTTAAAAGTACAAGCCCAGATTTTTACCACCAATGAAAATCCCGCAAATCCAGCCCTTCTTGAAGCTCGACATCGTGTCATCTACATGTTACTATCTGTGATAATCAGTTTCATCATCTGTTGGTCTCCGGATCAATTTGCATTTCTTGCCTTCAATCTCGGTCTAGTACCATATGAATACTTGTACGGAAATATGTACAGAGCATTTGTCGTATTGGCCTTCGCAAATTCTTGCCTCAACCCCGTCTTGTACGCCCTGACCAATAAGAATTTCAGACATGCTATCAAACAATATTTGTTCCGCTGTTCGGTACGTGTCGGCGAGCCAGTGAATACTGTTTTTTGATACCCCGCTTGAATCTTGACAAACTTTCTGAATGTATTGATGCGCGAAGGTACAGAAACGAGAAAAAAAAACAGAAAAGGGAGAGAGAAGGAGGGAGGGTGAAAACGGACAAACAGACAATGAAAAGAGCGAGTTAAGGAGACAGTCACGT
Source organism: Amphiura filiformis (assembly GCF_039555335.1). NCBI lineage: Eukaryota > Metazoa > Echinodermata > Ophiuroidea > Amphilepidida > Amphiuridae > Amphiura > Amphiura filiformis. The sequence continues at coordinate 60,552,115 of NC_092636.1, forward strand.
AGAGTGAGGAGACATAGAACGAAGCGTATATTTTATGCTTTTGGTATTCAAGAGTTCGTTAAAAAGATAAAATTATGCTTAGATAAAATTATATATAAGATTAGTGTTAAGTCAACTAATATGTATCGCGATGTATTATAATGTGCAAAGATAGAAACGCAAAAAGTAGAAGCTGCGAAAAATGGAGAGAGCGGAGAGAAATGGATGAAAGAGTGAAAAGAGTATGAGAGAGCCATGCAGTCACGTATGAGATAAAACTGTTGTTGCTTTTGTTCAACTTTGATTATTATTTTTTTTTAATCTACGAGTATATTTTGCTTTATATATCTGGAATTATGTCCAGTTCAGAACACATCTTAATATGACCCTGGCAACTATAAAATTAAATAAATATTTTATTATTGTTACACTACAAATAAAAGCTTTTAGAGTTTGGTTCCTTCTTTAATGCTTTTCTGAAATCAAGTACAGTTAAAAGGCTTTTGTCAAGCTCCCCCGGGTTATACAAAAACGCATTAGAGCTGGGTTCCGTGTTTAGTGAAAACTAATACTGTAGAAAAATTATAACCATCGTTATCTGATACAAAGTGCGTAAATAGATCGTGGGGTGGGGACACAATTTTTGTGAAATATGAAAGTACAAGCGCGACGCAGGGAGGTGTCTAAGGATGGTGTCTCCATCATATTTTACAAAATGAGCCGCCAAATGAAGGCATTTGATAGACACTTTATACATTATTATTTTGTAAATTCTCGTTGGAAAAACGTTGGCCAGTGAGCTCTATTCCGGCCCAATTTTGGTGGGATATATGCTCGCGCAGCGCGCGAAAACTTTCAGTTTCATACTTTTTGAAGTGAAAGTTGACACACATTGGGTTCATTTCCCGCGAAACGTGCAAAAATTTACAATTTTACACTATTTTCAACCAAATCAAGGTGTTTACCTGTGCGTATTTAAATAGAACTAAGAACAAGGATTTCTTTCTTTGATTGTCGGGGGTGGGTCAAAGAAAGAACTTTTAACAAGGAAATACTTAATCACTGCTGATTTAATATTTAATCGCCTTTGTCATGTGTATCAACGTCTTGTTTACTTTCTTCAATCATTTTCCTATCGTCTTTTTCCTCAGTCTCCTGGTAGCCCTCTTTTTCCTACCGGTTTTTCTTTTCTGTTGCTGGCGTACCAGATACCAGGAGTAAGACATATACAAGTGGTCAATATTCATATTCTGGGTCCTTTCCATACCTCAAGGTATGACCCTCCCCGAATATTGTCAAATCAAAGAGAAAAAAGTAAATAATATAATAAAAATATTTTCCCCATCGGGGTGACACTCCTCATAAGAACTGTTCACTGTGCCAATGTTCCTTTAATAGACCCGTCTCATATTTTGTGTCTTTTCTACATTGATGGAAAAAATGTCCCCATGGTGTCACATGAAAGAGAAAAAGTCTGAAATGTGTGACAGTGGTATATCGCAATACAGTCATACTACCAAAGCTCCATGGTTCAGCTATGGTGTGGTAACCGCTCTAGTTTTCTCTCCAATATTAACATAGTACCAGTTTGTCTGAGCTCCGTTTCTTTCTTTATTATACAGCCTGTCTCAAAAAGAAATTGTCAACGAAATATTGAACATCATAATATACGTTTGAAATTTTATACAAAAGAATTAAAATTCATTGATGATCATCAAATCTTAAGTACATTTCCGGGTACGGTGTGCAGCAGCTGAATCCAACATTACTTGAAATCAACAGTTTATTCCATGTTACAGTAAAAGTGTCACAATTGTGATTTTACCCTTTCGTTGTTAGCAAAAGATATCTCGAGATTAAAACAAGCAAATTGAACAGAACAAACGGAATTATAGAGTTAAGACTACGCCCTTGAGTTGATGTAAGCATCATGCCACAGTGGTATTTTTAATTGCCAAAGAGAGCGCTTTTCACTTGCACAATTTTTCTTTAGACAGGCTGTATATTTTCTCAGGCATGTATCCTATGGATCCTCGCATTTAATATTTAATGTCTCACATTGACTGATGTCTTGCTAGGAAACAGCGGATAGGTCGCTCTCTCTCTCTCTCTCTCTCTCTTTGTAATTGATTTACTGACCGTAAATTGGCCGAGACTTTCGAGAAAATAGAACTAGAAGGCTATATATTTGTACACAAATACGGCTATACCCGCATGTTATCGGTGTACACAAACTTACAGTCCTTATTTGCTGAGGACTTTTTTTTGCTGTTGTCAGTCTCTCTAATTCACAGTGAAGCTATGCAATTTGATGGATTGAAATTCACAATACGCAATTTGATTAGGGAAAGCTATTCCAGAGGGAGTATGTAAATTAAATGGAACAGCCATTTCAGAGGGAGTATGTAAATTAAATGGAACAGCTATTTTGGGACCATTTCAGAGAGAGTATGTAAATTAAATGGAACAGCCAAAGGTATGTAATTTAAATGGTACAGTCTTAACACTTCACATATAGTATTCCAATCATTATTATTATAATACGCTATTGAAATTCACAATATGCAATTTGATTAGGGGAAAGCTATTCTAGAGGGAGTATGTAAATTAAATGGAACAGCCATTTCAGAGGGAGTATGTAAATTAAATGGAACAGCTATTTTGGGACCATTTCAGAGAGAGTATGTAAATTAAATGGAACAGCCAAAGGTATGTAATTTAAATGGTACAGTCTTAACACATACAGTATTCCAATCATTATTATTATAATACGCTATTGAAATTCACAATATGCAATTTGATTAGGGGAAAGCTATTCCAGAGGGAGTATGTAAATTAAATGGAACAGCCACTTCAGATGGAGTATGTTAATTAAATGGAACAGCCTATTTTGTGGCCATTCCAGAGGGAGTATGTAAATTAAACTGGAACAGCCTTACCGTTTAAGTTATCTATATTATAATTACGCTATTGTCTGTGAATCTGTTTAGTCCTACGTGTATGGGTGGGATGGGATGGGTGTTATTAACAATAGAATTCTCAGGTGCAATCTGTGTGCAAACTCTGAGCCCTGAAGCTGCTTTATTTTATGATAAACGGACGGCCCTTTTTTAACATTTGGGGCTCTGGGGCCCATAATATTTGACTTATGGGGCTCATGTACATATGTTGAAGTATAATTCTCAAGTGCTATCAGTAGACTCAAGCTGGGCACTGTAGTTGCTTTCTTTACGGAGTAACAGCCGGCCCTATGTTTTAGCGATTTGGGCCCTGGGGCCCATATTATGTGACACATGGGGTTCATATACATATAACAATATAATGCTGAAGACCTATTAGTGTACCAAATCTAAACACTGTAGCTCCTTTATTTGCTGAGAAACAACCGGCCCTTTGTTCTAACATTTGGGCCTTTGGGGCCCCTAGCCTTAAACATCTGGGCCAAAATGGGCAAAAGGCAATTTACAACTTAGGGCCCATACATGTGCCACATATGAGCTCTAGTGCCCTTGTAGTTTTATAGCTAGCCTTGTCAATCTGTTGCCCCTTATTTTAACATTTGGGGCCCTGGGACCCATAATATATGACATGTGGGGCTCATGTATACTTGTATATATAGAGCACCCCTGGATCTATCAGTGTACCAACTCAGGGCCCTGAGGCTGCTTTATTTAATGAGAAACAGCATGCTTTGTATTTTTACATTTGGGCCACGGGGCCCGTGACCTTTGACCTCTGGGGCCGAGATGTGCAAAGGATAAATATACGGGGTAGGGCCCATAAATGTACCACATATGGGCCCTGGAGCCCTTGTAGTTTTAGCGCTAGCCCTATCAATCTGTTGCCCCTTATTTTAACATTTGGGGCCCTGGGCCCATAATATATGACATATGGGGCTCATGTATACTTGTATATATTATAGAGTACCCCTGGGGCTATCAGTGTACCAACTCAGGGCCCTGAGGCTGCTTCATTTGATGAGAAACGGCATGCTTTGTATTTTTACATTTGGGCCCCTGTGGCCTGTGACCTTTGACCTCTGGGGCCAAGATGGGCAAAGGATAAATCTACGGGGTAGGGCCCATAAGTGTACCACATATGGGCCCTGTGGCCCTTGTAGTTTTAGCGCTAGCCTTGACAGAATGTTGTGTTTGATGGAGGAGGAGGAGGAGGAGGAAGAACTAGAAGGCTATATATTTGTACACAAATACGGCTATACCCGCATGTTATCGATTTACACAAACTTACAGTCCTTATTTGCTGAGGACTTAGGTTGCTGTTGTCAGTCTCTCTAATTCACAGTGAAGCTATGCAATTTGATAGATTGAAATTCACAATATGCAATTTGATTAGGGGAAAGCTATTCCAGAGGGAGTATGTAAATTAAATGGAACAGCTATTTTGGAATCATTTCAGAGGGAGTATGTAAATTAAATGGAACAGCCAAAGGTATGTTATTTGAATGGAACAGCCTTAACGCTTCACACGTGGTATTTCCAATTATCATCATCTATAATAATGCAATTTGATTAAGGAAAGCTATTCCAGAAGTAGTATGTAAATTAAATGGAACAGCCATTTCAGAGGGAGTATGTAAATTAAATGGAACAGCCTATTTTGTGGCCAGTTCAGAGGGAGTATGTAAATTAAATAGAACAGCCAATGGGTATGTAATTTAACTGGAACAGCCTTAACGTTTCTGTCATCTATATTATTATAATTACGCTATTGTTTCTGTGAATGGGGTGGGGTGGGTGTTATTAACAATATAATTCTCAGGTGTAATCTGTGTACAAACTCTGAGCCCTGAAGCTGCTTTATTTGATGATAAACGGACGACCCTTTTTAACATTTGGGGCCCTGGGCCCATAATATTTGACTTATGAGGCTCATGTACACATGTTGAAGTATAATTCTCAAGTGCTATCAGTAGACTTAAGCTGGGCACTGTAGCTGCTTTATTTACTGAGTAACGGCCGGCCCTATGTGTTAGCGTTTGGGGCCCTGGGGCCCATATTTTGTGACATATGGGTCTCGTATGCACATATAACAATATTTCTCAGGTGCAATCTGTGTACAAACTCTGAGCTTTAGAGCTGCTTTATTTGATGAAAAACAGCCGGCCCTTTGCTTTAACATTTGGGGCCCTGGGGCCCATAATATTTGACTTATGGGGCTCATGTGCATATGTTGAAATATAATTCTCAAGTGCTATCAGCAGACTCAAGCTGGACATTGTAGCTGCTTTATTTACTGAGTAACAGCCGGCCCTATGTTTTTAGCGTTTGAGGCCCTGGGGCCCATATTATGTGACACGTGGGGTTCATGTATACATATAATAATATAATGCTGAAGACCTATTAGTGTACCAAATCTAAACCCTGTAGCTACTTTATTTGCTGAGAAACGACGGGCCCTTTGTTTTAACATTTGGGCCTCTGGGGCCCTAGCCTAAACCATCTGGGGCCAAAATGGGCAAAAGGCACATTTACAACTTAGGGCCCATACATGTGCCACATATGAGCCCTAGTGCCCTTGTAGTGTTTTAGCTAGCCTTGTCAATCTGTTGCCCTTATTTTAACATTTGGGGCCCTGGGGCCCATAATAATATATGACATGTGGGGCTCATGTATACTTGTATATATAGAGTACCCCTGGATCTATCAGTATACCAACTCAGGACCCTGAGGTTGCTTCATTTAATGAGAAACAGCATGCTTTGTATTTTTACATTTGGGCCCCTGGGGCCGTGACCTTTGACCTCTGGGGCCAAGATGTGCAAAGGATAAATCTACGGGGTAGGGCCCATAAGTGTACCACATATGGGCCCTGGGGCCCTTGTAGTTTTAGCGCTAGCCCTGTCAATCTGTTGCCCCTTATTTTAACATTTGGGGCCCTGGGGCCCATAATATATGACATATGGGGCTCATGTATACTTGTATATATAGAGTACCCCTGGGGCTATCAGTGTACCAACTCAGGGCCCTGAGGCTGCTTCATTTGATGAGAAACGGCATACTTTGTATTTTTACATTTGGGCCCCTGGGGCCCGTGACCTTTGACCTCTGGGGCCAAGATGGGCAAAGGATAAATCTACAGGGTAGGGCCCATAAGTGTACCACATATGGGCCCTGTGGACTTTGTAGTTTTAGCGCTAGCCTTGACAGAATGTTGTGTTTGATGGAGAAGGAAGAGGAGGAGGAGAAGGAGAAGAAACCATAGAATGGCAATATACCCGTTCATGCTTCGCATGCGGGTATAAGAAGAAGAAATGGAAGAGGAGAAGAAACCATAGGATGGCAATATACCCGTTCATGCGGCATGCGGGTATAATCATTACATGTGAGCTGTTGTGGCGTGTGGTGGTGGTGAACTCAACCACATGTAATCATTAGTGCTGGTTCGAATCTGAACGATTCCTAGTTTTTCTCTCCTTTATTATAGTGCCAGTTTGTCTGAGCTCCATTCCTTTCTTCACAATAAAAAACCGAAAAGTCATTAATTAATGCGCAAAGGTTGAAATAAGACAAAGAGATGCTGCAAGAAAGTGGAGAGAGTTTAGCTTTAGAATTTTTCGAGTCACGCACAGTGTCAACAGCCAGTGTTATAAATATAAACTTAATACTCCGTTGGTGAGCGACGGGCGATTGGTATTTCACCGATCGCAAGAAAAGGAGGCCTACCGTATCTGATTGGCTAGAAATCGATCGCTTGGTCGCTCAGAGGTGTAGTACAAACTCTGAAATGGAGACATGTATTCGATTGAAATCGATATTCTATTATTGACGCAGATAAAGAAAGTCGTTACATTGCAATGTACATTACATTGTATTATAGATACAGCACCTGGATTTTACACAGGTTCCTTTGTATAATTCATTTCTCAAATAGTTGAATATATCACAATTTTTACTTTGGATTTCAAAATCTTTACTTATAAAATGCAGTAAAAGATATCCACAGCAAACAGCAAGGCCCCGCTAATTAGTGTATTGCTTTTCGAGTTAGTGTACTGGAAACAAAACCTGCGTTTTACCTGACAACAAATCGAATTTTGTATAATAGTAACACCATATGTGGTACTGATCATGCGCAAATCGTAGAATAGAAACTAAGCGGCAGGCTCTATAGTTATCTCATATCATGTAAATGGTATGCTTAGCCTGAGTCGCTCGGCCTATCTCGAACAAAATCGCCATGCGTAGCTTTTGAAAAACGAGAGGATTCGCCGTACTATCACGGCAATTTTTGACACCAAGATATAGGGATGATGACGCAGTGTCACGAATTATTTAAAAAGATACTATATATTACAGATAAGAACAAACATCTTTTGTTCAATTTGGAAATCTTACACATCTTACGACTCAGGTAGCTATGATTTAAATAACTTTTTAACCAGCATTGTTCCAATAGAGATAAAAGGTTTCTTCTTTAAGAAAAAGCAAAACTTAGCCTTGTATTATCTAAAATTAAGCCCAGTTCAGAGCACATCTTAAAACCATTGTTACGCTCCCCAGGGTTATGCTAAAGATAACAGCTTTATAGCTTGGTTAAATGATAAACAACATCAGGTGAGAGCGACAATTATATCAGCATACAGTAGCTGCCAAGTCAAGGGTCAGAAATAATAATGCATTTATTCCAGAAATCAACATAGCTACCGATTGCTGTTAAAACGACATTCTTCGTACATGTGACCGTCCACCACAAACCAGCTGTAAAGTCCGCCCGGTCAATTTTATTTTATTTCATGTTTAGAAAATATATTTCATAAGCTTTAAAATGGTATATGATTTGACTTTAAACGATATCCAGAAGCGGGGTTATGGTGTGTTGAACTTTGCTCCTTCAAAAAAATGGTGCCTTATTTCGGTTCTACATGTGTCTCTTTTTCCACATTGCTGGTATCAAACAGTCATAATTGGCGGTCATTTCAAATCATCCTCAAGTCAACGAGGTTCAGGAATGTCCTCTCACTGTTAATTGTTGGTAATACATACCTAGACAAAATACAACGCTTTGTAACCCACCACTTGAACATGATTTAGCCAAAGCAAACAAAGACTAGAGCTATATTTAAAAACTCTATAGACATAGGTAGAAGCTTATTATCCTCTTCAACAATAGGATTATTGCTTGATTGTTTAAAAGGTGTTTGGCTGGCACTACCAAAATGAGATACATGTAGCACCAACTTGAGGTACCTATGAATACGACCTTCATGCACATTTTACACTGTAACTCAGAATACAATTTGCCGACTTTACGGCTCATTCGTGGTCTATGGTTAGCCTCGGTCTGGGCTCTGGGATGGTGTTTTTCCTCCTTTTTTTTTTTTTTTTTTTCTTTTCTTTTTTCTTCTCGATTTATTTTTTATTCAGGTGTCTTCATATCCTGTCCACCCACCTCTGATCTGTGCATGATAATATAAGATTACTACCTGTCTTCGTTGTCATGGTTCTGAGAAAATAACCAGAGAAAATTACTGATTCCAACCAGTTTTATGTCTTACTCACAACACTGTAACGTTCTCAGTGTATTGTAGGCTCTTTCTAATTCTTTCTTGCTGCCCTAGATTCTTGATATTCAATTATATCGCGAATTTCAAAAATCAAAATTATTTGATATCAGAATGGCATTCTTCTTATTCAGAATTTTGAATTCAGAATAATGTCCAAACGTCCCTTAAGTACATATCATTAGATTTAGAAAGTTTACTTCGAGGACTGTTAAATATCAATTTAATCATTTGCCATAAAATGAATATCATACCACAGCCTAATTATAACAATCAAATTTGTCGTCATGCTATTGTTGAAAGTAATGGAATTATTAGATTATTATTTTTGCAATAAGCGGTTTGATATATGTATTGATGCAATATTATTTTTCACACATGCTTCTCCTATTTGTATAAGGTACAAAAAGTGATCAATAAAATAGAATTAGCGATTTTGAAATGTTTGAAATTTGTGCGTGTTTTTATACGATTTTGACCAAAAGTGGTGATTTTGAAGAGTGAAGTGAATATTTTTGCCGTTTTTCTAAGACGGTGTCTCCTGACCCTGTTAGACTGCCACAGAAAAGGCCTGAGAACCACCTTCACGTCACTGTTTGACACCCATGATTCTGCTTCTGAACACTAAGATGTTTTGAAAACGTTTTTCGTGTTCAACCCGTTTTAAGAACATTTAAATGTCGGGTGTTTTACCAAATGCTATCAACTTATGTTTGGTAATGTAGACAAAATGTTACTGCTAAAGAAAATGCACGTGCCGCATTCAAATAACACGTTTTGTGAAATTGTGGCGACACCTGTGGCATATCAGAGTCAGACCGATGAACAGACATTCGTTGCGTGCAAACGTTTTGAGCTTTTAACATAGCAGTATCATGACCCAACTTTTGTTGGCATTTCGTGCATTGTTGTTATATCGTTTTGCATTCATTTCATGATGCTTTGTTGTTTTGAGGGTTATGAGATATTTATTGTTTCTGCAAAGATGGCACCATTTGCAGTTTTGTTTTATTCGCTATACGATACGTGTATAATGTAAATAAAGTAACAATAAAATGTAAATATATTTTCCATTTTAATAATTCAGTATTAAAATGGTTCCTATGAAAAAGTTGCGATGTAGTTTTGTGTAATTTTTACCGCCTTGGAGATCAGGAAACAATAGACCTAATCATTATAATTGATTATCCAAATGTCCATGGTGTTAAAACAGCCGGAATATCAGTGCCAGACCGATGGACGGTGTTAAAACAGCCGGTATATCAGTGCCAGGCCGATGGACAGACGTGTATGCAAACGTTTTATTTTCAGTAACACACCATCCCGCACACCATCGACATGCTGAGATAATCATCGTTTTTATTATTTCTGCAAGATCGCCCAAATTACAGTTTTAGTTTATTTGCTATAAGTACGATGCGTGTATAATGTACACGTATGTACACGTACACTGTATATGATACCAGATTGCATATTGTGTTTTATTAAGTTGCTGGTCAGAGCTACCTCGTAACTTTAATTATTTACGTGTCAGTTCCTCGGGTACTTTAACCATGGAGGTACATAACGTGGTCCGGCGGAAATCTCTATCCAATAGCAACAGTTTGAAGCTGCGTGTAGTTTATGTATTTAAAGTTTCTATGATGACGTTTACAATTGCATATTTGGTATGTATTAATTAAATTTTAATATTAAATTTTAAATTCGCACTAAATAATGTTAAATTACACTTGAAAGCATTCATTATCCGTCTTTCTATACAATTCTCCATTTATGTCATTGATCATCGCGTACATATATTTTATCGTTGTTAAACATTTACAGGTTATTACTGACACTACTTCGTACTCAAGAGGCGTTCTACCAAAGGCACGATCATCCCCAACGGTTACCACCATGACAACGCCACAACCAGAGAGTAACACCAAACCAGGCATCGGACCTGCTGCGACTAAAATAACTTCAACGAAATATAACATTGTCACGAACCCAGAGTTCTCCAACTATCGACTTATCACATCAGCAGAATGGATAACGAAGGGTTCCTTCATACATGTTGTCATTGAAGCTCGTAGCGAGTCCCAGCAATTGACGCCATCTGGAGGGCTTTCTGGTTTGCTACAATGTCGACTAATGATCCACATCAGGCAAGTACCGCTGGAAGAGTCATTGATCATGAGAATGGCACATACAGTGTGTATTTCTATGCGGCGTGGAATGGTACTGCTACAATCAACATTACTCTCGTTCATCCCAACAAGGCAGTAGAGTTCATGCACGATATCTTTACCGATACTGGTCCGAAAGTCTTTTGGAGTGCAACATATAAGAACATGACAACGTTGTCGCAGCTGAAAAAAACAAATAAATTTGATACTTCATGTTGGATAACCAGATCAAACGATACCAATAGGTTTTGTGAGTATCCATCGCCAAACGGTTTAGGAAATTACACATTTGTTTGTATACCTCCAAAAGATAGAAAATGCCGTTCACTTGATATAATAGCCGTGAATGCATCAAAGACGGACGCAATGACAAGAAAAGCAGCTACAGGGTATGAGGATTACTTTCAAAGGTAATTATATCTATGGAAATTAAATTAAAACGCTCAAAGGTTTCCTTTTTCTTTAATCTGAAAAGGTTCTCTTCCTCGTAATTTGTTTATTCCTTCCTCTCTAATCTTCTCCGGCTATTTCTGTCCTTTAACCACTCCTTTTTTTCGCTGCATGCAGGGAGCTTGAGTTTAGTAAAACATACAGCCTATCTCAAATAAAATTGTGCAAGTAAATAGCGCCCTCTATGGCAATTAGATAATACCGTTGTGACATAATGCTTACATCAACGTCACGGGCGCAGTCTTAGCTCTCAAATTCCGTTTGTTCTGTTCAATTTGCTTGTTCCAATTTCGAGATATGTTTATTTAACAACGAAAGGGTAAAATCACAATTGTGCCACTTTTACTAGGTAAGAGAGCTGTACATGTAAATCAATGATATCTGATGTTGATGCGTCTAATGCACTCCTCCTTTCGGGTCGCATGCATTAGACGCATCAACATCAACACGCGTGCATTATTTTTGTCTAATATCTCTCCCAACAAGTAATACGCGTTCATTAACCTATAACATGTTTGTTCATCAACCTATAACATATTTGTTTGTCTTTTAACATGTCTTAAGTGACTGAGAGACCAGCATTTACCATGTTAAAATCATTGACATGCACATGTATTTAATTTTTACAGCAGAATGTGAAATATTTATTTATCTTTTAATCTCTTTTAAGTGGAAAAAGAGAATCACCATTCCTGCATCATGATAAAACAGTAAAAACAGTAAAAAAAAATGTTGTATTGTGTAATTGATGCATTCTTTTGATTTCACGAATGAACCCTTGATAAACTTGATGCTATCCCTGTTACATTTAAAGCCCTCTTTCCTAGTAAAAGTGGCACAATTGTGATTTTATCCTTTCGTCTTTAACTAAACATATCTCGAGATTAAAACAAGCAAATTGAACAGAACAAACGGCATTTCAGAGCTGAGACTACGACCTTGACGTTGATGTAAACATTATGTCACAACGGTATAACTGCCAGAGAGGGCGCTTTTCACTTGCACAATTTTTTTTGAGACAGGCTGTATTTAACATGCTAACAATTGTTGATACTGGTTTGTAATAGAGGCCTTTGTTACTATTATATGATTATACAGATGCCAAACATTCAAATTTCAGCGATTGCTTTTTCACTTAAAGTAATACTGTTGTTACGAGTCGTAATGACTCAAGGCCAAAAATACCCTTTACCCAAATTCACTTAATGAACAACAAAACACACTGTTTGTATAAGTTTACAAAATCTGAATATTTCATGGAAAGTAAAGTATGATTTAACAATGATTTTATAAATGAATATTAATACATAAAATCATTTCGAATCAATAAAATACACAATTAGGATTGTTACTTATCCAGCAGCCTTCCTCTTGTTGATTAAAAGTTCTGTTGTAGTCAATGTTCTGAACGACTGATGTATATTCTGATTCACTTGTCCTGCGAATATCATTGTTCAGCAAAGCCCACTGTTGACTTGAATTTATATATCCTTTGCGCATAAAATCCTTGTACAGATGACAATTTCCAAAATTGGTTCTGCTTTCGCCAATCACTAATTTTCTCCATGAAATAGGCTTCTTTCTGCACTGATCCACTTTGACAAATCTGTTATTTCATAAACTAGACTTCAGCAAGTCAACAGAAGAATATATCCCCTTTTGGGAAGAGATAACACATTAGGAATCATGAACAGAGAAACTGTCACTTCTCCCTCTTATATTCCAAGGTGGTAAAACTAGAAATTCCCAGCTATGATTTAGCCTGCATGATGCAATGCAATAGTCACATTGAGATATAGGGGGATTCCCAGATTCAAAATAGATATGATTAAATTTGTTTTTCTGATCAAAACGAATTACCCTAAAATGTCTTTATCCACAAACTCTTGCATTATTACTTGAACGAGGGTTCCCATTTCTCATGAAATAACTGTAAATTGTAAACTTAAATAATCAGTGATTACAGTGACTTTAGCCGTGTGATAGTTTTTATTATAATTATCATTATTCCAGTGACAGTATTTACTATCACATGGCATGCAAATATTTATATACTATTTCATTTTTCATTTTCTTAAATTATACTTATATTAACAGCAAGTACTTCAACCAGCGATTGACAAAAGGTCCACAAACGATCGTAATTAAAGGTAAGGGCATGTCAGTAGTGTGTTATTTTATTTTCCAGGTCCTAACAATAACCGCGATAATCTTTAGATATCAAAGACAAGCAAAAATACACTGTGGCAATATAAGTTTTGTTAAGCATGTATTTATTACATGGTGTGTAAATGTGGACACTTGGTTGATTTATACGTTTAGTTGTTTGTTTTTACCGAGTTTTATTCTGACCGTGACCGTGACAGTCAGGCGTCACTGTTCAAGACCGTGATTAATTCTGCCTAGCCTTATACTGCCCAGTCCAGAATGGATTGCACTTATCTTCTGATGTAACTCGTTTGATTGAACACCAACTCCAAAACAGGACACTGAAATCTGCCGCTGACAAAACATTCATTCATATGGAATAACATGTCATTCGCACTGACCACTCACTTTCATCATTCAAAAAGGCTGTCAAATCACATGCATCCTAATAAATATACTTTGACCTCTTCTTTCAGACCCATTTATGACAAAAAATCACTTTAATTATTAAAGAATATTTGTGTAAAGGGCTTATTAATTGAATACCTGAATACAAAACTCACCCAAGTCCATACTGTGGCCAAATTGAGTTAAGCATGGGAAATATTTGCTTATACATAGGCCTATCATAAATAAATAAAAAAAGTTTAAAGTTAACAACTATTTTAAACTGTTGTGATTTGGTAGTTCACAGCATCTTGCAAATGGTAGCGAGCTTTGGCAAATATTGCATTGATCATTTCATAGCGAGTGTGTAGAAGAATATGAAACATCACAAATCACATATATACTTTTGTAGGTCCTGTGGCTCTTGAGTTATGTTGTAAAGAGGACTGAAACAACAACACTTATGTAAAAACGTACATAACTCATTAACAACCATAAATCAAGCAAGTTTTCAAAGTATATGATTTGTAGAATGAGCGCGCGTTTCAATTACTTTTGGAAAACATGAGATTGAGATAACCTGATGGATTTGGGTAGTGAGTTCCGGATTTTAGGAGTATAATATGAAAAATTGCGATTAGAGGCCGATTTGAGAGTCTTGACTGTGGTTGGTTCCAAATGTGATGCGATCAAGCAAAATCAGTCGGAACTCTGAAATATTGATTTTGAGATATAGCCAAACAACGGAAGTATTCTCTTTTGTTTCCTTTGTTTTGGAACTCTTTGAGGAAGGTGACCTGATATATTTGGAAAATCAAATTCTTTAAAACTTATGTATAACATAAAATCTTGTCCCTTTTAAGCATTCATGCAAAACGATCATATAAATGCTCATTGTAAATGCGCAGCATAAAACTGTTTTAATTAATGATACTCATCATGATCATGTAATAAATTGATATCAAATAAGAGATCATATATTTCTCATTAACATACTGAAATTAGGAGTTCCATATCGGTGTATTTCCGAAGATATCATTAAGGTAAAGATAAAGGAGACGATCCTATATAAACAGTAATCAGAGTGCCCATCTCTCTTTCATTGGCGATTGGGCCAGACTCCTCCATGTAATGTTGCTATAGGGGGATTACTACACCTCCTCTACAGCGAGTCTGTTACCTTCACAGCATTTAAGAATGCCGGTGCCCATTTAAACACCTGGGTGGAGAGGAGTAATCGAGATAAAGTGCCTTACTCAAGGGCACAACACGATGGCGTCGCCGGGGCTCGAACCCGCAACCTTCCGATTATGAGTCAGCGCCCGTTCCGCTAGGCCACTGTGCTCCCCTGCTTTAACATGTTTAATTAAAAACTGCTTAAATTAGTCAAAAATGTGGTATACCATATTTGAGACTAATTCGGCAGTTTTTTGACGATTTCTTCGGAAATATACCGATTTGGAACGCCTAATTTCAATATGTTGATGAGAAAAATATGAGGTTTCACCTAGTACCTGATATCAAAATCTGCATTTTTGCATTCTGTCAATTAGGTCACCCACCTTTAATTGCTCTAATCTTAGGAGCTGGCCCGGGGCCACTTACATTACGTGATTGACACCATGCTCATGTATGGACTCTCGAAACGCACCCTAAACGAGTATTACTCAGCGCGTGCAAAACATACCCTAAACAAGTATTTCGCCATTTTGTAACACTAAGAAAGTAAAAATTCATGTTAATGTTTCTTAATGTTTATCCCTGGTTTTACCCTACGATTTGTTCTGATAGAAGCCATACATAGCCTATTTCACCTTTTTATGTTGCCATTAAACTTTGGTACGGTACCCTATATAAGCAAGTATTTTTGGCGGTTTTTGACACCCTAAACAGGTACAGCGCTGCACTTGCCGCTGCACTTGCCCAATGCTGAAAAACAACCCTTTTTACTTGTTTTTTTAAACGAGCATGGTGTCCACCTTGAAATACAAGTAGCTCCCCGGGGGAGCTGGTTGTTCAATTTCAACGGGGTTTTATGCAAAATACAGTTTTGTAAATGTTTTACTACCCCATAAGAAACTGAAAATTTAAAATTTCCGAGTTCCGACTGATTTTGCTTGATCGTATCACAAATGTCAGCTTGCGTTTTTGAACATAATGAAAATATAAAACTATAAGAACATATGGAAAGATCAATATCCATTAAATACAAAAGAGTTTCGTTAATTGAACACATTGGCATAAACTATGATATAGAAATTAGCGCGCAAATAAAAAGCAAAGCATTGTTAAATTATTAACACATATTAGTCATGACATATGTTTCATTTGAGAAAGTCCTTTTATATCAAAATGCGTGTATAAGCCAAACCGACCTTTCTTTCAACTAGCATTCTATAATGTTAAAACATTGTGTACACGATTAATAGTTCTACATGGGTGATTTAAAATGAACTGTACCCAACATTACCCATTTTTTATATATATTCGCGGAGATTGTACATATCAAAAAAGTATCATAGAAAAGCAGTTAGGCTATAGGTGTTCCGTAGTAGAAATTCTGAATTTTGATAATAAGTGGTTTTAGTCAGCATTTAGTCGCATTGTCAATTTATCATCCCATTTTTAGAGCAACACATGGAACTTTTTAGTTTATCCGTGTTCACTATACCCCAGTAACAAAATTGGTGTGTTTTATAAAAATGTACTTTTCTTCAAAACCATTTGAGGTGAAGACATGATTTTTTCATCAATAATAGGATAATATCCTGTTACAGCTTACAAATACAAATTATTTAAATGTCGGTAAGTATTTTATTTTAATTTTTGAATTTGGGTACAGTTCATTTTAAATCGCCCTGTATATAGTGCTATAGGCGTATTTGTAACGGCTCCGTATTCTTTGTGAAGGCGTTACTTTCTAATCGCCTGCATTCATTTGGCACAGATGTAAAATAATAGCCAGATCTCGACGTAGCAGTGGCGGCAGAAGTATTAAAATCTGGGGGGGGGGTGAGCATATTTTGTGCCTGTTTTAGATGGCCCATAACCAGGATTTATTTGTTGGGCTGATTTTGATAAAGTGGATTTTTTGACCAAAAAGTAATAATTGTTTTTCAAATAGGACGTTTTGGGTCAAAAGGGGGACTTTTTAGGGTATTTGGCGATAGGGGGGCATTAAGTGGGACTACCCTCTCGATCGCCCACTCCGATGCACACTGTCACAAAAGTAACTAAACATACCAACGTCACAACGTCCAGTGACTTTTTCCGCCTAAAATAGCCCCTGTTGTAGCTGAGTGCATGAATAGAGGTTGGTGCACCCACTACTATACTTCCTAAATGAAGTAGAAGGCAGGAGCCTTTACAATACCTCACTGAGCAAATGCCTTGCAGCGTTGGGAGTTCCAATTGGGAAGAGAAAAATCAACATGGACACAGCCTTCAAGACTGCACTCAGAGCTAGCAACGTTATTTGGCATTCAACCAGATGGACCTAACCTCACCAATAAACATGATAAAACACTTGGAGCGGAGACGACGGCTGGGAGCGACGGCTGAGCGCTCATAAATTCAGGTTAACCCGCCAAAGTCTGGTCCCAAGTCCGGAGACCCCAGTGCCCACTATACTGTGAAAATAGGCTTCGATGGTGACAGTGTTGATATTCTACCAATGAAAGAACTATTCCTCAACGACATTTTACATAGTTCTACACTAGTCCAGCCTGCTGCCTTACATCACCCCGGACTGGGGGACCGTTGCAACTGGGTGGCACTTGTTGCTAGTGTAGCTGAAGCCCTGTTATACATATGCTTAAGTATAATCTGAATTTGTTTGTTTGTTAGTAAGCAAAGAGAAGAAACACAATTCAAGGAACTATTCTCAAGCCACCTTCACAAGAGCAAAAATACAATGGAGTGTATATCATAAAAAGGGTGATATAAGGCTCCGAAGGTGACAGCGCTGATGTTCTACCAATGAGTAACCTCTCTAAAGTCTGATCAGATATTTCAGAAATATTCCAATACACTTGGCTTTGTATATTACGATGCTCATAGTCCAATCTACAAATGATTGATTTTAAAAAGCACTTACCTGTTTTGTGCTCCAAACAAGCTCTAGTTATGTTGCACATGAACACACATGACAAAGTGTACAGTCAAATGGATGGAGCAGCCGTATGGGCAAATTAGCAGCTAGTTGGTATCCTTTCGAATCGTGTATATTGACGCTCCTTTTGTATGTTTCTTTTCTATTTCAGATTCTAGTTATCGGAAACCCACATCTAATAAAGATGACTACAACTTGAAACTGCCACCGTCATGGTCAAATCCAAGCCATGGATATTGGTTTAATTATACTTGGACCTCGCTCTTATATAAAGATAACAACTGGACTAATTCGAGTGATATGAAGGAATGCTTAAGAAACAAACATCTGGTGTTATTGGGTGATTCCACGTCCAGACAATGGGCACAGAACATAGGAACACTTTTGGATCTTGGACAAAAGGTTCACCGACAGGAATTTCCCAATATCTTTTCGAAGATGACTATAAAGAACTGAATTTTCCGTTAGTTTCGATTCCACCCACAAACAATCACGCAAACCCGTGTTCCATTTAAGTTGTTTCTTTATTTCGCAGATGTATTAGACTCAATAAAACCCATGAGTGCGCAAATCTGATCATTGAGTTGAGTCTATGGGCTCATGTACCACAATGGACTTGGGATAGTCTAACTCAGAGATTTATCAAATTAAGAGAAGCTGTTAGTCGATTTAGACTGCGATGTCCGAACGTTCCGATCATCTTCAAAGGGTCTCATCTTCGCGAACACCGTATAACATCTTCAAGATGGGGTTGGAGTGACTATATGCTTTATCGAGTTGGAATTTTAATGGAACAAATATTTCACAGATCAGGGATCTGGTTTTTAAATGTATGGGACATGAATTTATCATTTCCGTCCAGAGCAAATGTCCACATGCCAAATATAGTCGTCCAAGAGGAACTGAAACTTGCTATCGCTCATATATGTGGACAACTTAAACATGGATATCAATCTTGAGTTGGGACTTATGGTTGAATAATTTATAAACATAAAATATTGCTGTAAATAGATGCATTTGTAGGATTGTAGATAAATAATTCAAACAATTTTGCTTGACAAATCCATTAAATGAGTACTCGCAACTTTAGCTTTCGTCATTGGAGCTGATGGCTTGATCACAAGTGACTTCAGGTTCCGAAATGTCTGCGTGCATTAAGCAGTCTATAATATCGAATTGATGAATTCGAATTAAACAATTCATTGATGTTAGCACTGGGTAGTAGCCATTACTGCCAGTAGACAGGAAGTCTGGAAAGTTGACCTCAACGCTCGTGGTGGTCTTCCTGTGCTTTTGAATGGGAAAGCAGTAACCTTGGCCAATTTTTAGACCAAAATTTTGGATTTTTTCAGAAGTTTGTGAGAGCATAACACGACTATCCGTCGTGGATTTTTATTTCCGTCGGTAAATAGTTTTTTAATTAAGTTTTTCATAACATATTAAAAAGCAGAGACCCCTGCTTTATAATAAATTAGATAGGTAAGTTTTGAGTAACCTTGACGAAAATTATCAAAAAAGTGCCTATTCTTTTGTGTGTGTACGGTCCATCACCTGTCACCTGGTAGTCTTGTAACATGTCTAATGGCGCTGCCCATGGCCACTCGATGAATTGTTTAATTCGAATTAATCAATTCGATATTATAGACTGTTAAGTGGGATTTTATTGTGATACTTGTATTTTATGGGTTTATACTCTTTTTGAATGTATTACCTTGCACCAGTCGTTACGCCATACATGGATAAAGACAAAAGATAAAGTACAAAAAATCAAAGAAGCTCTCAAAATTTGTGGCTATCCGGAATGAGTCTTTAAGCAAACGCCTAAAAAGAGCAAACCGCAGGACAAGAAACTGTGATGTACCCTGTATAATTGTGTATCATGAAATATGGGAAGTTACCTTTATAATCATGCAAGAGTTTGTTTATTATGACATCAGGGGGGAAACCCAGATGAATGCAATAATAACATCATTAATCAAGACTATTTATGTCAAGGGAAAATCCCTGATATCACTATGTTGTAATAGTGAACAATGATGGCAATGTCTATTAATAGAACATTTGGAAAATCCCTGAGGGTTTACTATAAAAACAGAATGGTAAACAAGAATTCTTTGCAGACCTGTATCGATATGATTGTAATGTGAATGGATGTAGCTATAGCTCTCAAAAAGAGAGTATTTAATGTTAACCAGTTATTCTGGATACTCGGAGTATTACAAAGTGTGGCCATGGATGATTCCTACAGTGCTACAAGTTCAGCCTTTGAGCGATAAAGATTATGTAGATAGATCTCGTCAAGTGCGGATACCGTTGTTTGCCCACACGGCAATTGTTTTGTCCTCAACGACATGCTGAAATTATGGTTATTATTTTGGAGCTACGAGAATGGACCAAAGTAAGACATAGGGTCTACTGCGGATTGTGTCGGACTTTATGAAAAAGGTTACAATTATTATCATCTGGATACAGATCTGACAGGCTGTAATAGTCTTTATTATTGACACAGTTGATCTGGGCTAGCTAGCTAATATACTTACAGTCCAATTCCTTCAAAGAAAGGAAATTGCAAACCAGAAATATATTTTGTAGTTAATGTACTACTGCCTGCCAGTGTTGTCGGAGAAGATCTACAATACGTCAAAGAGCGTACTTCTTCCAAGAAAGGAATATATATTCTTCTGTCGACTTGCTGAAGTCTGGTTTATGCATAGATTATCTAAATATGATGATCTACGGTATTTTTATTCAACGCAACTGTCAATATAAGTGGGGACAACTGCATCGCAGTGCTGCTTCCTGGAGATATTGTGTGAAAGGTGGAAAAAGCACCAGTTTTGGAGAAAGCAGCGCAAGGAGTTCAGTTTGGAGAAAGCAGCGCAAGGAGATAACGGTTTGGAGAAAGCAACGCCATTTTTGTGTGAGGGTTTTATTCGCAAGGATATTTATCAATGCAAGTGTACAAAGGACTTCGCTGGTTTTCGCAGGGCAAGAGAATAAGGATATACATCAGCCGTCCAGAACATTACAAGAACTCTTTATGGTCACCAAGAAGACGAATGCTGGCTACGTACTACATGTAAATAGTTAAAGAGTGATTATATTTGATTATTGTGTATGTGCATTTGTTGTCATATATTATACCAATCATAACTTGCTTTCAATTAAAGACTTATATTTTGTTAGCTTAATCAAACAGTGTATTTGTGTTGTGCATTCGTGTGAGTTCGGGTAAAAGGTGATTTTGGCCTTGAGTCAAGTACGACTCGTAACAAAATACAGAGATGCCAAGTTATAGCCCCTAAATTACTTGTTATTCAAGGTTGGAAACCATAGAAATACTGCTACTTAAAAAAAATTGCCAATTTTATTTTACAAAGCTGGATAAAGTTGTACATTTTGATTACTTTTGCTTCTATTGAACAGTCAGGAACACATTGAAATAGTATACATTGCTAGCTGTTCAGTAGTAGTAAAATAATTAAAACTTTATCCAACTTTGTAAACATAAATTAGCAATTTTTTTAAGTAGCAGTATTTCTATGGTTTCCAACCATTGAATAACAAGTAATTTAGGGCCTATAACTTGCTTTTTTGGCCAAAAATATTTTTTGAAAATTTAACAAAAAAATAGGGGGGGGGGGGTCAAAAATTTGATGAATCATCGTTTTTATATTGCGCATTATATTTATCCATTTCAGCCATGTAGGCCATGTTATTAGGCCAAAAAATACTTTGGAGAATGTCTCTCATGTACAAAGGTATAGGAAACTAAACATTTAAAACCACTTTTTTGGGATGAAGGAGGCATTTTTTCAAAAAAGTCTAAAACAGGTTTTAATGTAAAAAATGGCCTTTTGGGGTGCTAATTCTGCTAAAATTGCCTGGGCGTAGGTACCTAATTTGCATATTTTATGGTATAATTTTGAGAAAACAAGCCTTGAAGAATATTACATGTATAATAGATAGTCTTTAAGGCTGTTATCTAGGCTTCTTTTCTCAAAATAACCTTATTTTTAATCCATTTGAATGTAATTTTACCTTCAGAAATGGTGTCTCATGCAGTGTAAAATGTGTAGAAACCCTCTGGCTTTGGGGGGCTTCGCCCCCTCAACCCCCACCGGGGCTTTGCCCCCAGGGGCCCTTAAGCAGGCCCCTGGACCCCCGGCCGTGGGGGCGAGACTTCGGTCGCTTCGCTCCCTACGTTCGCAACTTTCAGATTTTTTTTTCAAAACCCATTGGCATCCCTGAAAATCTAGGGGGATGGCAGTTATTCCTTACAAAGAAAGACTCTCACAACGCGTACGGCGAGTATTCAATAAACATGGTATCCAAAAGATAAACGAGATGTAACCCAAACTTCAAACTGTGTATACGAAATACCGTGTCTCAATTGTGACAAGTCTTACATAGGCGAAACATCTAGACTATTCGGCACCAGACTGAAATAACATAAAACTGAAGCAGAAAAGGCTTCAAAGAAAGCCTTCACTAGATCTCAGAGACAGACCTCCATTACAGAGGAGGATAACAAATCGGCAATAACTGATCATGTTATTGGATGGGAACAGTCAGAAATAAAGGACAGAGAACATAACAGAAATAAGAGATATATCAAGGAAGCCATCTGAATAAGAAAGAAGGGGCCAAAACACTCAACAGAGACCAAGGGAACTACTTTCTTCCGCATATTTATGACCAAGTCCTAAAACAAACAGCGCCACCAACGTCAGCTCCGCCAGGAAGCAGCCGTCGAGGTGCAAGGAATTGGTCATTCAATTTGAGAAAGTGATAAGTGTTAGCACGAAACTGTCATTGATCGAGGTATGTAACATCTTATTCTGGATTTGCTAAGAAGAAGTTTGCTATATTTAGCTATTACAAGATATTAAGAACCTGTGGTGTCGGTGGACTTGAATAGAGTCATACGTTGAGCATTTATCAAGCAAAGTGACATCAGTTAACCATATTTGTAATGTTTACACATGTACCAACTTGCACCTAAATGCACTCCGCCAAATTTGTTGTGTTTGTAAGTCAACAGAGCTAAGTTCGACATAAAGTCATAATTCATGAAATCATGACTTTGTGTCCTTCTAATAGAACTACATGTTAAATGGCCAAAATAATCAGTAGTGATTCGTTCACTTTACCTTGTTATTTCAGCTCAAAATGGACAGAAACTCTTCCACACAATTATTACCAGTATTATTTCAGCATTTTAAGTATAGAATAACAAATTTAAAATTGGAAGGAAATCGTACATTTAGGGCTTTAATTTGACAAAATAGCTTTGATTGCAATAATAATAATGTTGCAATGTATTGCTTTGCCTGGACTAACTGTGTTTCGGAAAACTTCGACAAATTCCGGAATTGGTACTGGGTAAAGATATTTCATGAACAGAAAAAATAACCTTGGCAAGCATAAAACGTGACTTGTTGGTTGACTGAATTTTGTTGAAAGAAATATGTGACTTGGAATTGTTATTTTTTTCATTTCCGCTTTAAATACGAATAAGAGTTCAAGTTAGCCATAGCGAGCGATATGACGCAGTTTGAGCAACACATAGGCCTAAATTATACGTTCATAATATATGCTCTTATTTATCTCACTAACTATAGTTACTTCAGCGGAGTCTACCACATCCGCACCGATTTTAGATTGTCTCAGCTACAGCAGCTGGTTCAGCTCAATACCAATGGATTCTTTAAACTTCAACGAGGACATGGAAAGGAATGAAACAATAATTCCCAATTTATATTTGGTACCAGTACCATGGGATTGGCGGCTAGTTGTCCAACTTATCCTTGCTATCGTCGGCATCATAGGAAACTCTGTTGTGATACATGTGTATCTTCACACCCGCACACTGACGACGAGCGCTACGAATAGATTCATTGCAGCTTTAGCAGTTGCTGATGTCATTACATCAATTTGCATCATTCAATTCCGACTCTGTCCTATGTTCCTGACAACTTCGGAGGTCGCTTCTACTGCAAAGTGGTACATTCATCGTTTCTGTTGTGGATATCCATAGTTGCATCGATTTTAAGCCTTACCGTTTTGGCAGTAGAACGTTTTGTTGCCATAGCTCAACCGATGCGATACAAAAGAGTCTTTTCGGTAAGAATGACAAGATACATCATCATAATGATCTGGATGCTTGCTTTCGCCTTTAATACTTATATACTTTACACCACTCATCTTGATAAAGTTACAGGAACTTGCTATGTTGATTATGGCAGTGTAGGATTTCAAATGTTCATCGGCGTTTCGGCTTTCATCCTTGAGTATCTTGTACCTGTTCTTTTGATGTTTGTATCAAACATTCGATCAATACAACTTCTAAAAATGCGAGCCCTGGTTCTTACCACACAAAACCATCAAAAGAGCGCAGATCTTACATTACTTCAAGCGCGACAGCGTATTATTTACACATTACTAGCTGTGATAATCAGTTTCATCATTTGTTGGTCTCCGGATCAATTTGCCTTTCTTGCCTTCAATCTCGGCCTAGTGCCCTTTGAATATCTGTACGGCAATCTCTACAGAGCATTGGTTGTGTTGGCCTTTACAAATTCCTGCATCAACCCTGTTGTATACGCCCTGACCAATAATAACTTCAGACGAGCTATCAAACAACATTTGTTCTGCTACTCGATACGCGACGGCGAGCCAGTAAATACTCTCTTTGATACGCTGTTTGATACTGAAGAATCTTCCAGTAATTTATCCAGAATTCGAAGCATTGTTCGATCACTTTCGGTGTCCAAGAAACACCATGATAAAACAGTTGCAAATAACATTTGAACACGATCAAATTAAGATTTTGTCTTCAAGAGGACAGTACAATGATCGATCAGTGTTATACATTTGTAGAGCTCGAGTTATTTTGTGTGAATCAAAATGATTTCGCCCACGCATTTTCAAGACTCTCTTCTATCCAGTTATTCGATATTGTTTTGATATTTCTTTTTTCTTTTAGTTTACGAATTTAATTATGTTACAAGAACCGTGATAACACGTTATATTTTACCATCGCATTCAAACATAATGTTAAACAAAATCTTCTGGTATCACAGTTACCAACTGACAACTACTATATGCCAGACGAGAATCTGAGGAATCAGATGATGAATCCATTGATTGGTACTCGACAGTTTCCACCAATTATTAAGTAGACTGTCGTATCAAAAGACAACATAAGATTCCCGTAATTTGTAGGTAAGTGTTATAAATGGTCAGAAAACTATTGTGACCATACATTTGGAAGAACCAGACTTTTCAATAAACATGATAAACATTAAAACTGAGGAGTAAATCATTTTGATACAGCCTGTAGTTGTGTCAGACGAAGATCACTTTCTGGAAAACAGGACTGGATCGACAGTTTCATCTGATTTCTCAGATTCTCGTCTGGCTCATATGGCCGTATGACCAAATTTGCTCTTAGTTCCCATCTCGGTCCAAATTATAAAAGAACACTAGTCGACCACTGGAAGAATGGTAAAATTGACAAATCGTTTTATGTGATATTTCTATTTGAAAAGAATAATCTTCGTTTTACAGTGAGATTTCCACTCGCAATACACTCGTCATAATATGACTTCTGATGCACAAGTTGATTTTCACCCTTTTTTTTTTTATTTATGTAAATAGTTATGTAAGCCATTTGATTTGTATAAAAAAAGTTTATAGAGGAGATAGAATAAAAAACAGAATAGAATTTTCATTCTGAACCCGCTAGTTCATACAATGTATGATATGATAGTTGATATTTACCTTGTTTCATATCAATACTAAAGTGCCTCATAGAAGATAACATATTCTTCGTTTTACAATGAGATTTTTACTCGCAATACACTCGTTTACAGTGAGATTTCACTCGCAATACACTCGTTCACATCACTTATAAAGCACAAGGTGATTTTCACCTTTTGATTTATATAAATAGTTATGTACGCCATTTGATTTGTAATAGATGAGGAAAAAATGTTTATGGGGAAATATACTGCAAACTAAACTAGAAAAGAATAGAATAGAATAGAATAGAATAGAATAGAATAGAATAGAATAGAATAGAATAGAATAGAATAGAAAGTGACAGAGGTGTCATCGAAATTGGAACAGATAAATAATAGCCGCCGTTTTTCAAAAGATTTTAATTAGGAAGTACGTTGAGACTAATCGGAATTTATAACCAATTTGTGTTTTCGATATGACCAAAAGTCTTGTCGCCAATGGAGACCAATAAATAAAAATAATAAATGTTGGTATTTATACAGCGCCATTCACCAGTGCACATGTACCAAAGCGCTTTACCATTCCGCTGTCGTTAGAATATGTCAGCTGCCATAAAATGCCAAGGCATGCTCATACCTTTGGATGGCGCTCAATGGACAATATTCATAACAGCTCCCCATTTCACCCCTGGGTAGAGAGAGGCAAATAAGGTAAAGTGCCTCGCCCAAGAGCACAACACGCACCGCAACTGGCAATCCAACGATTTATACAAGGCAGAGCCCGATATTTTTTGCCCAAACGATAGTCACAATCCCTGAATTATTTGTATGCTACAAATTTGAAAACATCTTGCACAGAGCTGCGATCTTCTTGTGTTTCATGTTTTCATTATTCCTAAAAAGAATTGTACATTATTGTGCATATCAATTTCTATTTCAATGTCAAAAATATTCTGCAAATATTCTATAAATAACATCTTTTTTATTAACACGGATATTTTCACTGGTTACCATGGGTAATGTAATAACTAGAATAACGTTCATTGTATTTTCACCATAAAACTCAATTGACCCGTGTTGGGTATAGCTACCACTATTCAATTTTCCATAATTCCAGTTTCCATACCAACAAAAACAAGGGGGTCATACTCTTGTTTCCCTAAAAATAGAGGGGGTCATAAAATTATCAAGGGCATGTAACTGTCAAAATTTTTGCTTGCCACGCGTGCATTCTTTACACTAACAATCACAAATTTAACTCACTATACGCATTCTTTCCAAAGGGAACGTTTTTGACCTTTTTAAAATAATTTGTTTGGAGTTTGTGTGCGCTAGGGTCATAAAACATTCCGGTAGGGGTCATTATAAAATTGACTACGGTCACCGACATATTCATGACCCCCTTCCGCAGAAAATGGTATACCCTAATACAAAAGAGCAATTTCAGTCGTGTTTTGTAAACTGTATAAGCTTGTATAAAATGAAATAAGAATTCATATGAAATTGAATAAAAGACTAGAGTACTATAGGGTGTAACAATAAAATTTGTACAATATAATAATATAATGACACAAGTATGCCGCTTATTTTTTGTTTTGATACTTATATGTCTATCAAGATCATTTCTTTAGCCACCAGATAAGCTTTGTTCCAATAAAATCGATGTTATACAAGTGACGATATGGCCAATTATGTAACCTAGTCTTAAAACCGTTTTGGCCACTTTTGTCTAAGTGTTACAAAAGTGACTGAATTGAGTTGAACCATAGACCAGTTGGACGGTGCTCTTATGATAGGTAGTTTTAAACAATGGGGTATTCGAAGTGGTAGAAATGATTACATAATAGAAGATCTCCTTGCGTTTTTGAAAGTCACAACTAAGCACTGACATTTGGTAGCACATGGAGTCAAGATTGTTTATAGCTCATTTTCCAAACTCATATCTTCCATCAAGGCATACAATTACATATAACTATGAGAAGTATGCAGAATTTGTTAACTGAAATGCTGGTGGTCGCCCCAACAACTAGAAGCCCAGCTGAACTTAATTTCAAAATTTTATTGTTTTATACTTATGGATGCAAAAACTGTTCTCAGTTTTACCAATGATATCTCAGGGATATGAGAAATTACTTTATTTATAAGGTTATTTGAAAGAAATTTCATGACTTCGTTTATAGTTTCTAAAGAAATAATTATCATATTATTATTACGTTCATGTTAATTATGAAGAAATACCACATTTGTGTCAGTTTTTTTATGTTTAATGCACGATAAGCATATCTACGCGGTTCAAACTTGATATGCGCAAACATGGCAAAATTGGCCCACCACGTTTTCTGGACGATTTAATTAATCGGTCTCAACTTTTGAACCCAAGCCAGTAAAGAAACCAACTAAACGTCTTCTTTTAGCCAAGATATTACTAATTGTATTGCAATTAACATTTGTGCCATACTTCGTTTAGTATTTTCCTGAGAAGTCAAAATGCAATTGTATAAATTTTATTGTTACACCCTGTACTTACAATTCTAATTAAAATAATTTCATGGCGTATAGACGTATTAATGCGCGAAGGTACAGAAACGAGAAAAAGCACCTGCAAGAAAGGGAAGAGAGGAGTCTGGGAGAGGAGACAGTGATAAGAGCGAGTAAGGGGACAGTCACTTAAAGTGTGGACTCTACACAGGAGTTATTTGACTCCATAGGCTTAGCCAGCTTTCTTGGTAAGAGGGGGCAAAATAAATGTTGGGGCACAGACGAAAAACAAATTTCAGTTGCATCATACAATACATATACCGGTTTTGATGGAAAGGGCTCCTTGCCCTTTTCTTTCCCTTGCCCTTCAGATTTTCTCTTTCATTTTTTGTCAGAGGGGCACTTTTGTTCCCTTTTTTCAGGAGGGCACTCTGCCTCCCTGCCACCCCGCTGGCTACGCTACAGTACTGTTTGACTCCCAAAATGGAGTCATTTTAGACATAGAGCCGCGCAGTGGTGGACTCTGATTCTAGCGTAACCCAGACTCCATAGAGTCAGCCAATGAGGCGAACATATCCTGGTGTGAACAATTCATCACAGTTTACAAAAAATAAGGTTACTATTATTAGCTTTACCTCACCGTCAGGTTAAAATTCTTCTGTGGAATCCAGCTGAAGACCAAGTTAGCCGACAAAATACTACATCATACTGTCCAGACACCTATATATGATACACCGTGCGAATGACCAACATGCTCAACATCAGCAAACAGCAGTACAATAATGCAAAATGGCTGCTACCTCAGCGATACACTCTGTCGATGACACTGAATATAGAGTCAATTAACTCCACAGGTAGAATCAATTGACTCTGTAATGAAAGTCAGGTCCAACTCTTTTTGAGAGTCAGTGACAAATAACTAACACGTCGTGCACGACTCCTCAGTTAGGGTCGATTGCATCCACGGGAAGAGTCAACTGACTCCCTTGTGACAGTCAGGCGACTCCATTTGAGAGTCAGTGCTAGTTTTTTCCACTTTGAGAGCCACTTGATCCCGTTCTGGCTATTAGTGTAAAGTATGCGAAATACAAATCAGCAGTGCAAGTGTAAGAAGTCATTTCCTACAAATGAAAATCGACTTTTGTTAATGTAAGTATAAAATCTACCAAAATAATTTCCAACGTTAAAGAAAGCATTCAAAAGCTTCTAACCCTTATTGAAATTTTAATCATGTCAACTTTACGACTTCTTTTTTCGTATTTTTACAAAACGAACATGAAAATTTGCAAGACAAGATAAATTTGTAAGATTCAATACCATTTCAATAACATTTCATATTTTAAAACACGAAACTAAGTTCTGCCGTGGTTTATTCATTGTTCGAAAATTCCATGAGGTAACGCATGCGCAAATCTCTCTAAGAATCAGTCTCTTCCCCGCATCTAAACGACACGACATGTACATTGAGTCCTGACCAAGGCGCGGAGGTTCGTGACATAAGCGTCGTTGGGATGGTAGCATAAAAATCAAATGGTAATCAAAAAATGAGTTGTCTAGAGTTTATGTAAGAGTGATATTATTCTTCTGGTTTTCATAAGTTAAACCTATTGTTCATTCAATATTAAGATCATTCCAAACATTCATCCTCGGATTGTCTAAGCAACAGCAGCTGCTTAAGATCTACATAATATCAATGGATTCTTTCAACTTCAACGAGGTCACGGCCAGGAATGAAACTGTTTTGGGGATGAATGAATATTTGATATCAGTGCCATGGGATTGGAGGCTGATTGTCCAACTCATCCTTGCTATCGTCGGCATCATAGGAAACTCTGTTGTAATACATGTGTATCTTCACACCCGCACACTGACCACGAGCGCTACGAGTAGATTCGTCGCAGCTTTAGCAGTTGCTGATATCATTACACCAATTTGCATCATTCCGATTCCAACTCTGTCGTACGTTCCTAACAACTTCGGAGGTCATTTCTACTGTAAAGTGGTAGTTTCATCTGTCGTGATGTGGACATCCGTTGTTGCGTCAATTTTTAGCCTTACCTTTCTCGCAATAGAGCGTCTCGTTGCTATAGCGCAACCCATACGATACAAAAGACTCTTTTCGGTGAAGATGACTAAATTAGTCATTATAATGATCTGGGTGTTCGCTTTCGCCTTTAATGCTTTTGCAATTTTCGTCAATCATCTTGACAATGTGAGCAGAACCTGCTATTTCGACTTTGGCAGTGTGGAATTTCAGATATTCATCGGCGTTTCGATTTTTGTTATCGAATATCTTGTACCTGTTATTTTGATGCTTGTCGCAAACATTCGATCCATCCAACTTTTAAAAGTACAAGCTCAGATTTTTACCACCAATGAAAATCCCGCAAATCCAAATCTACTTGAAGCTCGACAACGTGTCATCTACATGTTACTATCTGTGATAATCAGTTTCATCATCTGCTGGTCTCCGGACCAATTTGCCTTTCTTGCGTTCAATCTCGGTCTAGTGCCATATGAATACCTGTACGGAAATATGTACAGGGCATTTGTCGTATTGGCCTTTGCAAATTCTTGCCTCAACCCCGTCTTGTACGCCCTGACCAATAAGAATTTCAGGCATGCTATCAAACAATATTTGTTCCGCTGCTCGGTACGTGTCGGCGAGCCAGTGAATACTGTTTTTTGATACCCCGCTTGAAACTTGGCAAGCTTTCTAGATGCATTAATGCGCGAAGGTACAGAAACGAGGGGAAAAAACAAGAAAGTGGAAAGAGTGGGCGGGAGGAGGGAGAAAATCGGACAAATAGACAGTGATAAGAGCGAGTTAGAGAGACAGTCATGTAATGTGAGGAGACAATGAAGCATAAGTGAATATGTATTTATTTTGAAGGGTTCATGTTTGTTTTAAATTTTGTGACGTTTTTCCCAAATTTGATATTTTTGGTGATATTTCAAGAAAGCGACAAGCCAAAGACATATCTTTGGGCACGTATTTTGTTATTGTTAATACAGTTTTTTTCGCATACTTACGTTACCATTCGCTTTGGTGATTTACAAAATATTATATATTTTGACGGGGATGACTGCATTTTGGCGTTTTCAATGCGTTTCACGCTTACTATGAAATTCATGCTGATATCTGGACATGCTCTTTTTAGAATTTATGTCTGATCGCTGGCTATTTTAGCTAACAGAGTGCAGCTTGGTTCAGGATAGATGTCGCATTCCTCTATGTATGTCTCTTAACTATATGATTGCTTTGAATTCATTGTATGTAACAACATCCAAATTTTCCTCTGGATACAGGGTTCTTGACTGAGTTCGGAAAAGCTGTAGTATTCGGCGTTGTATCAATATCTCATAAAAAAGGGCACGACTAGCGAGTGTGTTTTATATTTCCCGCATGAAAGCCTGCGGCTACGTCTATACTATAGGCCTACTGCTTTAGATATGTTGGTTGACCATGATTATAATTTATACCAAACTGTTATCAAACCTGTGCTGTGATTGACACCTGCATGAGGTATCTCTTTGTATAATGCCCCATCATTCAGCAAGCCGTCTAATTACTGACCTTGTTATAGGCTTCATTGGGCACTGTCATCTGTTATAAAGCATCCAGTTTAAGGTTTTTAGGACCTGGTCAATACATAATCCTACACAATAACTGCATATCGACGGCTAAAGTGTGCCCTTTTGTGCTTGCGGCTACTCATCACACCCGTGGGCTGTATGAGAACAAACGGTACCTCTCGCTCAAGTAGGCGCTTTCACATAACTTTATTTTGATCTTATATTGACAGTATAATGCCTGGTAAAGCGTTCATATGCTGTCAGGTCAGTTAGCGATTTAATGGCGGAACCCTTTTGTCTTGAACAAAAGATACCTCTCGATGAATCCAAACCATGTTCCCGCTCTCTTAAAGACTCGGACAGAAACGTTTGCACAGTATTTTTGTGGGACATGAGAGCACATAAGGCATATTGAAATTTATAATACAAATTTTATGGCAAATTATTAAAAATTGATATTGTTTTTTGATTTTTCATATTTAACAGTTCTCAAAGTAAAATTTACAAATCTAATGATATGCACTTAAAGTGTATAGCTGGGAGAAAAACCCAACGATCAATTGAAAATTCTGACCTTTCGTATTGAAGATAAATATTTTTAACCAAAAGACCTAAATTCTTAGAAACTCGAAAAGGAGAAGCTGCAAAACAATGGAGAGAACGGAGAGAAATGGACGAAAGAGTGAAAAGAGATTGGGAGAGAGCCAGTTACGTACATGCAAATGCGAGAGAGATAATGAAGCACAAGCTATTTGCTTTTAGAATTCATCGACTCCACGAGTGATTTAAAAAGATGATATTATATAAAAAAAAACATATACAGCCTTTGTTCAATTTGGATTATTATTAAATGAAAATCTACGAGACCACTTCTTATGACTCTGGTAACTATAAAATTAAATAAATATTTTGTTATTGTCACACTTCAGATAAAAGCTTTTATAGTTTGGTTTCTTCTTTAATGCATTATTATATTATTTATTTATTTAATCTGTAATCAAGTCCAGTTGAAGGTGCCTTTTAAGGCTATTGTCATGCTCCCCAGGGTTCCGCTGCAGAAAAAAAGCTTTAGAGCTTGGTTCCGTGTTTAATGAAACATTTTTCTGTAGAAATATTATCATATCAATTTGTAAGCGCTCTTTAGCAAAGTCATGGTTCATTGAATTTACAATCGTATGACAAAACAGGCGAAAATAGTAGCTTTTTTGCACAAGATTTGCAATTTAAAGAGAATTGGCCATTGTTCATTCTAGTGACGCTAGTATTATGGACAATATAAGTATGCTTTTTCATTTAATGACATAAAATTTTGTAAGGAACACTTGAGGTTTTGGTCAAAAAATGTGCTTGGATAGGTAGTTTTCAACAGATTTTTCACATTCGACTTGCTATAACATTGAATTGGGTTATCTGTTGACCTAGTGACGAAAGGTGTTTTTAGGGGGAAGTGTTAGCTTCCGTATGATATAAGGGAAATTCTGATTGGATGAAGGGAACACTTGAGGTTTAAACAAAAACCAATCAAAGAGGCCCATTTTTCAGCTAGAAGCTCCACAGCTCTTACATTGCTATGTACTCAATCGTGTAGTGTAATCAAAGATTGTGCTGAGACAATGCACTACTTGCTTGAGAGCTCTTGGACGAAAATGTGTGCTCCGGTGTATCGAGGTGGAAACTGTGCGCATGATGGTTTATAAGAGAATCGTTTTGTATAGAAACCTTTCCATATGAAACATCGTTATGTGACAGCGTATCCATACAGTACAATACGTTCAATACATTCTGGTATATCTACATTCTGTTAAAAATGTAAAGCATCATTGCGCGATAAGGATCAGAAATAATAATATATGCAACAAACGATAAACAGGAATTAAACTGTTGTGGGGACAATAATTCCAACCGGTGTCATGGGATTGGTGGCTATAGTTGTCCAGCTCATCCTTGCCATCGTAGACATCAACTCTGATCAGGATAATTCACTGAGCAGAGTGCATTAGTCAAGATAATCGCACGAGACCGTAGAGTTTAGCTAGAGAGCCATTAAGCTCAATGCAATAACTCCACGTTGCGATTTTCTTGGCGAATGCACTTCTGCGAAGTAATTATCCTGTATAGACCTTTCGAGTGCATCAGATATAATAATTAATCAATTAATTAAATTATTTTGGCTAATGATTGGGGTGAAAAGGGCTTTATTTGGATACGCGCGCAAAAAAATTGTATTTAGCCTCTTTTCTTTTCCTTTATCTTCCCGATTTTCTCTTTCATTTTTGTCAGATGGGCACCTGTTTCATTCATCTGTTTTTTCAGGGGGCACTCTGTCATCCTCCAGCTGGCTACGCTACTGCTCTACAATGCCTGAGATAAGAGAGTTGCAAACAACATTTGAATGACATAATTGGAAGCCTAAGAGCAAAACCTACATTAAAGTGTCTCAAATTAAAGACAATCGCAACATTATTCCTTATATGTAAGAAAAAATAATTATCAAGCACGAATCACGTGGTTTTATTTAAAATAAACTCATAGTGACCATAAAAACATCCGTCTCTGAACACGCGATATTAAAAATTCCCGGGCGCCGAAATGACGTCCAGTAATACAATGAAGGTTGATGACTGACAATTGAGCACAAATAACCATTACGTCATTGCACTTAGACAATTTCGGTGCGGGAATTTTGAATATCGCGTGTTGAGAGCCGACTGTTTTTATTAATTTTTACGGTCAATATGAATTTGTTTTAAACAAAACCATGTACTTCGTGCTTGATAATTATTTTTCTTACGGTACGGTGACTGAAAAGATCAGACATTTCTATTACCATGTCTTAAGAATGCCAGGAGATTCGTCACTTAGAATTCTGCGAGCTCTTCGAAATAAGACCCTCCCATAATCAGATAATTTAGTGTTGTCATATTACTGGCAAATTACGCATCACAAGACTGGACAGTGATCGATCATAAATAAATAGCCAATTATCATCATTCAACTTATTTTATTAGTCATCCAAACGTCAATGTATAACATGCTGGATCCGATTCCAAACCAAACCTTTATCATTTTGAGAATTTAAATTAAGTAACATGTGTCAACTGCTAATTAGACCAGTGATATTTGTAGCAATAGTTCTGAAGTAGATGTTCATAGAAAAATGGTCCAAGAACCGATCCCTGTGTAAGTGTTATCAGATCATAGTCCTATGCGACGCTCGTTACCGTAGAAGACGTAGAGAATCTGGTATTAAAGGGGCATTTCGTGATCCACAGCCTCATCCCCACTTTTTCAAAAAAGTTGAGATTTTTATACCACTGGAAACCTCTGGCTACATAATGTTTATGTACCAAAAATTTCTTGCAGATTAATTCGTTTAGCAAAAATATCGTCAAATTACACACAGTGGCCTATGGAGCAGTGTAATACACACGATCATGCATAACTCGCAAACGCAAAATCGGAATCAACTGAAATTTTGGGAATAAGCTTTTTTCGTGAATATCTACTGAAAAATGTCATAAAAAGAGGATGCTAGGATCACGAAATCCTCCTTTAACTCTGACGCTGATATCTATAATCATTCTTTCAGAAGCTGAAATAACCAACATCATCAGATCATGTATATAGTTGTTTACGACGGTGGTAGAGAATATGGTATTATTTCAGACTCTGATATCTACAGTCATTCTTTCAGAAGCTGAAATAACAAACATTGTCAGATGATAGTCGTATGCGACGCTCGTAGAGAATCTGGTATTATTTCTGACGCTGATATCTGTAGTCATTCTTTCAGAAGCTGAATGACAAACATTATCAGATCATAGTCTTATGCGACGCTCGTAGAACATCTGGTATTATTTATAAGCCTTTACATCGGGGCTTGAGATTGGAATTCCGGTTTCCTTTCTCACAAAGTAAGGGCTAAGAGTAAAATTGTAGAATTGTGTTTGGGAGTGGCCTTCTCTCCTCCTTTTGTTTGCTATTTTCTTCCATTTCTGGCTTTGTTTATCAAAGCTATCTAGGCCAGCATGCATTTTATTAGCCTACACTAGCTATCCAGGCTTGTGCTTTTTTTTAGTATTAGCTTGGAACGGTCCATGAATTTCCCATGGATTAGCATATGTCCCTCACGGACCAACCTGGATAAACAAACAATTTCTGACGCTGATATCTGGAATCATTCTTTTAGAAGCTAAAATGACACACAATATCCGATTATGGTCGTATGCGGCGCTCATAGAACATCTGATAATACTTGTAGCCACCATCTAGCTGCTCAAGAACATCATCACTAAGCTCGCTTCGATCAGGTGCTTTCTGAGCTTTTAAAATCCCATTGCTTCCACCAGCTTTATCATAGTAACCTCCCGTATCTACCAGCAACGACGAGTACAAAGTCGTTTCTGAACCATACCAATCTTCCATAAAATTGCCATCACTCTTCAGGCTGAGAAGATCATCAGAATAAGGGACATTGATATTATCACAGTACTGTTTGAAAATAGAGGACGGGTTGAGTTGCATATCGTCGGCATCTATAATCATCGGGTTCTGCTCAAATGTTTTGCAGACGTATTGGTACAACTCCCACATTTCGCCGTACATAAATTTGGGGTGTCTGAATGGGTACGGTATGTCTGAAAACGAAGTACCTTCAGGATCGAGATTGAGATAGCGTATAGCCAACCTCTTTCTTGTTGGGTATAGTTTATATGGATCACGTATAAGAAAGTACGTACACCGACAGGAAGCATGTCAAATTGATTGTACACGGAATATGCATAATCTTTACAGAATATCAACCGCTTTTCCGAAAACTTGCCTTCGAAGGTATGTTTTAACCACGGGAATGTGACTTTCTCATCTGGAATTGAATTATGGAACCGTCCAGAATTGGTCAATCGCGAAGCTTTTTCCTTATTCACATAATGCTGTTCCGGCATTTGAACTGAATTATAATATGCGTCTTTAAACACTTCAATGTAAATGGCAGAGCTCTCTATGTTGTTAATGACTTTTGCGAAGACTGTGCTGAGAGTCCTTGGTAGAGCCCACAAAATGACTTTGGTTGGACGATTTTCTTGCTGTGTTACACTGGAACCACCTTCAGCCATTTTTAGTCCGGTTGTACAGTGGTCCGGTTCGGTTGCTTCTCTCACTACAACAGATAACGGAATGATAATCGGTTGATAAACTACTGATTCGCACGATGTGTTTCAAATTGTGGATTCAGATCGATTCGAATCTTTTTGTATTTGAAATAATATATAGGCCTACCTTTCATGCGTTATAGCTGGAAAAGATATAGAATCGGCGATATTCAACAGAATCTAATCTGCATCCATTAAAACCTCTATGTATAAACACTGCGAAATAGGACGTGCGAATTAGCTTGAATTACACTTCGCACTCTACTTCTGTGACGCTGTCGTAAATAGTACACGATCACGATCACGATCTTGATTAATATGAATATGAAATATAAGATCATATCGATCCAAGTACTTTTTGATTATTATAAATATAACTAGTATTGTTGCCATTATAAATATTTTTGTAATTTTTATCTCTTTTATTTTATAATTCATTATTATTGTTTATAACAATTACTTGTAATATTGTGTCATCTCTTGATTGTATTTTTGAAATATATTATGTAAATAAAACTGAATTGAATTGAATTAATTCAAATGCTACACAGAATAGTTCCAATATTTCAGATAAACTTCAATTGATTTGTACATTGATCTTACAAATCCAAAATATATTTATTAATATCTATTTATTTTACAAAGCGTTATCAAAACTTTACTCAGATATCTTTTATTTGCAATGCAGATAAGTTTATCAAACTGTCAAGGCTGTTCAAGGTGGCAATTAAAGGAGTATTTCGTGATCCTAGCATCCTCTTTTTATGACATTTTTCAGTACATATCCACGAAAAAATCATATTCCCAAAATTTCAGTTGATTCCGATTTTGCGTTTGCGAGTTATGCATGATTATGTGTATTACACTGCTCCATAGACAATACGTTGTAATTTCGTTCTGGTGCACCAGAACGAAATTCAAATTTCGTGATATCTTTGCTAAACGAATTAATCTGTAAGAAATATTTTGTACATAAACATTATGTAGCCAGAGTATTCCAGTGATATAAAAATTTAAACTTTTTTGAGAAAAGTAGGGGGATGAGGCTGTGGATCACGAAATGCCCTTTTAAAGGGTAACTGAATGGAATTTATACGAAGAAGGAACCTTAACTAAATCGCATCACAATCTATTACTAAGAACCTGTAGAGATACCGCCCAACACCGGTATCCCATGTGGCTTTGTAACAATGTGGCGCCGTATATGAGTATCACAACGCGGGTCACATCGATATCCATAAATAATACCATCTTGTATCTCAACCATCTCTCGTAATCTATCCGTCTCATCCTGTTATAGAACCTATGCACTAGCTTAGGACAGAGTCATCTTCATTTGAGGGCCTATTCAGTGATTTGCTCATTCGTAAAATCGCAAGAATCATCAACATTCAGTTTTTTGCACCTATGATGTGCTAAACCTATCATGCTAGTAGTTAAGTCGAAAGCTGAAATTAAAGACAAAATAGACATTAACATGACACTGTAATTTCTCTACTTAAAGCCATATTGTAACATTTGCTGAAGAGGACGCCCTCAATATTCATCTAAATTCTATTTTTACACGATTGTAATGTACATAAGGTGGTACTACACCCCTTGATAAATTTCATTTTCTCAAAAAATAATTATACACTGGTAACAAAAGTTATGTATATTATAGGGACAAGGATGTACAAGGAATACATTAAAATAAAAAAACATTCCACATAACCCCCGAATGAAAAGTATTTAATTATCTTTGTAATCACTCAAAAAGCATTTTGTGTGAATTTTACATCCGAACTAAGTGCTATTAAATTTTTATGAGCCCTTTTATTTTACATGTAAAGTCTATGGGGGTGACGATTAGAAATGGACGGCAATATTGAACAAAAAAAACCATCTTGGGCCATTTTAGACACTAAAATGCCCATCAAAAAATAAGAGCACTTAGTAAATTTCACACACAATGCTACCTGAGTGAGTACAAACATAATTAAATACATTTCATTCGGAGGCTATAGCAAAAACAAAAAATGTCCTATACTTTAATGGTTATGGAACAAAGGTGAGGAATCCAGTTACTACACTGGCATTTCAGTTACTCCAGACAAGCGGTACGTTATTTATGATAAGAAAAGAGGTACCGCTAGATTGTACCTCATTTCCTAACATATATATTGAACCACTTGTCGTGAATCACTGAAATTTCATGAAGTAATTCGATTCCTTGCCCCTATAATGTACATAACTTTTTTTTACCAGTGTGTAGTTATTTTTTGAGAAAAGTGCAAAATTAGTCTCAAAATTTATCAGGCGGTGTTGTATCGCTTTGCAAATTGGCATGTATCCTGCAAAAGACTTTAGGTGCTGTAGTTTCGTAGAAATCCAAGATTTTGAATAAACCTTCTGAACAAGACGTTTAATTATTACGATGAAAATAGCATCAGTCGAACGCATGCACGATGTTCTCAACACAGTCTCAACATATCAAAAGAACCGACCCAAGTCACGTTCGAAGATGTGGCTCGCAATGTGCGCTGGCGATTTATTTTGTATTGCCTCACCTGTTTGGGCCCAATTTAAAAGAGTAGGTTACATATCTGACAGTGGAAACTTACATTTTTTTTATGAAGAAAAAAATACAATCTATTTCTTAATATGGAAATGTTATAATATGGCTTGAAGAAGAGAAATTAACAGATGTATATATTTGAATGGGGCTTCAACTTTGTCAATACTGCTGTTTTCCTTATTTTTGCCAAATTTTGATGACTCGTCCTTCACTTGATACACAGTTTTGACTTTTTTTTACACTTTCGCTGGGATCACTGTAGGCCCTACATCATGCAGTTATTGTTAACTACATGTATGCACACAACACAGGGGCACTCACATAGGTAATTGATCCGTACTAGTAGCGCTGTGCTGTGGGTATATGAGATGAACTAGTTAGCGTCATATATCAAAAAGTATAAAAGCTCTGATTTTAGTACTTGCTCTATGTTTCCATTACTTATTCTTTTCAAAATATCTGAATTTTTAATTCGGTACAAGCTTTAATAACGGGGGAGCATGCATTTGTATGAGAAAGGAAATCTACCATCTTATCCAAACTCCCGTGTTAATCCAATGCACATTTTGCTTCACCGGGCCGCCCTGACTTGGTCGCGTTTGGAAGAGGAGTGCCACCAAACCGTAATAGGTACAAATTTAGTACTTTCTGTCAATCAAGTATGGTTTATTTTCTACATGTTAATCTTTAAATTATTAGCATAGTCCTTATAATAACGGTGGAGTGCCTTGATGAGTAAATGATAGCAAACCAGTGAAAAATTCCCAAAATCAGTCAGTGGAGCCCCACCCCTACATGTCAATAGCGTCATTATCGATTGGATTAGTCGACCGTAGCTGACAATTCGATCGCTCATTGGATTAATATTATCACGTGGTAAAAAATGTGCATTGGACAATTGATTACTATAATGGTTTAGTACTGCATATTTCGGTTTAATCTTCACTAAGCGGGTTTATGGCTGAAAAGGTCACGGTGAATTTGCCGTGGACAAAACTGCACTATGATGTGATGCTATCCACCGGGAAACCTTCACGGAGCAATTTGTATGATAATATAATAAAACAGGTTATAGGTATAACTGTCATCTTAGAACTGTCCACCAACATGGCTGCCATTTCAATTTTTATCATGGCTATTCGCAGTAGAAGTTATGATGTAACAGGATTAACTACCGTTGAATTAGGTTTAAACAACTTTTGAATATATCGCACTGCACTGTACGTGCACGCAGTACCTCTGCAATGAACCATAGATGTCA
This sequence comes from Amphiura filiformis, assembly GCF_039555335.1. Lineage (NCBI taxonomy): Eukaryota > Metazoa > Echinodermata > Ophiuroidea > Amphilepidida > Amphiuridae > Amphiura > Amphiura filiformis. The sequence continues at coordinate 60,592,646 of NC_092636.1, forward strand.
AAAAACAGGGACGAAGACCTTAATCGTAATTCTATATAGAATATTCATATTATGCTGATCACTCACACCTGTAAGATTGATATCTTTGAAGTGCAAAGATGATGACTGCAACCTGTTATAGTGCAGGGCGATATATATTTTTAAACCCCTGTTGCTATAGTAATTAATCTTGTTACATCATCACTTCTACGGCTTATAAACGCGATTTGATTGGTTTAATGCATAGGATCTATTATTGTTCACATACTACTGCCCTCAATTTAAATTGGGTACATGATTTTGCAATAGACTAAATTTGTGAGACTGGATTGTGATACCATTATTTGTGCACCATATATTACCAGGGAAGTCGTGTATTTTTAATTATTATTTTTATTTATTTAATCTTTCATCTGCACTCACCAAACATTTTGCTCATTTCATGTTATTTAACTTTATATCGGAAGAATTCATATTTGTATTACCTGTGTATTACTGGATCTCAGACACGCAATGCAACATAATGAGCGAAAGGCATCTCGAAACTGTCTATTCATCATACCATAAATCCACACATTGCAAACAGAATTGAACATAGCAATCCATGTAGTCATTGTATACACGTATTCAGGAAAATCAACCGGACATGTATCCCCTAATGCCAAGCACATCATGGTGCAGCCGTGTAATGTCCAACATAGTACAAAGGTCCCTATTACAATAAATAGCATCGATGCCGCCTTGATGTCACGTTTTAACCTCAAAGAACGTGCACTGTTTTCGATCCTAGGCTGTGTATCCGAATCAGACACAATCTGATTGTGTGACGAAGGCGGAGAAAGTGTATCCAACATAGCTAGTTGTCGTAAATGGCGTCGGGCAACTTTGAAAATGCTGGCGTAACAAAATATCATCACCCCTAATGGTAAAAAGTACATTACAACCATTATTGTGTAAGTGAAAGATACGTCGTGTGCCCAATTTACAGTACACAAGTATTCGTTAGTATAATAAATGTACTCAGACCATCCTAAAATTGGACAAAGTGATAATACTAACCCTTCTAGCCAGATAAATGTGATTACAATTAGGATAAGACGGTTTGTTATTTTCAAGTGATACACCATGCTATGTACAATGGCACAGTACCTTTCATATGCAATTGCGCCTAGTGTGTTCATACCTGCCGCGCCTAGTATCAGAGCAAAGGTTCCAGTCAAATTGCAAGATGCATCTTCAAATGGCCAATCTCCAATGATACTACAAATAAACATGAAAGGCATGATCAGTAGACCAGCTAAAAGATCAGCTACGGCGAGATTTGCAACAAATATGGATGTCTTATTTTGCAAAGATTTAGTTTTGTAGATGGCCAGAAGAATTCCGATATTCCCAACTGCACTTCCAATCATAATTAGTCCAATCGTAATAGTCTGAAACACAATTGCCACAGTTGAGCGCTGATCAATCGCAGTGATTATGATTTTTTTATTTGAATTCATATTGCAATGATGTTTTGGCTACCTCAGTCAGGACTTAGTTTGCTTCACTGTACCTAAGGGAGCGGGGAGGTGGATGGAATAAAATCACCAAATATGTCAGTGCTGAGAGAGAACTTAACAACAATCCTCCTTGCGTCAATGTTGAAGCGGTAGAAGTACTAGCTAGACTTCTGCAGAAGAAGTGTGACACATTGTATGAAGGTGTAAGTAGATCAGAGTCGGGTTGGATCCCAGGAGATGTCGATATAGTAATAATGATATTGTTAGTCCATTAGTCTATCCTAGACTATAACCATCTCTCAAAGTCCGTAGCGCACAGATTGCATTAGTGGAATTGTCGACAGATATCATCTGTTTTCACCAGCCACCTATGTCTTGCTGACTATCGGCGTCATCAGTCGCTTGCATCACACTTCAGCTCAAACATGCCTTTCAGTATTTATAACCTATTGCGACCTTTAGAGCAAAGTGCGTCACTCTTTTTGTTACTATTAGTGATGAATGCTTAATGACTAATTTATATCGTGCGTTTTCTTCTCCTAATGTCTTGATCCGGATATAAGTATGATAAAGGGAAGATTACCCGGGAAGATTGATTGTTTCTTATCAAACCAGGTAATGGTCTTCTTTCAACAAACTGTTTGTCGTCTCTGAGGACATGTAAGGAGTGATCTATCGTCTATAACTCCGCAGTCACTTTTTCGTTGAAGTATATGTGCTTGCAATACATTTGAAAGTGATGTTTGAAATGAATTATGAAATTAGTGAAATTTGAACTATTTCCAGCTTTTTACTAAAGTTATATGTTTTAAGAATATAACGTGCCTGCGACACGAGATATTTTCTGAAGGGTAGGGCAAAGTACACCATGTTATTCCTTTACGTCTATGTACCTAGCTGTCTATACCAATGCTAAAAGAGCACTTATCCACTTGTCCCATAACTAAGTATCCACTGATGTCTTGACATGAATGAGTGATTATAAAGCAAATATTTCTGATGGAGAAACGACCCTAAAACCTAAATATCTATGAAAAAAACCTATATTGTGCATGCTCTTAAAATAATTACATATATACATGATAGGGCATGTCCGTTTATTTTAAAGAGTTTCCTATATAATGGCAATAATGGCGTGTCAAAATTTCCGAAAAGTATTCTTGCAACATTATTTTGACTGAACTATCAAAGAAGCTAGCCTGGTTGCACGCGCTTTAACTTATGATAGCAAGGTCGGGGATTCGAATCCTGGTGCTGCATTCGTATTGTGCCTTTGCTTTTAACCTCTCATGCCTCTCTCCATCGAGGAGTGAGCGGCCAATGGACAGGAAAAGCGATGCGTACTAGCTTCACTGTTACTTTAAGGGATCGGATAGCAACGTTTGAACAGTATTTTTGTGTGATCTGAGAGCACATCGGACACATCCAGTTGCATTCTAAATGCGAGAAATGTCCTTCTGATATCAATCAATTTTTACTATTAAAGTTATTTGATATCAGAAATTCCTGTGCTCCACAAAAAATACTATGCAAACGTTGCTATCAGATTCCTTAACTACTATTGTAAATATTTAATCACAGAAATAAATATACAGTTGTATGTTCAACGCTGTGTACTTTTTCTGCCATGACGATTTTCAAGAGAAATAATATTTCATGATATTGATCTCACTCAATTCCTACTGCATGCATTAATTACACTAAAAATCAGGTCGAGTTTACAGTTTCACTGAACAAATCGTGACTTGTATCGGATCAATAGCATTTTCGAATTCAACAAATCCGGTCAACCGAAGCCCTGACCGTGACAATCAAAGGTGTGCCACATATACATACGAGAACGTTAAGTTATCAGTCATGTAAGACTCATGTAGTGACTTTCTATAGTTTACAACTGTCACCAACAATATCATTATGGCGAAATTTATTTACGAATCATGTTATCTTTCTTCAATAATTGTGACAATTTGTTTTTTAGCCGTTGTTAATTCTCAAAATGTGACTGAAATGATGACCACAATTAAAGTTGTGACGACTGGAATTGGTGCAACAACTGAGAGTGGTAGTATACCAGGAACAACCGATAGTGGTAGTATACCAGGAACAACCGATAGTGGTAGTATACCAGGAACAACCGATAGTGGTAGTATACCAGGAACAACCGATAGTGGTAGTATACCAGGAACAACCGATAGTGGTAGTATACCAGGAACAACCGATAGTGGTAGTATACCAGGAACAACTATTATGTCAGGTACAATTGATAGTGGCGTTCCAGCAGGTACTGCACCAGTGTTTAATACAACATTAGGTTTAGTGTCTGGTAAATCGCTGGATGTTATTGATAACAACACTGTGTTTGCCTACTTGGTATTCCATACGCAGCTCCACCAATCGACAATCTTCGTTTTGCTAAACCACAACCAGCAACGCAATGGAATGGTACCTTTAACGCTGTGGCATATGGACCTGCTTGTCCTCAACATAAGAATCCATTTTTGGACGAAAGCCTCAATGAAGATTGCCTTTCGCTTAATGTCTTTGTACCACAAGTTTCAAACAGTGATCCGCTTCCTATAATGGTACATATACCTGGCGGACGCTTTACTTTCTATGGAAGTGAAGTTGAACCGGGCGAAAATTTGGCAGCAACCGGAAAAGTTATTGTAGTTTCGTTGAATTATCGAGTTGGGGTATTTGGATTTTTAAATACCAATGACGACTGTGCCAGAGGTAACTGGGGCTTATGGGATCAACACCTCGCCATTAAGTGGGTAAAAGACAACGCGGAGAGATTTGGTGGGGATCCAAATCAGATTACTATATTTGGTAAGTCGTCAGGCGCAAATAGTGTACTGTACCAAGCTTTATCTCCACTCAACTCCAATGAAGACTTTAAGCGTGTGATCGCTCAAAGTCCTATACATTTTAACTACAGAAGCAATGATCCGTACTCAGGTGCAGACTTAACGAGAACGCTGGCAAAGAATCTTGGTTATGATAATGTGAAGGACTCGAAAGGGATGCTTCAATATCTACGCAACCAATCTGTTTCAGATCTCTTAGCAGAATACGCCAACTTGCCAATATCATTCTATCCTGTCATGGACGATGAGTTTTTACGTGGGACTGATCTGTTTGATTCAGATGTCGACATTAGTCAATATGATCTCTTGATAGGGTACAACTCGGGTGACATGTCAGCATCATATGGCAATAGGCAACCTGCATTAAATAAACAGGAGTTCTTTGACTATATCGACACCAGATTAGAAGGACTCTGTCGTGATTATGACGAATGCCAGAACAAAGCTTTAGCTGTTCAAGCATCTGCATTTGCATACAACAATATACAAGATTTAAATACCAATGAAACATTGAACATTGCCCGAGCGATGGAAATTGCTCTTGATACAAGTTTTTCTTCATTTGTCTCTTTTCTTGCGCGTGATCATCAAGCACGTGGAGGCAATACATATGCCTACGAATTCACCTATGCAGACACTGAGTTCTGGCCAGTTCAAGCACCCCCAAATATCCTTCCACGCCCAGGACATGTAGAGGATGTGTATTATGTATTTGGTACAGATGCCATTAGTAAGGGAAATGCGGACCAACGTGCACTGTCGTATGCATTTATGCAATACTGGACCAACTTTGCCATCAATGGGTAAGTACAGGGTTAAAGTTATTACTATTGACCTTTTCGGTAAATCCCATAACCCTTTGCGAGTAGACCTGAGAACTCGTCATTTGACATCACGCCGACTTGCAATGCGCAGTAACGATGTTCGATAAACGATGTGCGCATCGGCGCGGAGCGGCGTGACGCAAAATGACGAGTTCTTAGGTGTACTCGCAAAGGCTTATGGGATTTACCGAAAAGGTCAATTCTTAACTGTCAAGGTTGTACTATTACAAAGAAGCAGTGCACCACTGAACTCCTTGATTACAAGTCCAAAGCAAGATCGGTATGTCAATTCTTGGGAATCTTATCAAAAGCACAACTTGAGGAGCTAAAGAAAAGAAGATCGTCGTCTGACTATTTCACTCCAAATACATTATGATACTACATTAATATGACAACACTTGATATGCATTCGAAGATGTTTATGAAATATAATCTGAAGAGTGAAATATGTCTTTTGCTGGTGAAAGGGATAACTTTGTTGATAATGCAACAGTAAGCCGGGACAGTAAGTAAATTATTTACAAATCATAATCCATGATCTTTGAAATATGATAGCGATCCATTCCAGGTGGCGGTATTTAGCATCTTTACTTCTGTATACTTAAAACAGGGTTTTGTTATTTTTCCGAAATAATACGTAGTACATCTTACCGAAACTTTAGCAATAAACTAAAATAATAAACAGGATATTACAATAGGTCTTTCTGTCAATAATTATCTAAAATATTGAGCATAACTTGGGCAGTAAATAATGGCAACCCATTCAGTTACACCGGAATTATTATTGAATCCCATGAAGCATTTATTACTTTTGAGAATCTCGAGCAATGTGAATGTGGACAAAACATATTATTTTGATAATATTTTATAATTATATTATATATAATAAGCAGACATAATATTATAAATGTTCAAATAGAATCGAGGGGTTCTACAAAATACAAGATATAATAAGTTTTATACGACATCCTTTGACTCATTTGCATGACTTACACCACATTGATAAGTTGTTAGTGACTAAAGGTTACTAGCTTATACCATGTATACCATCAACCGATATATTGGTCGAACTTGAGTTTTTATCTTTAATAGTATAGCATCAACCTACTATAGACTTAAAATGAGTGTGCCGGTACAAATGGAAGCTAAGCACAGTTTTTAGCCATTTCTCATTATCATACAAAATCGACATGCAAGTGCAAGTTGTGTTCTTTGTGGCAGGGCAGCCGGCATGACGTAAAATTAAGGTCACATGAGTCACGCCTCAGTACACTAAACTTTTGCTGAGCGTATTGAAAGGAACAATTGCATTGAGAATACGGTAATATCTTAACTATATTCACCTGTGGCCATGACCATGCTCATCAAGGTGTGAAACAAGGTAGTTTGTCACACTGACTACTAATGTGCAGGTAAAATAGAAGTATGAAAGGGAGTTTCAATTATTAAGGCAGACAGCATACGCCAAACATGTCGAATTTAGTGCGCCAATCAATCTATCTTCCGGCAATGGTCGTGATGATTTGTATGATAACAGTCGTCAATTGTCAAACAACACAATCTATGACAGAAACTATTACTGTAGCTGTTACAGAATTGGTTACAGAAATAACGGATGTTGATACAACTGGTAGTGGCGTCCCGACTGGAATACCAACAGGTACTGCACCAGTGTTAGATACAACATTAGGTTTAGTATCTGGTAAATCGCTGGATGTTATTGATAACAACACTGTGTTCGCCTATTTGGGTATTCCATATGCAGCTCCACCAATAGGTAATTTTCGTTTTGCTAAACCACAACCAGCAGCGCAATGGAATGGCACTTTTAACGCTATCGAATATGGACCTAAATGTCCTCAGTCGGCCAGCCCTTTCGGGAGTGAAAGCCTCGAAGAAGATTGTCTTTCGCTTAACATTTTCGTTCCACAAGTTGCAACCAGCGATCCTCTACCCATTATGGTACATATCCCAGGTGGAGGTTTCGCTTTCTTGGGCAGTAAAAACGATCCTGGCGAAAATTTAGCAGCAACGGGTAAAGTAATTGTTGTGACATTTAATTATCGTCTAGGCGCATTTGGATTCTTGAATACCAACGACGACTGTGCCAGAGGTAACTGGGGCTTATGGGATCAACGCCTCGCCATTCAGTGGGTAAAAGACAACGCGGAGAGATTTGGTGGGGATCCAAATCAGATTACTATATTTGGTAAGTCGTCAGGCGCAAATAGTGCTCTGTACCAAGCTTTATCTCCACTCAACTCCAATAAACTGTTTCAGCGTGTGATAGCTCAAAGTCCTACTCTGTTCAACTTCAGAAGCAATGATCCATCCACAGGAGCAAGCTTGACGCAAATGCTTGCACAGAACCTAGAATATGATAATGTGAAGGACTCGAAAGGGATGCTTCAATTTCTACGCAACCAATCTGTTTCAGATCTCATAAATGCAAACTTACCACCTCGTTTTTATCCTGTCATAGACGATGAGTTTTTACGTGGGACTGATCTGTTTGATTCAAATGTCGACATTGGTCAATATGATCTCTTGACGGGATACAACTTGGGGGATGTATCGTTGTCCTTTGGTAACAGGAAACCAGAGTTAAACAAAGAACAATTCATGGACCATGTGAACTCTATAGTAGACGTAGTTTGTCGCGATTATGACGAATGCACGAGCAGAGATTTAGCTGTTCAAGCAGCTACATTTGCATACAACAATATTGAAGATCTGAAGGACAATGAAACTTTGAATTTTGCGCGAGCGGTTGAAATTTCTCTTGATGTTAGTTTTTCATCATTTGTTTCCTTCCTTGCACGTGATCATCAAACACGGGGAGGTAATACATATGCCTATACGTTCACTTATGAAGACACAGAGTTCTGGCCGATTAAAGCCTCGGCAAATGTGGTTCCACGTCCAGGACATACGGAGGATTTGTATTATGTATTTGGAACAGATGCTATCAGTAAGGGAAATGTCGATCAGCGCGCGCTGTCTTATGCATTTATACAATACTGGACCAACTTCGCCACCAATGGGTAAGTCAGCTGACACTAAGGTAGTACTCCAACAAAAGCGATCTGATAAAACTGAAACTGATAAAACTGAAACTGAAACTGAAACTAATCTTACAGTCAAACGACGTTATATTTCAATCATGCCATTGTAGTTTTAGGGTGTAAAGAACATTTTGTGATGTTAAACATCAACTTTGGTTTGACTTTAGTTTTACGGCCCTTTTTTAATTGAATGTTATAATTAAACTCAAACGATTTAACACATCAAATGAAAATAGGTAATCACGTGAGAAGCACGGCGATATTAGTTATGTTAGTGCTGGTTGTAACAAGAATTAATGTAGCTATGGATTCTAGTCAAATTTGACGAGAATTTGCATTGTTTCCGAGACACGGTTTACTTGGCATGCCACAGGCTTAAGTCAAGATAAAGGTCTAATTATATTAACGGAATATCAACGGACTCGAAATTAGCTAAACTACAAGATTTTTTTTTTTTGTGATTGGAAAATAGAAAGTATTGAAAACCATGGAAAGTACATTGATTTTCAAAGAACAATTTTAATTGTTGGTGATAAAGAAAGTGCTTAAAATGGTCAAAAATGTTGATTTTGAAAGACTAGTTTTACATTTTTGTCAATGCATACTGCTTTTTTAATTTGTGTAAAGGAGCTTAACAAAAATGACCGCTTCTTAAAAGAAATATTGTTTTGCCTTTTTTAAACGTTTAATGTCCAAAAACACTATGTCCTATATCTTTTCAAGTATCAGACAGGCTCGCCATGTATAAGATATTTTATTCCTAGCCATAGAACATGAAATTTATGCATGTGCATAAACCAACATGAAACGGGAACGTTTTGTGCACAAACCGCAACTTTCACCAAAGAAACATGAAAAAGGCACAATCTATTGCCCTTTTTATGGTAATTTTAAGAACATGCTTTAGACGACTTTGGGCAACATTTGCAGAGGCAAACAAGATACAGGCAAATTTAAGTTTTACTTGGATTATCCAATACCGAACAAAACAAACGATAGACAAACGCACACGTGTTCCCAAGCAATAGTAATAGTAACAACAGTTAAATTATTCACTCTCTATTCTTTCACAACAAAGTAATAAAATTGTCCTGTACTTTGTTGATCATACACATAAAACCAATTACCTAATATAACCTAATGTCAATTTTACGCTTTATGAACCTGTACCTCACAAAAACAAAAAAATGACTGGAACAAATATGGTGCAGTTAACCTTACACTGCAAACCAGACTTACCATTGTAATCATGGTAATAAAGGGCCGCTACAGACGTCTTTAGTCATGTTAGTATATATTCGATGCAACATGTCTTCGTTATTATTCTATTTCCAGTATTTTTTAACTTCTAACGAATGTTTGATGACGTAATCTGATCAATATTGTATTTCCAGCAGACATTCTACATAACATATTATCGATTTTACATCATCGCGTTGATGTTACAACATTACTGGAAATAGAGTGGGAATAGATTAAATAACGCAGACATGTTTATACATCTAATATTCTACATGTTCTACGTAGAATACTTTGAGTACGTATGACCCTACACTTAAATTTATAGTTTTCCACATGATCATAAGTGACTACATTAATACACGCTTCGCGGGTCATATCTTCACAATAAGACGGAATTTCCCACGCATAAACTAATCATATCTGTGTTAATGTCTGGACTTGTGTTAGTTTTGTTATGTTACATTTACCCGATGTTAACCTATTCAAATAATTCTTTTTTTTTACCCAAAAAGTAAAGCAAAAACCACGTACCATGCAGTTGCATTATGTAGTGTCATACAAGTCATATATACATGTCATATTTATAAACTCTCTGCGTAAGATATTTCTTTCATGTGCCACGTACAAATTCCCATAGACAACTTCATATAGATTACGCAATCGTTGTAATTTTTCCATAATGCCGGATAACAGTTAGTTATAACCCGTCTGTATACAACTTAACATGTGATTTTACCCAAGTGCTTACCTTAACAATAACTTTACTTTTTAGTTTGACTATATCTTTACCACAATGCTACTAACTTAAACCTTACTTTAACACTAAAACCTAGCCTTCATTCTAAACATGTGAGCGGCGAATCGCATTCCTTCATGTCAATCGACGAAGCTACAATGTAATGCTTCAAAATGTCGTTAATGATAATGCAAACTGTACCAAGATAATTGACACCCATAAAGTACAGATATTATGGACGAGATTGTCGCATTCAAATGCAACTTAAAATTATACATTTGACTTGTATATATATAGTTCAATCTCAGCTAAACTAAAAGGGCCCAAATTCCCGGCCCAAATTGCATTGGGAAGAGGCGTCCTTTTTATAAGAACATCAAAAACCGACAGGTACCGATTTCAGTTTGTATTATGTTGATTGTAGGTTTTTCTTCCAACCATAAAACACACATGATACCACCGTTGTATAAACATTTCTCTGCCTTTTCTTTGTCATTTCAGAGACCCAAATGTTGGAAACACAGAGTATATAGGCTCCTATGAGGAATGGCCCAAGTTTGACGACGAAACCCAAAGTTACATGATCTTGGAACCGAACGCAACAGTAGGGCAGAATTTCGCCGGCGAGGCATACGATTTTTGGTACGGATATATCAAGAGTGTTTTAGAAGAAGGTGAAACTGATGATGAAGATTCCGAACAGTGTGTTCTTGACGCCGGTGTCCCTGTATGGGAGTCCTTTCCTCCGCAAGAAACCAAGACGCATAACATCGCTGACCTTGGATCGATCACAGGAACCATTCTGTATGTACCCGATGAGTCAGGATCTCCGAACAAAGTTAATGTCATTCGTGGTATTCCCTACGCTAAAGCACCTGTTGACGCACTTCGCTTTGCTCCTCCTCAAGAAGTTGAACCTTGGGATGTTACTTTGGATGGGGTATCACCTGCTTTCCAATGTCCAGGTGCAATGACAACAGATTGGGACGAAGATTGTCTGACTCTTGATGTCACTTTTGTGGAGAGTAATGACGCCAGTCTTCCAGTGGTTGTGTTTATCGGTGGTTATAATTTACAAACAGGCCGTGGAACACCATCCGCCGAAGGCCTCGCTGCCGGTACTGAATCTGTGGTTGTCACATTCAGATACCGTGTTGGAGCTCTTGGATTCTTAAGTACAGGAGATGAGTATGCACCAGGAAACTATGGGTTGCAAGACATAATCGCTGTCCTTAAATTTGTCAACAACCACATCAGTAAATTTGGAGGTGATCCAAACAAAGTCACTCTGATGGGATATGGTACAGGAGGCTCCATTGTAAACATGTTGTTCTATTTGAAAGACGCCCAAGGTCTTTTTCAACGAGCGATTTCTCTATCTGAGACAGCAAGCGCCAGAGACTTTACAAATATAATTCAATCAGATCCTCTCAACCAGGCCACTTCTCTCGGTAAAAAACTTCAATGTAAAGGTAACCCAAAAGAACTACTTCAGTGTCTCAGATCTTCCAATGTAACCGTGTCTGATATTTTGGACGCGTCCTTGTCAACTCCATTCTTTCCTGTAGTAGATGGCGATATCTTAACGGATACAATTCCAAATCTGGTGACAAACTCTTCTTATTCCGCGGTTGACTATCTTATCGGTATAACGGAGAACCAAGCGGCAACAAAGATGATGAAAGAAGTGGATTCGTGTCCCACGGAAAATGAGTTCAGAAAGCGCGTCAATTCTGTGGTTGGTATGTACTTAAAAAAGATCCTGGTCCTGTTCGCCAAGCCATTGCAGCAGCATACTTGGACAATATTCCTCCTTACAATGTAACAACAGTACCGTGTCCTCTTCAAACAAGGTTCCTCGACTTCCTTCAAGACTATTTCGTTGTCGTTCCGACTCTTGATACAGCAAAGACACACATAAAGGCGGGTGGAAGAGTGTTCCTGTACAGCTTTCAGCAAACTCCAAAATATCGTAGTGACCATTCTTCGCATTTGCCATCGTGGGTTGGACCATCTCGTGGAGACGATCTTCAGTACCTGTTTGGAATGCCATACTCACCATTGTCACCAGGTTGTTATGGGCCTGAAGACAGGGAGACCACAGTCACACTCATGAGGATTCTGCGAGACTTCTTCAGTTCAGGGTAAGAGTAAACAACAACCTGTATCTTTTCTACCTGTTACTTCAAGACAATTAAACAGAAAAACGAGGTTATTCACTGTGGCTAATGTTACGGTCACTAACATGACCCAGGCCAAAATCACCTGCTACCGAGTTCACTTAACACCAAACATGCAAACACATTGTTTTTATATCAAACAACTTATGAGTATTTATTAATTAGTGTAGTATGACTGTTAATCAAATTACAATATATAAGATCATACAAGAAATAAACTTAAAATTACTATAAAGATTTCTTTATACTATTATGGTTTCTTAGCTACGCCTGGAGATCTTGATTAGCTGACGTTCTGATGAGATTCATTTGATGGTCTCAGTTCTCGATCCAAGATTCGGCAATTAAAATGAAATAAATCTCACTTAATATCTCAGCCATTTAAATGTGTGGTTCTATTTGGGTTAAAGTCAATATTACGACTTAAAAACACAATGAATTTGGCTGAATCCAATTAGATGTAAGTTGGGACGTGTGTAAACATTACAAATAGGCCAAAAATCAAGCTTGAAAATAATCGACCGAACTCAGTTTATTTTAAAAGATCGCACATTATAGTGACATCAATTGTTTTAAGTTCTTGACTTTTTTTTTATATCTCATTAAAATATTTCATCAAAAATTGACAATGCTCATTTAATTTTCTTGAATCACAGAGGTGCATCCATGACCAAATTGGAAGATTTAGAGTTGCAAGATAATACCGAATGGCCGGAGTTCGACTTGGAATCTAGGCGATATCTCCAAGTGGATGCTTGTCCATCAGTCTCTGAAACAGGCTTTGGTGAGTCTCATCTACGCTTCTGGACTGAAGTTATATCTTCGCTAGTCTCACCACCACCGCCACGACCAGGTGAAAAAGAGAAGTGCATTGTGGGAGAAGAATTAGGAATATCTCTTACACCGGAGCAGGCTGCTACGCTATTTGAAATACTTATTGGTGTGATCATAGCTCTGTTGGTAGTTTGGGTAATTACGTGTGGGGCTTGTTGCGGTGCCAGAAAACAAATTAATGAGAATAAAACCAGTGCATATGAGTTGGGTCATGAAATTCCAGGTTGGAGGTCAACGCAAGATGAAGAGTCTGATATGTTATAAATAGAAACGGATGATGGCTTTAAATAGTAGTAGTTCAGTGTGGTGTTAAGGGTAGATGCGGTATTGTTGGTCGAAGCAGCCAATAAAATCGATTTTTATTGTCTGTATCAATATATTATTGAAAAATAACACTTTGCTATTTTGCAAAAGTTCATTCTTCAAATCATATACTTTGAAAACTTGCTTAACTTATTGTTGTTAATGAGTTATGTACATTTTACAAAAGTGTTGTTGTTTCAGCTCTCTTTACAACATAACTCAAGAACCACAGGACCTACAAAAGTATTTTTGTGATATTTGAATTCTTCTACACGCTCGCAAGGAAATGAGCAATGCAATTTTTGCCAAAGCTCACTACCATTCGCAAGATGTTGTGAACTACCAAATCGCAACACTTTAAAATAATGTATTACCTTAAGGTTAAATGACAGGGCAAAAAAGGTTGAAGGTCAAAGCACAATGAATCCTGTTAACCTTGACCTAATTTATGATGTTAACCAGGTAACAAAACACCTGAGATATGACAAACTATTCTTTCTTTTAAATGTTGATCCAAGAGGATCAACATGAGACCCGTGGAGCCGAAAATTAGGCATTTTGCCTACTGCTCAAAAACTGAAAATTGGAGATAGACCAAAATATACCATTTCTGAGTCCTCGTGATGTGACAATACATTAGTATAGTTTTGAAATTTATACCTATAGATGAGTTGACCTCAATGTTTATCAACAAAGGCAAGGAACTGGCATATCGATATTTTTGAGAAAACCCCATGCAACCACTACACTGTTCAATAGCCTTATTGTGTTGTGGCGGGAGTTTTAAAAACACGAGCCCTGAACAAAATATGATGCGCGCGCATACTGCCAGGCAAAAAAACAAGAAATTGTGATGACGCGTGCGAATACTGTCAGGCATTGTCGTCAGAAGTCAACTCATCTATAAGCGGCTACTTGGTCTTGTAGAGATACTTATAACATTTATGTTTACAGATTGTAACCATGGTAACATGTATGGTAATTGGAAATTGCCGTGTTCTTAGGACTAACGACATTTTCCACAAAATACGGAAAAACACTCCTTAGATAATTCTAAATGGAATAGACCTCTTCGGCAATTCCCGACAGCCTTTGCGTATTTACCCCAGAATACATGTACGTCATCTTCGTTACTGCGCAGTCCAACGTGCGTAGAAACGATGTTCGCATCGACGAAGACTTATTGTGCAAAGATTTCCGATAAGCCGGTGAATTCTAATATTATTAAGCTTATTTGCGAAATGACCAATTATAATTATGTATTCTACTATTATGTATTGTATGTTGACGTGAAATTCCAAATTCCTTTTGTGAATCGCGCTTAAAATCTTACTTTCCAGTAATCATGATTGTGGAAAGACTCATATGAGTCTAGAATTTCAAAATGCACCCATTAGTGGAATCTAAAGTTTCTGGATAGCATATTATTCAATATGATATCTATATAATGTTGGTTAACCATTAAGCGTTAGTACTGGTTTGGTGGATCATATCGGCGCCATATCCATACATTTGAGTGCAATTAATCTTCTACGTCATTTTTTTACGCTCTTCAAACATTTATGGATATAACCAGTGTCTTTCTCAACTACATGGAACATAATTTACCAAAGCAATACGTTAAAAGCTATTACATTGTCTACCAGCAAACACAAAACGTTTTCGACATCATTCGCAAAAGGTTATAAAAGGTTGTCAGAAAACGTTTAAATGTCGGGTTATATGATTAATGGTATAAAACGTTTTCATAACATTAAATAACATTTGTTGGTAATTTACTGCACAGCAAACACAAATGTTTTACAGAAAACATTTAAATGTCGGGTTATATAAAGGGTATAAAAACGTTTTAATAACATTCCAAAAACATTTTGAAAACTTGGTACAAATCATTCTAAACAGAATGTTATTTTGGGGTTGGAAAAAATGTTTGCCCAAAATATTTACAATAACGTTTTTAAAATGTTTTCACGACATAATGTTATTTAAGTGTTGACAAAATATTTGGCCAAAAATAGTTTACAGTGACATTTCGAAAACATTTTAAAAATATTGTTGTAGTGTGTTTTCATACAAAACGTTTTAAAACGACTTCATGACCTTTATATAACCCGACATTTTAATGTTATTAAAACGTTTTTACCTAAACCAAAACCCAAAATATAACTTAACTTACTTAAAACGTTTTAAAAACGTTTTTGTGTTTGCTGGGTAACACCATATTGTTTTAATAGTGCAAATGTAAGATTAAAATTATGTTAATTTTATTTCGTAGCCCAGAAATATTTTTACATTGGGTTAACACACATGTAACAGAATTTACCAAAGCAATACGTTATAAGCTATTACATTGTCTAACACCATATGTTAAGGTGCAAATGTAAGATTAAATGTTGATTTTATTTCGTAGCCTAGAAATATTTTTACAATGCACGTTAGGTTAACACTATGCAAGGACACGAATGTGCCCACAACTTTGGTCTTTTCAAGTTTTTTTAGTATTATACGGAAATTAAAAATCGAATTTGTTGACAAATTCATTCATTGCATAACTGTTCTACGAATACGGCATGCTAATGTCGGTTGAAGAGATGAACTAACTAAAATGCAATAATCATGATAATTAATTGGTGGTTCCCTGTTAAAGAGAAAGTTTCTTGATGTTGTTTTATCAAAACGTACTTGATAAGAAAATTGCAATATTTTTTTCTAAAAATGTACATACTAAACACCAAAAAAATTCCATTTGCTTTTACTCAGCTCTACAAATATTAGTTGACGTACTTGCCAGAATGTCTGCATAGAGTAGTTATATACTGCGCCAAAAAAGTATCCACACTTGGAAAAATAATCACAATTTCAAAACTGAACCATATTGGGGTAAATTTTAAAAGTGACAATCTGGTCTATACAAGGCGCAAAAAGATTCCAACAAGGGCAACAAAGAGACAATACAGTTTCTTCAATGAAGCTTTATTCAAAGCAGTTTTTATTTCAGTTTTTACTTCTCTGTACTTTTCATAACTATCATTTTACTTGTCAGTTCTTTTGTTTCAGTTTTCTTTTGTTCCTTTTGTTTTAAATTAAAGGCACGCATTAATTAGCCATTCACCACTCTCAAACCAGATGTCTACATGTAGTCAGTGGAGTTTTGAATAGGCCAGAGTGTCACTTTTAAAACTGGACCTTTGTCTAATCAAATGCTTGTAACTGTGCTTCTTGAAGTCACACTGGATTCAAGTGGGGTGTCATCATGTGCCGAATTAGATAGTGCATCTAGTGAACAAATAAATTTACCAAAATATGGTTTAGTTTTAAAATTAGGATTTTTCTTCCAAGTGTAAGGATACTTTTTTGGCGCAATAGTTTTGTGTTTACATTGCATTGTTGCTCTTATAACTGTTCATTCGAACTCTATAGAAAAACACTTCGTTCATACGCTTTAGGAAAGTTTTAATAATTATTCAGAAACATAATTACTTTATTTTTTCATGAAATCTAGCTGGTTAGAATGACGAAACTTTATAACAAAATGTTGAAATGCACACGAAAATAAAATAATTTGTCTTTCATGAATCCAACGCTAGCATGCTTTATTATTGTTACAATATTATATATTAATGATACTAATTTATCTACATACCCATTGATATCTTTAAGAGTGTGTCAGATCAACAGTCTCATTCCCCAACTTTATCCTATCAACATGGAGATGTTGATATCAGAAGAAAGTTCGTATTTTTCTAATAATCCAATTAAAATTTTAGACCTGTAATATGTTCCGTTATAGATTTTACGAACAAAATAGTGATTGCCTCATCCCGAATGGTGCTTATCACCCGTACTATTCTATGGGCCGCTGTGAATTTTGCTTTTCGTGTCAAAACCACTACTCTTGAAAAATACAGCACAATTTTTTTTTGATTGAAAAATGTTATTATATTTTGCCTAATCCTGTAGTTAGCTCTAAGTGGCAATAAAAGTTATATTTTAGTATATTTGGTCACTTTTTGGAAATAAAGACCAAAAACATGCATTTTTCGTTTTTCAGATGCTGCGACAATCAAGACCAAAGACTTGCAAAGACTAATTTAAAGTTATGCATTGTAATAATATGGCAAACACATTTTCGAATCTTTTTCATAACCAACTATCAAAAATAACATAAAATATTAAAATTTTGAGCTACCTCTAACCCTATACTCAAGATTTTGACTGCTTAGACTTATGCAAAGTCCTAACATTCTGTGATACAATTGTTGTAAGAAAACATGAAAAAAATGCATGTTTTTGGTCAACTTTCAAATTTTGACTTTTATTGCCAGTTAATAGAACTAACTAAAGGAAATAAGGAATATATGATTTAGCTATGTTTCTTTTGGCAAAACAAGATAATATTGTTTTAATCCCAAAAAATAAGTGCTGTATTTTGAATCAGGAGAAGTGCAAGATGAACCCAAAACATAGCATTATTTTGGTATAGGCCTCAATGTGCGGTACAAACTATTGCTAAACACAATATGAATATGATGGAAAAGTCTGACGACCCACCTTTAAGAAAACCTTAATTTGACGTTCTTAGTCAATGTTGCACACATGTTACACGCAAAAGTGTTGTTATTGTTGTTTTACCATATCTCGCCCGATCTCGCAACACGGCTGTATGATTGACGATCTTCAACTTGGCTAGATAACACAAATCTACTTGCGTAATTTATGATCTTAAAAAGCACCCGGTCATAAATTGGTCTTTTCCAGGGAGCCCCCCCCCCAACACCTTTAATTAATACACAATTTCAATTTGATTTTTATTTGATAATTATTTTTGTAATCTAGAAAATATTTTACTGATTTCATAGGCGCGTATCAGCTTCATCCGGCTCAAATGCATGATTAAGTTTCCACATATCATTTGTTTCTCTTTGAAGGGTTGACACCGATTTATTTTTAGGTAAATACCCCCATTTACCTTTGGGACTACCATACTGTGCAATCTTTACCGCTTCTCTATACCCACAGGCCATTGCGCATGTCATCATCACCACAACTACTAAAAATATGCAAACACCGATCAGAAAGTTTAAAAACCACACCGCTTGAGCAGGAGTCAAATTCCACCCATCATCTTCGCCTATTTTGCATTCATCTTTGTCGCAAGTGCTATATTCTAAAATGTCTGGAATTGTTTCTGTCCAGAAGTAGATCTGTTGCCATCTGTACCGGTGCCTTGCTGACACACTGTCTTCATTGGTGGTATCGTTGGCAGAAAGGTACATGTAAGACATATCGTTGAGGTTGTAATTTGGCCACGTTGGAAGATCATTGATTGCATTGGCTGCTGCTGGTTGATCGGGATTCTGATTTGGATTGCTGGAAATGAAACGAGCAAAGAAGATAATACATGATTAAAATTATATTTTCCTGGCATTTTAGGGTGTGAAAAAGGTTATGCCTAGCAGCTGGTCATGCTGATCTCAGATCGGGCGGATTCCTATATATATCTAGGTAAAAAGAGGGCATTCCATGATGAATCTACCTCAGTGCAAATGTCTCATCCCCATCTCCAAGCGGATGCCTTACACGTTAAAATCGGATGCCCTTTGGTCCCACCACTAGTAGCATGGTGTCGTGTTCAATGGAGGCAGTTCCTCTATTAAAACAATTATTGCTGACTGCATTTAGCATTTGCTTTCGGTAATCTAGTTTGGATGCGGTTTATTATTAAAATATGAAGCTGCTTATGAGACAAATCATTCCAATTCTTAGTCCTCACGGTGACATTTCTGAAATAATACCCACTGTGGTAAACTTACCCGCTTTTTGCAAAGTTTGTCCAATACATCATCATTGTATCACTCAGTTCCTCTTCATCCTCAGTAAAGTATCCCATTAACTCAGCATTAAATGGTGCGCCCCATACGTATGGTAGCTCTTCAGAATGAAAGGCTCCAGGTAAACTGTTAGTACTATCAATTTCAGTTCTATGATCAAAGACGTACATAAACGTGTTACTAGATTGCCCTGCCGAAATCCATGACGTCAAGAATTCATAAACTTTAACGACAGAGTTCATATCTCCGATCAAGTTCAAAGCTTGCCGTAGCCTGGCTATATCATCACCATACCCATGATACACGTACTTGTCCCAATCAGTGTATAGTTGATTGACAGACGAAGCAACTAATTTTTGTTGATCTCCAAAATCTGCTAGAAATGAATTAAGCAGAGTGTTCCAAGATTTCGGAGATAATCCAGATGTGAGATCTCCAGTAACCATGGTGACGCCATTGATCTCTTCAATCTGCCTTATAAAACCTTCTAATGTGTTAACACCAATCAAAAGATCATGATCCATGACCATGTAGGCATCTGTTGCTGAAGAGTCCACTGATGGTATGGGAAGGAATTCACCATCAATAACAGGTCCCCATGTAATGCGCCAGGGATGCTTTTTCACGATTCTCCATGCATCCATTAAAGTTTGTAAGTCACTTTCACGTAAACATTGAATAAGATCAGTATTGCTTTCGAAGTTATTGCAATTACCTGCATTTGCTCCAAACTCACGAGCTAAATTCACTGGTTCTCTGAAGCCTTCGTTTAAATTCCAAGGTATAACGACTGAACTTTCTGCAATAACACGATGAAACAGTTCTTGGCTACCAGGCGCAAAGAGATGTAAAGACGCACTGATTCCACCGGTTGATTGTCCAAATAAAGTTACCCGATTTGGATCGCCACCAAATCGACTGACATCTCTTTGGATCCAGCGAAGCACAAGTTGTTGGTCAAGCAAAGCATAATTTCCAGTCGCATATTCATCTAGAGTTGTCAGGAACCCAAATGGTCCTAACCTGTAATTGAAGGTGACAACTACTACACTACCTCTGGTGGCTAACACAGCACCATTGTAAGCTGCACCTTGACCAACTTGGAATTCTCCTCCATGTACCCACACCATTACAGCATGTTTTTCAGTACCACTTGGGTTCATATCACTTGGTGTAAACACATTAAGAGTCAAGCAATCCTCACTTATAGCCTTAGCAGATTCAGGAACATCGAACAAGTAGTCTCTCCCATCATAAATCTCGCTGATTTGGACAATATCTTGCGGGCACGATGGGCCGTACTGCATCGTATTCAGAGTATCATTCCAAGGCGACTTCGGTACTGATGGAGCAAAACGTCTTGGTTGTTCAGCGTATGGTATACCAAGGAAGGCACGATACTGTTCTCCATCTAGATTCTTTAGAGCTCCTCTAACTGTTCCAGATGATGTTTCTATCTGCACTTGTGCAAAACCCAATCTCAGTAGTAGAAAAAGACTCCAGAGAACTCTAAAATACTGCCGCAGAGAAAGCATGGTTGATGTTGTTGTCCAAACTCAGTTTTATAATGTCACATAGATGATAATAGTCCCAGACACGATTATAAATGTATAATATATCAATAGTTGTGTTGCAATTTTTCTTGTCCGATTTTATTACACCACAATTTCCATAATTTTGTTGAAATCGGAAGACGACAAGTTTTAGTTTATTTTTACATATATCCCGATTCCTTACAAAGGGTCACCCCTCTCCAAAGTACACAAAAGTAGTGATTTATTCAGTCACTGGTCGTGCTACTGACCACTAGTTGCCCTACTTACGCATATTTAATAGTTGAATGAATGAACACTGAATTAAGAATTTCATTGCTGGACCACTGGCCTCACCCACTTAAAAAGAGGCAAACATACATTCAAATATCCTGGGTAAAATCAGGAAAGTTCAACTTTCCTGGTAAAATATATTTTGTTAATCTGCTTGCTGGTTCATTTTATCTGTGAACTGTCTAAGTGGTAAAACCCGTTCATTATGTGGTCCTCCCATAAACTATGGAGGTAGATTTGATCTCTGCTTGTTTCCGTTTTATGTAAGCTAAGCAAAAAATGCAAGCTAATGCACATATCTCGGTCTGTTGGTCATTCTGTTCGCAAGCGATATCGTGTAAGCATGTAAATGGTTAAAGCAAACACGAGCCAAGTGTGTAAATGGCTGAATGGTCCGCCCCAATGCACATATTCAATCAGCATGAATAACTATACATTGTTACCCGGCCCAGACTAAAAAGAGTAGAATTTTCAAGGTTTTTGGTGTTTCCCTTCGCAGTCTGAATCATAATTTAGAAATTTGGAAGAACAAAAGAGAGGTGGAGCTGGAGTTGATCTGCGTCCAAATGGGGGTAGTATTTGTTCTATATGCATTCACCCCGACCGCAACAAACAATCTACCTTCAGCGCTGAAATAAAAGTCGTCATTTTTTTGTTTTTTAATCTGTACAACTTCATGCAGTTGAGTAAAGAAACCGCGAGTAAGCCAAGAAACTGGTTTGGTCATGTTCAGAATAAAAATTGTTCTTATATAAGGGGGCAGGCAGGGACACTCAAATTGGGAAATTTTTAGACATTGTTTTGTATTGTATCTTTAAAAGTACATAAAAGTATTTTCAAAGAAAATGCAAGGAATCCATCTAGCACAGAGATATGTGCAAAAATGAGCAGTTTTTGAGAAAAGCATCAACTTTGATTTTCCATCGGCCTACCACTGAATGTTTTTCGGTCCACCCTAACAACTTACCCTAAATATCGAAATTGACAAAAAATGCGTATTTGTGTTCTAAAGACACAATGTTCTAAAGACACAAAACTAGAAAGGTTTTGTCAAATTTTGTAATTTTTCTTCGTTTTAAAAATATGGGTCAAAAAGGATCAAAATTTGCCTTTTTTTTTCAATGTTGACCAATAGACCCCTATTTCAAGGTATATTTTTAAAACGAATAAAATTAACAAATTTGAGAACCCCCTTCCTAAGTTGTATCTTTACAACAAATTTGCAATTTTCGTCAATTTAGATATTTAAGGTTTGTTATGGCGGACTGAAAAAAAAATTGGCATGGAAAATCAATTTTGGTGCTTTTCTCAAAACTGCTGACTTTTGTAGAAATCTGCCGTGCAGGTTGGATTTCTTGCATTATTTCAGTCTGAAAATGTACACTTTTATATGCTTATCATCATTACTAAACAATACAAAACAATCTCTAAAATTTCCCAATTTGCGTGATCCTGCGTGCCACCTTAAGAAACAATTGGTTGATATCCTTTGCCGAGGTGTGGGTGGGGGTGTGGGTATGGAGGGGGGTGCGTCGGGGTGTGTGGGTGTATTCACTTTCGCCTTTCCCTTTCATGCATTTAAAGAACAGTTTTAAAACATGTGCAAACAAGCTTTAAGCCAAAAAGCAAATAGTTGGTATAAGTGAAAACATTTTAAGTACTGATATGAGTTTTGGTGAATTACTTTACCAAGCCCTAGGCTAAGATATATTTATTTCAACTGTTACTTTATATAGCCTGGCCTAATAGTGAACCGATAACATCTATGCCCAGTCAAATGAGTTTGCACTAGCTTTTTGTAAATTTTGTAATGCGTTTAAATCTCGTTTTATATAGGTCACGATTCACGAATGCTTCTTTTAGTATCATCTCATCGAGTTTGGCCGCTTGCAGCCTTAATATTTAGTAATAATCTGCGTGCATTTTAGATACGTCTTTGTTAATGTAGTTGGATATAGATACCCAGATATCTGCAGCAAGCCTTGTTTTAGCACTTTAAAAGTTATATTAACCAATGATAATGATGACGACAACAACAACAACAACAACAACAACAACAACAACATAATAATAATGAATTATAACAACAACAACAATAATAATAATAATGAATTATAACAACAACAACAACAACAACAACAACAACAACAACAATAATAATAATACTAATAACAATAATTAATTAATAATGATAATAATAATTAATAAAATCATTTAATTTATAAGTTTGCCTCAATCACTTAACATGTGGATAAATCAAGTGCACTGAAACTTAATAAACAGCCACAGGATATAGCAAACCAATGTATTGAAGGTGCATCCATGCAGTTGCTTTGTTTAATGATCACAATATGGGTCTATATTACCGTCTATTTAATCAAGTGGAAAATCATGCCAAAAGGTCACCATTAATAACATAAATTAGGGTTTTTTTCTGGAAATGAGCCAAGTCTTATTGTTATCTGCGAATTGTATAGTCTGTGTCATACGAAACTAAATATGTGCGTTATCTTGTATTTTGTAGATTTTAGTACTTCTTTTTATTTAAGGGGGTGCTACACCCATGTGGTAAATTTGTGACTATTTTTGCATTTTTCTTAAAAAATAATTACACACTGGTAACAAAAGTTATGTATATTATTGGGGCAAGGAATCCAATTACTACACTGAAATTTGAGTGACTCAAGACAAGAGGTTCAGTATTATGATAGGAAACAAGGTACATCCTAGCGGTACCTTATTTCTGATCATAAATAACAAACCGCTTGTCTTGGGTCACTGAAATTCCAGGTTAGTAATTGGATTCCTTGCCCCTATAATATACAGTAAGCAAAAGAATTAAGGTAGCAGTTGTGTTCACCCCTGTATATTCTAAATAAAGACAAATGTGTCAAAATTAAAACAAGCAACCGATGCCTCTACTTTTTAGCTCTGATTTAAGACCTTATTTGTTGAAATTGGTTGAGAATTAAAGAAACGGTAGTCCAAAACCTGATGAAGATACGAAATAAAAAGTTGCACTTTTGTGTTCTAATCAATGAAAGCACGATGCTAGTTTTTCGTGCTAATCAATGAAAGCACAGCGCTAGTTATCTTGTTCGCATACGCTTTGTGTACAAATCAATAGGGCATGTAATGTGGCAAACTGCAACTTTTATATTTGCATCTTCCTTCGGTTTTTGGATCGTCGTGTCTTTATTTCTTGGACAATGTCAACGAATGAGGTCTTAAATTCGAGCTGAAAGATGCAGCTATTGGCTGTTGGTTCCAATTATGACATGTTTGCCTTTGTTTAGGATATACAGGGGGTTAACGCAACTGGTACCTTAATTTTTTGGCTTACTGTACATAACTTTTGTTACCACTGTGTTATTAGTTTTTTGAGAAAAATGCAAAAATAGACACAAATTTATCAAGGGGTGTAGTACCCCCTTAATATTACAATTAAATTTGTATTATATGTGTATTAAAGTATTAAACACATGGATTTTATTTTAGACATTTGAAGAAAACCAAATATATAATTATTATCATACTCCTAGTACTATTGATTTGACTTTGAGTGTCTGAACTCAGGAGCCATAAATAAGTAATTCAACAATGGAAAAGTGATGTTAAACATATAAAGCATCTTTTATTTTTTCCAAGCATATAAGTTATCATGTGCACAATCACATTGATGCATCTGTTGCATGCATCTTAAGAGATAAGACTCAAAGGGTACCAACTCAAAATTGTCCTGTGTGTAATGCTATGGTAAATTCCCCCACCATATTGGTTTGTCGCTCATGGAGGACAAATAGTGTACCTCCAGCATTTATCAGCCAAAGCCTGTAACAGAACAATAATTGGCATCTTTTTAAGTGTTATAAACTGAAACTGAAACTGAAACGGAAACATAAAGCTTTCAAATGCAGTGCTTTTATAGTGTAACACAGAACACACTTAGGCATCCGAATTAGAGTTAGCGTCGTTATTGAGCCCCCTATGTGATGCCATTATACAAAATAAGTATTTTCATATTCCTCAATGTTTTCATTATGCTGAAAATTTTAATTTCAGTCCTTGAGACAAATATTACCAAAGACACTGATCACTTCTTCAGAGGACCATCACATATACTGTTAGTCTGTTACATGCATCTGTGTATGCATATATCCTAAAAAATCTAGGGTTTCTCATGATCTCTTTTTGATTTACAGAATTCAAATAATATTTAAAAACAATAAATCTGATTATAATTACAATTGCACTTATTATATTACATTAATAATTGTACAAAAAAAATAAACAAATAATTGGTCAAATCCCAAAGAACATCAGAAAAAAACCAAAAAATTGGCAAACTTGCCTACTGGCCAAACACAAAAATATATTGTCAAAATAAAAAAAGGCACAGAGGGGGAAAACATTAGCTGAAGTATTTTTCACCCTGATGTGGCAGTGGTGTTAACATGTTAAGGCATCTATTTCACGTAAATATCTGTAGCGTCTTTAAACAAATATGTGTGTATGCTAGCACCTTGAGCATACACTGGCAATTTGAAGCTGTGCCTAATGAAATACACACTGACATCACTGCCACATCAAGTGAAAAATGGTATCAACAGTTTTTAGAAATAAGGATGATATGCTATCCTATGGGTTTGTAAAATTCTACCTAATTCAACACTGACTTCTACATAAATCCTTCCCTGTTGATATGTGACATGCAGTCTGACCTGTATAACGTAAAACCCTACTTTAAACATGACATATGTGTTGAATTCAAGCCAGTAAAAATCTAGGAGGTTCCACAGCTTTCCAAACTAAATGAATCATGAAAATGTTGGCTTATTTCTCACATTAGCTATAAAATAATGCAGGGGTTTCAATCCTGTTATCGAATGTGGCCAAGTCAGACCATTCTTTTCAGGTTAACCGTTAAAAAGGCACATATTTACATATAAGGTCATTGTGCTTTACTGAAAGCTGCTGACCACTTTAGCTAAGACACACCTTATCAACCAAAGGATGTAGATGTATCATACAAGCGTAGAACTGCAGCCTATATATAGAATAAACATTGCAGCAAGGATCAACTCCCAGAGTTTCATATGGGGCAGACAGACCAATATTAAGCAAGTGCCTTGTTCAGGGGAATTTCAAACTAGTTCCAAAATTTTCCATTAGAACATAATCATGACACACAACATGGCATAACATAATCCATGATAATAAAAATATCCAACTCACCAAGGTCCTGACCATCTAAAAGAACACGGTGATATGTAAGGACAAGGTTACCTGCCCAAATCCTAGTATAAACATTTAGTAATTGTTGGTATTTAGTTCCTGCACAAACCTTTTTGGACCTTTAAACCAAAATTTTGGACCTTTAAACCATTATATGCATTTGTAGTGTTTCTTGACATGTATGGAGAACAAAATAGAAATATCACAGAAACTTGAAAGGGTAAATTGCATGAAAACTGACAGCAAAAAGTTGATGATTTTTCAGAAAACAGCAAAATATATTAAACTAAATGGTACCTGTTTTTGACACACCACATTTACAACAATGGCTATAATGACAAAATTTATAACTTTGATATAATTTTTTGAGTTGTTCATATTATACAGCTATAAAATAACTTTTATACTATTATAAACATAATAATAATACAAATAACATAATGATGTTGTAATATGAAAATAAAATAAATATACAAAATGATTGCTAACCAGAGCCATTGGTACAGTAGCAAATTAGTGCTATACCACAACAAAATTCAGCCTAGGCTTGATGATGTTACGTATTTATCCGATATACAAACTCACACATTTGTGACCATTCACTACAAACCTCTTGTAAAGTCGGCCCCCTGTCAATTTTGGTTTGGTTTTATATCATATTTTGAAATTGTATGTCTTAAGCTTTCAAATGATCATTTGACTTTAAAGGATATCCAAAAGCAGAGTAATGGTCAGTTGAATGTTACAATTCATGCACATACAAATACAACCTTCATGCACATTTTACACTGCAACACAAAATCAAATTTGCCACCTCTACGAGAGGTTTGTGGTGGATGGTCACATGTGATATGATCAAGCAATATGACTTTGATGTCAACTCAATTTTATCTCTTATATCAGTCATTTTTTGTTTGTAGCTTGGTTTCTCCAAAAACTGCATCTTTCCATCCACTTGTTAAAAAGTTATTCAAGGTTTAGTCATGACAAAAAACAAAAGGGATTAAAATCATTAAATAGGAAATTTCTACCCATTTTGCTTGATCACATCACATTTTATATCTTGTCTTATGTACAATCATGACCCATCATCATGAAGTGTCAGTTTTTGAAGTGTTTGTTGAGATTGAAATACTTTTACATCTAAGCAGTAGCCACTCTCTCATACTTTATACAAGTATTCATTGATAGTGAATTAGACATTTCCACATGATTACAATAGCACTGCCCAAGCTTATGAAGGTGTACATAACAAGGTTATAACTAGTCTTCAGCACTCCCAAAAGTTTTGTTCCAAACTGAGACAAACTGATTATCGATTCATGACATTGAAAGTTTTGGTGTTTCTAGAGACCCTGGGTCATTAATTTTGAAATGATATCGGCCTCAACAGTGAATGTCCGTCCATCAAACATTTGTGATGTGCATCTTCTGTGAGCCTATTTCAGATCATAATCAACCTCATTTGAGCACATTTTAAAATTAAAGTGCAAGTTTCATGGGCCAGTAAAGTAACTCTAGGGGAAGCCAGTCAGTGGGACGACTTTACAAATTTGCTTCCCTTGGAAATTTTGCCCAGTATGCCACCAATCTTGAACCAGTTACAACAGAATTTGGTTACTGCAAAATTCTGTCACAAATTTTGGTGAGTGCTAAAGACTTGTTTTAATTTGATTTTATCTATGCATTTGTCCACTAGCATGTATAAAGCATACAGGCTCATGCATATTTATGAGGTCCTCAATGTGATTGGGCAATTTCTGAGAAATACTGGAGCACTTCATTGATACTAAATTCTAACTTGACATTAGCTCCTGGATAACATCTTGCAATCAGGCCCTCTATTTGCTTATATTGACGGATGAACTCTTCTTGGAAGGAACGCCATGTTACCTAGCAACAAATAATAAGAGAAAAAATATTACAATTGTGGAAAGTGTAAAATTAAACTGTTTTAAAGGGATATACGGTCACTTTGTATATTTCAATTTTGTTTACAAGCAGTAGCGTAGCCAGTGGGG
Organism: Amphiura filiformis; assembly: GCF_039555335.1. Lineage (NCBI taxonomy): Eukaryota > Metazoa > Echinodermata > Ophiuroidea > Amphilepidida > Amphiuridae > Amphiura > Amphiura filiformis. Next base: position 60,621,091 of record NC_092636.1, read on the forward strand.
GGGTTGGCAGGGGGGGAGAGTGCCGCCCGAAAAAAAAAAAATGAAAGAAAAAGTGCCCCTCTGACAAAAAATGAAATAGAAAATCAGGAGGGCAAAGGAAAAGAAAAGGGGCCCCTTTTCTACCAAAATTCAGCCCGATCATGGGCCAAAATAGTGTAAAATAACAAATATTTGCGCACTACGCGTGCACATCGTCCCAATAAAGCCTTTTTTTGAAGCTCATGTATGTATGCATCATTGTATGATGCAACTGTAATTTTTTTCATCTGTGCCCCTGAAATTTTATGTTGCCTCCCCTGACCAAAAAAGCTGGCTACGCCTCTGTTTACAGGAGCTTTTCACACCATAAGTTTTACATGTTCAATTCAAGGAGAATGGTGAACAATGTCAACAAAAGAATTCCCTGTGTTTAAAGGCAGCACGATACTAATCATACGACAGAATAAACTGCACAAGTGCCCTTTATTCAAGGGTGCACCATTTTACTTAAAGATTATGAAGAAAACGGCTTTGAGTCCAATTCAACAAGAGGTTAGGTTTCTTTAATCACAACTTGCATACTATTGTCAAGTTGGTGTTACACTTTGGGTGTTTAACATCCAAAGTGTAAATTTTAAAAAAAATGACTGTATATCACTCTTGTTCTTTACATGAATTCAGGTTTTGTTGGAGTCAAAATGTCCATGTTTGTATTTATTTAAGCCTGTTCTGTGGGCTTGTTTTTGTTTGAATTCACACACTTTTTCTCACCAGTGTCAGTGTTTTATGTTAGTGAAACTGAGAGGCATCTGAGGTAGAAATTATTAAGAGAAATAAATTGTTGCTTCAGGTGTGAACTCAGCAGGATTTTGAAGAAACCCGAAGTGAATAGGGAAAGGTTTGATGGCCAACCACTGGACATAATATAATAGCAATGTGCCAGTTATGAATATAACATTATACAGCCACTTATTACCAATTAATCAAATGCGGCACTGTGATTCCTTCAAATACACCACATCTGCTTCAAACATTTGGGCAAATCTATTTTAGGATGACACAATAGATATGCAGGGTTTCAATGGGTTTGCAATCTCTTAATAATGTATCCACTACCAGTATTAGATACTGAGCTCCAATGTATTATATTGAAGTTGTTGAGAACCAGGACACATTATTTGCCTACCATGCATAATGCATCACAATACAAATGCAAAAAAAGAAAAACCTCCTTCGTGTAATTGGCCCCTGAACATGTTTCAAGCAAAACTACGTAACCTCTTGGCAGTTTTGTTTTAAACATGTTCAAGGGCCACGAGTACGATGGAGGTTTTTCCCATGTTATTCTATTGCATCACCAACCTGGAACAGATTTTCTTCTTCACACAATGTTTTCTCTACTTTCTTGCACAGACCATCTAGTCCCTTTTTGACCTGAAAGAAATACATATCAATATCAAAGCATTAATTATCCAATCAAAATCTACCTTCACGGATATCATAATAACATGAAGTCATTTTCAAAGCTGCATCAAGGAATGCTAAGAAGTTATGTTAACATCAGATAAGCAAGGTCTAGTTTCATTCTTTAATAAAGTACTTTTGTTTTTTAAGTCATTCTTCATGTTAAACCATTAGTTAGCTGGATATTGGGTCGAGCCATGTCCGCCAGGGACAACATTCTCAGGAGAAGCATACTTACCTCTTTGCCTGGATATTGCTGGATGACTTTCCTTAGTTCTTGTTTATTAAATGCCATCTGATAACCAACTTCTTCCTCTTTCACTCCCTGAGCAACTAACGTCTGCACTCCTTCAAAGAAACTCTACAAAATCAAAACATAAAGAGGTAACTATTTGGTATCGCTTTCTAATTGTCTCGAAAATGTGGGCAAAGAATGTAAAATTGCGTATAATTTAAAAATAACGCTGCTCAACGCATGAACAACAATATTCATCAAACAAGAATGATTTATGACCTGACCATGGTCAGGTCATTCACGTTCATGATCAGACTTCTAGTGCAGTCACATTTCACTGAACTACCAGACAGTTTTCCACACTCTCCTATTAATACACATAGATTTATGAGAGTTAAAATAGCACAATGTGATATAGAAGCTGGTTTACTAACCACAAAATAAATTAGCAGTATACCAGCATCACTAAGAATTGAACCCAAGCATGCAACCTCATTTCAAATCACTCCCTGTGACTTTGGCCACTAGTGAATCACTGGAAGAGTTTGGGGACTCATCAAGTGATTTGTCTCTCCTCAGCTGTTAATATGATGCAACCAAAAACAATGCGTGACTTGCAGGATATACATCCAATTTAATTTTGAACCACATAATCAACTTACATTAAGTTTATCCATAGGTCTCCCCAGTGACTCCTGTACATAGAGCTGCAAATGCTCTGTATACTTCTGTTTGGCTTCTTTCCTCTCATTCTCCAACACTGTTATCTTCAGACGGTACAGAACGGCATGCAGATGGTGGAAGTTCTCAAACATGACAACATCTCTGGGTGTTTTCTGGTGTTCCAGGGCTATTCTATGGATGCCTTTGAATTGAGCACTAACCAATTTTGTGTAAGCTTTGTCCAGGTCACCTCTGCGTTCTGAACCTTTGAATACCATTTCGGCTTCTTCCGCAACTTTCTGTGATAAATATATGAAAAGAGACAGGGTTTCTTAGATGCAAAATGGGCAAAATCACCTTAATCTCCCACACAGGGAGTGTGAATTTCAAATGGGGTTACCTGAATGGATGACTTCATTTGAAATTCACACTCCATGTATGAAAGATTAAGGTCATGTCTTCCATAGGGGGTGTATGGATTTCAACTGGAATAGCCCAATGCTCTTATTTCCACCCTATATCTCCACACCCACACTGATGCAACCATACCCATTCTGGCAGTGGCTGATGTAACTTTGATGCACCTATCATATATTTATCACACTATCAGTCTTTCAATATTTTTACTACCATTTTCTTACAATATTTTGGAACTCATCAGTATCTTTTATACCAACATTGGGTTTAAAAAAAAAAGAGAAATAAAGAGACTATCTTGTACTCTTCCACACAATTCTCAGGGTGAACAAGGTAGTTCGTCCATGTTTTTTATACCAACATTGGATTAAATGTTGTTCATGTTAGGTATATAATATCAACTCTGGATTTATAATTAAACATTGGCAAACTACCTTGTACAGAATGTTCACCCTGAGAATTGTGAGGAAGAGTACAAGATACCGTAGAAACCCGTCTATAAGGAATAGAAGCGACTGTGATGATAGCATATTTCACGCTAGCGCCCTCCACAATATTATATCATTATGGAATTTGAGCAAATCATTTACCGACACAAGCAGGTATACAATGTATTATTTTATCTTTATTTAGCATCTCACGAGCATAGCTCACTTGGCAAGGCATAAGACTTTGGTTCTTTAGATCGGAAGATGGTGAGTTCGAGCCTCATCACGGTCACACAAACTTTTATAAACAAAATATTGTTCAAACTTTTCATTTATATTTTCTTGCATTTTCTAAAGACTCCTTTCGTGATCATTTTTTTTCATATTTAGTTTAATTTATTCTATTGTTTTTCTTTTATTGTTTCTTTTCTTTGTCTTTTTTTTTCTTGTTTAATTTTATTTTTCTTTATTTTTCTTTGATTCATATAATATTGGCAGGATAAGGAGAGGAGGGAACGAAAGACCCATTCAGTGATTTGGTCATCCGGACGATCGTAAAAATCATCAAAATTCACCTTTGTCATTGTCATAGATGTGGTAACATGCTAGTGGTTCAGCAGAAAACCGTGTGACACATAATATACATTTGGCTACATTTTATTATACGATAAATACGAATTTATTAAACATGGTAACAAATATTCTCTAGCAGATCGGTTATACGATGGAACTGGTAGGCATAGGCCTATTATAAATTCGGGATATTAAATATCTTCCTGTGAGACAGATCTGCGCATGTGGTCAAAGGCGATTCCTTACTAGCCACAGACCGTCCGCTGGAATTAGTTGAACATGAACCATTCGCTATGGCTGTTGGTCGGACCTCTGGGACCTCTCATCTCTCCACATCGATTGTGACCTATAATCCCCGACATTGCACTTATGAACTCACATCCTCCTGTTTTATTCCAATACGCTGGCGAAGTTACGTAATAATCGGATTAACTACCATAGCAATAGGTGAAAACAATTTTTGAATATACCGCGTTATACACTGATACGTTCAGGCGGTACCTCTTCATTGAACCATATCATGCTGCACCTGTAAGATCTTTGAAAAGACCAGTATTGTATTCAATCTATGATTGCAGACATACACAGTACAGGTGATGAGTGTAACCTGCTTGTAGCGCAGCGCGATATGTTCAAAATTGTTTTCACCTATTGCTATGGTAATTAATCCGATTAATTACATAACTTCACCAGCGTATAATGGCGAATAAATTCTGACCATCACTTGGCTTGTTGGATTCGTCTATACTACAATTAGCTGTCGAGTGACGTAATAATCGTAATAACTACCATCAAGCAGATTGCACTAATCACCGCGTATGTCACCAAACATAGATTGAATACCACTCTTTTCATAAATACTAATCTTACATGGCGAGTGATTAGCATTTCTTTGACAACTATGGTTTAATGCATAGGTGCCACGTGAACGATGAAGTGCAGGGCTATATATTCGAAATTGTATTCATCAATTGCTATGGTAGTTAATCCGATTAATTACGTCACATCGACAGCGAATAGCCTATAGTATGGGTTCAAGTGGAACAAAAAATAGTGTATGTCCATTGCTAGCTATGGTAATTAATCATGTTAGTGTTTACATCACTACTTCGGTGAAGACAAGAGAAGTGTGCCTTCTCTACCAGCGCCTGTGATATAACAGGTGCAAGCGAAACAAAATTGAATGACCAGAATAGTTTCCTTTGTCAGATGAATTGATTGAAGTTTTTGAAGACACTCTATTCTTGATGGGACAATAGATTCAAATATGGAATAATTATTATTCCTCATCTATTTTTTTTATTGAAAAAACTGCAATTGTGGCAACAGAACAATATTTATTTTGATTTCATTTCAAGTAGAAACAAAATCGTGCTTAAGCCAAAAACGCACCCTACCTACCATTCCTCAAGAATTGGGATGGCACAAAGGTGCAACATAGGTTTTTATTGCAAAGAGGAGGACAGACAAGTAGTTACAACACATCTGTCTAACCGAGGGTTTCGCTATTATTTAGAATAAATGCTTTTACTAGTTTCTATAAAACCACACAATTACTAAAAAAAACTATAAAAAAACTAAAAAACACAAAAAAAAAACACAAAAAAAACACACCTAAAATTAAAAGTAGAAAGGTAGATTTGAAGAAAGATAAAAAGAACATGTCAAAAAGTTAAAATTAAGCGAGAATGAAAAAAGCGGAACGGTGCCGGACCATGCTCTCTTCAGCATGTCTTCAGTTCCAAAGTCTGACGCTCTATCAATTGAGCTATACGATCCTGATATCTGAAACAGTCGTTATTATGTCAATACAATTGATTGGTGTTACAACATACTTAGATGGAATGCATAGCCACCCAGTGCCAGTATATATTTGCTCAAACTCCAAATACAACAAGCAACCAATTTTATTGAGGGCGTTTCTTAGGTATATCCTTGTAGACGGGGTTTTACGGTATTCCCTTTATTTTCTAATGCCAACAAATCACACATGTCTGTATACATATTAGCTCAAACTGGAATAATGGCGAATTTGGGTATTAGAAACTTGCAGCAAGGTGGTGTTTTTGTTTATTTGAAAGGCCCCAATCAAGATGCTCGGTACATAATAATTAAAAATTACAAAGTGATAAAGTGACAAACTAAATTGGGGCATATTTGAGGTACATATACAACTGCAGTAACTCAATCAAAATAGCAAAGTTTTGAAAAAAATCAGTGAATCCAAAACTATTCTATTCATAATTCTCATTGTTTTTTGTTGTTGAAGATTTCCTACTTACCTCAAACTCTTTGACAAATGGTAGAATACCACACTTTTGTTTCTTTGACATCCTAGTTTCTTCCATGGATCTCACCATGTTATCCTACAGAAATATCAAAGTAAGAGATCCTTAGCTCAAGATTATCTTGCCTTCTCTCTTTTTCTCTCCCTCCCTTTTCTTCTCTCCCCTCCCTCTCTCACATTCTTTCTCTGTCCCATTTTCCTCTCCCTCCCGTCCAGACATCACTCTCTCTCTCTCCTTTCTCACTATTAGTATTACTTTCTTTATTCCTTTGTTGATGTTTAAAGAATGTTATATATATTTGAGTCATATATTCCAGTACTTACTATATACTTGTCAAAGTTTCTCTTGACTTCTACAAGACAATTAGCAAGCACCATACTGAGGTAGGATCCAGCCTGACTTGATTGAGATAACACTTGATGGCCAATTCTTACTAACATATACACTGAGTTACTGCCAACAAAGAATAAGATATGTGATGAATTGACAATGGTGAATGGAAAGATATTCTACAATTGGAAGGTATAGTATATGTATCAAATCTTGATGTGAGAAATACATATTCATACTACTGAAAACCGAGTACAGGAATTCAACATGAAGATATATTTGTAATTATAGGCTTTAGGGCATCGCAGCTTCAGTGGATCAAGTAGTAGTAGTAACTGTCAATGGCTTTGTAAAGACAATTTCAGTGAGAGACCACCTTTGAAAACAGAATTTATTTTTTTTCTTTTCTGCTGCTGTTTGAGCCTGTATGTGTCTGTCTGTACATCATGGTCTTCAGTTTATACCCTTACAAACTATCAAAATACATGTACAGCATTGTCATTTGGATAGAGTACATCTACTTCAAATTTGACCAATTCTGGTTCTGGTTAAGTCAGCATCTTGTACTTCACCAACTTTACCGGTCAAAGGAATATGTTCAAATTAAGGCTAACATAAGAGCATGTTTGTAGTGTGTACAAATCCTAGCTAATCTTATTTGTTCCATTATAAACTTAAGTTGCCTGTACATCAGGGTTCCTGCTAGGTCCAAATATTATGGGATCCACCTGCAAAATTTGAAATCTATAGGTCCCAAACAATTTTTGGGGTCTTTAGACACAAATTCTCACATGTTAATCTCAAATGATGGGGTCCAGCTGGACCCCATAATTTTCAAAATCTGAAAAATAAGGAGTCCCTTATGATTAAATTTACTGTGCTAAAAGACCCCAAAACTTGGTGTAGCGGGAACCCTGCTGTACATCTCTCTTAAGACTGTCAATGGAATGTAGCCTTGAAGACAGACAAAAAAAAAAGAACAATAACAAAAGAAAAATTCCATAAATTTCTTACAAGTTATCTACTCTTTCAGCAAAAACAGTGAAGTTCTTCATTTCTGTCTCTAGTGATCCAAATAGATCAGACATCACAGCCCTGAAATGAAAACACATTAAACGACAATTAATTTAATTAATAAATAATTTGAATAGAACATTACCATAATTCCAGGAGAGCATGAACAATATCTGAGAATAACACCTACCTTCATATCATGATATTGCGATAAGAGTCGATTTTGGGGCATGAAAATATGAACCATATACTGTCAGTAGGGTGCTACCCTTAATCTTAGTCATGTGTTATCATGTAATGGCATTTTTGGAATTGTTATCGGCATATTTGGAGTAACAATGGTATAGAAAGTAATTTTGCACAGTTCCTTTCAACTTAACTTGAGTATGATAAATTTGTATCAGCTTGCCATAGTGTGAGATACAGATTAACTATATTCTATGAAGTATTACACAATTTAGTTCCTTGATGGGGATAATATGAATCCAATCCAACATCTTCAAATGACTTTTAAAAGTCTCCCTTATCACTGTTACATATATGAGTATGAATTAAGTATTATAGCCAATTTGCTACTTCAATTTACATTATCATGAAGAATTAGACTTGTAAATATTTTGTAAACGTGGTAAACATTATACTTTACTGTAAAAACTTGATAGTTAGCATATGTGCTTACTATCAAATACTTTTAAAACATGCAAACATGAAGAGCCCCATCCACAAAAGTGTAAAGGGTTTTGAGGAAAACATCGATAAACATAGTGTGATGTGCCCTGAGTAATTTAATTTAATTTAATTATTTAACTTTGTTTACAAGCTGAAAGTATTTCATGAGATGGGAAACCCCTTGTATTTTGGAATTCCCCAAATTATTGTAAACAAAGTCAGAGCTATGTTTGGAACTTGGAAAGCCCCAGTTCATTATTGCACCACCAGGAAAGCCCCCCAGGAAGTGATGTAATGTGAATGTGTATAATTAATCTTGGGAAATCCCAAGATTGCAGCAATGTTGTGAAAATGTGATTGAAGTAATGGTTTATTAATAGATGATGGGTTTTTGCATGAGTACTGATATAAAAAGCTGGAGGTTTTTGTTGGGACTTTACAGAATGCCGTGGGAAATTGAGAAACTCCACATGTGTGTGATGGTCTTCGTGCTTCAAAAAAGAAGTGCATTTTAACCAGTTTATATAGCCAATAATTGAGCTAATTTTAATACAGCAACGAAGAAGACAGCGAGCACACAAAAGTGCTCTTCCTCATCAAAGGATTAAAAGTTCTTCTGTCAAATTGCTGGAGTTTGCTGGGTTTGTGAAGGCCAAGCATCTGTCAAAAAACAGCGGAGCTGTGTTAAAGAAACCTGTTCCCTGGAGAAAGAGAGAATGGTGAAAGAAACACCATTTTTGGAGAAAGCAGCGCAAGGAGATATATTTGTGGAGAATGCAGCGCAAGGAGATATATTTGTGGAGATAACAGCGCAAAGGAGATTGGAGAAAGCATCATCATTTTCGTATGAGGATTTTATACATGTAAGGATTTATAAGCGCAAGTGTACACTGGACTTATGAGGACAAGCGAATAAGGATATATTACATCAGTCGTCCAGAACATTGCAAGAACTCTAGGATCACCAACAAGAAGACAGCTGGTTAAGTAGTCATAGAGTAAAACTGTCATTGTGTGATTTTATTGTATATGCGATATTGTTATTATATGTACCAATCATACTCTGTTTTCAATTAAAGACTTAGATTTTGTTAGCTTAAATAAACAGTGTATTTGTGTTGTGCATTCGTGTGAGTTTGGGTAAAAGGTGATTTTGGCCTTGAGTCAAGTACGACTCGTAACAATAGTTATATACCAACAATCAAACCTGCAAATTTGTGTCTCAACCCCATTAGCTCAGTTGGTAAAGCGCCAGACTTTGGTACAATTTCATATTTTCAAAAGCGCTCAATAATAAGCACAAATGTTAACAATCAAGTTTTTACAGTATATTAATATACCACATTACAATATAGTTGAACTACAGATAAAATTTTGCAAGATTTTGAAGGCTAAAGATTCTCTACAAAGCTACAACACACAATTCTGAAGCTATACTGCATGTATATAAATCTATACACATGGATTTTGAGGTAGTGCTAACTGTTTCAGCCCAATTTAAATAATGTTCCCAGTTTCTAGAAAACCTGTGAACCAAAATCAAAGTTGTCCTCTTCTTTTGACCCGTATCTCAAGAATCACATGACCAACTTAGCTGTGAGGACAACATTTAAGTTCTTTGGAATTTAACAAACATGGTGACTCAGTTAGCAACACCTTATAGTCCATCTGTCTTCCTAGAGACAGTAGTGTCTGCATGTCATACATGCGAGATCAAAGGTGGTGTATCTGTAGGGTGCAGTCACTTTGTACCGCATCACACGCTACAGATGCGCCACCTTTTATCGTGCGTGTATCACTCATGAATGCTTCTGTCTGGAGGAAGCCAAATGGACTATAGCGACAACCAAAGGATATAATGTTATAATAATCAAGCATAACATACAATTGGTTTATATCCAAGCAAACCTTTATAAATGAAATAATTCTACTGCTATAAGCTTGGATGACTGCCATCTAACCATGTACCAAACACCATCAGTTGCAAGCTAGAGTCCATATATCTACTTCGAGTCACTGGTACTAGCTTTGAAGTTCAGCGTATTCTGTGTTAGCTTAGCATTATTTGGTGCGTGTACATACTTTTACGTACACAATCAACGTGCCGCATATATGTACACGCAAGAAACCATGATAAGCCAACGCAGCACACGCTGAACTTCAAAGCTAGGGCAGGTGACTCGAGGTAGATATACAGACTATATAGAGTCCTGGCTACTCTTACAGTGCAGTGAAGCAACAAGGTAACACAATAAACATAACAGAAAATAATATATGCAAGAATCCTAGAATCAGTCATTTTTCCTTGCTCTTGGATAAATGTTGAGTGCATATAAATGATAACAAATTTGTATTTAAATTTATTATATGTGGAACATGCAAAAGCCAAAAGGCTATGGGTATTAAATTATTAATAGTAAACTTATAAAAATATTAATTCTAATACCCAAAGTTACATTTTTCAAATGTGTTATTTGTTTGGTCCATTTGCTAATTTTAAATAAAATTTATTTAAGGGCCCTTATATTTCTGAATCACAATAATATATATCATAAGAGCATTCTATATAGAGAGTTACACATATTATGTATTCAATTTTTCCTCAAGATACAATCTGGTATTTATGTCCTGGATATATGCATACATGCTCTTATTTCAGAGTAAACAACTTAACAAATCTAGACAAAAACATTCTCACTAAGTTACACTATTTTTGAGTAATAAAACGGATAAAGAGCATTGCAATATACCATTTACACCCAATGTATCCTTGGCATTAAAAATAATGGGTTTGTTGCACCTCACCCATTATTTCCATCTTTACTGCCTCAGACACATTATTTGAAAGTAAAGGATACTGCATTACCCTTTATTTCTTAAATATCAGCTAAATCCCTCACAAATTATCGGATGTTTAAATATGATAGACATAACAATATAACTAATCCTACATAAATTGTTTACACCCAGACTACTTTATATAATGATAGGTCCTTATTTATTAACCCTAACACCCAACCCTGCTTTTTGTTATCTGAAGTTAAAGAAATGAAAAAGGAGAGAAGATGAACAAAGAAGTCAGTTGGCACCCCCAAGATTCGAACCTTTGACCTCCCGCATGCCAACCACACGATCACCGACCGGTAGCTACACGGATTATCGCTGCCCGGCAGCAATTCTGTGAGCATATACCACTTAGGGTGATTGTGTCATCGCAGACCCTGGGATTCACGCATGCGCGGTATTTTTCATCGTGGTATTTTGTGGTTTTTATGGGTGTTAGGGTTAACATAGGCTGTAATTTGGAAAAATACATGTTATCTAACCCTAACACCCAACCCTGCTTTTTGTTATCTGAAGTTAAAGAAGAAACGAAAAAGGAGAGAAGATGAACAAAGAAGTCAGTTGGCACCCCCAAGATTCGAACCTTTGACCTCCCGCATGCCAACCACACGATCACCGACCGGTAGCTACACGGGTTATCGCTGCCCGGGCAGCAATTCCGTGAGCATATACCACTTCGGGTGATTGCGTCATTGCAGACCCTGGGATTCACGCATGCGCGGTATCTTTCATCATGGTATTTTGCGGTTTTTTTGGGTGTTAGGGTTAATAAAAAGACATGACCTTTCAAATTTGATTACTATTTGTGCCCTTATTCATCATAACATAATCCCCATCAATGAAGTAAACCAGCACTGACTGACTGGTGGTGAGAGATGGACTTGATACAGCATTGTGGGGTTATCAAGCTTCCAACATCACATCAGCAGATTGAATCAAATATGAAGAAATACACTAGTAGTTTTTACAAGCCACAGTCCAAATCTTAGTACACATTAGAAATACTATGTCCATGTCAAAACAATAAATTTAAATATATGTCTCAAGAAATAAAGAAAAACCTTAGTAATCAACAACAACATTCTGTAGACAATATTATTCTACATAAACAATGCGATTATAAAAACAAAATAAAGCTATCTTTGTTCTTTGACTCTGCTTTATGAAACATGCCTGCATTTCATACCATTTAGTGAAGCCTCAGAGTAACAGAAACTTGACAGATGTGAGATTTGAACTCATTTATAATGCTAAATTGTAAAGTGTTATATGTTAGATATTTTTTCATTCAAATTGTAGTCCTGCTATATTCACTCTGTAACTGATATCAACCAAACACTTTTCAGAATTTTCTGGACTAGAAACCTTCTTATTGTCAAACTACTTTTTGGTTCTAATCTCATTCCATTCAAGTCGTCTTTTGATTTCAAACACTTAGTAATGATAAAAGCAGCATTTTCAGGCAAAATGGCATAAAAGAAATACCCGGTTTAAGAGCACATTAAATAACTACCATGCATTGTGCAATACTCAGTGTCCCAAGAACTCTACCATTCACGTCTTACCAAAGTTTACATGTCTTAGTGTTCTTAGTGGGAAGGTGGGCAAAGGAATCTGGATTTTGTATAATTACAGGACACTGTTATCAGAAACTGGTTTACAATTGCAATTATTTTTTTCAAAATTATATCCAAAATCTAAAAAAAAGTGCATTTTCTTTGTTTGCAATGATTTTACAGAATTGGAATAATTTACCATCATTATGAACAGAAATAATTGAATATTGGTACATCTTTGAGCTTCTTTTTCCATCAAATTTAGTATATTAGTAAAATTTAAAACTCCCACCCCCTGGGCAAAAGAGCTACACACCTTCTGCTTTCTGATATTAAGCCTTATTCCTTTATTAAACATCAGTTTTTACACAATACAAGCCTTCCTTAAACCAGACAAGATGTGAAATTCAAGTTTTATGAGACACTTTAAAGCTGAGAAGCTGACACATCCCAGTGACCATTCAAAATGAATCAAGTGACACCACTACATAATGATGATGATGATGGACAGGCTACAATACAAATCTTGTGATACTTGGTGACAGTCTAATAGGCAATCTGTTTATACTTGGTGATAGTCTAAGCACATCAAAAAGTGTGTTACCATAGTAATCATGGTGTGTAAGCTTAACTTACCTGATTTGCCTCTTACAGGCTAGACTGAGGTTTGCAATGCATTATGGGAAGGAGACAAGTGGTTGTTAGTGATTCAAATTGATTTAGCAATTCAACATAAATATCTCTAGCTAAATGTTGACACTAATACAACAAAGGGCAGGGGTGGGCACAACTTTAGAATCTGGTAACCACTCCCGTCATCAGCCCTCGAATTAAGGATCTGAAGGGGCACAGCAACTTTTTTAGGGCAAGTTAATAATTGCCTTGGATTTTCACTGAAAAGGCAAGGCAGCACGGCAGTTTGTAATATTTCAAGAGGGCATCATGGCAACTGTTGAAAATTTGAGAAGGGCACCAAGGCAATTTTTCAAAAGTGAAGAAAACACACACAAACATAGATAGATGATTTTATAATGAAGGGGCAGGGCTGGGGCACCACGGCAACTTCATTAGAGGGCACTGCAAGTGACTGCCTTGGGTAAAGGACATATTTTGAGGGCATTACGGCAGTGGGGATGGGCAACCACGGCAAAATGCCATGGGTGCCGTGGGTTAATTCGAGGGCTGCCCGTCATACACTCTATGATTGTATTGAGAACAGTGCATACTCACGGAATATAGCACAGTTTTTTGGTGGCAAGCATTATTGTAATATATCCCAGGGGTGATATTGTATATTTTATGAAATTACATCAATGTTGAATGGTCTGCGTTTAACCTCTACCAGAATCTTCTTTCTGCGACCTTAATCCCTTCTCAGGATCTTCTTTAACTGGTACACTTTACACATTATAGTTTATTAAGTTTTTTAGAATTTGTCTGCATGCCACATCACCCACCTCATCATATGACTTCCTAACATTATTCTTTGTCCACTCTGGACAGCTTTGTGCAATCACTGAAGCCATAATATGATCTACTTTCTCTTGGGACAACACACCAAGTGCATGCAAATTAGCTTACTATTCTAATTTAGTTAGTTGGCTTCTGGGACTGACTCCACGTTGTGTTTCCAATCATTTACAGTAATTTCTAAACCAAGTTGTCTGCTGACATACAACATTACTTACCTTAGTTCACTCTTGACTTGCTTTGTTTCTCTGAAAAGTAAACAAAAATAGAACAAAAATATTATATAAGTGTACATCAAATACCGTAAAACCTTGTCTATAAGCATATATATGCCTCTAAACGGGTTTTTTTTAATGCAAGAGACGAGAGGCAGAAACTCTCAACAAAAACATTATTAGGAGTTTGAACAACTATATTACTGATATAGGCGACTGACCAAACACGTATTATTGTAAGACCAATCTATTGTAATGTGTTTGTGGAGGGTATTTGCCTTTCGTCTCTTTCGTCAAAAAATACCTCGTTTAGAGGCATATATGCTTGTAGACGGATTTCTACGGTATGTCAACACATGGTGCTACAAACTTCTTAATGTTTCACTGGTTCCTTACACTGTGGTCTCTTACCTCGACATACATACCATATGCACATCCCCATCCCAATACCTCCACTTGTAACGTCCTTCAACCAAGGACCAACTTTTTTCTGTCTATTTGACCCATTTGACTTTTTACCATCCAACCGTTACCATACTTTACACCGGCAAACAAGACCTAGTCTTATATGCGTTTCCTCATTTATTGCATTGATATGCTGGTATCTAGAGGGAACTATGAATATCCTTGGTTACCTGGTGTCCTCATTTAATATCAACCTATTTGTCAGGGCTACATCACCCCACCCTTACAAAAACACATCCAAACACACAGAAATTAGAGAGTCAATGAAATAAACTTACTCTGGTTTCTTGTTCTTGGCACTAAACAAGTTGCCATCCATTTCAGTAGCAGAAAACTCTTCACCTAGAAAATCCTGCAACACAAATGTATAGCAAAATTAAAATGTATGTCAATGTGATTGAAAATATGGTGTCATGGTTGGTGTGTGCAAGTGTGTATGAATAATCTAAAGAGGTTCTCAGTATTTGTCCCACAGTTTTGCCTGATTTTTCCCTCAGAAAGTTCCAAAATTCCATGAGATATTGGGATGTATTACACTAACATTTACGTTGCAACAAAAAACCTAAGCCTAAGTCCAAAACTTACTCTATTCCATACGATTTCTAATAGAACTACAACAGATTTGGACTTACAACAGGTTGTAAGACTTCTGATGCCTGGTGAAATGTTAGCAGATATGCAGCCCAGGTATGTTTTTTTATAATCATTTATTCTTACTTTTATATACCATTTCAAATTAGCATGCATGTTATCATATGTTTTTGAATGCCTTCTAGATTCTACATCACCACATTATACCGCCTCAAGATGTTTTACATTCTGAGTACTGTGACACATCTAGGTATAAACATTAAAAACAAAAAATCTTGGGCAAATTTTGATTATGTGCCAGGTATTAAATACAGGCTTGACACTAGGTGCCTGCTAAAATTGAGAAAGATTCTAGGTTTTTATTCAAGCTGTCTGCTTTATTGTCAAATCACAGGTGGTGCTATTCTGAAAACGGAGTGAACAAACTTTAGTCTTTGTGGTTCAGTAGTTGTTTCTTTATTTTGCCTCTAAATAAAGCATTGCTTTCTCATTTGGTAAGGTAGGAAGGAACATTTGAAAATAGGATTTTTTGTACAAATCTCTATTGGACTGGCATTTACTAGTGTGGAACCATAATACTCATGCTATTGTGTGAGCACATCCAGACCTCAAATACACCAATGCACAATGCTAATTCCCCTTCAAAGTTCACATGTTGTGCTATGTACAGCTTTCCAAGTAGAGTCTTAAATATTGTGATCCATTTTTCTTACTAAAAATCTGTTGCCCTCCACATTACATTTATTAGCACTGCACCTCAACATAACTTACAGAGTGCACTTATCTTGCAACTTAACTTTGAGGTCTAGATATGTCCAATCAAATCTTCAGCTAACTGTTAACTAGCTATTTTTTCTACAAGGTAATATACTACATATAACATAATTTGCTAGAATGTTTCAAAACATGCTAATTGTGTTAATAAGGCAGACTATTCAATTCACAGGTGCAATTATACTAGCTTTCAGAGAAGTTTGGACCTCTGTTGCTCTGATTGCCACGCATGATCTGTTAATAAGCAACATAAGAGGGGCTTTGAATTCCCTTTGTGACCCTTTATAAGCATGAATGCAGCTTTTAAGCATAATCAGCCAATCCGATTATCAGTCGATTGTTATGAAGATCAGATGATTGAATTAGCCAATTGGGACCCTACTTCCATTTTTACGCTGTCTATGCAATAAAAATGTCACAAAGTCCATTCTTCTCTGAAAGCAATAGTAGCAAGTCTACTTTAGGAAAGTAAAAACAAAAGAAAACAAAAAGAAAACAATTGTTATTCTATAAAGTTAACACATGCAAAGGGAAAACAAAAATTTAATACCACTAAATTAGAACTAATCAGAGCTATATTAAATCACATGCACACATGCAGAAGATTAGAAACAGGCAAAGAAATCTTGTCACCAAGCAACAGAGCAATTAATCACCATAGCAACAGAAAAAAAGAGTCAATCAACATAGTAACCAAATTTAAACCAACATACCTGACTGTTTCCTTGAGCAACTTGTGTAGGCTGTTTCCATAAAATATCATAAAATAATTTCACAAAACTTTAATAACTATTACTTTTAACTAGTATAACTGTCTCTCAAATATTCACTTAAACATATAATCACTTCCAATATCAAATGAAAGGACCTCATAAACACATTACTTTACAGAACAATACATTCAGGAAAACCAACATGAAATTAACATGTTAGTTTACATTGTATACAGATAAAAGTTCCTGAAATATTAGGCAAACTACGTAACTTCAAATTTCCAAAAATAATTGGGAAAAATCTGGAAAAATAATATATTTATAAATAAAGTTTTGACACAAAAAAAACCCCATTTGATAAACTAACCACACGAAAATGCAAATAACTCAATTTTTTTACACTATTTGTCATGTCAAATTGTCACATTTATCAGTCTGCGAAATAAAGTGACCAAACATCCACAATCATTCAGAATTTGGTAACATAAACATAGGGTTACATAAGTGCTCTTACCAATAAATCTGGTTCTACACCCAGACCAAAGAATTTTGAGCAGAAATCTTGTTCTGCCTGGCACATTGGTTCTATCTCATTCAGCATGGAGGTGAACACCTGAATGGGAAAAACCAAAGTAAAAGATTCAAATATAAGAGTTGACTCAAACCTCAAAGTAGTCCATAAATAATAAGAATGAAAACACTTTCGTGAACAAATATGACCTGAGATTGTTTGCACATTATTTTCCATAGTTGCTGCCTGTCCCCCAGTAGTCCATCTTTCCATCTTCATCTTCTTGCCATATCAAACTATTGATGTTTATTTTAACCACATTCTTAGTCAGTGGCTGTGGCTTAGCTTGTTAGCGCTGAATTTCATTGGTTTCTGT
The DNA here is from genome assembly GCF_039555335.1 of Amphiura filiformis. Classification (NCBI taxonomy): domain Eukaryota; kingdom Metazoa; phylum Echinodermata; class Ophiuroidea; order Amphilepidida; family Amphiuridae; genus Amphiura; species Amphiura filiformis. The sequence goes on from NC_092636.1 coordinate 60,638,666, forward strand.
ATGTGGTCTTTCACACGGAAGACAGCACCAACCGTGCCGTAGCGGAAGACGCTTGTCAAAGCGCGAGTATGAAGCACGTTCTATAATAATACGTGTACGAGATGGCAGTACCCGCAACTTTAACAGTAAACAAGTTTCATTCATTTCAGAAAAAGGGGTGTTTTCATGAAGATAATTTTTTTTTTTTAAATAAAACCATGTTAATTTATCAAAAAATTTTTTAATTAACTAGCTGCGCCGGCATCCACTACTCAAAATAGTGGACCCGCCTGTCGTCTATCACACGGTAGAGGATAGTAAAAACCAAAGTCCTCTCAACAAAAAAAACCCAGATATTCCTGTTTAAACAAGAAAATTCTCATGCCTGAACTCTTGGTAGGTCAGTACTCCTCTCCATCCCTGCTTTGCCGCAATTATTTGTTGAATTTTTATTTATACCTTTGCGCAACTATACCAATTATACCCACTTCCCAAATCAAACTGTTGATGGTCACTTAAATTTGAGTTCCCCCCCCCCCCTTTGTAAGTATCAATAAATCATGCACGGTCCATACTTCTCCCCTTTCGCCATCATTACCTATACTCTCTTTGTCAATCTTTTCAACACTACCTACTTACCATGTCAAACCGTTGATGATCACTTAAATCTGACTCTCCTCCTTTAAAAGTAGTGACTAAATCATGCATGGTTGGCACCTTGCCTTTGGGCCCTCTTATTCCAGCATCACTGATCTTCCTATCAGGCTTCACCTTTCCTTCAGCAGCTTTACCACCTTTGGGCCCTATTAATGCTTGGCGTGCTATCTCAAAGAAGTCTGCTAGTTCTCTCTCATACAGTCTATGTAATGATTCTGTGTAGATCTGTGGAGATATGTAACATGATATAATATATAGAACACTTCTGTCAATATCAAAAACTTGTGCAACATACTGACATACAGGTATTTAAAGACACAGCGTAGATACATACACGAAACAGCTGCTTCAATGACTTGATGTCACTCACTCACCAAAAGTGAAATTACTATAGTCAAGTTTGTTTCTTTTTTGTTTTGAGACAAAGCAATTCAAAACCACTGAATCCACTGTCGAGGATTGTAATTTGTTGTTCATTATTCAGATTCAGCAATTCAGAAAAGCGATTCTCACACATGCTCAGTGTTTACTTACATTTCCAGAGCGTCAAGCTGATCAATTGATTCAAATCGCTGAGGCAAAAACAACATCGCTTTTGCAAGTTTAAGAAATCTCAACTTCCCAGCGATATCGCTTGACACGTGAATGTGTCAACCAATCATATACATTACCAACTGGATCTATTATTTTGCTAATTAATTTACCTTTCTCGATTATTAACTTTTGGTGATTAAATAATTCAAAGCAATAATTATTGACAGCAACTGATGTTTTAAAAATGTGTTTTGCGGCATTTACAATATTTTAATTGTCGTCTGCAATCCCTATCGCCGTGATAAGTATAAATGCAAAAGCTCCGAGCGATGCATCGCAAAATTTGGCCATTGCCTATCACTTTCCAAAAGCGTTTCATCGCAATCGCTTGGCGATTAAGTATAAATTCAGCTTCAGACTAACTTATTAATCAAATCCATAGTCATTTAGATACGCACACACACAAACATTTAAAAAAGCAGCATTTACCTTGGAAAGTTTCTTAAAACTGGTATTGTCTGCTTTCTTCAACCACTGTATCAATTCAGAATATGGAATGAGATCTCTATGGAAAGAATGGTGCTTAGGCAGGGCTATACTACCAGATCCTGTCTCACCCATACCCATACCCTAAACAGAGAGAGCAAACTTATTGGGTTAACAACAAAATAATTAGCTTACATTATGTGTTCTTAAGATATGGTGTTATCAAGCAAACAGGGTTTGAAGTTCGGCAATTATTTGATATATAGACCACTTTACATCATTGTTTATCAACAAAGGCGAGGGATTGGTCTGTCGATATGCCCGAACGAACCGCTTCACTGTTCAATGGCTTTCTTGTACTATATGAAATGTGGTGGGAGATTTAAAATACACATGCCCTGAGCAGACTACGATGCGCACGCACACTGCAGGGGAAAGAACAATGGAAAGTACCATAATGCGTGCGCATACTGCCGGGCAATGACGTCACATGTCAAGTGGTCTATATGCACAAATATATTGTTTCTTATGTAACGTAAATGTTTGTCATCCCTGCCACAATTTGAATTTGACTGAATTTTAATGGCACCTTCATCCATGTATTGTTTACAATGTACTTGAGGTGAATCAAAATGTAGACAACAGACTTGTCAGTATTAATGTTATTCCATTTATGTTCTTGAACGTTTAACGCATCAGTGATGCATGCGTTTAACATATTAACATGCATAGATGTCAAATTGAAATACGATACACTATATGTGCGGTGCACCTCAAAAAATAGACATTTTAACAGGTTAAACTAGTACCAATGGCGCCGTACATGAGGAAAATGTTGGCAACATCCCTAACATGTCAGAAACTATTTATTATTATGATGTATTATTGTTAAAGAATGAATGTTTTGAGCAAGTTTCATGTAAATTATTAAGATAGTCTTCAGATTTCGTTTGAAGAATGGGAAATTGAAGGTTGAAAATGACTTGCATGTACACGTCTACCGCAATTGCAAAACATTTAACGGATCATGTGTGCGTTTAACGGTACATGCGTTTAACATTCCCATCCCTAGTCAGTATATGTACCAGACAACAAAGACCATTATGGCAGTCTCATTTACTTTGGCAGAGATCCAGATCAGTTGGCTATGTATTTTAACCATTGGTCACACAAAATATATTCACAAACAGTGGGGTTCACTTTTGAACCCCAATGGATTTAAAATGAAAAAATATTATTTCATAACATATCACACCTGTAGAATTATATGACATAATGTAATGGCTGCTCCCCCTTATATTTACCTGCTGTATAAACATGCTATTGAGATGAGTCGCTAGTCTCTGTGCAAATTTCTCTTGTAGATTTGTAAGGAGTTCTTGTTGATCTGTGATGGCTCTCATCTTACTCAATCCTGTACCAAAATAAAAATGTGATTTCATATTGAGCTACGTAAATACATTAAAATCTGCTATCTGGTTTGCAAAACAAGGCAGCATTAACATGTAAATTCACCCTATCATCAAAAAAGAGTAAATAAATAATATCAGTCAATTTACAATATATTTCATTTTTAGGCTTCATTCCCCCCAATAATCTTATTTTTGCAACTGTTTTACCGCTTTATTTTAAAATGTAGTTCTCACTCTGTCATAGCAACTGCTGCTGTTTTAAATGTTTTCAGGACACCTTCTAACATGATTGGATATTCATAATCTCATTAAATATGCGAAGTCTGGGATCCAATCAAAAGAAATTGATTACCTGACCCTGCACTTATTGTGCAGTCATTAATAACTCACAATGACTTCTGGAACACGGCGTACACGCTACAATGACTTATGCGTGTCAGGTTTTGTTTTGGGCCTTAGTACTGTGCCCGAGGAAAAATTTCCCACAATGACCTCAAAATAGGTGGTGCGCAGTTATTATTGTCTAAATCAAGACTTCAACAGCCACTTTTATTTTTCAAAGTCTGATAGTGGTAATTCTACTATATGGAATTATAAATTTGATTGCTGTAACGGATGCATCCCAACTTGTCTTCGGTGCCTTAGCTGAAAGAGAGTTTGCACATCATTTTAACCACATTTTTCATCCAAGTTTACCCTTACAAAAATTAACCAGGCCTTCGCAGCATGCTGGAGGTTAAGCAAATTCACACGTGTTGCTATGTGTATGGCCTTAGAATGTGATCTGCTTCCAATCTGCATAAACTTTCGTACAACAGATCTAAGTATAATTTGAAATATATGGCGTCATCAAGCTAAATGAGTTGTCAACCCCTCGCAGGGGTACAAACTATCTCCAGTGTACAACAGCTTGCTGAAATCAGTGAAACCAACTGGCAACTCTAGTAGAAGATCTTCTAGAAACACTGATCTCAGCAGCATCTCACACACCATTACCCACTGAGGAAGGAACCAGTTGGTTCCGAAATATTTGGGAAAATAACCTGGTGAGTGCAGTTGAAAGTTTTAATCTTTTTACTTCGAGTTGTCTGCCGTTAATATTGATTTTGAGATATACATGTAGCCAATAATAGAATTCAACTTTCTTTGTATTTTATTGTTCTGAGCAACACTAACATGATCACATGTCCAGAATTGTAAGTCTAATTGTGATGGAGCTGTTAGCAAAATAAAGCTCAGAAAATGGCATTGCAATTGAAAACTGAATTTTGGTTTTACTTGATTAACTAGTCATTTGGCTTGATTGCATCTGATCTGTCAAAAGCATTACTTTTGCTTAGCCCAAATGCCAACTCCCTATCCAAGTGACAGGCCAAGCTAAGACACTGCTGGCCTTCCCTCATCTTACCGGTATGAACTTTAGTTTCCATCTTCTCCTGGAGACATTCTGCAGCAGAGGTGCATTCCATGATGCCCTTAGGAGAGCCCAAGTCACCTCTGTCTAACAGAGCCATCTGGTATTGATGTGGTATGTCCAGTTTCTTCATTGCGTCCTTCAACTCTTTTGTTAATTTGGCATGATTCTGACTCTGGATCTGTATCATGGAGTCCTTCTGCTCCATGATCTCCATGTGAACTCGAACACCCTGTAATGGTCATGATAAAAATAGGTAATACAATCAAGGTTGTGATATTAAAAAGACGGACATTCAGCGTCAGTTGATTCACCCCTGTACAAGTGGACAGGCTTCATATTGTTGTTGGGTGACAGGCTCCGTCTATCTACCATTGCTACCGGCCCTTGTCCATGCTCCAAGTTGCTCTGCATGGCAAGGTTACTGTTGATTAATTAAACACCCATTGAACTCTCCAGAATTGATAAAATCATAAAAATTAAACAGTATCATTTTAATGCTTATAACATATACTTTCTTAACATGAAATAAAATAAAATTGACCAGGGGCTGACTTTACGAGAGGCTCGTAGTGGATGGTCACAAGTGTGGACAAGTGTATAATTACAAAAATCAATTTATAGTAATTGACAAATGCCTGTAGATGTGGCTACTGCAACTGCTTTGCTTACTTTTAAATATATATATTCTCACCTCTAATTTCTTGTCATAATTATCCAAACTCTCCTCCAGACTGCCGACCTCCCGTAAACCTTCATCTAAGACGTGCATGAGTCGTGCAACTTCTTGCTGAGACTCAATGATGGAATGGATGTTAGCCTGAAATCACACACACATATATGTAAGTATACACAATCATACTTCATCTTAAATAATATTTCTTATATTAATAAGGGTGTGAATCACTTGTTTGTACTGTTTTGTAGCATAATGTTGTCAAGTCAAGTAGGCCTATATCTTCACTTGTCTCACACAGACCAACCAATTCATATTTTGCTTTTTGAGACACATTTCACATAGTTTTTAAGCATCAAGCGTTTCTCACTGACAACATACAACAGAATGGATGTTACCATGAAATCATAGCTATAACATTTCACACTAAGTTCAGTGGCGTACGCAGGCTGCTCCTACCTGGGGGGCTAGAGAAAAGGGTTTTTTTTAAACACTTATAAAAACACATTTTCATCCCTCAGACAGATAAGGTTAGGCACAGCTAATTTTGTGGTGTGGTATCAACAATATCATTCAATTCATGGCAATTATTGTGGATCATTTTCAAACTATACATATTTCCTAACTTCTTCATTTACTTTCAGGCAAGCAATCTACACTTACCCCATCTAATACAGACAAATCATTGGCCAACTGCTCCACAAAAGCTTCAGCATTGCCGATAGCAAACTCGCATTCATTCATCATCCTTTCCAGATCCTTCTCCTCTCTTGGAGACAAGGCCTGGTAATCATCTGAAGAACTTAACCCATCCTCTGGCTGGCTTAATACCACGACTCTGGTCCTCAAGTGACACAAACTCTGTTAGATTTTCAACAAAATGATAATGATAAATATCATACTATCAAGGATTTGTTTTGTTTGCTAGGCATATATCAAATTCAAAGTGTGGATTGGTGGGGTTAAGGGGTACTACACCCCTGTGGTAAATTGTGACTATTTTTGCATTTTCTCAAAAATAATAACACACGGTAACAAAATTTATGTATATATTATTGGGGCAAGGAATCCAATTACTACACTGAAATTTCAGTGACTCAAGACAAGCGGTTCAGTTTGTATGATAGGAAATGAGGTACATCCTAGCGGTACCTCTTTTCTTATCATAAATAACAAATCGCTTGTCTTGGGTCACTGAAATTCCAGTGTAGTAATTGGATTCCTTGCCCCTATAATATACATAACTTTTGTTACCACAGTGTTATTAGTTTTTGAGAAAAATGCAAAAATAGACACAAATTTATCGAGGGGTGTAGTCCCCCCTTAACATGTTTGTATGTATCTGTCTAAAATGGGGTAAGTCACATTGAGTGCATTTTGTGATAAATTGCAAAGAAGATGGCTATGTCCATGAAGTTTCAATGCAAGGTGGTTTTATATCCATGCAGTTTCAATGCTCTACCACATTATTTCACTATGAAGCTTGAACAGATAACTCTTTGTAGCAAAAACTGACTTAAATATTTTTATGATTATGTGACTTAACCCCATTTTAAAACTAGCATCCTCATTGATGATGAATTCATATTGATCTGAATGGACACAAACAACTAAAAAATTGGTCTCTTGTAGCATTTGGTCTTTGTTGAGTCAGCTAAAATTGACTCTTTGAAGTAATTACAACTATGACTACCTTGATATCAAAATTCGATGATGACCCCTTGTGCACAGAATCTATGGAATTCAAACCCATTTATTTCTGTTCTTCCAAAATGACTTTTAATGTTGATACTGAAGACTGGTTACAATACAACTTAAGATGATATGGTTTATCCTCCCCCAATTATGTTAGTAGTAACTGTTTATAACCAATAGAATGCAACCTTATTATACAATAAATGAAAATGGAAACACTTGACCCAAGAATGAAATAGTTAGGGGTGGGGGCACATTGGAAAATATAACTGATATTTGGTTCAAAAAATAGGAATAGTTCAGGAATGTAATAGTAATGAAGCTGTTTTGAATCTTGTTTCTGCTTCTTAAGAATAAATAAATATTTTAAATGCCAATAGAGTGTTTGGACTTGGTAACATTGATCATCTAAGTGTACACAGAGTAGACATGGCTTTTTGAAAACTGCCTGAAAAAGCGTTTGAATTCAGCCTTAAATCCCCAAAACAGGTTGAAAAGGTAAAAATGTGTAAATTTGGACAACAAAACTGCCTGAATTCAGGCAAAAGCCCGAAAATTCTAATGCCTGACGGAGCACTCAACTTACGCACAAACTTCCTTTTGCATATGCTTGTGCACTATTTGCACCATTTTTAAGTTCGCTGACACACCCCTCGCTTATCGTCGACCCCATGGGCAACATGCCTACCTTCTGCAGTGTGGTTTAAGATGTTTTTAGTTAGTAATTGAGTACTTTTATGTGTGATTTTGTGCAGAGTCCTCATGCAACAAAAGGGTCAATGGCACTGAGTGTATGTACTGGGAAATGAGTTTGAGCTGAGGATAGAATGAAATAGTTAGCCACTTTTGGCATGGAACCCCAAAACTGTACAAACCTCAACCACTGAGTGAGATATTATGCATATACACACATAAGTAAATATTCGGCTGCCTTAGTTTTAAATGAAAGTGTTAGATATAAGCATTATTTGCTTTGTTTGAAGTTGGTTAAATAAAACTTATTAGAGAGTAATAATTAAGGCTGTTAAATGCATTTAGCATTGTTAATGTATTATACATAATAGCATTAAGGCTTACAATGTAGATACCACACTTTTAAACTGAACAATTGTAACATAAAGGCAAATGCCCACATTTACTTTTGCATTCCCAATTAAATTAGCAAATAGCAAAAAACTGCTTAAGTTTGAAAACATACATGTATATTTCATTAGTAACCAAAGTTAGTTTGAATTTAGGATTGTCTCCATTTTCAGCACTTTGCATGGGCTAGGGCAGATAGAAAGTGGAGGGTGGGTTCAGAAGATGTGCCAGAAGAAGCTTAAGTTTGGATCACCACCTCCACAGGCATCTGTATCATTTACCACTTCACTTTGGATAGGGAGGAAGATGAGTGCAATAATATATATTAATCACTTCAATTAGGGTGGAAATGAATGGAGGTGGACTGGAGGTGGAGTGTGGGTGGGTTGCATGCCTGCTGCAACTTGGTCATGTAAGTTCCTTGTGTAAACCTCATCATGTTTCAAATCAATAACTTTTCTTAATTTAGTAAATTTACAGGTAAGTGCTATATCATAATTATCCACTTCACTTTGGGTAGGAATGAAGTTAAGTATTGTAAACCCACACATGTAATATTTATTGCACTGATTCCAAAATTGAATAGACAAACTGTCAGCATACCGTATTGTCTGTAATAAACGCTCCTCCTCTAATAAACGCCCCCCTCCCAATTTTTCAATGAAAAATTGACAAAAATGCAAACATTTCCATGCCATAACGTGTAGGTAAGCTTAAAATTTACACATCAGTCATGTCAGTCATGATCACTATATTGCATGGTCAAAACCTATTATGACTCAACTCCCATCCATTTCATTGCCTAAGTATGGTAGAATTTCATTAATTCCATGCACTCACCGGTATAATTTTGTTGTATTTCCCACAAAAATGTTATTTTCCTTGGGCGCCGCCATCATATAGTACCCACTACAGTATAGTCGTAAACCCCTCCTTTCAACAGGAGCACCATCGGGAAATTGAACCCGATTTTTAAGCTTTTTTCACTGACAATTCACTTCCAATAAATGCCCCCCTTTTGGAAAAATGCAACGTCCCTGGGGTGTTTATTACAGACAATACGGCATATTTATAAATCTGTACATGTGTTATCAATGATTTGCAATGATGATAATAATTTTTTCATTCATATGAAAACAAAAACCTTTAGTTAGTTAATCCACTCCGCTGCAAGACAGATAGGCATCTATTTTGATTAATAGCCAATAAATATGCAGCTATGTTGATGAACGACATAAATACTATTTTGTCATAATATTCAGTTGATTTTTGATGAGTTAATGTTAGATACCTTCATCTGCATGAGGAACAGACAAGTTGTTAGTATAAATAGAGCAAAGGGCAACAATTGGATAATGTAATTATCACAACTTCCAAGTTTCCTTTAGCACTAAAGAAAATGTTTCACTCATTTTAAATAATTTAAAATCAACCTATAAAAATGTGCTTCAAAGCTAACAACCTCTCACTCAGACAGTTTCTTCTTTAAATTGCCAACATTTTGTTGTAAATGTTAATCATGCAAATGTGACAAGGAAACTTGGAAGATCTGATGCAACAGATGCCCAATGTATCCAATGTGATCATTGTTATCATAATAATTAAATAACCAATTAGTGCTCTGTTGGTGTAGTACACATACATACCACTGACTGATGCTCTGTAACCTACAAGGATTATGGTATACATGGAAATACAAAATCAACCAAAAGAAAAACACAATGACACATAAAATAAAACTAAAGTGAGAAATCAAATAATATGGAAAATAAGCACATTTTAAAACATTACAGTAGAGAATTTAAACGTAACAGAAAGATACAAAAATTGCACATTTTGACATTTAAACAACATCAAAACAACACTGCACAGTTTTCACATACTTGTCTTATTTAAGATTGTTGTAAATTCAAAACATACTCCCAATGTGAGAAAAATACAGCACTAAATATTTGGAATCAAACAAATATCTCACAAAATTTAGCGCTGTATTATTTTGGAGAAGTAGCAGTGCAAACCTGAGACAAGGATTCTCAAATCAGTCTGAGATATGTAAAAACTACTTGTGTTCTTCATCGTTTGCACATCAGAGAAATCCTACACAAGTGTCCATTAATATAAACTAAATAAAAAGAGATAGGAGAATTGGGACTCTCTGCTATCTTTGTTCAGCTATGGAGGATTCATGTTTTTCCCGAATGAATTTGGAACTATTGTCTGTTTGAGCTTTGATGACACCTCGGTCACTTTTTAAGTGGTGCCCTGTTCAATTCTTAGCAAGATTTATTTGCTTCATTGCATTCACACCTATAAACCTCCTCCAATAGTGAAAGAAATGTGTCCATTGCATCATCATGAGGTATCACCACAGCAGAAACGTATTATAATTGCTGCTAGGTGCAATATTTAAAAAACACTTGGTGGCATGACACACCGATTGCATTGAAGGAGTTACAAAAGCACATATTTATCATAAGTTTTGTCACAAAAAGTGTTTTAGTTTCCACATTCTGTCAGCAAGGATGACAATAGCCCCAGATTTTCCTCCATGGCTGTTGGTGGCAATAGACAGGCAGAATAGAGAGCCCTGACTCTCCTTTAATCTATTTTTTGACATGCTCTTGTTTTCTGGGGGTTTTTTTTTCCGACTTACCTTCCATTAAGGAGGGCTTCACATTGATGAAATCAGGCTTGTTGAGTTGTTTCAAATACCTCTGGGTTAACTATGTGGAAAAAAAGTAAAAAGTAAAATGCATCTTTTTTTTTCGTTCAATTGCCTGACCTTGATTACAATTAGTTACACATTCATGTAACAATAGTGCTAATGAAACCAACACATGAGAAATGGGAACATTTTTGACAATAAAGCCACCCATTGCATTTCACTGTTTGCCAGGAAAATAGTCAGAGAGTAACATGAGTAAGTGTAAATTTCACCTTAATCAGGTAGTCCCGCTTGGCTAGTTCTCCACAGAAGAACTGACAATACACCTGTTACTTTGATGACAGACAGAAAAGAATTTACATGGATATATTTTAACCTTGATTAATTCCCCAAGAAACTTGAACCAAAAGTGTGGCTTTCACTATAAGCATGTGCCTGGTCTTACAATTAGAGTCTGATTTTCCCCAAGGATACCGAATATATGTCCTACATACATGTAGTATGACTACAACTGGCCAGATTGACTTTCACTTCCACCTCTGTTTTTTTTTCAAGTGATATCTTTAACACACAAACTTACCCTACCCACTGCCACACATACACATCCCTACATAATCCTGCTATCAAACATGGACGTTGGATAACACTAAAACCCAAACATTGAGGACGCAACTTTAACTATCTGCTAGTGGACACACCTGGTCAAACTGCAGCAAACCGCGGACCTTTCATATAGCCGTCTATGGGACATAGTGTCAAACATATTACACTATCAACAATCTATTGCAGCTGTAGTAAATTGAGGATGGTCTCCATTGCAGGTGCATCCTCATTTGATAGTTGTGTGTCCTACATACATAGACACATTGCATGCATACATAATAAAGAATTTAAGACCGACTCACAAAAATGAGACAAAATACAACTTACTTTCCACAATGATGCTATGAAACTGTTTTTCTCAGCAACATTACTCGCCAGCCATTTGTATGCCTTCTCAAAATGAAGATCAAAATCAGGAACATCCTGCAAAGCAAAAAATGGACAAAAAAGCCTCATGTTTAAGCTAAGAAATAGGATTGCTGCAGAATGTAGATTTTGTATGCTTTTAAAAAAGTTCATGTTTTTGTGCAAAGATTATTCATTACTACATGCAATTGTTAATAAGCATGTGAAATATTAAATGATTGCATTTTTCTTGATTATAACCTAAGCTAATCTTTCAATGTGCAGAAACTGTTCTCCTAACATCTGCACAAATTCTCTGACTGTGGTTTAGCTTGCAAGTGCTGAATTTCATTGGTTCCTGGATGTTGTCCATCTACCGCATCATCGCCGAACATGCTTGTCGAGGCGCGAGTTCTAAAGCGTAATACTAATAAGCAAACAAAATTGCAGAACGCACAACCAGTCCAAAACGTTAAACAAGTTTCGATAATTTCAGAATAAAAGGAGTTTTCATGACAGTACCTAAACTTTTGCTTTTAATATAATAACAGAGTGTTAAGTTATTAAAATTATATTTATCCAACTAAGAATGTGATTGTGAATAAACAAAATGAATATTTGTTTTCACTATCTGTGTGATAAGATGATGATTGGCGGGTCCGATGTTTCATAGTCGTCAGCTTTCTACTCAAAATATTTTTACCGTATTTTCAGTGATTGTTTTAATATATTTAAATGTTATAAATGTGATGGCAAGATGTTTCTGTTTTTATTTTACTTCCTAAACCTGAAGATTATTATTTTTCTTGTGTTTTGATTGTGGTATCATGGTTTGATGTTTGTTTAGTTGGTTGGTTAGCAGATTGCTTGGCTCATAGTTTCATGTTGTTTTAGTTTTATTTATTAATCTCATCATTTGTCTTTAATGTGTATAATGTATCTCATATTTAGATGCAGGCCACCATCTTGGCTTGTTGCTGTAGGCAGTTCACTTGTTGTTTCCCCCACCTCATTATATGTCTTAGTTATTTACTGATTTATTTATTACCTTTCTTATTTATTTACTGAATTTGTTTACTTATTTATTTACTTAGTTCACTTATTCCTGTACTTGTTGTTTACTTATTTGCTTATTTACTTATAAATTTATTTACTCCTTTTACTTATTACTTGAACCATTTAACAAATGCACAGACAGCAAATAAGAAAAATATTTTACATGAATCAAGAACATCTAACTAAATTTGGCAACAGAAATAAAGAAGAAATGGCAACCTGCATGCAATCCACATGCTTCATTTTCTTGAGTCAGTACTCCGTACCTACACAAGGAGGATGGTCCTATCAATAACATAATTCCATTGTTTTCTTTGGTATCCTCATTGACCTTCGGATATATTAGTGCTGAAAAGCATTTTGTTTCGATTATGCAAGCAAAAATGTGCCACACAATGGGTTATTGCATTATTCTATGGGTCTTCATATGCATATTTGGATACCATATCAAAAGGGATTGGAATACTGGCATGAAACTCATGCATGAAACTCAAGTATGAGTGGGTGTCAACATCATTCAACTAAAGCAAACATAGCATGGGATTAAATTGGGCCATCCTCCTCCTAACTATTCAAATACAGTATTTATCATTCTAACAAACTTACAACATCTGGGGCTTTGTCATCACCTATCTTGACTTCCGATAGAAGCCATGATTGACTCGTCTTATAGATTGAGTATAATATGGAATTTAACATACAAATGTACATAATTATTTTAACATACAAAACTACATATTTGAAAACTACATATTTGAACATGAAAAGTAGACATGGAATCCTAAAAAAACTCTTGTGCATCCATCACTTCATTTCCACTCTGTATATCAACAAGCTGCTGATTAATAAGAAGGCAATCAAATCGGCCTGAAGACTTTCGCATGATTACTTCAAGTATGCTTGGCAAGATATTTCACCAGATTTTGGCATCACATACAATTGACCACTTTACCAGCAACAACTTGATTGACAGCTAAATCTAAAGAGCATTTAACCATAGTCTATATGGCCTAACACCAACCAGTTTCCTATAGAACTCTCAGTGCAACAATACTCAATATGAGGCTTGCACTAATAAGGAAGAAGCAGAAGAAGAAGAACTTACTTCCCATGCAAAATCTAATGTCTGTACCCTTAATCATGAGGCTTTATGTGACTTTCTTCACCCTGGAAAATGCCTTTGGGTCTGTTAACCATGACCTTATCAGCAACTCCTTATCAAGGTTGAAGTTTCCTCAAAATATCATGTGATTTTCTTCGACCTGGTCACCAAGATCTTATCAAGGATAAAGATTCCTCCTAACATCCTGGGTTACATTTGAGAACCTTTATTCCAATCTTGAAGGCTGTGTCGTTACCACTGATCTACTAAAGGCAGTTAAAGTTATGTCCGCATCTACTAACTTTAAATTTCACAAAGGTGTCTTAACACCCACTGCCACATTTTTGTCTGTTTTCAATCCAATTTTAGAAAAATTACAACAAAATGAAGCATATATGGATATTCAATCAACGACTCTAAATATGTCACGACACAAGTTCATTCGCGGAAGACTTAATCCCCACGAATAGGAGAACTCACCAGTGACCAACATATTTCCAATGAAATCTCTGAGTGGACTAAATCATCTTATGCTGAAACCAATTCAATGCAAATCTCCATCTATTGTGAGTGGCAAACCCACTCCAATTGTTTTTAATCTTGTTGAAAATGATGTCAACACAATCCAAGATGATCCTCATGAAATTATTGGATCTTTCTGGGAAGCAGGGAGATGCTTTTGATCATGTCAAGGACCATTTTTGTCCATGACTTGACCAAAACATCTCTCCTTGCTCTTGATTCAGTTGTTCATAAGCACATTAATAGTTGGTGTGGTCTTGCTAGATTTGCTAGATCCAAGGGTATCCATATAAACCAGTTTGTCAGTTTATCAACTTTACTTTGAATGTCATATTTTAGCTCATTTGTCCTCAAGAACAAATACTGACTCCAAAGTCAATGTTACTCTTGACTCTCGCCTTGAAAGGGAAAAAAATGGTCTGAAAAGTTTTTGATCACGACCTGTCAAAATTTACCATGTTGATCACAATTCTTCTGGTATCTTCCAAAATCTTGCTCTCGTTAATGAAAGCTCAAAATCCATCATCATTATTGACCTCAGTAAACTGGCAAAATATATCCACTAGACGCATGGACAAACAAATTAAATATGCTTGTTCAACCATAGATTTTTGAGAACAAGAGTTATGATGCAAATCTATTTTGTATTGACATAGGCAGTAGAGACCTCATCACAGTCTCAAAAAGTACAAACCAATGAAGCAGGTCTTTCACACATTTTTAGAAATATCTCTGTCATTGTGCAATTCTTTGTTCATAGTCAATTTTGTACTCAAAATATGACCATGACTGGTCGATCTTTTTATTGCAATTGTTTCAGGGGTGGCAATAGTTCTTGCAATAATTTTTGTCCTGATGTGTTATTGTACAATATGCCTGGGGTCAATCTGGGTCATTGTACCTACTCCACCCTTATGTCTGGTCTTGTTTTTTCTTCTCTATATATTTGCATGTGTATTATTAATAAATTGAAATGATGAAACTAATTATTTAGGTTAACTTACAACATCTGGGGCTTTGTCATTCCATGAACTATCTGGAGTTCTGATATATAGACGCCATGATTGCCTCCATGTATATTCAGTTTTTAAAACTTACAACATCGGGGGCTTTGCCATCAGGCTCAGAAATTTGTCAGGAATCTATTCTCATAGAGATTCTTATAACTGATTTGCGTAAATCTAAAGAGATTCTCGCAGATTTTTAGTAAATGGGGTGAATCTATAAAGATTCTTGTAAAATGCTGTTGCCAGAATCAAATGAATTCTCAGAAGGTGAAATGGAATTCTACCCCAGTCATCAACACAATCAGTCCTAGAGTTCTGATTTAAAGCATATAATTGGCTCTTCTTACAGATTGAGTATAAGGCAAAAAAAAAGTTTGTCTCAAAGCTTGTACGCGGCATTTGTAAAATCATGCAATTTGAAAAAAAAGAAATGCATAATTTTTTTTATTTTAATTTTTTAAATAATTTTTTCCTGAAAAATTCGGTGAAAATCAGATTTTTTTCTCAAAATACCATAAAAATAGTAAAATACCAAGTTGGGAATAAAAAAAAAATCACATTTCGCATTTGTTTTTAAACCACTTGTGAGCTTTGAGACAAACCTTTTTTTTGCCTAATATATCCAGGTTTAAAACTTACAACATCTGGGGCTTTGCCATCAACAATCTTGAGTTCTGATAGAAGCCATGATTGCCTCTTCTTGTAGTTATCCTTGTCCACTTTCTTCACTTTATGAATGGACACCTGGGCTGGTTGGTCAGTAGTCACTGTAAACAATAGGTAGATGACAGGAATCAAAATTTACAATAATTACCACATAAGTTTTGCTTGTCCCCACACTTGATTTGGGTTGGTCATCAAACAGTCTTCACTGAAGAGTCTCAATTAAAATAAATCTTGTGTAGTGAGTTGGAATTCACATCATATATCACATAAATTTGTCAATACTTCATACTTTGTTTTTCAGTGACAATCTGTTGCAAGAATATACTTTCACATATTTAACCCCAAAATCTCCAAGAGAAAATGGAACTATGTGTACACCTAAATTTAATACAGGATTTCATTCTTTATACTGTCATCAAGTAAAAAGTTTCCAAGTTCTTTATTATTGAGTTAAGTTTTCTCATACACCTCCTTCAGTTCAACATACAATTGTACTTGTGATCATATTCAACCTAATTAGCACCCTAACACCCCATCCCTGAAAACTTTCATCATTTTCTAAGGTCATTCTAATGACTGTATAAAGCATACTGTAGGCCTATAGATGATGTGTGGAGTGTCACTTACCTACTACACAGAGGAAGCTGACTTTCTTCTTCTTGCCAGCTTTGGTGACATGTACTACAGCAATGAGTCTCTCATCATGAGGGAGGAATACATCCCTCTGGAGGGTATGCCTGATGGCAGTCATCGTCTCTCACTATCTAGGTTACTTGCTGATGAAGAATATACAAAATAACACACAATTTTAGCAAATGTATGATAAATAGGTTCACACCCTAATTTCTATTATTATAGATTCCAACCAATCCTAGAGAAGCATAATTTTTATGTCAAACAGTCAAACCATTGCCTGAAATTAGGAACAACAATTTGATTTGATTTGTGAAATCTTTATTGAGGGATTTAAACTACTTCAGTGGTTAGCACTGCTTTCTAAGCAGGCCCTCATGCATAAAATGAATATTTAACAGATTGATACATACCGTAATATTTACAAAATAACATCATATTTACACAATTATACAAAAACATCAATAATAAGGGGGAAAGAAAATAAATACATTTCAAGTGCCAGTACATTTCCAATACTGTATAAATCTAAAAATACACAATAAATTATTCTAATTCTGCAGTCAGATGCTACAAGTCATGAATTGGTGCAAAGACAGAGTTTCAAGGTTACATGATATGATCAGGCATGAAAACTGGTCTCAAATAAAATAAAAAACATTGAAAACCATGTTTTTTACCATTTTCTGTAAATTTGATTCATACATTTTAGGCTAAAAACACTAACAAAAACGCTGTTCAGCTAAAACGCTAAATATTTTCATGCCACTATGATGGTGGTACAATGTAAATTATGCCATAAGTTATACAGCTCTTACAATAAATAGGACTGGCAGGCGGCAGCGAGTCTAGGACTGACAGAGAGATACATGTACAGTGCAGTCTTTGTGTGTCTTACAGTGAACTTACTCATTTTGTTAACCGGGGTGGCTTTGGATAAATTTGCTGTATTGTCGACTTGTCGTAAATTATATTTTTATAATGATCAGTAGAATTCTGAGTTTCATGTTGGGATTGGCAAGTACCAATTGAGGACAATTCATGCCCATAGAGTCAACTCAATTTTACTCTATTTTCCAATAATTTTTGTGGGGCAAGGTTTGTCCAAAGTCACCCCTGTGTTTGGGGTGACTTTGGACACCAGGAATTCAAGTGCTTGTCCAAAGTCACCCCGAACTGAAGAGTAGAGCAATGGAGAGGGTGGAAGTAGGCGTAAGGTGGGTAAGAGCACAGAGGTAGATGGGTAGGACATGGTCACTGTGGTGTATTTTAAACAAAGTGTCAAATTTATGGTATTCGTTTATTATGTCAAAAGTCACCCCGGAAAGGAAGCCAAACCCTGGGTTGACATTGAACACAGCCTGCTTTTAAATTCTTAAGAATGGGTAGATATCATGAGTACCCAGGTAGGTTCTTGATTCATCTGTGACTGTGTTCACTATCCAACAGACTTGAGTTTCAATTGTTATGTTCCGGTGGAGTACCGGTACCAGGGTACCGATAGTTTGACCACCACAAAAATCCTATATTTTATGGGCCCAGCTAAAAAGTCATGAAAAACATATTTAAGATTTAACACATCATTTATACTGGGGAACTTAAGCCATAAATATTAAAAGGTAAAACAGCATAATAGTTTTTCCTATGACATGTGTTTCCAAAGTCACCACAGCGTCCAAAGTCTGGCTGTGCAAATCTTATGTACACGTACCCCCAGGGTCTATCAAAAATTGCCCCTCCCCCGGCCTTGTGCCCAAAATGCAAAAATCTTCCCCCTTCCCAGTGGCGTAGCCAGGATTTTTATATTGGGGGGCAAGTTTTTGACACAAACCGACAAGTAATATTGACAATTCGAGCGTAGCGAGCTAAGCGAGAGGAGCGAGCAACGGGTGGGGTCCAGGGGCCCGCCTTAGGGCCCCTGGTGGGGTCCAGGGGCAAAGCCCCTGGTAGGGGTCCAGGGGGCGAAGCCCCCGGAAGCTCTGAGGTTTTAGCGTTGTGGAGGGCCATTTTTCATGCATGTTTTTACCTTTATAGTATTTTGTTCCTTTAAAATTGAGTGAAAATCACTAGAGAAGGTAAGGAAATAATGTTGTAACATGTTTTAAAGAGAAAGGTTGCTATTTAATATAGTGTTTGAAAGTTTGAAATAATTTACGTAGGTTACACAGTGCGCCGGTGTGCCTAAATATCATACAAATAAGTAATGTTGAATCAAATTTTCACATTACTGACACTTTTAGTTGGACCCAAGTTCACATGACCGACGATGCAGATGCATGATTTGCCGACCGGCCCTCCGGGCCGGCACTTAGTAGACCACTCAAAATGAACCGACGGTCCCGTCTGAACCGACGGAATGGCATATTGGGGGGCAATTGCCCCCCCTCTAGCTACGCCACTGCCCCTTCCCCATTTTGATGTGCTAAATAAAGCCTAAAAACATTTCGATTTCCACATGTTACTAATGAAATTAAGGAATAATATAGAACCAGTGCCTGAAACATCTGTACAATGTGTACCAATAAATCCTTGCCCCTTTCGACAAGCCAAAATTGCCTCCCCCTAGCCCTAGGCCCTTTTTTAGGTATCCCAGGCAAACCTTAGTTAACACATTTGCTAGTCAGCGAAATTCGCCGAGACCGGGGCCCAAACACAATGCATATTTACATAGAAATTTGAATTTTTTTTCGAGAATAGGTCGGTGAAGGAAACCTACATAAATATGTTTTCTATACTTCACTTGACCCAAATATATGATTTTTTATGGTGATAATCAAGTCGCACATGGAATTATAGAGGGATTTTGATAGCAGTTCCAGGCATTAAAAAAAGCTGCTATCGCCTATGAGACTAAGTCTAAGATCTAGAAACACCCCCGAAATGCCGTTTTGGGGAATTTTGCTAGCTGAATCTTTTTGATGAAAGTCAGTCTTTGACAAGATGTAACTTTGCTACGGAAAGTGCATAAAGGCGCTGGAACTGACAATAGCGATATTAACACAGAATAGCAACACTGACTGCTAATATGCAATTATCAATGTGAGGCTTTGAAATTAGCGCAATTATGATAAGAATTTGTTGAAATTAGCGCAATTATCAACCATCTTTTGAAATTAGCGCAATTATGAATTAAACGTTGCAATTATGAAACTTTCAAAATGCTCCATGAAAATAGCGCAATTATGATAATAACTTTTCCAAATTAGCGCAATTATCAACCCCATTTTGAAATTAGCGCAATTTTGAACTAAACATTGCAATTATGAATCTTTCACAATGCTCAATGAAAATAGCGCAATTATGACAATAACTTGTTGAAATTAGCGCAATTATCAACTGCATTTTGAAATTAGCGCAATTATGAACTCAACGTTGCAATTATGATGAAAATAGTGCAATTATGATAATAACTTGTTCAAATTAGCGCAATTATCAACCCCATTTTGAAATTAGCGCAATTATGAAGTCAACATTGCAATTATGAAACTTTCACAAAATGCAAGTGATAATTGCGCTATACATGCAATTATGAATTAAACGTTGCAATTGCGCAATTTTGCGCTAAATTGCGCAATTTTCAAATTTCAACATTTTCACTTTACCTCTTAAATTGCGCAATTTTCAGATTTTCACTTTACCTCTTCATTGAAGTGATAATTGCGCTATTCCGCTATTTTCAACAATTGCGCAATTTTTAAATTTCCAGATTTTCACTTTACCTCTTCATTCAAGTGATAATTGCGCTATTCGCTATTTTCAAAAATTGCGCAATTTTGCGCTAAATTGCGCAATTTTCAAATTTTCACTTTACCTCTTTATTGAAGTGATAATTGCGCTATTCCGCTATTTTCAAAAAAATTGCGCAATTTTGCGCTAAAGTGGGACCAGAACGGAAGGGCCCCGCAGAGCAAGAAATAAACTGTGAACTGCTAATTTTTTCATAACATACACGCAGCAGCCCAAGCGTTTCGAGAACATGCTCCAAGTGGGACCAGAACGGAAGAACCCCGCAGGGCAAGAAAGAAACTGTGAACTGCTAATTTTTTAATAACATGCACGCAGCAGCCCAAACGTTTGAGAACATGCTCCCAGTGGGACCATTAACGGAAGAGCCCCGCAGGGCAAGTAAGGAAGTGTGAACTGTTAGGTCTGATGTGTTAGGTCTTTCTTAAGAAATTGATGTTTATGCAGTTTAAGTGCGAACTGTTATTGAGAAATTTTGAGAATTTCACTTTACCTCTTCATTCTACTGTTCAACGTTTACGCATACACGCAGCAGCCCAAAGCGTTTCGAGAACATACTCCCAGTGGGACCAGAACGGAAGAGCCCCGAGGGTAAGAAAGAAACTGAACTGCTCATTTCTTTAATAACATACACGCAGCAGCGGAAACGTTTCGAGAACGTGCTCCAAGTGGGACCAAACGGAAGAGCCCGAGGGCAAGTAAGAAAGTGTGAACTCTTAGGTCTGACGTGTTAGGTCTGATGGTTACGCATTTCCTTCACATCTGGGGATTTACGGCCAAAATGTGTTTATATTTTTCTTAATAACATACATGCAGCAGCCGAACGGGTTTTTCCATCTATTGCATTTACCCACTTGTCACGGTTCTGAAAGGGGACATTGCAAAATCCCTAATGCTTTGTACAGGGCCTTTCAGTTGAAAGTCAATTTTTCAAAACAAAAATACCACTCATTTGCCTTGTCTTTGGTAATTATTCCGTTTAATCCATGACTTGGAGCATGTTCCGTTTCGGTCCCACTTGCAGCATGTTCTCGAAACTTTTGGGCTGCTGCGTGTATGTTATTGCAAAATTAGTTCACTGGGAAATCAAGTCAATTTCCTGGTCATAAATACAACTTTTGCATGTTTTGTATCCAAATACCTTGCTTTTATGTCATGTTTTGTGATTTCTCCCATTGAGTGCAATAACAATGGTAAGTGTCCTCTTCGTGCGAGGTCGCAAGATGGAACAGCCGAATATCGGCAGCATTAGTGCATTTGCCATTTTCATGAATGATGATGTACGTCTATAAGTATCATAATAATCATCATCATGGACAGGTAACAAGCGGCACTGTGCAGTACCGCTCTGCTATTCAAATGCGTGGTGCATCGGTTACGTGTATTTTAAATGTCAACCTGCGAAAATAATCATCGTATAGATCGATCCCTGTACTAAAGTCTACTCTAAGACAGAGTCGCACCCACCTTAATATTAACATTTGCGACACTCGATATTCCACTCTCTTTATCCTAATTATATTGAAATAACACACACTTGCGATATCGTTTAACAGTCTACCTTCAGACAGATCATCACACTTTTCATGCAAATGGATGCGACTATACAAATCGCGACATGTTTGTCTTCTATGGAAGGGGCCATTAATTCTTATTCCTTTTTAATTAGGAGCACCATCTGATTAACGCCAATGCAGCAGTGGTCGGACGCGATAATCTACCATTTACTTGTTCGCGAAATTGGGTTGACGGGTATTGGCGCCTACGTTCTTAACGTTTTGCTTACAGTATATCTTTATTTATAGCCTAGGGGTGTTTCATTAAATCATGATACTTCAAAAAAGGGGTCATCGGGTAGAAATTTTGAAAAAATTGGTGCAACATTTTGAAAGTTTCCGCATAATTTTGAAAAAATGCAGCAAAATTGGAAAGTTTCGCCATTTAGTTTGTGGCATTTTGATGATGCTATTTTAGAAAATCTAGAAAGACAGGAATTCATTGCGTAACCGCAACTAAAAAAAGGGGGGGTCATCCGACTTTTTAAAAAAGCGGGTCATCGGTTATAGACGACTTCAAAAGAGGGGGCCTATTGACAGGCACATACCGTCACTTCCAAAGTTGAGTGCCCCCGGGAAATAATACACGTTTATTCGACTAAAATTCGTTCTGTGAACCATAATAATAACTCCTTTGAGTCATAAGGCTATACATCAAAATAAACAAGAGCACCAATGGCGCTGTGGCTCTACGCTTTTTTGTGGGAAAGCAATTGTTCTTGGAGTCGAATGCGCAACAGGTTGGTAGTTTTATGGAAAGGTTGGGTAGGTCGGTCAATTTTTTAAACCTTCAGTTTGAAAAAAAATCCCCACAAATGTTCAATACGGTCCTTGAAACTCGATGCGGGGTCAATCTTCCTCCGCCGCATTATTATTTTTTGCCGCATTAGAGTTGCAAAATCTGAAAAAATGTCATTATTGTGGAAATTACTACTGAACCAGCAAGAATAATTTGTTCTGCAAAATTTTAAAATCCCCTTTTTTTTTAGTATTTGAAGCTTTCAACAACTATAGGAAGCCTTGACAACTATTAGAATTCATCTAAATTGACCTCAGACGACCCCGAAATGACCTCCCAAAAATTTGGCTCTAAATGGTGATCTCAGATGACCCCGAAATGACCTTCCAAAAATTTGGCTTCAAATGTTGACTGTACCAACCAAGTTTCAGGCACATACGACAGCTTTTAGTAACTTGACCTCAAATGACCCCTGAGTGACATTGGATGACCCAAAAATGACCTACCGAAAATTTGGCTCCAAATGTTGACTGTACCCACCAAGTTTCATGCCGATACGGCAGTTTGCATTTGACCTCAGATGACTCCCTGGGTGACCCTGGATAACTCCAGAATGCCTTTCCAACAAAAATTTGGCTCCAAATGTTGACTGTTCCGACCTTGTTTCATGCCCATACAACAGTTTGAATTTATTTGACCTCAGATGACCCCTGGGTGACCCCGGATGAGCCCAAAATGCCTTTCCAAAAATTTGGCTCCAAATGTTGACTGTACCCACCAAGTTTCATGCCCATACGACAGTTTTTGCAAATTTGACTTCAGATGACCCCTGGATGACCTCTGGTGACCGTGACCCACTAACCAATACAAACTTGTTCTGTGCGACCCCACAAAATTAGGCTCCAAATGTTGGCCGTACCCACCAATGCCCATACAACATTTTTAGCAATTTTACCTCAGATGACCCCTGGGTGACACTGGTTGACCCTGAAATGACCTTCCAAAAATTTGACTCCAGATGTTGACTGTACCCACCAAGTTTCATGCCCATATGACAGTTTTTGCTAATTTGACCTCAGATGACCCTGGATGACCTCAGGTGACCTTGACCCACTAACCAATACAAAGTTGGGCTGCCTCGGGTCAAGATGCACCCACCAAGTTCAAGGAACATGCGACCCCACAAAATTTGGCTCCAAATGTTGACTATCCAGTTTCATGTCCATACAACAGTTTTTAGTGATCTGACCTCAGATGACCCCTGGGTGACCCCAAAATGACCTTCCCAAAATTTGATTCCAAATGTTGACTGTACCCACCAAGTTTCATGTCCATACGACAGTTTTAAGTAATTTGACCTCAGATGACCCCTGATGACCCCAAAATGACCTTCCCAAAATTGGACTCCAAACTGTACCCACCAAGTTTCATGCCCATACGACAGTTTTTAGTAATTTGACCTCAGATGACCTCTAGGTGACCCCGGATGACCTCAAAATGACCTTCCCAAAATTTGACTCCAAATGTTGACTGTACCCACCAAGTTTCATGACCATACAACAGTTTTTAGTAATTTGACCACAGATGACCTCTAGGTGATCCCGGATGACCTCAAAATGACCTTCCCAAAATTTGACTCCAAAGGTTGACTGTACCCACCAAGTTTCATGCCCATACGACAATTTTTAGTACCTTCCCAAAATTTGACTTTAAATGTTGACTGTACCCACCAAGTTTCATGCTCATACGATTTTTAGTAATTTGACCTCAGATGACCCCTGGGTGACCCCGGATGACCTTCCTAAAATTTGACTCCAAATTTGACTACAACGGTTTTTGCAAATTTGACCTCAGATGACCCCTGGATGACCTCAGGTGACCTTGACCCACTAACCAATACAAACTTATGCTGGGGTCAAGATGCACCTAGTAGGCATTTTACACATAAAATACACGTAACCCACACACAATGCAATTGAATAACAGGCCGGTACTGCACAGTGCCGCTGGTTACCAGTTGTTCTCATTTATGTAATCAGCAATTGGAGCCTACAAAATGTGGTGCATTTATAGTGTACGGTACTACTACTAATATGTGATATCGGGAATTGACACAAATTTTACGGTAACAAAATCAGTCATACCCAGAAAGGATAAAATTCGAATTGTGAAAATAATGTACGTGTGACTTGTTGTACTAAAAATGCATCCACCCACCAAGTTTGAGGAACATGCTTCCCTAGTACTATGCTAGTCAGTGGTGCTCTGGCGATATTAACACTCGATCGCCATGCAATCCACGTTTAGTAGGCCAGTGGGACAACGGAATCACTACTTAAACGAGCTACTACTACACTAGTCTCTGAGAAAAGAGGCAGACACAGACAAACAGATTCTAGTGAATAAAATAGTATGATGATCAGTTGTACCAACTACAAATTTCGAACGTTTGTCAGGGGGTAAAACCCCCACCATTTATATTTCCCCCCACACTTTTTAGACAGACACCCTTTTGATCAAAAATTGAACCCCCACACTTATACAGTGTTTGTGACCAAAGCTTTATATAGCATTCTTTATCAAATTCGGAAGACTGTGAACATCGGCGCGACCGCCGTTTCATACAGTCACTTCCGGGTCCATTTTATCCACTATCTGCGCCATGCGCCATCAATCCATTTCAGAATCCGAATTGATGCAGAATTTATCCTCATCTATGAAACACTCATGGTTTTCTTATTCATCTGAAACATTTGCGACATAATATTGGCAAAACTGCATCACTGCAATCATCTTTCAAAAGATACGACTTTAGATTGTTTACAGCATTACTTTATCAAATTCGGAAGACTGAACATCGGCGCTACCGCCGTTTCATACAGTCACTTCGGGTCTATTTTATCACTATCTGCGCCATCAATCCATTTCAGAATCCGAATTGATGCAGAATTTATCCCCATCTATCAAACACTCGTGATTTTCTTATTCATCTGAAACATTTGCGACATAATATTGGCAAAACTGCATCACTGCAACTGCAATCATCTTTCGAAAAGATCCGACTTTAGATTGTTTATCAACACATGGGCATTTGGCAAAGGGCTGCGATCCTGATCTATACTCTCTACACAGCCGCTGTGGTTCAGATCGCTCCACTTCTAGTGTGAGCGAGCGGGCCAAAGCGGCTGGTGTAGAGACTGAAAATTATATTCATTCATAAAACTCACGGCGCGTCGATTCTACTACAGATGACGTCGTACGAATTGAAAACATCAGCAAATTAATTTTTGACATTTTCTTTCCAGATTTATTAAGAAAATTTGAATGTTTTTCAACAGATCATCAAATTACTTTATTATATTTTTTTTTCAATTACACACACGCTTTATATATTGCTCCCACGCTTTGTAGACGGGTAGAAACCCACCCTTTATTCCGCAAAATTTATTTCCCACCTTTTTACAGATTTTCAGAATTCCCAACCCACACTGTAGAAAGCGTTCCAGACAAATGATAATGAATAGCCATGTGACCTTCGCTGTCGAGACGTTGTTTTCAGGGTTGTCAAACCCGCGATTTGGTAACCCAATTAGGCGACTTTTGAAGATTTTCCCCGGGACAATTTCCTGCCCCATAGAATACAAAGGGTAAAGAAAAAAATTGGGCGACTTTTCGATTATTTGACCTGCGATTCGGCCTGAATTTTTTTGGCAACCCTGGTTATTTAGCGTTAATTTAACTAAATTACTACGCCGCTGGTCTCTAAATATTTGAAGTGTTGTCCCATGGTAACAAAACTCCTGAGAACTCAATAAACAATCTGGTCAAAGGAATCATCCAATCACGTTTCTATCCATGTGAGATCACCGCAAAAATTCATGATAAAAGGTCACTTTCCCAAAGAAAAATAGTGCAATCCGTCAATTCCGCCATGATCTCACAACATAAATTACTCAGACCAAAATAATCTCTAGCGCATACAGGGAACCAAGCAAAACGATAGAAATGACTTGTTTCTCAAGCGACTTTTGACTTTTCTCACTTCAAAATAAGTACTTTCCCCACCCCAAATTCACTTCTAAAGGAGTGCAATCGATTGCTAAATAACTAAGCAAACCTTGGAACGTAAATTCAAAGCCAAATATCATAAACAAAAGAAACCTTAGCATAAAAAGCAAGAACACAAGTGGCCAAAATATCTAGCAAAAATTTAGTCCTTACTGAGTGCAATGAGTAAGGCTCGCCTAGCTACGCTAAGAGCCAAAAACAGCCCCTAAATATACCACCCAATGTCAAACAACCACCAAAGTAATGCTAAAAAATCATCAAAGTATATAAAACAAGGGGCACACAAAATAAGCAATAAGCAAAATCCTGTCCAAAACTTGCAATGTTCAATCTTGGCATTCCAACAGTTCTAATTTCTCACGCAGCCTGTCAAAAACTTGGAATTGTCAGAATTCTAGAATTACGACAGCGCCCACTGTCCGTAATCCTCCTGAATTCTGACAGTTCCAAGTTTTTGACAAGCTGCGTCAGAAACATGGAACTGTCAGAATTCTTGCATTTCGACAAAGAGCGCTGTCAAAATCTTAATAAAATGGTAAGAAATTACCTCCGTGCTGTTTGTGTAAATAGTGCCCGGTAGAGATGCTGAAGTTCATGATGAATGAACTTTATGACCTCTACACTGAACCCAACGTTAGCGGCTGTGCAATAATTTTGAGCCCCCTCTCCGGGCCCCCCAAAAATCGCTTGCCCCCCTCTCGGACCGCCAAAAATTCTTTGCCCCCCTAAAACATGTCAAATTTTTGGGATCCCAATTTGCAAACCTTAAATGGTCTAGATGTATATGTTGCGAGCGCAGCGAGCAGGACAATTTGCATATTTAAAAGTTTCCGTACAGTTTTCCTAAGCCTTTTTAGAGCGTTTTATTAAAAAGGCACTTCATGAACGTGTGCCAAAAATCGCTTGCCCCGCCCCTCTCGGCTTGCCAAAATTGCTTGCCCCCCTTTTGGGTCGCCAAAATTTCTTGCCCCCCAATTTTACCCTCCCCAGGGCTCATAGATATTGCACAGCCCTTACAAATTTATTCCAAATTTTTGAAACCCGTCCAAATTATAGGATCCCCACATTCCAGAGATCCACACACCAAGATTAAACAGTAGGCCTACAGAAACACTGAATAAGGTCTATGCACATTTTCACCCCCCCTTTGCAATATAAATCAAGATCAAGACTATTTGGGCCTACTGCTACAATTTGCGAACACTTTATGCATGTGCGGGGGGGGGGCCCTGGCGACATAACCATATCCAGCAAGGGGAAGGAAGGAATTAGAAACACGGTAGAAAACCAAATGACGACACTAAGATAGACTTCTTTACATGCCTTTGGCAACTCCCCCGGGAGAGGAACCCTGTCACAATTATTACACAGCCCCTTCAACACTGAAACCAAACCAAAAGGCAATATAGTTTATTTCCATTGCATATAAATTGTACACACACACATTGAAAAAATTTGTACATGACAAAAATAGGCCTACACACCAAGTAACCGCAGAATATTCATCAACGACTTTGCAATGGAACAAAATGGAAGGGGCCAAACATAGGGGCAACTATTTTGAAACGCCATTTACCAATTTTAGCCCTCCCACCACGCCGACGGCCTCATCATTATTGCAGACCACGACGACGGCTTATCCGACAAAAAGACTACAACATAAACTATAAAACACGACAAAACACACATGTCATGTCCAGCATCGTCTGTTATTATTAAATAAACATAGCGCCCCCACTCTACAAAATGGTGACAGTCCCGTTTAATCACATGATTCATCACATGATCGTAAACAAACAATCATGATAATCGGAACCTTTCACATGCAGCTCCACGATGAGTAAACAAACAAAAACATACAAGAATGTAACGGAAGCCTAATGTATTCAAAGCAGGTAACTTCGTTTGTTTTCATTGACATTGCAGTTAATAACACACATTCCTTACTGTTACCCTTACAAGTGTCTATCACGCGAATCAAAAGATAGCCTGTCTTATTATAATGCACTTTCAGTTTCCCACACGTTCGAACGGAATTGCATTGCGAACTTTCCCAATGTTTGGTAACCGTATTTCCTGCAATAATGTGACAACTTAACGTGGAAAGTTCTATTCTATATTGTTTGGCAATATTGTATTTTGTCAATACAATAGTATGTTTAAACTTGTAACTTTGTGTTTTTGATCGGAAAGATCGGATATTTTTATTGCCGATTCGAAATTCTGGACCATCGCAAGGGTGCAGAACTGTTACGTCTAATGTTTACGCATTTCGATTCCGCTACGTGTTAGGTCAGACAGATACGCATTTTCAACTTTTGAAAATAGCGGAATAGCGCTATTATCACTTGAGTGGTGCGGTAATGTGAAAAATTCAAAATTGCGCAATTTTGTCTAAAGGCCATTTTTGAAAATAGCAAAATAGCGCTATTATCACTTATGGCAGGGTAAAGTGAAAATTGCATAATTGCGCAATTTTGTCTAAAGGCCATTTTGAAAATAGCGAAATAGCGCTATTATCACTTGAGTGGTGGGGTAAAGTGAAAATTGCAAAATTGCGCAATTTTGTCTAAAGGCCATTTTTGAAAATAGCGAAATAGCGCTATTATCACTTGAGTGGTGGGGTAAAGTGAAAATTGCAAAATTGCGCAATTTTGTCTAAAGGCCATTTTTGAAAATAGCGAAATAGCACTATTATCACTTGAGTGGTGATGGAAAGTGAAAATTGCAAAAATTGCGCAATTTTGTCTAAAGGCCATTTTTGAAAATAGCGAAATAGCGCTATTATCACTTGAGTGGTGGGGTAAAGTGAAAATTGCAAAATTGGCGCAATTTTGTCTAAAGGCCATTTTTGAAAATAGCGAAATAGCTATTATCACTTGAGTGGTGGGGTAAAGTGAAAATTGCAAAATTAGCAATTTTGTCTAAAGGCCATTTTGAAAATAGCGAAATAGCGCTATTATCACTTGAGTGGTGGGTAAAGTGAAAATTGCATAATTGTGCAATTTTGTCTAAAGGCCATTTTTGAAAATAGCGAAATAGAGCTATTATCACTTGAGTGGTGGGGTAAAGTGAAAATTGCAAAATTGCGCAATTTTGTCTAAAGGCCATTTTGAAAATAGCGAAATAGCGCTATTATCACTTTAGTGGTGGGGTAAAGTGAAAATTGCAAAAATTGCGCAATTTTGTCTAAAGGCCATTTTTGAAAATAGCGAAATAGCGCTATTATCACTTGAGTGGTGGGGTAAAGTGAAAATTGCATAATTGCGCAATTTTGTCTAAAGGCCATTTTTGAAAATAGCGAAATAAGCTATTATCACTTGAGTGGTGGGGTAAAGTGAAAATTGCAAAATTGCAATTTTGTCTAAAGGCCATTTTTGAAAATAGCGAAATAGCTATTATCACTTGAGTGGTGGGGTAAAGTGAAAATTGCATAATTGCTAATTTTGTCTAAAGGCCATTTTTGAAAATAGCGAAATAGCGCTATTATCACTTGAGTGGTGGGGTAAAGTGAAAATTGCAAAATTGCGCAATTTTGTCTAAAGGCCATTTTTGAAAATAGCGAAATAGCGCTATTATCACTTGAGTGGTGGGGTAAAGTGAAAATTGCAAAATTGCAATTTTGTCTAAAGGCCATTTTGAAAATAGCGAAATAGCGCTATTATCACTTGAGTGGTGGGGTAAAGTGAAAATTGCAAAATTGAGCAATTTTGTCTAAAGGCCATTTTTGAAAATAGCGAAATAGCGCTATTATCACTTGAGTGGTGGGGTAAAGTGAAAATTGCATAATTGCGCAATTTTGTCTAAGAGCCATTTTCACCAAACTGATTTCTAAAAAATACACTGATAATAGCGAAATTAGCACTTTTTGATAATAGCAGTGCTATTATCGCAATTATGTGTAGAAACGAATGACAAAATAGCGCAATTGCGTCTAGTATAAAAAAGAGCGCTAATATCGCTATTATCAGTTATAGCGCCTTTCTCGGAAAGTGCTATGAAAAAAAGGTTTTCAGTTTTGGCTTTGTTTACCTACGTTTTTTGACTAGCCAAAAGTGCTTGCCCCCCCTTTTTTTGGCCTGCCAACAAAAACTTTGCCCCCCCCCCCTCTTCTATAAGTCACCACCCGGGGGTAGGGTACATATAATTATTGCACCACCTGTAACAGATGAGACACAAGTTTATTGATACTACGTCTCAAGTGTCATGACTGAATGGAGTGAGGGTTTCCGAATTCGGCAGTATTCAGTACAACGGAGCAAGTTTCGTCATGGATTACTTTGTACTGCCACGTCCTTTGAAGAAAACATAGAGACGAACTCATTCATCGTTACTTAAAGATCGCACGTGTGCGCAATTAATGATAATCTACACTCGAAGGGCACTAAAAATCATAAAATCTTACCGATTTGATGACAGGCTTCCGGTATTTTCACGAAAAGGGGACGGCCATATATTCTGCGCAGAAAAGTCACTTTGACACATCTGCGCATCAATCAATTACGATGTGAAAACAGGTGTTTGACCTTTGACAAGTGTATTTGCATACCAAAACAAGAGGACTGCTTGTTGCCAAGATGATGTACACAATCAAGGGAGCGGCTTCTCACAGATGATCGCCAGTTCACGTGTACGTGTAATAGTAATACTAATAGTTTGTTGAAACTTCTGAATTGTTGTATAAATCATTAAAATCAACAAACATTTATCAGAAAAAGATTTGTGTGTAGGTGTGAAAAGGGAAAAAGTAGTGTCAAGTCACCAGTACTGTGTGGGATGATTTGAGGTAGGCCTAGTCAAGAAACGGTTTGCAGCTTTTTTACAGGCATTTCTGGCCGGCATTATTATCACCTACATTACACATTACCTTCTAGGAAGATGACTACAGGACACGTTCTTCCGGGCTATGGACCCGTCGTTGGTAACATAACTCAATTTCGGTCCAAATCAGCAGATCCAACTATGTCTAGCTACAAATTCCGCGGGGGTCAGATGCTCCGGGAACCAGCACTAGATTTCACGAATCCTTTACTGTTAGCACAAATCAAGAGAGATGCTAGAAATGCATGGACTGAAGACATGAAAGATTGGATGGACACTCCAGAAAAAAGACCTACCACATATGCTCATAGTTTCTATAGAAAGGGACCTGTGGAATCTGAAGATCCAGTTATTTTGAGACCAACATCACCAACGAGACGGAATAAACCACATCCAAAAGAGTGAGTAGCCTGGCCTTGTTGAAATGAACATTAATGAAATAATACTATTCAATCACAGATAAATCCAGACAATATTATTACTCTTTTGTTCATAATTTTCAAACTTTGTTGTTTGTTTTTCCTTGTTTTGTTTCTTCTTCTTTTTTTTCCAATGTTTGTTGTGTATTTCTGCACGCTGTTCATACATAAATAAATGTTTGATCAATTAAAAGAAGTAATTTTTTATTTCTTACTTTGGGTGCTGCAGCATGGATTATGATTATATTTTTGATTATTTAGTACTTTCATAAAATTATGTTTAATAAAAAAATTGTGTTGTATACAATTATGTTCAATTTTTTTTTTTTAATTGTGTCTAAAAAGATATTTTTGCTAGTTCCTGCATGTAAGGAGACAAAATATGTTTCTAAAACACATCTGATGACCTCTTTTTTAATCTATCTAATCATTGTTTAATTGGCAGTTCCTGTTATATCACACATTTGTCACAGATTAATATAAAATCCTTTTTAAATCAAGATGCAAACAAATGTACCAGGATGCTGCAATAAAGTTGAATGCTAAAACATTAGGAAATGAAGAAGCCAATTTGTAAGCCTTTATATTGATCAAGTTATGTGCAGTTAGTTGATACAATTGAAGTATTGGAGAAATTTAATGTACGTTTGTATATCTTTACAAATCAATAAAAATGATTTTCTGGAGCTGTGAGCGATGTTTGCTCATCTCATGTTTCTATTTATCTGTGTATTGATTGAAGTTGGTATGCAAATTGAAAAACATAACTTTTTTGAGAAATGTTGATTTCAATGCAGTTCATGATAATGATAAGCAATCGTCATTTAGTATCTATATGGAAATAATACAAAAATGTATAAAGATTTGCTGTAAAAATCAGAAACAAACTCAAAGATAAAACTAATGATGTAAAAACAGACAAACAAAAACAAAAAACAATTTGAGATTAAGCTAGAAGATTGTTACTAACCAAAAATCAATAGAATTTGACTGAAGAAATAACACAAGTTGGTATATCTTTTTTACACGCTTAAATGTATGTTCTGTTCAGTTTACATACTGACTTCAAGGGGCAGATTTTGTGGGGGAAGATGAATGAAATATGTGGAGTGCCCTTAGATTGCCTTCATGAAGTGGTGCATTCCTAATTTAAAATGCCACATGGAAATTCCAACATTTTTGACAAAGCAGCATGTTTTATTAAAATATCAGATCTGACAATTTTTCATCAGCTAGCTTCTTACAAACTCCTTTTTGACCAAAATATAATGTTACTCTATTCACTCTGTGTAAAAGTAGCAGTAATGGCTTTTTGAATAATAATAATTATCTGCTGTTAATTATACTATTATTACAAGGTTTTTGAATTAAATCAAATACTGAAACTTGCATTTTTTGTAACTTGCTACGTTGCGTCTGAAACCATCAGACTTCATCAGGCAACGTCTGATGGTTTCAGACGCAACATAGCAAGTTGCAAAAAATGTAAGTTCCAGTATTTAATTTAATTCAAAAACCTTGTGATTTTAACGACTGGATGACTGAGAATAATCACTATTTTTATACTATTATTATAGACAAGGTGAAGGATAAGCATTACTTGTCTTTTTGTTGGTTGATTGTAGTCATGGCAAGCAGATGCTAATCAGACTCCATCAGCTTCCTGGTATGGCATTTCAATGAGCTACAATGATAGATGATCCATGAATGAATGAATGAAATCATCAAAATATTTCCTGATGTATGATTTTTACTGTCAGACCTATAGCTGGTTGTAGCACCTGCCTCAAATCTGTGTAATTATGGGAATGTTTACGGATGTAAAAATGGAATCTGCAGCCAAATCAGAAATGTTGCATCTTTTGCCCAAAATTGTGAGATTTTCATTGTGATTTTGGTTTGTAATGGGGGGTGGGGGCCAAAGGCCAAATTTTACGGTAATACCTCCCCAGGTCTTACCACTGCCTTTTTATAGGCCAAAAGAATAGAACAGTATTACATCATTATATTCCAGTTGAAGTATCCAAACATTCTCACAACTTAAAGGAGTATTTCGTGATCTTAGCATCCTCTACTTATGTCATTTTTCATTAGATATCCACGAAAAAAACCTATTCCCAAAATTTCAGTTGATTCCGATTTTGCGTTCGCGAGTTATGCATGATTATGTGTATTACACTGCTCCATAGACAATGCGTTGTAATTTCGTTATGGTGCACCAGGACGAAATTCAAATTTCACGATATCTTTGCTAAACGAATTAATCTGCAAGAAATATTTTGTACATAAACATATGTAGCCAGAGGTTTCCAGTGATATAAAAATCTCAACTTTTTTTGAGAAAAGTTGGGGGATGAGGCTGTGGATCACGAAATGCCCTTTTAATGCATCATGCATATTTTTAATATTTTAATTTAATGTCAATGATTTTCATTTCTTCTTTTTTCACAGAGTTTTTATGAAGTGTAACCTACAAAAAGTGCCAGGTTATCATGATCCATACAATGCAATGGGACAAGAAATGCATGTAGTCCAAGGATTTCAGAATCCAGACACTACCATCAGGGAAGATGTCTATTTAGGTATGTATGCTTTAATATGTGACTTGGTCAAGAAAAATTAGGATAATGTGGTGAAATGTCAATTTTGTTTTTCAAATTATTTGGACATCTTGATAAAGAACTTTGATTTGATGTAACTGCCATCAAAATGATTATGACGTTAGAGAGTCAAATTTGAAATTATTGACAAATTGTATATAAATAAAGAAATAAGGATTTGAATGGTAGTTGACCCATAACTGAAAAACAAATGGCAGTACACTTTTCACCAAAAGACCCCCTCTGCACAATATGTCAAAAAGAATTTCAAAGCCATGTATGGCATTTAATATTTACTTCACTTCTTCATATGTTAAAATAATAATAAATAAGCATTTGTAATGCACCATTTATCTAGAAAATTTGCTGTACCCTGCTTATCTCCTCTCTTCCTCCCGGATCCCTCGCTCCCGTTATATATCTTCTCAGGGATGCATGTGTTCTTTTATAACCATTATAATTTTGCCTTTTTTTACAGTTGATGGATTGTGTGATAAGTATGAACAAAGTAGTAGACAACAACTTCGTAAGAAATTTGTAGCCAGACCTAATACATCGTATACATCATCTGCAATAAGATATCATGATACACAGGTAAGAGATTAAGAATTTGTTAAAAGTTTTAACAAAATAAATGATTTCAATTGATTATCTTCACCTAAAAATACAGTAATATTTGCATTTTAAACAATCAGCATTATAAACAATTTGGTTGTGTGTTTTTTTAACTTTGTAACCCAACATTTCTGTTATTTGAAAATTTTTAAGCATTTTTAAAATAATTTTTATAAATACTTATGTTTGCTTTGTCTAATGAATTATCACTCAGCTACCTTGTTGTTCATTGTGCTTATTATTAAGAAATGTGGATGATGATGTGATGCCCCTAAAATGGGGGATAGGATGTGCACCCTCTTTTATCAACCTCTTTTGTTTTGCTATCTCCTAATGACCCCCTTTTTACATTATTCTGATGATCTCCCACATTTCCCTAGATTAATATATCAAATGTTGTATTTATGTGGACCCTTCATGAACTATACTTTCCAAGTCTAACTGGATGCACCACTTCTTGAATTATCATTCAATATTACCATGCTGAATAATGGAACTCATCTTTTGACCAAAAGACCATTACTAGTCTCAAACTGCTGTCAGCACATTCCTGTCACTTCCAAAGTTGAGTGCATATTTTCATGCTTTAAAATTTTAAGTTTTTAATGTTAATTTTCATGTATTTTTCTTGACTTTTTATATATTCAGAGAGAAAAATTGAAGAGAGCAATGAATGACCCTAGGTCAGCTCAGGCAGCTGAAGCCTGGATGAAGCTAGCAAATGAAAGAGGTTAGTGATAACCATGGTAACTGTTTCATGAACAAACATTGATATAAGTAAAGGTGTGTGACCATTATACAGCCTCATCCCCCATTCAAAACTGAGAATTTGGTATCAGAAGAAAACTCAAATTGTTCTCATTACCCCAGTAAAATTTAACATCCTATAGATGTGTTTCTTTTAGATGGTGTGGACAAAAATGTGACAAGAAGGTGTAACCATCACCAGAAGTATATGTACTATCCTACGGGGCATTGTTATACACAAAAGTTTAGTTTGGAAGTAGTTTGTGAAAGTTTTAAAGTGTATGCTGTGCCCGTTTGTAATTCATAATAAAAAAAACAAGTCTGACAAACCTTACAAATCACTGTTTGCCATCCTATTTTGTGAACTTTGTTAACTCTTGTAAATAATTCTTTTCTTAGTTTCAATTTAAGATTTATGGTGAAGTATTCTGAAGATCTGTGTCTATTTGTTATTTTATTTTGAAAAAAAAATATACAGACAGGAAAGCTGCTCAGTTTGTGATAGACCAATCACACTACCAACTTCCAGAAAAGACAAGAACACAAAGAAGTCCTAGAATGGTTGAGACAGCAGACCAAATCAAGACACCATTCCATGCATCAGTACATAGGTTCTTAAAAGCAGCTGGACCTCAAGGTAGGAATGATAAAGGAATTATGAGGTGATTGGCACCAATTCCCTTTCATTTAATATTCAAATCTCGAAATTAAACTGCAGTTCTTCTTACAGAACAATGACTTTCCTAGTACTCAAGTTTGGTTTGAGTAGGTATATAATTACTATGCTAACCATGCCTCCAAGAATTAAAAAAAGTTAATAAAAAGTTTTTTAAAATTTCCAGAATTTTTGGTAAAGCTCTACAGATTATTTTGGTAACAAAACAATTTTGAAAAAATGATTTAACATTCAGAACTCGTAATAGTGGCAATTGATTTGTCATATTGACATATTCAATCAAAACCAGAAAATTTGATCAAATTTCCTTGTCTATAAAATTACCAATTCCCCAGTGTATATGTTGTATATGTATAACCGATTAGTTGTATAGTGTAATAAACAAATTTGTTTTGTGTTTTTAATTTTAACAGAGGCCCGGGCAGTTGAAAGTCTACTCAAATCGTCAACAGCTCCAAAAGCTTTACCAATGAGTGGCCCACACTTTCACATTACGGATTATAGCAAACGAATCAGGATTCATCCAAAACATACAAGGACTGATTTCACCCATCATCCTGATTTTTACCCTTGAAATGACTCCTCTGAGATTGGTCAATACCAGAGACTATAAGGAACAATTCACCAATCAGATCTTGGCATCCATAATTCTGCCCTTGAAAGGAACATAGGACCATAGACCCTAGGCCGGGCCATTGAGTACCAGGAACTATTCACCATTCAGATCTTGACATCCTGGTTTCTTCTCATGTCTTGATCTTCCGGATCATTCCAAGTTGTTATTATATAACTATATAACTGCATCTGCTTGATTAACATCATTGCTTCATGTGACGTGACATGTATGCATTACCATGGTTGCTGAAGTTGGAAGATTCTGATCTCTTGCAGTTCACATCTTGAATGTTAGCCAATAACCATGGTTACCAAAACCAGGATTGGGTAGCCCAATTGGGCAATTTTGGAAGATTTTCAAAATGATTTTTGGCCAGCAATTGTTAAGTAAATTTTAGCGACATTTTTGTGATTTTTGATCCATCATTCAGGCTGGGCAACAGTTTTGTTCACATACTTTATCTGGCATTGCAATAGCAATGTTTCAACTGAAGATAGCAACATGTTGTTCACACACTACCTATCTGGCATTGCTATCTACTGAAGATAACAATGTCTTAGTTGAAGATAGCAACATGTTGTTCACACACTACCTGTCTGGCATTGCTATCTACTGAAGATAACAATGTCTTAGTTGAAGATAGCAACATGTTGTTCACATACTACCTGTCTAGCATTGCTATCTACTGAAGATAACAATGTTTCAACTGAAGATAGCAACATGTTGTTCACATACTAGCTGTCTGGCATTGCTATCTACTGAAGATAACAATGTCTTAGTTGAAGATAGCAACATATTGTTCACACACTAGCTGTCTGGCATTGCTATCTACTGAAGATAGCAACAACAGTTAAACAAACAAGATCATCTTGTTTATTTAGTTGCTCTGAAGATGACACTCGCTAGAGTTCCAAAAGCTCAGCCCTCTGAAAAGGACTTCTCTAGGGAAAGATTAAATCTTACTCATGTTTACAGGCCTAGAGTACCAAGTAATGTCAAATCGTACTATACCTGACACATACTATATCTGACACTGTTATTTACTGAAGATAGCAATGTCCAAATGTTCAAAATCTAACTATATGATATTGCCATCTTTTGAAGAAATCAAATGTAGGTCAAATATGACATGATCTGGTCCACATGGTCCATGGGGGCCAAAGGAGCCATTTCTGAAAATTGAGTTACTATAATTATTACCTTGCACAAACATTAGACTATCATACTGAAAACACAAAGGTCTAGCATACTTGGTTTTAAAGTTTTGAGGTTTTGTGATGTAAATTTAAATGTATATTACTGTTTTTTACTCCATACTTTTACCCATGGACCAGATCGTGTCACTAGTTGAAACACAGATGGTCAAAGTTGAAAATATAAAAACTTAGAAGTTTATCACTTATGTGTAGCCTTTTCCATTTATTTGAAGATTTATCAATAATAATTTACATGTCTTTCTATGCATTGAGATATCTATGCATTACATAAAATCAGTGACACATGTGTACTTTCAGGTTATTATTATGTCTTTCTGACTGTATAAAATTACATTGTGGACTGTGCAATAACTATTTATACCCCTGGGAGTAAATTCTCCCAATGGTTCACCCCCCCCACACACACACACACACATGTATAAACTTTTTTGTCCCAACCCAAAATGCAAGAGTAGCAATCAAGACTTTGCATATTTGAGCAGTTGTGTTTAAAATTTCTGTACCTGCGAGGGTGAAATATTGAAAGGTGGACCAAATTGTGCCAAAAATCACTTCTTCCATTCCCCTTGATCTGTGGCTTGTCAAAAAATGTTTGCCCCATCTGTTATTCATCCCCTGTTTACATTCAAATTTAGGGGAAAGGTTTACTGGGCCTTTATCTGGGAAGTCACAAAGAAACCAAACTTTTATTTTGAATGCTGCTGTAGATACTAAGATATAGATTTTGAGATTGGTATGAGTGGATTGATACTATCACTTGATTTGTCAATAGCTTGAGAAAATTCTAAGTATTCTTATTTTCATGGTTTTTTAGGGTCTAACACATTTGCGACATCCAAGAAAATGGCATTACAATAAATGTTTTAAGGATAAAACTGGCAATCTAAAAAAGTGTAATGCAGCTCTACTCTGAATCACTTTAAGTTTGGTAGTGACATCAATTCTTTTTCATGGTTTTGCTGCAATCAATTAACTTTACACATGCGATTTGATACTGCGGCCAGCAAAATACGCACCTATATTGAACATCACTACCAAACTTGAGGTGAATTGAAAAGTTTATACTATACATCCAGGGTGATTGGGGTACTCAACTTTGAAAGTGGAAGGGATGTGCAAGATATCACATCATAACTACAGGCTTGCATTGAGATGATTTTACACCAAAAAGATGGCCATTGATTGAGACCCACCCCTCCCTCCCCTCCAAAAAAGAGAGTCATTCTCTGATACTTACGGAAAGGGTAGAAATCACAGCACAGTTTTGTACAAAACATCAAAAAGTTGCTAACAATTGGGAAAATAAACAAGTCATTTTTCTGAGGAATTTTTAAGAAGGGGTCATTGGGTGACAAAAAACCAAAAATGGGTCATTGGGAGAGCATTGGGAAAATGAGATTGGCTGCACATTCCCATCTCCATTTCAATGAATGCCCCTTCCCCAGGCTTGCAAGCTATGCAATGTTGCAATAAAGTATTATATTCAAAGGCAGTTAACCTCATGATACAAATTTTGTTACAAATGTGACACGATCTGGTCCATGGGGGCCAAAGGAGGCATTTTTGAAAATTGAGTTACTGTAATTATTACATTTATACATACAATAGGCTATCATTTACTGAAAACACCAAATGTCTAGCATACTTGGTTCTAAAGTTATGAAGTTTTTTGATGCCTATTTTCTTATGTATTTTATTGTTTTTTACTCCATATTTTTACCTTTATCTCAGTTTCAAATTTGCGCCTTTGGCCCCCATGGACCAGATCGTGTCACAAATGAAGGTTTAAATGTAATGATTAGTAGCGTAGCTAGGGACAGGGGTGCCATCTTAAAGGGGCACCCAATTGGCATCTTAAGAGGGCACTGAATCACTCCCTCCAAGTAGTGAAAGTAAAAAAGTCACAATTTTCGTGTGTACATTTCATCATAAATAGTTATTTGAAAGACCATTTTATAACCAAATTAGCAGTATTTGTGCAAACATTCTTGTGCTCCATGTGCAATTGTTTCAGAATTGGGGGTTGTAGGGGCACCATTTGGTATCCTTTCCCCCGGAGTGCCACACCCCTATTTACACCACTGGTAACAATGTGCAAGAATTTTGTTGAGAAGTGCAAAAACAACAGTGTAATAATACATGTAGTATGATATCTATATCTTTATTATATAAGGACAATAGAATAAACAACCTGTTCTAATGGGCTAGTGTACAAACATGTGAATTATAGGGTCAGTCAGTCGGTGTTTTTTGTTTTGTAAAAAAAGAGCATTCCACATCAAATATTTTGGTGGCAATATTATTCAACTCTAATATATTATCAATTTTCCACCAACAAACATTCATTAGTAGATAAAAATGAATTGAACAACAAATTCAATTGAAAAATGGATTGAACAACGAATACTTGTTGCATCAAATATTCACCCTCGAATAAAAACCATAGCATATTGACCTATGACCCAACTTAAATAATCTACAGATGAACTGAGCTTTGATCAGGGAGTGCAAACATTCAAACACATTTCTGAAGAGTGTACTGTGTAGTTTAATCAATTTATTTTTTAATGAAACATATTTTACTAACAATGTTTTGAACAATGTAAAAAATATCTTCCATTATATGAAAGTACAAAATATACAGCCCACAAAAGAGGTCAGATACAAAATGTGACAAACACCATTTCAAACTTTTTGAGATAAGGCCACCGAGATGCATATGTGTCCTATCTTGCTTACTTTAACTTGACAGCCTATTTATAAAATTTGAAATTAGTCCATATTTTTGTATTTTCTTTATATTTGGCATGATGGCTATTATCTCAAATTGATCAAAATGGCTATATCAATTTTTGCATCTGACCTTTTCAAGTGTACCTGATTTTCTTTCAAATTGTACCAACCATGAGACCCAAGTGATCAAGGAATATATTATACACAAGCATGACCAGAAGAAACCAAGTAAATATGTGTTGTTCTGGTTATCCTACAGCCAAGAAACGTGAATATCACATTTAGGGAGTAAAACATTAATTTTTAAGAAATATTTTTTCTGATATAAGGTGATTTTTGAATGTTTGTATATAAATAGAGTGCAAATAGTTAGGGTAATTTACTTATTTTTTAATAAAATGTTTTATGGGACAAAATTTGATATTAGGTATTTGTGTTTTTGCTGATAGGGCAAACTTGCTTTAGGCTGTCATCAATATAATTAGTCATGCAAGTAGGCCCCTACACACTATTATACTTACATGTTTGCCCATCCCCAAACCAAGCTACACTTTGTCAACTGAGACACTTCATAAGTGTTTTCTCATTCACAGTGAATTAATAATAACTCTGTATAATTATTTAAGAATAGTTACATATTGGACATAAAAATAAATTCAAATAATTCACAATACATTGTATAAAAATTGTTGCTTTTGTTTCATTGTGATTTTCATCTGTATTAAAATATGAAATCTCTTGACGGGAGATGGAGAACCATGTTGGTATCACAAATGTTAAGTCCCAGCTGAGACGAAAGTACATTCTTCTCAGGTCCCAGTGAGTTTAGGTGACATATCTGGCACCCCTGGCATACACATGTATAGGAATCCAACAAAACCAATGATCTGTTCACCCCACCCCTGGGACCTCACCACCACGCCTATCGGTCTTGTGCCAAAACTTGGCATTTTAAGACATATTATTCACGACCTGGAATTAGTAGTAATCCTGACATTTCATCAGAAAATATCAGTAATCTGCTTTTTATTTGTCAACAATTGGTATAAATTGAGCCATTGATGCAAATGATGTAACTACTGGAGGATTTAGGGTGAATCTCTTTGGGAGGATTTGTTGCTCCAATTTATCCAATTCCAATTCAAATTCAGCTTGTTCTTCAGTAGGTAGATCCTGAAAATTTGCATAAAAATAGCCAAGTGTAATGTGCAGACGACGATAAATGTATATTTTGCTGAATACTTTGTTTGCCTCTAATCTTGCATCATCAAACTTCTTTATTAGTTCTGTGTCGTCCATTGCCACACGTATGGAGATTGAACCTGCCCCTCGTTTTAGATATTCAGTTTCAACTGTAAAAGGCTTGTTTCCAGTTTTATCCCAAACTTGTTGGGCCGATTTCATGATTGGGTACACATCCTCTGTCGGGATGCATTTTTCTTGAGTGGCAGTGCGAGTTTGATCCCCATCTAACCAATCTTGAACAAATTTAATTGGTGGTTCTGCATTACTGTATATGTCATATGTCGTCATGTGGTAAGACGTATAAGGCAAGGGGGATATGCACTTTCTTAGGACGCGATTAT
The DNA here is from genome assembly GCF_039555335.1 of Amphiura filiformis. Lineage (NCBI taxonomy): Eukaryota > Metazoa > Echinodermata > Ophiuroidea > Amphilepidida > Amphiuridae > Amphiura > Amphiura filiformis. The sequence continues at coordinate 60,681,338 of NC_092636.1, forward strand.
TTTGGATGAAGTCTTCGATATATTTCAGTGTTTCGATGTTGTGACACATACTGATAGTTGTGAAGCCACAGTATTGCAGATACACCCCTTCATTGCTGATCTTATCTTTGCGACGCTTAGTTGGTGGTAGTTTGAGTTCAGGATTTTGATATGCTGAAATTGAATAATGAGAAAATGTTAGCTGGCTTTGTCTGCTTTTACCATGTTAAGGTAGCTGCCTCGGATACAACACCCATGCAGAAAAATAGCTCCCTGTGTCAGATCAATCAGGTCTATTCATTTAAATCTTTAACATAACAAAGAAAAGTAATTCAATGGGATTTTGAGATGACAAAAAGTTGCATAAATCAAAAACGCTTTTTTGGAAAAAATTAAAACTTGGCAAGTAAGGTTTTCTCATCAATACACACATCCTATGTCATTTCAAGGAGTTCTGAGCATGACGCCGTAGCCGATAAAGCCACCTTAAGGAATCAGATATTAAAGTTTGCACAGTATTGTGGGAACTGAGAGTACATCAGACATTGAATTACATTCTGAATACAAGAAATGTCCTGATGATATCAAACATTTTTATTTTTTTGAAATTCACAAATTTTATGGCAAATTATTAAAATTTGATATTTTTCAACCTTTGATATTTAACAGTCCCCAAAGTAAAATTTATAAATCTACTGATATGTACTTAAAGTGTATGTAGCTGGGAGGAAAAGCCAACGATCATTTGACAATTTCGACATTTCATATTGAAAATCACTTTTTTCCCCAAAAGATCTAAGTTGGCTTTTCCTCCCAGCTACATACACTTTTAAGTACATATCAGTAGATTTATAAATTTTACTTTGATAACTGTTAAATATCAAAAATATCCATTTATAATAATATGCCATAAAATTTGTATTATATCGCAAATTTCAAAAAAATCCAATTTATTGATATCTAATGAACATTCTTCGTACTCAGAATGCAAATATTTGATATGTCTGATGTCTGACCGACCCCTTTTAGTTTGACATTTGTTTGCATATCTTATGCCCAAGTTTGAAAAAAAAATGAAGCCATGAACATGCACTTCAAACGGTAGCATGTGTCAATTGCCTGGTGATTTTAAATTTTCTCCATTCCAGTAGTGGCAAACAGTGGCAGCGCGGCGCAGGAATTTTTTTCGGGGGTAATTGCGGACGACATGTGATTTTCAGAGGGGGCAAAATCAACAAATTTTGCCCAAAATTGCAGCAAAAAGTGGAAATTTTTGTAATTTTGGGTTTTTACTGGGGGGGCAACAGGGGGCAAGAGTTCTGAGTGGGGGGCATTTGCTCCCCATGCCCCCCCCACGTGGTGCAGCCACTGGTCAAGACAACTTGTCTATGTCATTGTCTCTAGACTCTTCTCTTACTTTATCGTCAAATCGGTTACGCAAATTTGGACATAAGTATCACACAAGAAATGTCGACAACTATAATATACAGGGTGTCCCAGAAAAAAATTACCGGGCGAATGAATTTGAACGTAAGTCGAGAAATAGACATCCGAATCCAAAAATCTAAACATCAGCATGCAGCCCATCTTATTTTGCATCTTATACGCCAATTATATTGGAATCGGTTGAATGATTGTAAAGAAATGAGCGATTACATAACGCATGCGTCAATTCACTTCATTCCAAGTTTGAAGAAAGATCATTCAACACAATGTGCACTTGTGGTTACCTGTCAATGGGCTTCATTTTTGGTCTGTGAAATCATTTCGTTCTTTTTAAACAATCTGTTCAAATCTGAACAATTAGGTTTTGTTTAAATTTGAAAATCTGCACGTTATTGGAAATGAAATGCTTGGTTTTTGTACATATCTTTTTTGTTAATGTTGATGTTTAAGAATTATTGCATAAAGAATTCCAGCTGGCTTAAAACAATTCTCACACACATCAATGTTTTTGGAATGTTTCCAAGAAATTGTAATGCAAAGTTTAAATCTTTTAAAACTTTAACATTAATGTTGCATGATATCAAAAATGACACTTAGCTGTAAGCATTTTGATCATTGTCATTCTTGGCATTTCTTTGGAAAGTTAAAATATAACATATTTGCACAACCTAAAGAATTAAAGTTGGAAAGCTTCCAATTGCAGAAATCAAAGTTTTCTCGGACAAACTTTTATTAATTTTCAGTGAAAGCATGAATAACATAACACCGTGGGATTACAAAATAGATAATGTGGACTAAATTTAATGAGATACACAAACTTTATGAAGCGGTGAGCGTGTATGAAAAAAGCGCCTGTTGATTAAACTTGGAATGAACTACATTGATGCGTGCATTATGTAATCGTAAATTTCTTCGCAACCATTCAACCGAATCAAATAAAATGTTCGCATGAGATGCACAATAAAATAGGATATGCGCTACTTTTTTAATGTTTTGATTCTGATGTCTATTTCTCGACTTACGTTCAATTTTATTCACTCTGTAATTTTTTATGGGACACCCTGTATGTCATACAAAAACAGAATTTGCACACAAAACAATAAGAGCTGCCTAGGAAATGGAATATTACTGATAAATATATAAAGATAGCAAAATCAGTAAACCAGTTTAAGTTACAAATAAAGAAAAGTCTAATAAAAAAATTACATATAATATTTAGGCATTATTTAATGACCTCACCCATCCCCACCCATCTCCACCCCAACTATCAATTTCTTGTGTGAACTGTGGAATGTCTATTTATTGAAATGTTATAAATATTTACATTGGTTCTTTCTTTGCATGTTCTTCTCCTCATTCTTTTTTCTTTTAATGTTGTAAGTGTAAAGGGGTGCTCGCTTCAGGCCTTTTGAGCATCTCCTCATTCAAATGTTTTGTTTTTTATATATATTTTGTATGTTGATTTGAATGAAAATAAAATGATGATGTATGTGTATCATGTATGTATACAAAAAGTCCCAAAATTTCAGAATCAGGTTTTTTACAGATTTTTGGACAAAAAAGGTCCATATTTTAGGAAGAAAGTCCACTTTTCACAAAATTGCCCCCCCTGGAAAAAAGTCCACTTTTTCAAAATCAGCACCCCCCAAATGAAATCCTGTGTACGGGCCTGCCTTTATCAAATGCAATTTACAGTTTTAAAAGTCAAAAAACTTATCTATTTTTAGCATGACTTCAGGTTCAGTTATCCAGGGCCATCATGTGCGCTTCTCATTGTAAAGTGTATATTATTTTGAGTCAAAAACATGTTACTTTTCACATAGAAAGGTTTGGATATGAAATTCAATGTCAAATACAAAGTCTGTACCAGGCTTAACGGTTGTATAAAGGGTATCATAGAATAAATTGACCTCTGACCCAACTTAAACAATCTAAAGATGAAAGGTCGACCATGAACAATAAAGGTGTATGTTGTTCAACAAAATCTTATTTATTAATTAAAATCCTTTGTTCAGGGAGTACAAACTCATTTCTGAGACTTATGCACATTTATACTATACAGATTACATACAAAAATTAACAATATTGTACTTTCTTTTCAAAATTAAACATTCATGTACGGTATTTGTGTCACGATCTGGTCCATGGAAATGGAATGGAATTTTTTTAAATTGAGTAACTCTAATTATTACCTTCTCTTCAAGCATTATGCTATCATATACTGAAAACACAAAAGGTCTAGAATACTTGGTCCTTTTAAGTTATGAAGTGTTGTGACATGTATTTTCTTATGTATTTTAATGTTTTTTTACTCCATATTTTTGCCTTTATCTCTATTAAACATTTGCTGCCTTTAGCATCCATGGACCAGATTGTGTCACATTTTACATATTTGCAACAGTGTTTTTGAACTGACTGTGTATTTTAACAATGTAAAACGTATCTTCCATATATAGCAAAGTAAATATTCATTGCCCAATTACGTGTTATATATTTTGAATACAAAAAACTATTGTTTCTGTAAACCAGAGAGTCACTCAAGGCTTGGAATAAACATATGCAGGGCTCAAAATAAGGAGTGTCCTCGCTTCAAATACCCCCAAAAGTAGGAGAGCCGAGGACCTGCAACTTTTCTAATGAAAGGGTCCCAAGGACCCCTAAATATCTAAGCAAGGACAGTACACTGAGTGCAGTATGGACTACATTTGTTGTTCCAATAGCTAATAAGACTTAAAGAATTTAATAAGAACTTAGGTGGTACTACACCCCTGATAAATTTTGTGACTAATTTTGCATTTTTCTCAAAAAATAACTACTGGTCACAAAGTTTATATATTATAGGGGCAATCCAATTACTTCATTGAAATTTCAGTGATTCAAGACAAGTGGTTAATTATATAATGTTAAGAATTGAATGGGGTATATTCTAGCGGTACCTCTTTTCTTATCATAAATCATGTCCCCTTATCTTGAGTCACTGAAAATCCAGTGTAGTAACTGGATTCCTTGCCCCTATAATATACATAACTTTTGTTACCAGTGCATTATTATTTTTTGAGAAAAATACAAAAATAGTCACAAATATATCAAGGAGTGTAGTACCATGACTACCACCTTAAATAAAAACTCAAAAAAATTGTTCATCCTATATATTTATTACTATCAAAAGTTTGGAATACATGATAAAATTACTTTATTTAGTTGGAATAGTTCAAAATTCACAGTTATCCTAAAGTTGATGTTGATTTGCAAGCCTTATAGAAAATGTCACAATGATGTGGACCAATGTAACATTAACAAAGCAGTGGCATAACTAGGGGTCAATTGGGGGCGGGGCAACGTGCCCCGGGCGCTACCACTAGGTGGCCCCAAATCGGCCTCACTTAAAATTGGTCTCACTTAAAAAAATTTGAACCGATGCCATTCCCACACCCCCACATTTAAGATATTCTCAGGTGGGGGGTAGGGCGCCAATTTTGTTTCTTGCCCCGGGCGCTACCAACCCTAGTTACGCCACTGTAACAAAGGGATCATTTTCACAAATTCTTTGGTCCCATTTACATGGCTGGCATCACCATGGGAGACCAACCAAGACCCATATGGAAAACTTTGGTGCATCTGCTCACGCCACTTTCAAAAAAGGTCTTTTTAACACAGGAAATTTTATTAAAAAGTCAACTTTTCTACCTATCTTTAACCACTACAGGAAAATGAAAAATGTTTTTAAATATCTTCCCTCGGTTTTAAAAACCTTGATACATCTACTTTCAAATAATATAAATTATAAATTCATTTAGTTTTGGGAAAAGGTGGCACTTTTTAATTAAAAAGTTGTACGTTTTTCGATTTTCAATGGGAAATGAGACATTTTTCAAGTTTTTTGAGCAAATTATTTGATAAATAATTTCAAAACATTTCACTGGAACATGCTACAATTTTTCTTTTTTCGTTGCAATAAACACTTGAGAAATTTATCTTTATGATGATATAAAATTCATGTTTATTAGTTGATAGCAAAAGGTGGCACTTTTTGATCCAAAATGATAATAAATATCACCAAAACTCATTTTTTCGCTGTGCAGGGGAATTCATAACAATGGAAATCAATCAACCATAACGAGCGAGCAATGGGAAATACAATGGGTTTTCCCATGCTTGTCTAATACAAGGTCGTGCAGTAAATTAATGTTGCTTTTCATGCTACCACTTTTCTGCTCATATTGTGGCCAAACTTTTTCATACGCATGACAACCCCCCCGGCTCACCACCACCTAATCTGGATCTGGATCTGGACGTTATCCTCTGAATAAACGGGTACCCGCATCGCATCAGAGTTGGTACAAACCAATGACCTGGATTTGTCGAAATTTGAGGTAGTCCCTAATGGCGGTCTTGAAGTTTTTGTAGTCTGGTATGTCTAATATGTCGTGGGGCAGTCCGTTCCAGTGTGGAATTGTCCATGGAAAAAAGCTATAAAAAGCTAATAAATGTTGTGTTGGCTCTTTAAAAAAATACAGTAGCTCTCAGAGTTATTCAGGACCTGGACTTAATTCACATTATTTTGTCAGCAAAAGTCGATTCTCTACTTTTTGTCAGTCTGAACAATCGGAGTATATTCAGCCATTGATGAAAATGATGAAACTACTGGAGGATTCAGGGTGAACCTGTCTGGGAGTATTTGCTCCAATTTATCTAATTCCAATTCAAATTCAGCTTGTTCTTCAATTGTCAGATCCTGAAAATTTGAATAAAAATAGCCGAGCGAAATGTGCAGAGGATGATAAATGTATATTTTGCTGAACACTTCATTTGCCTCTAATCTTGCAGCATCAAACTTCTTTATTAGTTCTGTGTCGTCCATTGATACACGTATGGAAATTCCAGACGTCCCTGGATTTATATGTTTTGTTTCAACTGTAAAAGGCTTGTTTCCAGTTTTATCCCAAACTTGTTGGGCCGATTTCATGATTGGGTACACATCCTCTGTCGCGATGCATTTTTTGTGACTAGCAGTCCGAGTTTGATCCCCATCTAGCCAATCTTGAACAACTTTGATTGGTGGTCTTGAATTAGTGTAGATGTCATAGGTCGTCATGTGATATGATGTATAAGGCAAAGGGGATATGCACTTTCTTAAAATGTGATTATTTTCGATGAATTCTTCTAAATACTTCAGTGTTTCAATGTTGTGACACATACTGACGGTTGTGAACCCACAGAATTGCTGATACACCCCTTCATAGTTGATCTTTTCAACGCGAATCTTAGTCGACTGCAGCTTGGGGTCAGGATTTTGATGTGCTGAAATTAAAATAATGTGAAAATGTAATCTGGCTATATTCAGGGATGTCAACTTTTTGGAATTGCTTGGCATGAGACAGAAGCGTACCGGCATTTGCCGACTCCAATATTCATTTTGACCGATGATTATTTGAGCCACGGCGCTCAAGACTGTGAAAACAGGGGGGGGGGATTTGTATGAACAACAAATTATTCATGACGATGCGTGAGATTTTACTCATTTTTCAGTGAGATCAAAGTTGATACAACCCGGGGATACAACATCGAAGTTTCAACCTAAAAGTCCATTTGCAATACAGCCTGTCTCAAAAAAAATTGTGCAAGTGAAAAGCGCCCTCTATGGCAATTAGAAAATACCGTTGTGACATGATGCTTACATCAACGTCAAGGGCGTAATCATAGCTCTCAAATACCGTTTACTTTGTTCAATTTGCTTGTTTTAATCTCGAGATATGTTTAGTTACCAACGAAAGGCTAAAATCACAATTGTGCCACTTTTACTAGGGAATATCAAGAGGACTGTACTTGCATCAAGTTTATTAAGAGTTCCTTCGTGAAATCAAAAGAACGCATCAATTATACAACAACAAAGATAGTTTTTACTGTTTTTACCGTTTTCTCATGATACAGGTATTATTTTTCCACTTAAAACAGATTAAAAGAGAAACAGATCACATTCTGCTGTAAAATTAAATACAAAAAGTCATGTGCATGTCAATGATTTTATCATGGTAAATACTGTTTTCTTTGTCACTCAGGACATGTTAAAAGACAAACAAATATTGCAAACTTATAGGTTAATGAGCGTGTATTACTTATTGGGAGAGAAATAAGACAAAATAATGCATGCTGGCGCTGATATTGATGCGCCTTATTCACGAGCCCCAAGGGGAGTGCATTAGACGCATCAACATCACCTATCATTGATTTACATGTGCAGCCCCCTTCCCTAGTAAAAGTGGCACAATTGTGATTTTACCATTTCGTTGTTAACTAAACATATCTCGAGATTAAAACAAGCAAATTGAACAGAACAAACAACATTTGAGAGCTAAGACTGCGCCCATGACGTTGATGTAAGCACCATGTCACAACGGTATTTTCTAATTACCATAGAGGGCGCTTTTTACTTGCACAATTTTTTTTGAGACAGGCTGTACAATGTGATTTCAACCTGATCTCGACAGGTATGCCCCGCTGGGTATTGTTTAGCAACAACAGCACATACCGTAAACGTTCGCCTAATGGCGCACCTGGACTCCTTTGCCTTGGGGTCAATTTCATGTACAAATAGAGATGATCCCTCCTCTAAAAATCCAAAAAAGAATGAAGGGTATGTTTCCTTATTTTTATGGGATTTTTATGGGAGGGCACTTTTAGTTTGTGCATAAAATTCCAGTTATGTCAATGGAGCCCATAGCGCCATTAGGCGAACGTTTACGGTATTGGTAACACATAAATCTTTTATATGACTCTTGTAATTTGCCAACAATCCAATGGTTTTGAATTGGGGGTGTCACCCCCCCTAGCGATGGCCCTGCCCCTGGAGCTTCCAGGGGCTTTTGCCCCCTGGACCCCCAACAGGGACTTCGCCCGTGGACCCCACCGCGCCGGGGCCCTTATGCAGCCCTGGACCCCACGCCGCACCGTGAAGCTCAAGCGCATTGCACGCTTTTATTTCAAACTTTTACCCCTGCTTCTTACAACTGAAGTTTACATTATCACACCCCCTTGAAAATTTCCTGCATACCCCACTACTAGTTTGCAAGGCAAACTAAGGGGCTGTGCAATAATTATTGGTCTGGGGGGTAAAATTTCTGAATGGGCCGCCAAAAATTGCTTGCCCCCCTCAGCCTGCCAAAATCGCTTGTCCCCCTCAGCCTGCCAAAATCGCTTGCCCCCCCCCCTCTTGGCCCGCCAAAAAATCTTTGCTCCCCCTTGCACATGCCAAATTTCTGGGATCTCAATTTGCTAGCCTTATATGGTCTAGATATATGTTGTGAGCGCAGCGAGCAGGAAAAATTTGCATATTAAAGCGTTTCCGTACTGTTTTCCCAAGCCTTTTTAGAGCGTTTTATTTAAAATGCGCCCCATGCATGAATGTGTGCCAAAAATCGCTTGCCCCCCCCTCTTGGTTGGCCAAATTTCTTGCCCCCCAACTTTACCCTCCCCAGGGCTCATAATTATTGCACAGCCCCTAAAAACAATGGGCAAAACAGATGTGTCATTTATCGGTATGACATTTTCGGTTTTCGTTATTGATGCTGCCTATAAGAGTGCAGGTTCCTTGTAAGTACGTCACTGTCACCATTTTATATGATAAGGGACCATTCACAACCACTTGTAAGGGGGGGCCTGATGCAAAAAAATTTCATCACGAAAATTTTTCGGGGCCCCCATTTACAGACCTCAAAAAATTCAGGGCCCCCCTTTTGACATGAAAATTATGGGTCAACCCCATAGAAAAGCATATAAACTTAATTTTTCCAGGAAAATTTGTGGTCATTTTTTTCAGGGCCCCCCTCCTTTTTGCATCAGCCCCCCCTTACAAGTGTTTGTGAATGGTCCCTATTAAATATGACTTGATTTACCTGATTTTTCTGGTACTGGTCGTAACCATTGCTGCAACCGAGATTTTTCTCCTCTAATGAATAGGATGTAGAGTGCACAAAACACTATGAAAGCTAGAACCAAGAAAGTTGCAATAGGCCTATACCGTCTTGTTCGTCTTGTCGATGATGATGCCATTATGAAAATTTGTTGTGGTCGAATTCACACCATAATTTAGGTAACATAGGCGTGCCACAGTATGAGTATGGAGACAACGGTCAACAAATGTGTAGTACAAATCCCGGGGTACTGATCGGTATCGGTATGTACAAATTGACATTTTCCGACTTGAAATAACATGTCAGTCTGCTGCAGCGATTTGCATTGCAATCAAAACTGAGCTGACCGTGGTCAATAATGGGGAATTCCCTAGTCCCTGCCGATGCCGAAAGTTACGTTGCAGGCTACGTTGCATTGTATTGACCCACAGTGGTATCATTGACCTTAGACAGGATTTGATGCAGATGTCGTCAACCAACAGTGCTCCTTGACCATAAATATTGATTTTACCTCACAGCGGCGCTAATTTGTGGCATTCTCTGGTATGAGCGTTTGGAGAGTGTTTTTATGGGACCTGAGAGCATAATATCAGCATATCAGACATATCAAATTGCATTCTGAGTACGAAGAATGTCATTCTGATATTTTAAAAATAGGCCTAATTTTGATTTTTTTTTTTTTAATTTGCGATATAGGCCTAATACAAATTTTATGACAAATACAGGGTGTAACAATAAAATTTGTACAATTGCATTTTGACTTCTCATGAAAAAACTAAAAGAGTAAGGGCACAAATGTTATATGCAATAGAATCAGTAATATCTTGGCTAAAAGAAGACGTTTAGTTGGTTTCTTTACTAGCTTTGGTTCAAAAGTTATGTCCGATTAATTAAATCGTCCAGAAAACGTGTTGGGCCACTTTTGCCATGTTAGTGTATATCAAGTTTGAACCGCGTAGATTGTGCTTATCGTGCATTAAACATCAAAGAACTGACACAAAAGAATTATAAGTGGCGTTTCGTCATATAATTAACATGAACTTAATAATAATATGATATTTCTTTAAAATCTATAAATAAAGTCATGAAATTTCTTTCAAATTATCTTATAAATAAAGTAATTTCTCATATCCCTGAGATATCATTGGTAAAACTGAGAACAGTTTTTGCACCCATAAGTACAAAACAATAAAATTTTGACATAAAGTTCAGCTGCACACTTAAAACTACGGGGTCAAAAAATGACCCAAACGGGGTCATTTTTGACCCCAGCATAGTTATCAACTAAACACCATACCACTAACGGGGTCATTTTGACCCCATTGGTCGGGGTCATTGCAATGACTACGTATTTGGGTCAAATAGTAACCCCATTGGGGTCAAAATATTACCACATTTCGGGGTCAAATGAAATGACCCCTTCAAAAGGGTTGCCTTATTGGGTTACTTAATGACCTCATTTCGGGGTCAAATGAAATGACCCATTTGAAAGGGTTGTTTTATAGGGTTACTCAATAACCACATTTAGGGGTTGTTTGGATTTTTTAGTAGGCCTATGGTCATGCTGGTCCCACCAGGACATAAGTGTGTTTCTGCACAGAGAAAGCATTACATAAACAGCAAACTGCAAAATGCATCTGTGTATCACACTCACACACAGTCAGTCATCGCCTATGACAGTTCACGTATTATAAGCTTACATGATACCCGGGGGGACCACTCACATAAATGGTCTGTACGCATGCGTGACCAAAAACAAGTAAAAAGGGGTGGTTTTTTTTAGGCAAGGCAAGTTACGCGTGTGACGCATTTAGGGTCTAAAAAACACTGATTTTCAAGAATAGGGGTAGTTTTCTGAAACTGAACAACTTGTTTAGGGTACCTTTTCAAATTTTGGGTAATTACGAGTCCAAAAAGGGTACATTTTTTAATTTTTACTACCCAAAAACTCTTTAGGGGCTAAATTCTATTAAATTACCTTTATTAAGGGGCTAAATTTACTGGTAGGGTAAAACTCGTTTAGGGGGTGTTTCAAAAAAATTTGGTCACGCATGCGTACACTATCATACTTGAGTGGCCCCCCTGGGACATGATATAAGCTTAACAACAACTAACTACTGCAGCCAAGACACCAGCCACGACAGCATGAAATTGGAATGAATCTGCGTGCATAGACAAGGGTCTATGCATCCTTGCAGTCTCACTTTTCAACTAACTTTTCATATTCCATCATGCAGACAAGCACACACGACAATCCGCTGAGCTGCACAATCAGAACAAATATGGCGCTGATGTGACCACGTGAGCCGATGCACACCGTGTGTGCAAATAGTTCCGAAATGCAAGTCATTATAAAGTTGACAAATTGGGTAACTTCGGTCAAAAAATGAGTTTTATTTATTAATCAACAAACATTAATTGCAGCTCATGTTTAAACTCATTTATGAATTGAGATTTTCAAAGCGGAAGATTGAAACTGATATCAATGCGCGACGGTATCGGCAAAATGACCACTAAGTTTTTGACCACGTTCGTCGTGGCTAAAATGACCTCGTGAATGTGGTCAAATTAAAACAGTACAACCCCCTTGAAGGGTCAAAACAACCCCAAACGTGGTCAATTCAAAATGACCACGGAAAATATAACCCCGTAGTTTTTAGTGTGTGGGCATCTAGCTGTTCTGGGGCAACCACTATTGCCAGCATTTCTGTTAACAAATTTTACATAGGGTAGGTGCAGGTAATATGGGACAGCAGGTAATATGGGACACCTGTTTTCATTTTAACAAAAAGTAGCTTAGAGAAGGTAAACACTTTAAGTTGATTTGTTAAGTGTTTAGAGACATCAATTGTGCTTCTAGAAATGCAGTTTTGGAGTCTGTGTATCAAACTCTTGGAAATCAATGCCAAAAAGAGTGAAATTGCCCAAAAAATTATGTCGTTTTTTTGTCCTGATATAAAATCAATGATGTCACATTTTATGATTGTGTATCCAAAAACTCTGGTACTGAGGGGGCATTTGTCATTTTTTATGATCTTTAGGTGATGGGTTAAGCTTATCAGCAGGTAAAATTCCACTGACAAGTGGCACTTTCCTTTTATAAATGATTATTTTCTCTGATTTTCAACTGAATGGGTGCAGGTAATATGGGACACGTAGGAAATTGTGTGCATTGTCAATGCGAAAAGCAAAACTATTTAGAAAATTGAATTTTCTTGTAGAAATTTGCATTTAACATTCAAAATCATGTAACAAAAATGTTTTTAGAACAAAAGAGTGATTTTCTGAACTTTTGATTTTCACCATAGAGATAACACAGTGTCCCATATTACCTGCACATGCAGGTAATATGGGACACTTGACGATGACGTCATTTTGACGTCATAGCGTCCAAACAAACATAAAAACAAGGTAACATTGCCTGTTTTATTAATCTTAAAGGACAGGTTGTTCATCATAACAATCTCTTGTGGGCATATCTTCTTTAGTTTTTATGCAAATAAGCTAAACGTCCTTAATGGTCCCATATTACCTGCAGGTACCCTACTTCTCATAGTTATTATGTAATTGTGTGCCTTGAAGGAAGACGTGAGTTTGGAAAATGAGCTATAAACAATCTTATGGTTTCTGCTTGAATCCATGTGCTACCGAATGTCACAACCATAAAAATACGCTCTTCCAGTGTGAATTGGGGCAACCACTATATTGCCAGCATTTCTGTTAACAAATTTTACATACTTCTCATAGTTATTATGTAATTGTGTGCCTTGAAGGAAGACGTGAGTTTGGAAAATGAGCTATAAACAATCTTATGGTTTCTGCTTGAATCCATGTGCTACCGAATGTCACAACCATAAAAATACGCTCTTCCAGTGTGAATTGGGGCTGAAGGTGTTGAGCTGCAGCCACGATTTCTAGTAAATGAGATTGTTATGCCAGTGCTTAGTTGTGACTTTCAAAAGCTCAAGAGATATTCTATTATGTAATCATTTCTACCACTTCGAATACCCCATTGTTTAAATTGACCTATCATAAGAGCACCCGGGTAAGAGCACCGTCCAACTGGTCCATTCAACTCTATTCAGTCACTTTTGTAACACTTAGGCAAAAGTGGCCCAAGCGGTTTTAAGACTAGGTTACATATTGGCTATATCTTCACTTGCATACCTACGATTTTATTGGAACAAAGCTTATCTGGTGGCTAAAGAAATTATCTTGATAGACATATTAATATCAAACCAAAAATTAGGCGGCATACTTGTGTCATTCTATTTTCAAAATTGTACAAATTTTATTGTTACACCCTGTATTATTAAAATTTGATATTTTTTAAATTTTTGACATAGGCCTATATAGCCTAACAGTCCTCGAAGTAAACTTTATAAATCTAAATGATATGAACTTAAAGTGTATGTAGCTGGGATAAAAGGCCGACGATATAGGCCTACATTTTCCCCCCAAAGACCTATTTTTGTGTGTGGGGGCTGGGGGTGCATTTGCATTACAAATACTTCCGAGGACTCCGACATAACAACACACCAACACACCAAGGACTTCTTTTACCGAGGATCTAAACATGCGTCCTTGCAATGCAAACCTCATTAAACGGCGAAAAATGTCAGACCCTGAAAAATGTGGTCTTATACCAGTACTACCCCCTCTATAGCTTAATGTCCTCGCAGCGTGGAATCAAATTTGTTCGGTAGGCCCTATTACCGTCTTCTTGACCACTTGACATGACAACGCACAGACACACCGAGGACACACACATTTGGACTTGTAAAAATTTCGTCATTTTTTTCAGATCCTCGAAAGTATACGTAATGCACACGGGTGTGTGTTTTGGGGGGAAAATCCATTTGCCATAAAATGTGTATTATATCGCGAATTAAAACAAATCAAAATTATTTGATATCAGAAGGACATTCTTCGTATTCAAAATGCAATTTCATATGTCTGATGTGCTCTCATGTCCCACAAAAATAGGCTGTCCAAACGTTCCTTACCCCACCCCTTAACCTACACACACACATTTCAGTAGGATTTAGCTACACTAGCTCCCCTGGGACCAGGTTTTTCAAAAACTTGGCTCTTCAAATTCAATTAACCTGGTCAGTCTAAAAACTTTGTTAGTCGATAATCGGGGTCGATAAACCCCTGACGTTTTTCAAATGCAAAAACTTTTGATAAATCATAGAAGCCTAGCTTCTGAAAACTTAGTTTCTTGGCCTGAGAAATCGAGTTTTATTGCTGAACTGCTTTTTCTACCAATTTACAAACTTGTGGGCTCTATCCATAAGATGATCCAACTTTTATCTTTTCACTTGCCATGCGCGTGCCCAGGGGCATAGGCAGCTTTCTTGGTCGGGGGAAGGGCATGCACATATTTTTTGGGGGGCTTTGGGGGTGCGAGCCCCCCGGGGTAAGCAGGGGGCGGCCAAAACTAAAGGGCGGCGGAAAAGAAGGATCGGAAAAAAGAATTAGTAAAGAAAAAGGGCAGAAAAAATTAAAAAGTATAAAAAATTGTGAACAAAATGTGTTGCTTTTAGGGCGCTAGCGCCTATCCCTAATCCTTTTTTTTTTTTGCTCTTCACTTTTTCAAACCACCGAAAAAAAATTTGGGTCAACCTATTCGGGCTGTTGAGGATGGGGCGGCAAAATTGAATTTTCTTCAGCCCCCCGGGGCAGGAGCAGCCACGGTACACCACTGAAGGGGGCAAAAAAATTCTGGGGCAAGGACAAGAAAAAAATCCCGGTTGTGCAGTAAACTAGGGTTGGTAGCGCCCGGGGCCTTCCTTACTTTCGCTTGCATTTCTTGTCAGTGGGCCAGTTTTCTATTTCATTTTTGTTAGGGGGGCATCACTCTTCCCACCGCTGGCTACACTATAGCTGCCATATGAAGTTAGTAAACAAGTAGAGCTCCAAGAGCATTATTGGTTGACTACATCTATATTATAACCAGAAACCGGAAGCATTCGTGTGCAGAGATCAGTGACACGGAATAGGCCTGGAAGCGGCACTAGACATTAGCATGAAGCCGCATTCATATGTAAATAGCGTATTGTTATTTAAATTTGCGCCCAGACGTATTGAGGGCGACAGTCATGTTATCCAGACAGAGAATGTCTTGATGCGCCAGGCATGTCAAATTGCTGAGTGAATGTGTATAAATCCCCTTTCTGTATAGGTAATAAGCTAGTACATTTCGTGTTCCAGTTTGTTATAACAAAAAATAAGTATTATATTAAATATATTAAGTGTATAAACTTTGAAATTGACGTGAATTTGAAGTGCAGAGCTCCAAATCTAGCTAAATCGTGTAGTGTGAAATTATGCTGTGTGACCCCCTCTGCGTGGTAGAATTATATTCATAAAACATTGAACTTAACATATAATATGGGCAGCCAACCACGATTTATCAGCATTTAAAAGATATATTAATTAACAAAGATAAATAATCAACAGTACAAATGACAATTTAACTAGTAAACAAGTCTGAAATCTTAAAATGTTGCCACGTGATTTCCCGAACACATGATATGTCTACATGTGACCATTATTCAGATTTACCGAAGTATTTGGAGTATGGTGCACGGCTTGCAGGCAACTGTGTATTTCTTTACCTCCGTATAAAATCAATAATTCATGCTGGGAGCCAAGTAACATTCTGTCTGCTTAGTGCATATTGGTATTTTATTTTACTTGAGAGCATATAGAAATACATAAAGACGAATAAGGCGCCATGATGGAAAGCTATGGAAGGTCAGGTCGGGTATCAAAGGTTATTTTAACTTCAAATACTACTTGTGTTTCACACCTTGCCTCTGTCACGTATTTCCTTCATGTTATTGACCTCAAGTCCTAATTTTGACTTTGCTATTGCAAAATGTCATTTCATATCAAATTAGTAGACTTTCTTTGAAACAAACATATCACTGGTGCCTGATGGGAATATCCGTCCGCCATTTCATTAAACTGGATCGTTTTCGCCTGGTTTGCGCCCAGATGTATTGAGGGCGCGCTATACTCTCATTGAACAGGCAAAGTTCGCAAAACTAACAACGTTGTTATTTGCCAATAGCAATTAACATGATCCAAGGGTCGAACATGAATTATTCATAACGGATCGATAACTGGCCTCACTTTCTAGCTAGTAAACCAGCGGAATTTTTCATAGGTTTTGCGTTGCTAATAGAACAACCGTGAATTTAGTGTCACCCCCTTGTCAGTGATCTGATTCATTAGCGCATGAGCGCAGGGTTGAATTGTATCAGGGCCGTGACACTCGTATTCAATCCCTGTATACAAAATGAAGTCACTTCGCCGGCAGTTTGAGTGACGGTTGCTATGCCGGTTGCTATGCATCCAAGTGCACAGCCTAAAACTTACGTACTTGTGAATGGCTATGATGCGCGTTACTGCTTTATTGGTCAAAAGGACTTATCCTGTATTTGATTGACGGTTGCTGGGGAATCCAAGTGCAGCAATAGTCTTAGTTCCAGACCGGCAAGTACAGGTACGATTGTAACGCAATTTGAACGTATGTTTATTTGTTTTAAAAAAGAAATACCCCTTTCATCAAATTTTATGTTAGTAGAGAGAACATTAGGTCCATATTTAAATTGTTTAATTGAATTTCGGGCTAATTTTATGTATGAAATATGCACATTTAGACCGCTACGGTACAAACAACAGTCCGTCTTGATCAAGTCTAACATCGTCAGGCTAAAATCTCCTCAATCTTGAACGACTGTCGAGGAAGTCTATTTCGAGCTATTTTTCCAAGATGGCGCCCATCGACTGCCAATTATTCGGACCCTTTCCGGCAAAAATACAGCTTATTTAGCCAGTCTCATCATGGGGTCATCGGTTATAATATTTTCCTAGCATGTTGAGCTAACTCCTCAGCTATTTGGTTTTTCACGATATGATAGTAATGGAAAGATTCGACCAAATGTTCGCCGTTTTTCGCCATTTAATTTTTTTTTTAAACGATGACGTAAACATGCATCGACTCTTCCACAGAAAATACACTCCTACACGTACAGGGGCACATGCATGATCGTGCATTGGCTGTGTGACTGACTTCATTTGCGCAAACGAGTGGCTTATCCTATAGTATATTAGTACTCGAGAATCCTTGATTGTATGCGGAAAGATGTGCTACAGCTATTTACATCTGAACATAACAAATTTTGGTACGGTCAACACATAAAGGACGAGGTGAGTCTTGCAAAACAGCCACAAAACTACATATTAAATCTGCACGATATCAGTACTACTTACAGTAAGCTTACAAAGTTACATTACACTACAGGCTAGTCCGAGGTGCTCTGACGATGATGCTGGTTTCATTCATACTACCCTGCGGGCCGCTTGCCGCTGAGCGGCGTGGCGCACTCGCATTGCAGACAAATGGACACAATAAAGGCTTGTCATTGGTTGAAACGCCCTGCCGCTTGCCGCAGTGGCAAGCGGCAGGAAAGTATGACGGGCGCTTAATGCTGGTTTCATACTACCCTGCCGCTTGCCGCTGAGCAGCGTGGCGCACACGTATTGCAGACAAACGGACACAATCAAGGCTTGTCATTGGTTGAAACGCCCTGCCGCTTGCCGCAGCGGCAAGCGGCAGGAAAGTATGCTGGAGGCTTAACACGCCGATCGCCAGGCAATCTATGTTTATGTAGTAGGACAACGGAACCAGCAGTCATTCGTGTACGCATAGACTATTGTTATTTCACTCCAGAAAATTGATTTCAATTCTATTCAAATTCAATTCTTTCTACACCTGGAGTCTTAATGCTATTCAATTCCAATTCAATCCACCTTGCTTTAGAATTAATTCAATTCGATTCCAATTCAATTTTTCAATTTCAAAATCATTTCATTTCAATTCCAATCCAATGGCATGCAGTGAAATAAACAGCTAATCAATTTCAATTCAATTCTGAGCATTCATTTCAATTGAAGTTCAATTCCAATTCCAATACAGTTGCAGTGTCTAGAGATTGAACACTTTTTTGTCCTCGATTTGTACATGTAAAATCTAAACACAAATGTCAAACTTCAAAACATCAAGTGTTTAATATCTAAACACAAGGCATCAAATTACTAAACATGTTTAGAATTTAGACATGTTTACAAATCGAGGACAAGATGGTGGTGTATAGAATGGTGTTTTATATCTAGACACTGTTCAAAATCAAGTACACTACTTATCACAAAAGCATAAGATACTTTATTGTTATGTTTTAACTCACTTTTCACATTCAAACAATGTGAGTGATCCTTGAGCTCTGGGTCCTATTTTATGAAACTTTGGAACTTCTTAGTTCTTAGGTGACTGACTTCCTAATATTTGTCTTAACTTCTTGTCCACCATGCACATTTTTTTCTAAACCTAACCCTAACCGCCTAGGGGCTTTTCGGCGACGGGAAGGGAAAGAAGGAAGGAATAAAGAGAGAAAAGAAGGAAAGAAGTTGTTTGCTCTGGGTGGGATCCAAGCACACGGTCGGCGACACCTTGCCACGGGTCTTGGGCTTCGCTGGCCAGCTAAAAACCGTGCCTATATATCACTTAGGCGATTGCGTCATCACACCACGTGGGATGCATGCACTGAACAGCGCATATATCAAGTAGTATTTTGTAGTATACGGTGCGGTTAGGGTTAAGGAAGCATATATTGAGTTTCGATAGTGGTAACCTAACCCTAACCGCCTAGGGGCTTTTCGGCGACGAGAAGGGAAAGAAGGAAGGAATAAAGAGAGAAAAGAAGGAAAGAAGTTGTTTGCTCTGGATGGGATTCGAACCCGAGACCCCTCGCATGCCAAGCACACGGTCGGCGACACCTTACCACGGGTCTTGGGCTTCGCTGGCCAGCGAAACCGTGCCTATATCACTTAGGGCGATTGCATCATCACACCATGTGGGATGCATGCACGAACAGCGCATATATCAAGTAGTATTTTGTAGTATACGGTACGGTTAGGGTTTTAAGTGTGTGGTACGATCGATAATGGGACCCTGTCCCCACACTGACCTCACAGATGTCAAAAATCAAGGTTTTGATACTATTAGATAGCTCCTACTGGTCTCCTGCTTAACTCCTAAGATTTTACATCCAAAATCCTTGTACTTGAAAAAGTGTTAAAAAAGCTGTCAAAGATATAAGCATTTTCTTTAATGGTTTTCTCACAATTTGTTCAAATGTACACTAAGTTAAAAAAGAAACTTTTTTTTTCACAAGGTCATATCTTAAAATCCTGTCTATCAAAATTAACCAAAATTACACACAGGATTGCCTCAATACTCTACTCTAAACACATGTCACTAACTATGCAGTTGTCCAACTGACACAACAGCAAAATGCACTGACATGCAACACCTTCCTGGGCCACATTCACAGCGCAACAGATTTCTTTGGCTGGGTTCCAATTATTCGCCTGTGAATGTGATCCCGGAAGCTGTTCCGTGTCAGTGTATTTTACTGTTGTGACAGTTGGACAACTGCTTGGTTACTGACATGTGTTTAGAATAGAGTATTGAAGTAATCCTGTGTGTAATTTTGTTCATGTACAGGCGAAAAATTGGAACCCAGCCAAAGAAATCTGTTGCGCTGTGAATGTGGTCCAGGAAGGTGTTGCATGTCAGTGTATTTTGCTGTTGTGTCAGTTGGACAACTGTTTGGTTACTGACCAGTGTTTAGAGTAGAGTATTGAAGTAATCCTGTGTGCAATTTTTGTTCATTTTTATGGAGAGGATTTTAAGATATGACCTTGTGAAAAATTATAAGTTTCTTTTTTGGCTTAGTGTACAATGACTTTTGAGCATAAAAATTAGGAGCTTGAGAAAAATAGGGGCTTTATGATTAGTGCCAAAAGTTTGAGATCTTTGGCAAGTTGGGGGGAGGGGGTTCTCTCACATTATCGATCATATCAAGCAATTTAAAACATTGGAAATGCTAAGAATCAATTTGCATCATATTAGAAGATATTAGTGTCTTTATGAATATTGAACCTATAATTTTTCCACATGACAAGAGAGACAGTAGATATTCTTCTAAAGAAAGATTAAGAAGAACTCCAAAAAAACGTCTCAAAAAGTTTAATATACCTGTGTATTAGAAATGATATCATACTTTTAATTTTCTTCAATATATGTGAATTTTATGCTATCATTTTTAAATGAAAGCTTTCCAGAATACTTAGTTACAATGTTTTGTAACACTATGTTTATGTTTTGTACCAGTTTACTCCCAGACTCCTTGTTAAGGTGGTTTTAAATGCAAATTAAAGATCTATGGATCGTTTTCATCTTTGGCACAGAAGAAAATAATTTTGGCAGTGTTTTCAGCACCCAGCAAAAATACAATAATAGCTGTTATAAATTACTAAGTACTAAAACCATGATTACTCTAAGGGACAAATAAGAGGCAGAGCGGATAAAACAGAGAAGATGGATGTGAGCTTTTAAAGGGGAACAGTGGAAAGAACAGGAGGATAGGGGACAACACAGGGGGGGGGGCTGTTAAGTTGATTAAAATTTAAATTAAATTTAAATAGCCAAACCTCATCTGTGGACAGAGTGAAAAACAGGTACATAAATTCCTAAAAGGGCATATCTTCAAAAGTTATGAGGCGATTAAAATAATTGTTTTGGTTTCTTTACATACTAACATGTACTTGATCAACTTTTCTGAAATAGGAGAAAAAGAGGGTGCAATGAGGGGCCTCTTTTTTTTTTGGACACCCTGTAAATAGAGAATTGTGTTTATAATATAGAGAATGGTGTTAATTCTTGTTAATTCACCCCCTCATGAATATATGCGATGTGATCCATATTTTATTATTTGTAAAAATGCAAATGCAAATCAAGGTCATAAATATCTCACAATTGACCGCATAATACGTAATTGTTCCAGTGTAAATATAACCTCCGGGCACGCTGTGTTGTGCGTTTAACAAACTTCTCGCGCACTTGCCTTCTGTATTTGGATTGCACGCTACCTTATTTGCACAGATTGTGATTTGCAGTTCTGTTATGCTATGTCCATTGTACTTTTTCTCAAGGAAGTTGAAGTGTATGTTTACCTCATTATGCAGGTGTAATGTGTAAGCATTCAACCAAAATAAAATGATATATTTCAGGCATATTGGCTAGATATCAAACCATTGATATATAGTGATGTGGTCGACATGCCTTATGTCGACATAATGTCGACGTCGGCACGTATGCCGACATGTCGACATCAAAAATCATGTCGACAAAAAAAAATTTTTTTTTTTTTTTTTTTTTTTTTTTTTTAGTTTTCAAAAAATATTTTTGGCCAGAAAAGCAAGTTATAGGCCCAAACTGACTTGTTATTCAAGGTTGGAAACCAGAGAAATACTGCTACTAAAAAAAAAAATGCCAATTTTTTTTACAAAGTTGGATGAACTTGTACATTTTGATTACCTTTGCTTCTATTGAACAGTCAGGGACACATTGAATTAGTATGCATTGCTAGCTGTTCAATAGAAACAAAAGTAATTAAAATGTACAACTTTTTCAACTTTGTAAAAAAAATTGGCATTTTTTTTTTTTTTGAGTAGCAGTATTTCTCTGGTTTTCAACCTTGAATAACAAGTCAGTTTGGGCCTATAACTTGATTTTCTGGCCAAAAATATTTTTTGAAAATAATTTTTTTTTTTTTTTTTTTTTAGAATTTTTTTTTTATGTCGACACACTGTCGACGTCGGTATACGAATTATATCGACATGTCGACATTAAAAACGGTGCCGACCACATCACTATTGATATAGACTATTGATGACTCATGTCACATGATAATGTGTTGTAGGGTGGTAGTCCAACTATATGTGATTTTTGTAGTAAATTTAACATAGTACTTGGCATTTAAGGCAGCAACCTTTATTTCCATTCTTTTACAGGGTCGGAATTTCGTTTACAGTGCAAGAATCAATCTTGATTCTTGCAGAATCAATTTGCGGAAATCATTGATTCTTGCAAATCAACTTTTGTGTAAACTACAAATGTTTGTGATATTTAATCAACTAGGATTCACGCAAATCTGTTTTCGAGAATCTTTGGGAGAATCGGTTCTTGGATTCTCGCCAAAATTCTGACCCTGCATTACTGCAAAAATAGGGCCTCAAGGAAGAACAGATGATTAATTGTGTTTTCAACTGATTGAGTGTCCCAGGTTAATGAAGAAATCAAACAAACAAACAAATAGCGCGATTTAAAGACAAAATATCACTCTTTTCCCCAAACATTGCAAGTTGTTTACATCTACAGGGCAAGTGACTGTGCAATATGCTCAAATAATGTTCTGTGTAGAATGTGCATGCAATCAGGGCACATTATTTCAAATAGGCTATAGAACGCTTATGTGACGCGTAACTTGACCAAACCACTGTGCACAATTTCGAATAAGGATTCTATAGCATTGGTCTACGTGACAAAAAAGGTGACATAACTCATAGCTGATCATGCAATAGGAGATTGTGGTCATCATCAGGAAGTTTAAGTCCTAAAGTTCATGTTTTATTCTCTGAATGAATAGCTATCTGTAAATTGGCAAACTTCCATTTGATTTGAAATCAACCTCATGTGCATCCTTTGTGGATTGACTGTTGGTTACCATGGTTACCGGTTTACCAGAAGTAACTTAACTATTGCGTGGCTGTTTTTCAGGCTTTGTCTTTTGCATACAAAATAAAAACATCACACTAAATTATTTTAGTGACCGGCTAACCCTACTAAATTAAAATAATAAGGCCTGTAACGTCAATGTAAATTTTGTAAGTATAGCTTAGCTGGATGCTCTGTACACGAGTCAAATAAGACAATAAAAATGTGCATATTGCAACTTATTTCCTGTTACCAAATGTATGACATTGACTGTACATGTAGCTATTTATTTAGGTTGCACTCTTTGAGATATAATCTGTATAAGGCATGATCACACAGGAGCTTACCGCCGTGTTACCGTAATACGGAGGTAGTGCAAGGTCATAACTTAACACTGATACTTGTCCCCCGGCTCCCCAACTCATCACAGAAGTTGGCAACCATGAGAGTTGCCAAATCTTTCAAAGACCCCCTTTGCAATGATTTTCATCAAATTTACCCCCCTTTTTCATGCAAAATCAAGGACAAAATTTGGCAAAAAAACAATCCCTTTTTGTGGTTTTCAATGACTAGAATTTCAAACACCTCTTTTCAATGACTAGAATTTCAAACGCCACTTTTCAATGACACTAAATATTGACTTAAAATATTAAAATTACCGGCTTTTCTCAAGTACCCTTTTATCCAAATTTCGCGGACAGTGCAAATTAAATACCCCTTATTTTGCTGATTTCACAGTCAAATTTCATGTTCAGTCCAAATTAAATACCCCTATTTTGCCGATTCGCGGTCCTTGCTACTGGTAAAAAAATTACCCCTTTTCCGCGCTATTTGGTAACTCTCATGGTTGCCAATTTTGGGTTGAGTTGGGGAGCCGGGACTTGTCCACATGGTCCTTCCTCATGGAAGCACTTGAGTGTTAGCTGCATGGCTTGGTCTTTGCTTGGTGGTAAAAATAGGAATTTCCTGGAAGTTATAGGGCTGTTTGCTATATACCTGACTGCCCGTACGCTGCGGAATCGGATGTCTCTTAGTTTCAGGGCAATTATGTCCTCCACATGTTTTTTTTCTTTCTTTGCAGTTGTTTTCTTCTCCACTCAATTGCTTTGTCTTTCCAGACGCTTATCAACGCTTCCGTTTCTTCTTTTGACCAGTTTATGCCATAGCTTTTTCATTTTTGTGGTGCTTCTTTCATCATGCTCATTCTTGGTGAGAAACGGAGATAATTTATTGTGAAATTATTTAAAATACTGCAAAAGTGTTGTATCCATAAGGTCAAGGTTACCATGGAATCTTGTTCACACAGGCGGACAGGCGCTAACACGGAACGATCGCTTCTTGTTAGCTCACTACCACAGAGATTTCTCTCTGGTATTAGTGGTAAACCTTCTGTGTGGCTGTAACACGAAGCTACCTCAGAGGTAGCTTAGTGTTAACTTAACACAAACTTACCTCTAAGCCCGTCTGAACACGGCTATAGATACTTGTGTGACCTCTGTTTTGAATCATTCAATGTTTTGTTAGACAAATATTATTTGTGCAATGAAATGAACTAGTAGGCAGTAAGTCAATAGAGATAGAATACACAATGACTAAAACTCACTGATATGATATAGCAATTATTGGTAACAGGGTGACACATTTGTTTTTAAAAGAAAGTCTGACTCTTGGGCATGTGGTCCCGGGATGTAGTCCCAGTTTTAAGGCGTCTAGACTATGCCATAGTCGAATTTTATTTAAAATATGTTATTATTAGTCATGATGAACCCATTTCGTTGAACTCAAAATTATACTGATGTTTATTAAAATTAAAGTATTCAATAGTAAAATGGTCATAAAGAGTTAAAAATATCAGATGATTACTGACAATAAAAGTAATTGAATGCAACATTATCTTGCATAATTATAATGGCTCACTTTAATACTGAACAATTCTGATTTTTGAATCTACCAGTTTATTGATAGCGAACCCCGAAAATCCGACTATGGACTTTGAATCATAGCAGAACTTTACCTCCTGGACTTTGCTCTCTAAAAACACACTGTCAAGCATACTTGTTTATCAGTCCATTAACCACAAGCACGCGCTAGATGTTTGATGAGAGATTAACTTTCAGCGTCAACACAAAAGCGCTGCAAATACCACAGACAGTTGTGTACGGTGTAGGTAATGGTAATGGCGCTGGCCCAGAAGATTTAAACCATAGCGAGATATGGGCGACCAATCACAAGGCAGATCCATTTAAAGATGCATTACATCATGGCCAATTTTAGTTAGGCCAGAAATTGGCCTAACTCTCCATAGAGTCCGTGTTAAAAATCTTAACCGCAAGGCAAAGTCAGTAGTCTACTTGGGAAGCTAACAAAGAGAGGGAGTAGGGTGACTGAAAAGATCAGATGTGAATATCTATCAATTGCGCGCACATTAATTAAATCAGAGTTTTAAGCTTAAGTACAATATCCAGAGTATGCACAATGGGCAAGTGGACTACGGGGTAGTCTATAAGGCGTCCGAAAAGACCTAAAGTGGTTTGTCGGTGTGTGTGGGTGTGTGTGTGTGGGGGGTGTTCATCAACAATGATGTAAGGCTTTTGCTAAACATTTGGTCTCATATGAACAGTTCAAACCAAACTTGGTTCATAGCTGCATTATGGATATGGATCTATATTGGTGATATCCAAGGTCACATCACATAGAGGTCAAAGGTCATTTGAAGTCAACTTCAAAAACAGGGTAAAAAATTCAAACAAAAAAAAGGCTCATATTTTTGACGACTTATCTGGGAAAGCTGTCACAATTTGTATCCTTTCATTGTCAGAGGCCTAAATTCTATCCCTCTTTTCTATCCACCAGGACCCACATGATTTTAATACGATTATGAGACTATTATCAAAAATTTATTCAACCTAAATTTTTGGACATAAGTTACTAGCCCATTAAAAAGACTATGTTTTTGATGTATAATGTGAAACCTCTGGTTCCAGGATAGGCAAAAATTTATTTCAGTTGCTGAAAACAAATAAAAAAACACCTTTTTTTGTAAAGAGCTAAAAATCAGTAATACTGACATTAGATTTATTCCCTTCGATCGCATCACATAATTGCTGCCACCCAAATAGTAATTACATGTAGGAATAGGATTAAAGTTTTATCTGTGTTTTTATTATTTTCAGCAAGGTTTTGGGCTTTTTTTGTTGTGGAACGGAGTGACATCTCTTCTGAGAAAATAAGTTTTGTAACTTTTCTTGAACGTAACCGTCTCAGTTTTCAGATGAGAACGGTTTACATCCTCAATATTATTTTCATTGGGTAAAAGTGGACTAATCTAGGAATACAAATATCTGTATAGCACTGAAAAATAGCACTCATAGCTGAAAACCAAATGATTATCAATTGAATAAACCCAAATCAATTACTTGGCAAATAACAACTTTATCTCCCTATGTAGACATGACCTTGTATTCAAGTTTTTGGTTTTGTATATAACATATTTTGTAAAGAAATACAAGCCAGATTCCAAAGCTTTGTTCCGGTTCATTGAATTTGAGTGAAATTGAAACTCTTTTCTATGATTTTGCTTAAATATAAATCACTATGAGCCATTTCTATTTCTATTTCTATACAAATACTCAGTAAAGTTGCCGAAGCAATATCACGCTGAGACATATGGCACTGGATGAAAAACAAATATATACTACACTACCAAATACAATCTTAGGTTTAGGCCTCTAAACAATCTTAAATTACCTTACTTTACACCCTTAGATCTACAAGTGCATTTTTGAAACCATTGATATTTTGAATATTGAGTATTGAAGTTGGCAATGAATTCCAGTCTAGAATGGTGCGTGGGTAAAAACTGAATTTGTAGGCATTGCTTTTGGGTCCCATGACTCTGAACTTGGCCGGATGATATTGGCGAGTTTGGGATGCTGTCTGTTTCTGAACATAATCCGGTATGGGAATGGCAATGAGACCTTGTTGGATTTTAAACATAATGGTTAATCTTGATTCCAGTCTTCTTTGCTCAAGTGTGGGCCATTCAAGTTGGTGCAGTATGTTTGTCATTGTACCTGGTGATTTTTTGTAATTTCTGGTAACAAACCTGGCGGCTCTACGTTGGACCATCTCGATTTTATGAGTATCCGATGCTAGTTTCACAGTCAGAGTCCTATAATAACATGAGCAAGGTGCCTTACTGCCTTATGTGTTGCCTTCCCCCAGGAGACACACAGTAGTGGCATACCGACCAGGGGTGGGGAGGGGGGAAAGTTGCCCCAGGCTCAAAATGCACGGCAAAAAAGAACCTCATTTAAGGCCATTTTAGCATTCAAATTGCAATCTTTTATGCACTTCACACACATTTGTGCCAGTAAAATTACTTCTAAGGTAGCAGGTCAACGGGACGCTTATCCCTTGGAAATGTTCTTTTTACTCGGTATGCCATTGCATCCTAAATGTTGGGTTTTGTTGTATTCAACAGGGTTATATGCAAATGTAGCTCAGGGTTAGAATATAAATGTGCATGTTTATTTTCTACGCACCTTTATGTGGGGGCCACCTTAATTACGAATTGTGTAATTCTATTTAAAAACATTTATGTAATTACCTCTTAAAATGTTTTTTCACCCACACTTCTGAGTTGCAAGTTTGGGTCCTATCAGTGCTTTAAATTAGAGGGAAGTCAACTGTATATAAAAAGTGTGTGGTTAAGTTTTCAATGGAAACAGGATATGTACCAAAATATGAATTCAACAGTGTATAAAAAGGAAAAAATACACATTTGCTTTATTGCAATTCTTATTTCGCCATCAACGACCAGGGCCGTCACTAGAGGGGGGGTATGGGGGTGTGACACCCCCCCCAATACACAATTTTGTCAGCAAAAATGGACTGTTGTCGGCAAAACCATGTGATTGTCGTCAAATGCAGTCAAAGCTATGTGTGATTGTCGGCAAATTGCAAGAGTCATCTAAAATATTAATGTGTTACAAAATTGTGCTGTTGTTACGTAAGATACTTAATATAGCTATTGTTAATTAAATGTGATAGTAGTTACTCATGAGTAAAAAATCTCTTCAATTTTTCAAACGCCCGGAAAAAAAATTGGGTCAACCTTTTCGGGCTGTTGAGGAAGGGGAGGCAAAATTGATTTCCGTCAGCAAAACATGCTCTACACCCCCCGAATCATATTGGTCTAGCGACGCCCCTGTCAACGACATTTTAGTCATACTGGACTGATATGAACCATTCATGCAATACAAGATGGTTATCAGTATCTATAGACATAATGAGTCAATTCAGCAAGTTCAAAGCATCTGTGTACATATTTGGGGGAGTTAAGCAAATAAGTATGGGTCAAGTTAATTATGTGGTGTTTGATACGGCACTTTGGCTCACAATCGGTGACATTAACTAATAGTTGTAGGACCCTTACTTGATGGCTTGGACTCTGCAGCTCTACTTCACTATTCTATACTGAGCTATTAAAATACATGTAATGACCCTCAAATTGCTTATTGCAGATATTTACATACATACATACACACATCATCATTTTATTTCATTCAAATCAACATACAAAATATATATAAAAGACACAAAATTTGAATGAGGAGATGCTCAAAAGGCCCAAAGGCCTGAAGCGAGCACCCTCCTTACACTACCCTAAGTTACAACATACAATTACACAAACTTTACTACATCACCTTGTTTAGGGAAGAATCCACAGTCACCTTATCATCAGTTTATAGCTTTTCATAAAGTAGAGACATGAAATTAGGGAAGGTTTTTTTATTTATTGGAAATCCAAATCATCTTTCGAAATGTTGAAAAAGCAGTTTTGTCACTCTATTCAGTAAAAACTGACATGTATATTTTTGTTTAAATAAAACATTTTGAGAAACCTTCCCTTGAAGGCCCTAAACGGTAGTACAAACGGTAGTTAACCTTTTGCTTGCATATTTTTCGAATTATCTTGTCACAAAAATTGTGCAAAATCGTGACGTGTCATGTCAAAAGGAGACACTTTTGGGCAGGTTATGAATTTTGAGGTTTTTACATATCTTAAATTTAATTATTAGAGATATTTTGCTCCACAACGCCGTTTTCCCCAATGAAATCGGACATTCCTAAGCGAAGATATTGAGTTCGGAAGTTATGGTATTATAAAATTGGAAATTGAGATATCGGCCTTTAAAAATATTATTGACAATGTTGAGAGTAGGAATTAACTTGAAAATGTCTCGGAAAATACAAGATGCCAGTTACATTCCGGTCTGAAACTATCAGACAATATTTTTAACATTAATAACATCACAAATTCGCAACAAACCCAAATTGCTTTGCAGCCATTTTTTACATTATTTTGTATTATTTCTCAAATCAAGGGGAGCACGGTGGCCTAGCGGAACAGGCACTGACTCATAATCGGAAGGTTGTGGGTTCGAGTCCCGGCGATGCCATCGTGTTGTGCCCTTGAGTAAGGCACTTTATCTCGATTACTCCTTTCCACCCAGGTGTTTAAATGGGTACCGGCATTCTTAAATGCTGGGAAGGTAACAGACTTGCTGTAGAGGAGCAAATTGGCCCCCCTCTGACTGCTTTAGATCCGCCACTGGCAGGAACCATCATAAGATAGTGATCAATAGGTCTCAGGCCTACATATTAAATGAGTCAGCTGAACAAGGTCAATGTATTTGTGTACATATTGACTATGTTTAGGTGCCTTTGGATCATTATAGCACTTGTATGTCAAGTAATAGTAATGGTACGGCATTTTGGTTCACAATCCGTGACATTTAATTAACTAAGGATCTCTCTGGTGGAACAGGTATTTCATCATGTAAGCATATGAAAACTTTATTTTGACTACACTCCAGTCAAAGAAAGACATACAAAAAGAACATAGAAAATTGTAGAGATACATGATGGGCTTGGTGGCGGCAATTTTGTTCACAATCTGTGACATTGAATTATACTTATAAGGATCCTGACTTTCACAAATTTCTACACTCTGGTAGAACACAAGCACAACTTCAGACAGTACTAAGTATAACCATGTGAGCATATCAAAGCTTCAATATGCCTCAATCAAAGTACGGTAGCTAAGGCAAGTGAAATTGTTTGATGTAGGAATGAGTAAAACCACAGATCTAGATCTCCACTCATATATCTATGGTAAAACTTTTAATTTGGTTAAATTTGCCTTTAAATTCAGCTTTATTTATTTGTGTGAATAAAAAAAATTGATTTGCTTTAAATCCGTAACGAAGTATAATGGCTTTGTGAATTGTGTAGATTTTCATGTGTGTACTGTAAAAACTGGAAATGTTTGTGCTAGATAAGTTTTCATTCTTTTAGCACTCTTCTATGCTTGTGCAAACTTGAAGAGACATGGAATATGATGAACTGGTTTATTTTATAGTGTGTTTGTAGAAAACTTGAACATTATCAGTGAAATTAAACAAAAACAAATATTTAAATTTGGTATTGTGTGAAAAAATTCATCACTCAAAAATTACCACTTCTGCTGTATATCCGCCTTTGGGTCACTGAATTGTATTGTTGGTAAAATGATTGAAACTAGTAAATTGTTTAGCTGCACTGCTATGACTAACTCTTTGATTGAAATGGTACATGTAGTACAAGGATTGTAATATCATGTCTGCTTGATTGGTGCCATATATCTTTGTAGTGTACTGCTGAAGTGTGATTGTGTATACTTTAAACCGATATCGCCACATAGTGAAAAAAGTTTTCACAAAGTTTCTCTTGCAAATGGTTACTGGATCTTTTAACATTGACCCGTTAATCAACCCAACAGACAGGATTCGAACAGGTGAGCTTTTATATTCTTGGTATTTTCACTGACATTGACTGTGGGGTCTTGGTCGTGGGGCAAGCACAATTGAATGGAAATCAATAGCCATGTTCACATTTCTTCGAGTTATACCCGGCGTAAACTTGCACTAACATTTATAAAAATTCCACAAATATTTTCCCTACTCCAACCGTGTGTCCACACCTAGCCTACTATCACTACGCCAACCAGTTCCACCATCAAGATAAAAATATCTGGATGGTTCCACCAAGCATTCACTTCTGGTCGGCATGAAACATCGGCTACCACTTCTGGTGTTTCCATGACCTTTTTCAACCACGCAATATGTAATTTCTTCAGTTCTGACCCAAAAAGGTCAAATTTACCCCAGGTGCTAGGCGTAGCAGCGTTCACATTGCAACTTATGCCTGGTGGAGATTACACCCAGCTCGCTACTCCTGACTTTTTCCAGGAGTAAATCGTTGGCCATACGCCTGGCGAAACTTTCGCTGACCATCGTTCACACTGTCACTACTTCTGGCAGCGCCTACCGCTACTCCTAGCAACTTGCGCCGACCAAGTTCCGGCGGGCGTACGTCCGACAATGTGAACACAGCTAATAAATGTGATGTTGCATACCCGGTTGCATATATCCTTGGGTATGTCACATACTAACAGATGTAAACCAAAATTGGGTGGATTCATAGCAACAGATTTCGATCAAAAATTTATCAAGAAATGAGCATCCGGGGAAAATGTTGAGTAGGCGAATAGTTTAATGGGCATAGATTATAAACCTGCCATAGTGTTCAACAGGAAATTCATGGGTCTATTAAAAGTATTTCCAAAATATTAAAATTTTGTAAAATTATTGTACTTCTTCATGTGAAATAGATTGCCACATACATGTAGATATGTGTCACCACTAGGCCTATTTGATGACCATGTTTTGTGAAATCTCAGCGTACGAAAAATCCACACTACAGTATGTATGCACCTGACAATAAGGAAATGAAAAACAATGTAAGTACATTGTATTCAGTGATTGTATTCACTTAATTTTATTCAGGAAACAGGAAACAATATCATAATTATTATATACCTGTCAACTGTCCTTTTTTAAAGGGATAGTTCCTATTTTTTGAGTTTTGCAAAGTATAAAAAGGGACAGTCCTTTTGTCTTGCTAGAGCTTTGCAATCACTATTTCTGTCTGAAATTCATTTATGTATGTGTAGGGGTGTGTATATATTTTTTTCCACAAATTTTGCATCTTCTACACATTAAACCCTATGGGTCAAAAATATATAATATTGTGGGCCTTTTAAATTTGCAGTCCTGAAATTAACCCAAAAAATTAAACATTTCAACAATTTACCGTTTTACAGTACACGAAATGTGGCCGTAAATGTCCAAGAAAGCCCTGTCATTAGAACTATTAAGAAAATGGCAGTTGTTCCAAATCTACCTTACACAGAGGTGGCTGACATTCAAATTTTAGATGTCTCTTGAACAAATATTAAAATTAGGTATCGCTATAAAATGTGTCATAAAGACACAACGGAGAATGCTAATTCCTTGATTTTTTCACACAAAGTCACTAATGGATGTATATCATTTATAAAATGTTTTAAAACCTAAAAGGTTCAACTCAGTTCTTAAATAAAAATGGATGCTTTTCTCTATTGCCCCTTTTTTGACTCACCCTGTACATTCATAGAATTTTAGAATGTCCCTTCAAATGAGGTGGGTACAAAAACTTGTACTCCACAACTTCGATAAAATTCTGAAATATAATTGTTGAATGGAATTTAATAAATAAACTGTGAATATTGGAAACTAAACTATTTTGTCTCATAGTGATTTGAAATCTGAACTACAAATTGACTGAAATCTGTATGACATGACCAAAATCTGTATGGTGTTAACACTCAACCCTGCTTTTTGCTATTGGAAGTTAAAGGAAGATACAAAAAAGGAGGGAAGATGAACAAAGAAGTCACTTGGCACCCCAGGGATTCAAACCTTAGACCCCCCGCATGCCAAGCACACAATCACTGACCGGTAGCCACACAGGTAATGCTGACCATATAGCATTTAGGGTGATTGCGTCATCGCAGACCCTGGGATTCATGCATGTGCAGTGGTTTTCATTGTGGTATTTTGTGGTATCTATGGGTTAAAGTGTCTCTACCAAATACTTTTGGTTACGGCTCTAGAACTAGCCCCGTTCGCAAACCACGACGCCCCTCAAATAGCGAGCATGAGCAAATTATATTGTTTGGATATCTTAGATCATCATATGATGCCGGATCAGAGTCCCAGCACAAAGCCTGTGTTAGTACAGCTCGGATAGGCCTATAATTCATGCATGTTACTAACAGTTTTCTTTTTTTTGTTACAGAATAGACCAAAAACCAGGAACTGAATAAACCAGGAACTGATAAGCATCATTAACCCAGCGGAAGCCAACTATGGAATTGGGGAACAGGTGTAGGGTTATTAGTGTTCTTCTGTTCATAGCACAGGTATGAATTACTTTCATTTTACATTTAGACTGCATTTGTAGTGTTGAAAATAACACCTGTAGGCCCAGTGGCGGCACCAGGATTTGGGGGGGGGGGCATTGAGGGGTCAAAGTGAATTTCAGGGGGGTGCAAAATCAACAAATTTTGCACAAAATTGCCGTAAAAAGTGGAAATTTTCATAATTTTGGGTTTTTACTGTGAGGCAACAGGGGGACAAGAGTTCTGACTGGGGGTATTTGCCCCCCCCCACAAAAAATTAATTGTTTGCTTGCCCACAGGATCTGTTCAAGTGGAAGAATCAATAGGTCAGGGTTGGCACATACCCTGGGCGCCACCTTACGGAGGGCGCCAAATTGACCAATTCAGCATCGATTCTGCACCCCCTGCAAGTGATGAAAGTCAAAAAATTTTACGCATTTCAGCAAAAGTATTCATTTGAAAGATCAATTTAAAGACCGACATTCACTGAACTTCATTATAACCAAAATTCATGGTGTTTGTGCAAATTTTTGCATGCTCCGCGCATAATTGGAGCACAAGCGCCATTATGTATCCTTGGCCCCGGGCACTAAAACCCATAGCCACTGCTGTAGACCAATAATTTAGCAGTTATGAGGCCCCAAAATTGCCATAATTCCAGGGGTAAGACCACCCTTAAACAAATTTATTGTTTTATTGTTTTTCTGTTTTATCAGTTTCAGGTTGCACCTACAGCTACTTCATGTAAAAGTGGGTAAGTAAGCTTAAATAAATCATAAGATGCAATCAAAGAAACAAAATGCCCCCACACACATTAGATAATTCACCTGCATTTGGATGTTATTCTCACTGGATTGAGTAAAAAAAAATTTCTGCTGTTTTATTTTTTTCCAAATCCACAGAAAAATGATTGATGCATCAAATTGTTCAACCTTAGTACTCATGTTCTATTTCCCCTATTAACTATGAGCATTACTAATGTCTAAGATTAAAACTTGCCAGGGGGATTTGTAAGCCTTACTTGCTGTATTTTTGTACAAAAGAATACCTACCTAATTTTTGAAATTCTATAAGTTTATTTCCTTTCAGAATTTTTTTGGGTTGTGCCAATGCCCAGCTAAGTGCTAATGCTAAGCCTGCTGTGCAGTTCTGTATCAGACTGGCAACTTGGCTTCTTTCCTGAAGCTGCTGCCTTTGGTGGCTGGTCAAAACATATATAGTTACCATTATCTCTCAACTTTGGTTTACCTCAAATTTGGTAGTGATATAGGTGCATATTGCACTGGTTGCAGTATCGAATCGTAGTGAAGGGCATACATACATACATGCATACAAGGGCGGTTTGTCAGCACGCTTGCGGTGCAACGTGAAAAAGCATTGACATCACTACCAAACTTGAGGCTAACCAAGTATAGTAATTGTGTTCCACTCTCTGTAACAAAGGCCAAATCAAACATGGACTTGCTGGTATGTATTTCCTTCAGACAGTATATCTTGGCAATCCAGGTGAACCTAATACAACATATCTTGTCACAACTTTCTCCCCAGAGAGTATCGTCAAGACGGAGGAGGCTGTATTGAATGCGCACCATGTCCAAAATATCAATTAAATGACTGGATTAATGAGGACTGCTATGAAAATTTTTCTACATGCCCAAATTTGTGCACAGTACCACCAAGAAAGTGGTTACCCCATGAATTGGCAGATGACCGCATCTGTGAAAACCCACCTCATCAATATACAACACAGCGTAGTACCACAGATGAAGCTACTACAATGATGAAGCCAAATCATACAACCTCAAATAAAGGTACTTTTAACATGATTTAAAACAATTAAATGTCCTTTATTGGTGTAGCTAAAATTGAAGCTGGGGGCCTGTGCCACCAGTATCATTGATTTGGTAGTTTATCCATAATTCATGAGACTGCTAATCATTCTTTCTGATGATGCTGCTATATAGTGGTGGTGGCATGAATAGAATTAGCCTTTTCGAGATATATGGCGGACACAATAGGATGCCGCTGCACGAAGTGGATAAAGTCTTTTGAATTTGCCGGGTTTTACCCAGATTGAAGACTGTCCTCCTTTTGTGTACACCATACTTCGAAAAGGCTAATTGATAGAGTAAATGGAAAATAAAAAATATTTGCATACAGATTGAAGGGGCGTGGTGAAATATTTTCATGTTCATTTTCTATATTACATTTCAATAAAACAGTATTTCCAAATTTTGAGTTGTATTGCTCCAGTAGTATTGATCGATATGAGAAGCAAATTTGTCAGAAAATTGGCTCATTTTTTTAATCATGAGCCAAAATTGCCCAAACTATACAACTATTTTGCAAAAATTGTCAAACTTGTGTTAAATTGGGTCCAAAATCAGGGCCTCATATGTATAGAAATGGGTCACATTTTTAGCAAAAACATGTATATTATTAGAACCATTTCCAGAGTGTCTCAGGCACATTACTCAACCAAACGTGTCAATGGAAAATCAATGCATTTATAATATGTGATAGATGAAGAGGTAAACATTAGTTAGTGGTTTGCATATTAAGGATAACAAACTGTAAGTTTTTTGTAATTGTTTTGCAATTTTTTTTTCAAATTAACTGTGAATGATCCTAGCACATCAGAATAGGTCCAGTGGTTCTCCAAAATCGCCGAAAAACTTTGGAAATTTTTTTTTTAAATTCGTTTTTTTTTTTAAAGTTTTTTTTTTCCTGCAGATTTCTCGCAAGCTTCCCAAATTTCCCTGCCACCAGGTGGCCAAGGTACCCAGTTTTTCCAGGCCTGCATGCAAAGCTTTAATTGTTATCTGAAAACATTGTCATGTTTTTAAGATATGAAGTAAAGTCTTTTTCAAATTACTGAACCTAACAGATTTTCCCAAGTCATTTTTTGTAATTTTGAGAACAAAATGCAAAATATGGTTCAAGCATGCATCTCGTAGCCTACACGCATCTTCAAGACTTCAAAAATGACTCAGGAAATTATCGTAGCAGAGTGACGATATGTGGAAAGGCAAAAACATCAAACATACATATTGATCAGATGTTACATGTACCATGTTTCTCTTGTATTCACAGGTGTGACTGACAGCATCACTCCACCAACAGGTGCAGCTTCATCAAATGATGGTAAGTTGTAATTTTGTCATTACCAGTTCAAGAATCATAGAATTTATACTGTAGAGAAATCTTTATTATTTTATTGTTGTCTCTGGCTCAGTAAAATATTAAAGCCATATTGTAACATTTGCTGATGAGGATGCCCTCAACATTTTTTTTTTTAATTCTTGCTTTTTACACGATTGTAATGTACATTATTAAACTAACATACCCTGCAAAAATCAAAACTTTAGGTGCTGTAGTTTTGTTAAAATCCAACATTTTGAATAAAATGCAGGAACTGTTGTTTTTAAACAACGGTTCCTGCATTTTATTAATTAAAATTATTACGATAGAAATAATAGTTGAAATCATACGCTATGTCCACAACACAGTACATACATGGCGTGCTGGATGGTTATACACACATCAAAGGAGCATGCCATAGCATAACCGACAGAGTAACACACATTGGTGGTATTGGAGCTTTTAGTAAATTCCCATTTTCTTTGCTTTACCTCACTTGTTTGGCTTGAAATTAAAAGGGGACATATCTGACAGTAAGAGCTAACATTTTATGGAAAAAAATACTAATTGTATTTTATATGGATATGTTACAATATGGCTTTAATTGAACATACTTCATGTGTATAGATATTCCTTGTAATTAACATTATTTTTATTATTAGAAGTAGTAGTAGTATGTTGTTGTTTTTGTTGTGTTGCTTTTGTTGTTGTTGTTTTATTGTTGTCCCTGCTGAACAAGTTCAGAAAGGGAACTATAAAATGAGCCTTGGTGGCTGTGTGTGTGTTACTATGTAAAACATGTTGATCCTGGGATTTTTTGATGATCTTTGATGCATTTCAATGGGACTTGGGCACCATGACCAGTGGGTACAATGACATGTGTGATGGCAACAGATTTGAAGTCAAAGGGGAAGGGTCACTTGAGTTCATTTTACAGGTATGTAAGAGGCTGTCCATAATTTTTACCATTTTAAGTTATGCACAAAGCATGTGTAAGAGGGGGGAGGGGGTAAATATTTTGGGCATGTGTGCATAAGAAAAATGGCGATTTGTTTTCAGAGCAATAAAAAAGGGAGTGAAAAATTATGGTATTTTCCAGCATATTATTCATAAGTTTTAATAAATGGAATTGTTCGATCTGTTGTACCATAAAAAATTCTATGATAATTAACATGCCAACAGTGATTATCTCTTAAATGTTTAATATCTTTTGCTTAATTTATTTCATACCAGAATAGGCTTACATAAAGAGCGTTTCCTGGAGGATGATCAATGGCAGCAAAGGGACGTCCCTGCTGAAACAGTAGATTGTTACTGTTCGGCGACAAAAGATATGAAGCATGTAGTTAAATTGCAAGAACATGGTACCAATAACATTTCCCTCCTTATATGATGTGATCCCGAGAGGTTCTTGGTAGAAAAAAGAGTACTGGGATGTGGAACAGATTTCTGGTGCATTTTCAGTCATTAGTTTAGATTTGCTGATTCGGGATACATTTTGATTTATTGATGGCTCTCATTTTTATGACCCTTAGATACAGTGGCATATGTTATGTCAACAGATGTGAGGTTGAAGGTAATTTAGGGGTCATTAGAGGTGGTCATTTTATTAATATCTTAATTTTTCACAAACTTGCCTTTTCTGATCACTTAGTTTAGCAGGGACAAATTTTACGCACTGCGTAATTTGCTAATCTACTTATTGTTGTTGTTGATGCTGTTGTTGTTGATGTTGTTGTTGTTGTTGTTGTTGTTGTTGTTGTACTAAACAAGTAGGCAGAGTAAAGGAGCTGCTCCGAAGGGGAAATGTGTCTCGATCCCACCCAAAGTTTCGTAACATTTTCGGTAACTTATAGACCATTCCTATAATTGGCGCCTTCTTGTCATTTATGGGTGAATATTAATATTACATCGATGTCATGAAGTTTAAAACAATGAAAGCAAGATCAGAAGGATATCACATGTTTTTAAAATGATGAAATAGTCACATGATACCCTTCTTGACCTAACTTTCACAGCTTTTCACTATCCTATATTATGTGATATCGATGTTCATCCCATGAATAGCAGAAGGTGCCAGTTATAGGAATGGTTTATATTTATCTTAATAATAATAATAATAAATAACACAACCCTGGACCCAAGTTTAATTCAGAAAGTATGCACTTTGGGGTTAAAGGTCACATAAAATGGACATTATAGGTAATGTTTACCTATCACTAAAATGCATGATCTAAAGTACTACTAGTATTTAATTTTGGGGTGAACAAAGATTGGAGCTACTTTATTAGGGTGAATTTGCCTATTGTAGCATATAATGAAACCATATAATTTGCTCACAAGAACTCCAAGTTCATGTTTCATTTTCGGATTCAGTCACACAAGGGTCAAAGGTCACTGTTGGTCAAGTTATTTTGACAATCATGACAATGAAGGATTTTAACCAAAGATGAGGCCTAAAGAGTCCCTGACTCAAAATTGCCCTGTGCGAAAAATCTACTAAATCTGCCATGGTAAAAACCCCGAATTGAACAACAACTAAGAAGGTGGGTGGTCCCCGGGGGTGGTCCGATTGTAACATAATGGTGTTGGTTACCTCACATGAACCCATCACCCAATTATAGGTTAATGAACATGTATTACTTGTTGGAAGAAAAATTAGACATAATAATGCATACACACGTCTAATGCACAAGCCCCTCGGATTGCATTAGACACATCAACATTAGACTTTTCCACTTGCCCATTTTGCATACTCTATCTATAAAACTCTGATTTGTATTAATTTGTGTGCAATTGATAGATTTTCACACCTGATATTTTCAGTCACTGTACTCCCTCTATTTGTTAGCTTCCCAAGTGGACTATACATACTTTGGATTGCGGTTAACTTGCTTAAACATGTTGTCTATGGACGAGATTGTCGGATTTCTGGCCTACTAAAATTGACTATGATGTAATGCATCTTTAAATGGACGTGGCTTCTGATTGGTTGCCCAGATCTCGTTATGGTTTAAATCCTCCGGACACGTGCCATTACCATTAACTACACCGTACACAACTAACTATGGAATTTGCGGCGCTCGGTGTACTTGGTGCATGGACGTACATCTAGCGCGTCTTGTACTACCATGCTTGGTGATTGTGGTTAAATTTGATTGATAAACAAGTGTGATTGACAGTATGTATTAGAGACAAATCCAGAGACAAAGTCCCGGTGTAAAGTCCTGCTTAAAATCCAAAGTACATAGTCAAATTTTTACTTGGGCTTTTGCGATCAATAAACTGGTAGATTCCAAAATCAGAATTGTTTAGTATTGAAGTGAGCCGTTTTAATGATTATGCAAGATATGTTGCATTCATGACCATTTTACTATTTAACACTTTTAATTTTAATAAACATCCGTATAATTTTGAGTTCAACGGAATGCGTTCATCATGATTAATAATAACACATTTTTATTGATAAAAATTTGACTATGGCATAGTCTACATCAACATCAGCGCAAATGCATTATTTCGTCTAATTTCTCAAGCAGTAAGTAATACGCATTCATCAACCTATTTCATTAGAAGAAACAAAAATATGATTTTTGCTGTTTTTATAACAAAATGATTACTAAAAATGTTGGAAAATAGAACCAATATAAATGTTTCAACCTGCCTGAATCAATCCTATGTGACACAAACGCATGTGAAAGCACTGCGCGTAGTACACAGAGTGTACATTATACACAATCAATGCACTCTGCATACTTTTCTAACCGCTTTTCTGATTGGCTGCTTTGATATAGGAGCGTATGAAACATTCTTATTCCAACTTTTGAGTTAAATTACTTCACCGGTTTATATTCTAGAAGCAAATGTGTGTCACAGCTGACCCATAGAACAGTACACAACTTAGGGTGGAAACCACCAGACTACCATATGAGGCTGTCAATTTAAGCTTGAGCATTACAAAGGTTTCCATGTAGCACTTTGCATGTGCTATTGCATTACATGCAGAATGCAAACTAGCACTGACTTTAATTTGATGTGCATGATGAAATAATCTTGAGGTGCACTAGTTTGCCTTCCATGAGTGACACACATGCATGGGGGTAATCAGGACTGTTTGGGTCTCTCTTTGATTTTAACACTGTTTATTTTTCTTTTGAAAAACCTAACTTTCAGGCAGGGATGTATATTGACAAGTATCCCATTTTAACTCTATTTATTTCTTTTTAACATCCTATTAAATGTCCACTCACTTTTCATGAGATGTATTAATTTCTTTGCATAATTATTTGTTTGGATTATTTAGGTGGTGAAGGAAGAAACATGCCTGTAGATCTGCCAGTTATCATAATTGCCGGATTCATTCTTCTTTTGGTTATCATAGTAACACTTTGCTTTTTGTATAAGAGACTCAAGAAAAGGCCTGTAGTATCATCTGAAGTAGAGGAGAAAACCGCTTTTATATCAAGTAAGCTGTTTTAATTGCTTAAATGTGACATAATCAAGGGGAATGAGTCAGATGTCGCTAATATTGTTTTTGAGATATTGGCAAAAACAGTGTTCAAATTCTTTCGTTTTATGTTGTTTTCAGCCCTTGATAAATTGCTCATAACTCAGTAACCAGATGTCCGATTTTGATTGGGTTTGTATCAAAATGTAGCATTTATAAACTGCCAGAAAATGATGTAAAAAACCTCGGATTGAAAATTGCCAATGTGCTACTCATTCCCCTTGATCATGTCACAAATAAAGATTGATGTTCAGACTAGTCTTTAAAGCACCTAAAAATTGTTTTAAAGCACCCAATTGGAGCCAAATCCAAAAGTTGGTCACAAGCATGTGAAAGCCCTAATTGTGACCTGCTACCATGAAATCAGCATAAAGTCGCAGGTGTTAGTCACTCAAAACGCCCTGGCTACTGCGTTGGTGTTCACTCACCTGTTAAAGCCACTAAGGGCTCATATTGAAATACCCTACCACGTTTTCACACAGAAAGAAGGCAGGGTTCCCCTCGCTAAGCGCGCGCCTCAGGAAAGCTCGGTCATAAAACAGATGGATTATACGCATCAGTGATACACCCTGCCCAGGATTTTAACAAAAGAAGGCTAGCACAGGAAAGCTGCAGGATGGCGCACACCTTCCTGTGTAAGGGAATTTCAATATGAGCCCTAAGTATGTCTGTATG
Source organism: Amphiura filiformis (assembly GCF_039555335.1). NCBI lineage: Eukaryota > Metazoa > Echinodermata > Ophiuroidea > Amphilepidida > Amphiuridae > Amphiura > Amphiura filiformis. Next base: position 60,722,956 of record NC_092636.1, read on the forward strand.
TCCTTTATGAATGGGGCACAATGGGCTATTCATGAAGGATAATACTACTGGCTTGTACAGGTAGCGGCAATCAAAGAACATCAACTTAGGCAGACCAAATATCTTGAAACTACCAAGTCAACAAAATGAGTATATATTAAGGATAGTCACATATCATTACACAGCACCATGTACTACATGCATGCATGAGATTGAAGTACCAGTTTTGTTCAACCATCAAAATCAACACTTTGTTAAAAGGAATACTGTTTAATAATGTGAACTGGAAAATTAATTATGCTATCGCCACTACAATATTACAGAAATATGCAATAACTAATATTCACAATGTCTCTCAGTCTTCAGTGACAAAATGCAATCAAGCTTGTATAACACAGTGTTAAACACAAATTTTAAGTTATATAATACAGCACATTATGTGTACCGCATAATGCGATATGCGACAAAATTGTAAGACTGCATTATTCGGTAGGTTCATGAACCTACCGAATGCTGATCAATGAAAAGATTTGATTGGTTTCTTGGTAAAGCGAGAATATAATTCAACCAATGACTTAGAATCTTTACATAAATGGACAAGAACAAACTAAGCTTGTAGCTGATAGTTTAGATGGTGCTATGTCCTGATTCCTGTCATCAGAAGACAGCATTTTGGGGCAAAAATCAGCGCTCGCACTGAAATTTGATGAATTTTTACAGAAATTGGGAGATTTTAATGTTACACCAGAAAAATTTAATGGTTAGAAGCTCTGATGTGTTGATTGCTGCAAACAAGTTATGTTTTGTGTATTTTGGCGATTGAACTAATTTGAAGTAAAAATGGTCATGGTTCTCCACAGTGCAGGATAGTATGCCACACCATAAAAGTCTGCACTTACAAAAGGAGACCAAGGTTTTGATATGACCAATGAAGGGTGCTAAACACTGCAATAGCAAAATTCAAAACCACAGGGAAGTACACAAAAGTTAACAAAAATATTTTGATAATTCTTTTATTTGTTTGCTTCTTGTTTTTGTATGTTGTCTTTTCCAGAGATTTGTAACAAAAGCTCTCCATCCGGCACAGCATACTCAATTTTAATTAGTGGTCACAAACTTCAGATAGACAGCGATGTAGGTGTTGATGTTCACCTCTGCCTTGGAAATAAGTTAATGAAATACAAAGCTCTTACATCAGAAGACGTACCCTTTGGATTCATTGACGGTGTGAGACCTGGGAGGTCGTATACTTTGAAATATATTAGACAAAGCGATGCTGAACTTGGCGAGTCCCTGAAATCTACCCAATATACAACACCAGGTATTACATTGACATGTTTGTGTGTTTTATTCAGGGGTGGATATTAACTTATTCTGCCAGTTGGCGATAATATATTGAAATTTACCTCCTCAGATAGAATTTTACTGGCCCAAATCTCAAGTTGTCAGAGGATCCTCTGATCATGTGATTTACTAGACTGCTCCATAGTCCACTTGACCATCATGCATAGTTGCATACTCCAGTTTTAACTCCAATTTGTCACAATTTAATAGATTTTTAGCATCCAATCTTTTCTGTGACCATACTCCCACTGGTTATGGGCTCAGTCACTCACCTTTGCACAGTATTTTTTGTGGGACCTTAATGCAGATTAGACACTACTGGTATCAAATATTTTTTTTTTTTTTGAAATTTGAAATTTGTGATATAATACAAATTTTATGGCAAAGTAAACTAGGTAGACTTTATAAATCTGAATGCTATGTACTTTTAAGTATCATACTTTTAAGTATCATACTTTTTCAGGGGATACTTTTTAAGTATCATACTTTTTTTAATCTGAATGCTATGTACTTTTAAGTATCATACTTTTAAGTATCATACTTTTTCAGGGGATACTTTTTACATATGTTTTAAAAATTGTAAACATATGTAAAAAGTATCACTAACAGTTTGAGACTGCTCAAAAAGAAGTAGTTTGTGCTTGGTTATCAGTCACCTGAGGATTGCTGTGCATGAAACACCGTGTTGTGACACTGGGTGTATACCATATCATTTTGTACTTAAAATGTATGTAGTTGGGATGAAAAGCCAATCATCATATGAAAATTTTGACCTTTCATATTGAAGATACAGTACTTTTCCATTGCCTGATTTGGCGCTGCGTACAGCATAAACAGGAAGTCGGTGCAGTGTTTGTAACCACATTCACACTGTGGAGGTGGATATGTTTTGCCATATACCAACTGTGGAGACTGCTCACAAGGAGCTCCAAAGTTGGAGATAACCTCAAACATGGGGGTCGTTGAGTCAGAGAGGGGGGTATACCACCTACCATTTTCTGATTTGATGACCTCCACAGTATGGAGGTTGCTGTCAGATTTGTGTGAAAAAATCTCCCCAGTTAGAATGTGGGTGTGTGAATCTCCCCAGTTGGAATACACGCACACCACCACACTTGGCAGCATTTACAAGAAGGGGTGCACTTGCTCACAGTGACACCATTCTACATGTATATCAATCCATGATTTTACAAATGCTGCTTATTAACAGTTGACCAATGAACAAATGGTGACATTTGCATACTCAATATTTATTGCAATTATTTTTCTACTCTTTCTACTCTCTTAGATTTCTTTACATCAGTATCATCATCATCAACATCTATAACTACTCAATATGATACCCCAACTTTTGATGCAAGTGTCAATCTTTTTGATAAAATCAAAGATATTAAGATTGCTTCAAATATAAGGATGACTAGCAACCAAGCCTCAAATATAAAGATGACTAGCAACCAAGCTAGGTTTGGTTTGGATAATGGCGTTCTTCCAGCTAAAACATACCGTTTACAAGTAGTGGAATCAGGTAATAGTAACTGGACAGATGAGCAAGGAAAGCCTTGGAAAGAAGAACATGAAATCTCTACTCCAGGTAATATTTCTTTACACATTTATACCAAGGTTTCATTATTGCTAAAAAAAATTAATCAATTTTCCTGCAAATGAGAAGACAATGTCAAAAAGACTTAAATATATAGTAACAGCACCATGATTGCTGAAGTATGGAGCAAACATGATTTCCATTCCTACCAAACTAGATAAAATAACAGGTTTAATATAAATTACTATATCTGACTATTTTACATTAATTTCTTTTTCAGCATGGACGTTTCAATCAGAAGTTGATGAAGCATGCAAAATTAAGATTGAAAATCTGCCCAGTGATGAGAATGCATTAGCTTTAAGGGAGAAGTGTTCCATTGAGTTCTGTTCGTGTGTGAAAAATGTGAATGGCGGGAAAAAGTATTGCTTGCCCCCTTCAGGTAGCAGTGTGAGTTTAGATTGCCCCTTGAATGAATGGAGATCCATGCCTGTGAAGCTATGTATATCCAATAACGAAGGGAAACTACATGTAGCTGGTGAACAGAGGATTCAGAATAAAGGAACAGGTATGCAAGCAATATCTTTCATTCATACGTACCAATAAAATAATGGAGAGTCAGATCTGAACAGTAGTAAATATCTGACTATGTGGTGATCACGAGTTAGAAAAAAAATATGAAAATCTTATTGTTAATAGAATTTCAGGCATGATTGTTGTATGTATGTGCTTTGGGAGTGATCGTTATTTGTTACTTCTGTTGAAGAAGCATAAATCAGTGATGATAAAGATGATGATATTATTATGATAACAAGTGAAGATGGTGATGATGATGATTGATGATGATTTGTACACTCTTACATAGTGAGAACCAATCAGAGCAAACGTTAAAAAAATGCCAGGTGGTGTTAATAAATACACAAGCGCACAATATGCTTGCTATTATGGGTTGATGCATTTAGATTTGCACCTATTTTCCAACCGTCTCTAAATACCTCAGGCGAGCTGTAAATGCTGGCAGTTAAGTTGTAGAATTCAGCCAATGCAAGTAGCAACTGGTCCAAGCTGAAACAGGGGACCAGTTGTTTTAAAAGTTCAGCACAAGCCCTGCTAAATTTTTCTCATCAAAGTTGTGGGCATATTTTGAAATTTTACCTTAATTAAAGCAAAGTTGCCTACTAGTGGTATGTGGACAGGTATTATTAGATCTAGTTATATGTTGACTTCAATTTATTGAAAGTGGCAGGAAGTCAGAATTGTGAGAGGGAAATTTGAAACAAGAAAAATAAGGGGGAAATGTAGTGTGAAGTGGACATAAAACATGAATTTAGTGCACTTTGATTTGAAGATCAATATTTCAAAAAATCAAATCTCAATCTTTTGTTAAATTGTGAACTTTTAATTTTTTACAGATCAATGTGACAACCAACCAAAGATATGCACCTGTACATTCAAGAATGCAGATCATACACTTAAAAAAAGCCTTTGTATGTCACTCAATCCCGAGAAATTTAAATTGTTCTGTCTAATATTCATCGAAATCTGCAACAATCCGCAAATAGGAAAGGACCACTTCCCTGAGGATCTCGCACAGGCAGAACCATCAGCTGACAAATTTTTAGAAGAAATGTCTACACTGTTTGCTGGAGATACTGTTCAGGGTACCACAATTTATCAACTTGTAGAGAGACTAGTAATTCCAAAGATTAACCAGTTGTGTCCTGATGAAATAGCGCTATTTACAGCAGCCATTTTACGCTATCATGATTGCTCAGCTTGTAGAACTTTGATCCATAGAAGGCTGCATGAGGAAGAGAATGCCTACCATCTTGTTGCTGCTGATGGATCAGCTCCATTTGGTGAGTGTCAGACATCTGAAAGTAGTTACCAAATTGATGGGAGTGAGGGTGATTGGGCCATTTCTTCTCTTTCATCAACAGTACTAAATGACAGTGTAAGAGTAAAACCAATTGTCAATGGTAATGCTACTCATATAGGAACACCTGTTATAGGAACACCTGTTTGATAAACCATCAGACCCTAGAAAAAGATTATACCATTTTCCACCCTGATGTGGCAGTGACGTCAATGCGTTGAGGAAGCTGTTTCGTGTGCACATCTATTGCGGCGTCTTTAAGTGCATACATGTGTATACCAGCGCTTTGAGCGAACTCTAGTGATTTATAACTGCACCCAGAAATGTGCACTGACGTTTTTGCCACATCAGGGTAAAATATGGTACAGGGTCTGTGACTAGACCTATTTTTGTAATAAAATTTAGATTCAAGCAGTTTGTTTCCACTCAATACATATTTTGTTGTTACAAAGCTTGAGTGTACGATTTTGCTGAAATTTGCAGCTATGCTCAGACAAGGAATGCAATGAACACAAGTCCTTACACACATCAAATCAGAACATGTTTTATGATCAATAGAGCAACCGTATTATAGAGTAAATACTCCATACATCAAGCTACCCAGTGCATAGCACTTTCAGCGGAAGAGATCGGTAAAAAATAAATTGTGGGTTGCGAATGTGGAGGCAGCTTAAGAATTTGACAACTATTGTGAGTGTTGATTTGGTGTTTCTAGTCTATTTTAATGCGTTGCTCTGAATTGTAGCAACATTTTGTTCGCAAAATGTCATATTGAATTGCATGTAATTAACATCTGAGACGAATATACCTATTCGTCTCAGATTAACATGGAGAGTATTATGTCGTAGAGAAAGTAAAGAAAATATTAAATCTGTTCATCTGGACTACATTTCATCTGAGACACATCATCAGGTTTAATCTGGCATGAACTATTGACCCAATGACCCATGACAAGGTTGGAATGATGTCACAGAATAGTCGCCAAGGAACTTTCCTGATAGGTGCATTTTTGGCCTGGATTGAGAATCGTTCCTCAATCCAACCTTGTCACAGGTTAATAGTCCTGATTACCAGGCCATTCGACCTGATGAGTCTTGGTTAAGTAATACCTTTGTCATCAAATAATAGGAAGTCCAGATGAAAAGATTCAATATTTTGTTTTCTACCTGAAATGATTGAGAATATTCACAAATACATTATGTAGTGGTATAACTAGATATCAAAAATAACTACATACGTAGTAGTATCATAACACAGTGAAATTTACAACTCATTATAATATAAATCAAAAAAGCTGCAGTATTGTGTTTCAACTTGATACAAAGTGTGAAAAACAACATGATAGAAAAGGTTAAATCGTTTGTCTTCTATTGTTTTATTGTGAGGTTTAGTGAACTGTTTATTACAACTTTTGGTTTGTTCAATAAGGATGTGTAATAATAATAATAATAACAGGCTCTTATATAGCGCCCTTAACCCAGAGGGTCTCAAGGCGCTTAACAAACTAAAAAACAAAGTACAGCATAAAAATACCAGAATACTTAAGTCTACAATATACAGTCAAATCTTAGAATAAAACTACAGTTTGATTTAAAAACTAATATTATACAACAGGAATAGCAAATTAAAATGAAGACAAATAATACACAATAAAAGAGAACAGAGAGCAGAATGTCATGTCCTGGTAGCCTGTATATCAGGCCATCAAATGAGCAAGGAAAAAACAACAACAAAACCACGACATCAGGACATTCTTCCTCTGGACATTATTCCGCATGATTGCACAAAAAATACAGTAAATACAGTTTATAAAGTCAATTGAATGAGATTGCACATGACAACATTATTGATTAAATAGGAAAGTCTTGAGTTGTGTTTTGAAGACATTGATGGATGGAGCAAGTCGTACATGCAAAGGCAAATTGTTCCACTCTTTGTATGCCTTTTACATTGTCATGGTATCTGTGTGTGAGCCAGTATATTAGGAGGCAGCTAAATGTAAGTCACAGGGATTTGTATATTCCTCTGTGACCAGTATACAATCTATGACAATTCAAGATGGGATTATGATCAATGTGTATGTGCAGTCATTTCTAATTTTAATGCATGCCAGTATCTGACAAAAGGTATCCGAAGTGTACCAAATCGAGGGAAATGTCACAATTGTGGTGCTGATTTGTAATGTTTCAATATTTATTCTTAAACACTTGATAATGTTCCTGCAATCTTTCTGGTTCTTACCCGTGTGATATGACACGATATCACACACTTTAGCGCTTGGACGTCGACGCGATACTCGTACGCGCTATTTGAACCAATCGGAGGTGCATAGCAGCAACAGGATTGATCGATTCTAAGTCCTAGGTAATTCCTTGTAAAATATAGGATTTAATTTGATTAAAATTTGGTATATTTCTTATTAATATTTCCATTTGAATTGAAGTGTTTAAGAATGAGAATAAAGGTATTGTTTTCAGCCGCTGTCGTGCATCTATCTTCTCATATAACACGCGACATCATTATTTTTGGCATAAAACAACTCTTTTAAATAATGATGTCGCCCGTTATATGAGAAGATTCAAGATATATGCACTATAGTGGCTAAAAACAATACCTTTATTCTCTAAATACCAAATATTAGTTTGTACTAGTAAATTCACCACAGGCCAAGCAGAAACCTGCAGAAGCCCATGAACATAGAAGCTTGTTGTGAGCTCACCTGACATTTATAATTTTGTAATAACCAAGATGAATTTCAGCCTAGGAAGTTTCTCATAATGAAATGCGTACAAAAAATTTAGACTTGTGCCTTTTGGAGGTCGATATGGTGCTACCTCTAGCCACCGTAGCTGCGCTCCTGGAGCTTCCTGGTATCATGAGAATAGCCTTCCTGCAAAGCTTTTAACTTAATCCATTGTCTATATATTCTTTCTTATATATTCTTTATTACACACCGTGAATAGTGTATAATCCAGCAATGTAAACATTATGATGATTGCTAATGTGAAAAAAAAGTCACATATTCAGATTTAGTTTGTAATTTATTTGTTATTTCTGAGCATGCATGAAATGACAATTATGCTGAGAATATTTACTGCATATATTGGGCCTGAGGCCCTTTAAATTGGAAATGGACCACTGTGTGGGAATTTATAAATTTTGTAAGCTTATTGTTAATTTTTATTTTCTGCATTTTCTTTGATAATTTCTGCATTGTAATATTCCTTACTACTGGTTTATGATTGACTTACTCATTGTAGAAAATACATTGATGCTGATTTTATAAAGGTTTTGTAACTAAAGACTGCACAAAAAGTAACGCAGCTGTTATAAATATGCCTATAGCGTCAGATCTAGTAATTGTAGCATGTGTTCACAATATTTTAACATAGAGAGAAGGATGATTTATTTACGCGCATTTTGATACCCCATTTGTCCAATTTTGTTTAATATTAACAACAAAGCAGTGTTTTTGAAGAGATATACCCAAATTTAAAAGTTGCAGCTATTTGTATTGATTTGGAGTCAGCGCGAAGATAATGGAGGGTTTTACGTGCCACAATGCTTGCGTAATAATCATTGATCGCTGTAAACTGCAACTTTTAAATTCAGGTATTTTTCTTCAAAGGTACTACTGTGTTGTTAATATTGAACGACTTTTGACAAATGGGGCATCAAAATGTGCATAAATAAACCATCCTTCTTTCTATGTAGAAATATTGTGGAAACAATAATTAGTTCTGAAGTTATAGGCGTATTTATAACAGCTGCGTTACTTTTTGTGCAGACTTTAAGATTTGTTTACAGTGTGTTTAATGATATTTAAGACATATTGTCAAAGTATACTTAAAGCAATAATGTGTGATTTGCATAAAGAATAGATTCCTACTTACTGCTCACCGATCATATTAGAGCACTTCAGACTTAATCTTTCTCATGGTATTTTTGTACACCATTTGGCATTACAATCATGCAAAAAGTAGAAATTTGAGAAAAATTGAGGGTGTCGCTGTGGAGCAAATCACAAATTATGGCTTTAACAATGTGGCCTATCACATCTAAACATGGCAGTTATCTTAGAAAATAGGCTATACATTTAGATTTCTTACCAAGTTACACAAATATTTTTTTCTTTTAAATTGATGTCTCATACATTGATGGCAGATGAGACAAATGCATTACCAATTTATTAGGAAGTATTAGGGAAACTTAAAACTTGACGACTCTTTAGTTTTGTTAGGAAGAAGGCTAAAAAGTAATGTTATTTTCACTCATTTTCTGGTGTGTTACAGATGGGAGAATAACTACAGAATACCATTTGAAGCCTCTCCCTAGCTCTATAACCCTAACCATATAACACAGTGTGGAGGGTATTCCATCTATTGTTATGCCATAGATGGAGAGGGAGGGGTCAGCTTTGCAACAAAACCAGCTAAGTTTATAGGCCTTCATGGATTTTCGGCTTCATTCCCTTGTTTTAGCAATCAATTCGTTTTTTTGTTTCATTTTTTTGTGAGATGACCTAGCCTATGTTCTTTCCGTGTATTAATCTAGTCAGTAGATGTAGTGTATATTTAGATGTGCAATGGAATTTATATAGTATATTTATTGTACATTATAGACATGTATAAAGCTTTTATAATATCATTACATATTGTAATATAATAGCAATATATTTGAGGGAAGCTGAAATATAAATGACTGAAATTGGGCCATTCCTGTTGAAATCCATATACCCTTATAGAAGATGAAGTCTTAAGCTTCTACACAGGGAGTGTGAATTTCAAATGGAGTTACCTAGATGGGTGATTCCATTTGAAATCTACACCCCCTGGGAGATTAAAGTCATACCTTCCACAGGGGTGTGTGGATTTCAGCTGGAATATTTCATTGCAGTGGAGCAAGTGGTGTGAGGGAAAGATTTTAAAACAAGTCTTTGGAAACCTATCACTGAATATTTGTAAGGTTTATAAATACGCAAAATAGTTGCTTTGTGCACAAAACCAATAATAATAATAATAATAATAATTGCACCCATGATTGACAAGCTCACTATTACTGCCAGGGGATGCCCAATCATTTATGTGCATGTGAATGACAATTAATCATGACATATCATCAAATTATGCATTTAGGAGTTGAGAATTAGGGATTCAATCATGTTTCACCATTGTTCATCACTGTTTAACAAAGATGCAGCCGCGTCGTCTGCATGGTTTACTTCACGAGGGCAGCTTTAGCTTTAGCTTTAGCTGCCCAAGCAAAGTAAATCATGTAGACGCGCCGGACGCAAGTGTTAAACGGTGATGAACAATGGTGAAACATGATTGAATCCCTTTCAACAACAAAACAAGCTAAAGATTGTCTAATTCATATGATTATTTCATGAGGAATGTCAGTTAGTCATTGCCACTCAACCTTAGGCCTACAAGAAGATTGGTGATTCTCTGTTGATATCACTGAGCAATGAAACTACAAAATAAAACGGCAATGTTTAGCCACTATTTCTCCGTTAAAGTGTGGATTCATCACTGATTAACAACGTTTGGCTCCTGTACAAAGGAATAGGAAGAGTTGCTGAAACACCAATTTATGGTGCTGTTTCTGATCATGCTCAACTGTTTAGGGTATCGAGAAAAGTGAATGTTAAACAAAGTTCTCATGACCTGCATATTGTGGAGGTTGGTGGCCTGCGACCAGCATTGTTTATAATATTTTGACAAAATATTTGTCAAATGAGTGGGAAAATGATACAAATACTTGGTGAAAAATTTCATAGCACAATTTTCCTGGTAGGGTAAAGCTTGGATTAGTCATGAATGTGTAATGTGTATACTATCATACTTGAGTATGACCCCCCCAAAAAAATGTTGATCCTACTATCCAGCTATATTGATCCCAGGTGAGAATGTAGTATTGTCAGCCATAAAACAATGGGAGTGGACAGAGCACCTTTATTTCAGATGGACATTGTATTTTGCTCCCTCTGAAAAACTAGTGCCTTGCATATACACTTGCTCAGCTAGCATTATGTGCAAATTGTATCACAAAAATGTATGCAGTTAGTTTTTATGGAACTATCAATTTTATATGTAATGTCCAGTGGCGGCACCAGGAATTTTTTTTTCAGGGGGCATTGGGGAGAAAAGTGAATTTCAGGGGGGGCAAAATCAACTAATTTTTGTGCAAAATTGCCGAAAAAAGTGGTATTTTTCGTAATTTTGGGTTTTTACTGGGGGGGGGAGCAACAGGGGGGCAAGGGTTCTGACTGGGGGCATTTGCCTATGTCTATGGAGATGACGATTGGAGAAGGCTGGAAAGGGCCATATTGCCTAATTTTGGGCACTTAAAAGTGCAATAAAAAAAACACATACAATTTGTAACAAAATTCATGGATAATGCTACTTGAGCAAGTACAAATATAACTAAATACTTCTTAAGAGGGGCTATATAGCCAAAACAAAATGTCCTATACCTAAGTGATTATGAAATAAAGGTGAGAGCTTAGATTAATAAACAAACAGATTGATATTTTCCATGCCTGTGCCCTCTAAGCGTACTCGAATTCAACTGACGCCTGTACAGCGTTCAGACCTGGCGACATCGCTATCTTACGTGTGAAGTTTCTTTTGTGTACGTTAGCGCTATTTGCGCAATTTTTGAGTTTGCTCACACGTTACCTGACTTAGCGTCGATCCCAAACATGCCATGATTCCGTGGTATGGGTGAGAGGCTAGATAGGGTGGGAATCCACATTTATGTCCCTTCCAGGCTGACAGTACTACACCATCTACAGTCCAGATATCATACATCCAACCAGAAAGTTATTGTATCAACAACTTCTCTGGAGATACTTTTCAACCATGATAAGTGAAACAGAAAACCAAAGCTGTTTGTTAGTCATAATTATGTAAATGGTTTGGTTTTGTGCACAAGAAATCACTTAAATTATTATTCAACATTCAACAAAGTTAGACACTGGTTTTATTTGACATTGTGATCATGTTTTCAAGATTCCGTGAAGAAAGGTTTTCATATTACGAGACCTGGCAGGTTTCTGGCAAAAATTGTAAATTTGAATCCATAAACCAAAATCTTTAAAATTTTAACCAATTTTGAAAATAAGCATTTTGAAAATGAGCACTGTGACACTGGTTTTATATAGGGTTCTGAACCCCATTTTAACTATTTTATACCTAAAATATGGTTAAATTAGGTCCTAGTATGTAAAAATAAACAATTTGTCAATAAAGCAAACAAAACCTTGTGTCAAGGTTAATAATTATTGAATGCATAAATAGGATCAAATTATCTAGTGGATAATTCATAGTGTAATAATATGACCATGTTGCTCACTCACAAAATGTTTGAGGTAATGATGAATTTTGAATTGTGGCTATGTAACAAAGTTGTCTTTGCTACATGTACCACTCAGAACCCCACCCACCATCATATTGGTCTATTGCCATTTGGTCTAATACCATTTTGTCTACTGCCCATTAAGTCGATATACAATTGGTCTATAATCAGAAAGGTTAATTATCACTTAGTCTAATAATCCATTTGGTCCAATAACCAGTCTAATAGCCATAGTCTAATAACCATTTGGTCTAATATTTTTTATAACCATTTGGTCTAATAACGATTTGGTCTAATAGTTAGCGATTTGTGGTTTTCGCCCTGCTGACTACAACTTCAGAAGGTTCAGAAGGTAATAACCGTTAGGTCCAATAGTCGTATGGACTAATAACCAGTTAATTATACCATTTTGTCTATTTGCCAATTCACCTTTTCGGTAAATCCCATAAGCCTTTGCGAGTACACCTGAGTGCCGTCATTTGACGTTACGCCGCCTTGCAATGCGCAGTAACGATGTTCGATAAACGATGTCCGCATTGGCGCAGATCAGCGTGACGTCAAATGACGAGGTCTCAGGTGTACTCGCAAAGGCTTATGGGATTTACCGAAAAGGTGAATTCATCTAAAACAAATTGCCATTTTGTCTACTACTGGTTATGGGCTGTAAATATGTGTAATGAGACAAGCATGTGTATAAACAAATGTACCACATGTATCAAGTCTGCATTATTCCCATGAATTCTCAGTAGAATACTGTCTATTATTGTTTATCCGAATGTATCCAAAAAATTAAGAAAAAAAAGACATGCGGCTTGCAGGTATTGTACTCGAGTGAAAGTGACATTTTGCCCGTCTTTTCAAGGTTAATAAGAAATATGGTCATCTTGCACCACGGGGTGCCACAGGTGTGGAGCATGGGCCAGTACGAGTTATCTGTCATTCCAACATTATAACAAATAGTGTTTTCCTGTTTTTGTCATTTGCATAATTGTGTAAATGTTAAATGAATAGGCCTGATATACTGTTTATGAAATCCGGCGACAGATGTGCCCTCCTTTAAGACCACGATGAACCTGGACTATGACCTTACACTCACCAGGGGCGGATATAGAGGAGGGCGCACCCTCTATTTATTGCAAAGCGGCGCCCGACTTAATGTATTTTTGCAGAGCGGTGCCTGACTTTGTGTGGGCTCGGCGCCCCTCTATTGAAAATTCCTGGATCCGCCCCTGCTGACAGTATGTGTAGTAATCTTATTGCGCCTATTCAGCCTCACATGTGCTATTAGGCCAATCGGTTAATAGACCAATAATTGGTTAGTTAGACTAAATGCTTGTTAGACTAATTGAGTATTGGAACAAATGGCTATTAGTTAGACCAGATGGGTATTACATCAAACAGTTATTGGACTTACGAAGGGATTTGATAACATGAAAATATAATGTTATATATAATATATTTACTTTAATAAGTCTTTTTATGCTGAAGTGTATTATTGCAGGTGAAACCAACTTTATATACATGTACCGTATTTGACCTAATTAGCGCCATTTGTGGGGGCTTTAACGGATAAAAGTCAAAAATGAAAGTCAAAATGTGACACGATCAGCTCCATAGGGGGCCAAAGGAGGCATTTTTGACAATTGAGTTACTATAATTATTACATTACACATACAATAGGCTATTATTTACTGAAAACACCAAAGGTCTAGCATACTTGGTTCTAAAGTTATGAAGTTTTTTGATGGTTATTTTCTTATTTATTTTATTGTTTTTTACACCATATTTTTACCTTTATCTCACTCTCAAATATCCCGCCTTTGGCCCCCATGGACCAGATCATGTCACAAATAAGGAATTTACTAACATATACATTACAAATGCAGCGATCAGTGTGTTGTTTTCTATAATGACATGCTAAAAAATAACAATCAATATGAACAATCAGAATATAAATCTAATGTGTATATCAAAACTGGATTTTTATGGTAATACTAAAATAAATACAGTTTATTCCTATTTTGTTTTAAAAATTGCAGTGGGATCAAGTCGTATAAATGTTTTGCTGGTATTTTGAGGCCTAATCCTAAGCCTGAATGTTAGATTGTGATATTAGTTGGACATTTGACAGAATTTAGTTGTATAGGTGCAGGTGCATGAAAAGCGGAGGGGACACAGTTGTCACTTGGACATTTCTATAGCTGTGATGCTAATTACGTCAAATATGGTATATATTTTAACTTTATTTGCTTTTGTGTACATGTGCTTTAAAAGCTGTAATAAAATTGTACCTGGAGAATCAGGTTCAAACCTTTCAAGAAATAGAAAATTCAGTGTCTATTCGTCTATTTTAGTTGTGTATATTACTGACTTCAAGTAAGTTGGAATGTTTTTAGGCATAAGGGGATGAGCAAACAACCTGTTCTAGAGGCAGACAGACTTGCCAAGTAGGATCGGTTGGTCCAGATTTTCTTTTCTTTTCCTAAAGCTGAATAACCCTAAAAAATCACTGAAAGCTTGAAAATCATTTTAAAAAATCAGAACTTGCGAACATAGTTAAAAATATTTTTTAAACAATTCAGTTTTAAAATAAAAAATATGGGGACAGTGCCTTAAAAAATCTGAAGCAGAAAGACTTGTTAAAAATGAAAAACAAACTCACAGGCCATCGTCCTAATCTTTCACCGATTTTAACCAGTCAATAGGGCTTGGTGGTATTGTGCTAATGACTGGTTAAAACAAGGTGAAAGATTAGGATGACAAATATATATGACCTGTAATTTTCCCACAGGTCTTTCCACTTCAATTTTTAAGACACTGCCCACAGAATGAGTGGGTTGGGTATTTGGATTTATTGGCACTTGCCAGTTCAGACCATTTGTGCTGTATTTATTTATCATATTCTATACGGCAAGGCAGATCAATATACTCGGGGAAGGAAGCCAGTTTTAGATGCAAGAGAAAACAGGAGAACCTGTAAGAAACCCGAGGGGTGGGACACTTATAGGGCTGGCACTTTCACAGTAAGGGGCATTCAGGGTGAGCGAAATATAAAAATTATGGGGTCAATGAGTGAGAGCATGATTTTCGACATTCGGTGAGAGTATAATGTACAAAATTTGGGGTCATTGGGTGAGAAACGGACCGTTTGGATTAGGGGGCGTTGTTGGGTGATACAACCTTTTATGGAGTCTGGGTGAGAGCCAAAAGAAGCCCAGAAAATTGATTTTCTAGTTCTAAATGGCTTCATATTGCTTTATTATTTCAAAAGAAGTAACAGAATCAGTAATAGAGGACTCGTTGCTGTTCAAATGAAAATATATGGATCTTTTGGTGACAGATCGAAGGAAAAATAAGGGACTTTGGGTGATAGAGCATGTGCTCATAACAAAATATGGAGTCTTTGGGTGCATATGACAGCGATGTTAAAAAAAAGGGGGTCTTTTAAAACTACATGTCACCTCCAAGTGGGTAGGAAACCAGGGAAAGTGAGTATGGCCACTAAATGTCTGGGAATGGCCAGGGTTTGGCGGTAGCCGGGACCTCACTGGTGCAAAGCGTGAGAACAGAACCACTACATTAGTTGGAGTTATTTTGCTTTTCTTGGTTTTTTTTACAGTTTTGCTTCAGTCTGTGACAATATTAAAAGCAAAATTGCAAATAATAAAATAGCAGGGCCAGATTTTTTGTCTTTGGGTTTTTGTATTATCTTGAAGTTCCACCTCAAGTCACCAACATTGGTTCAAGATCACTCAAAGTTTCCCCAAAGTCCTCCCATCCTGAGGGGGCTGGCATTTTCTTCGGAAGGGGGGTCCCAAAAATACAGGGTGGTCACAGAATTTTCAGACCCAAAATAGGGGGGTTATAATTTTTTTAACACCCAAAATAGGGGGTTATAGGATTATTAAGGGCTGGTGACTCAAAAAATTTTACGCGCTCCACACGCCCCTTTACACTTACAATAAACATTTTAACACGCTCCTCACACTTTTTCACTCTTAAGTTTTGGCACGATAGTTTTTGCCGTAGTTCCGGCAATTAATGATTTTTATTGAGTCTGTGTAGGTGGAAGGGGGGGGGGTCATAAAAAATGTTGACCCAAGATAGGGGGTCGTAAAAATTTTTTTGGCGTTAGGGGAGTCATAAAAAAATTGACTCCGGTCACCGACATATTTGGGACCCTCTTCCAAAGAAAATGCCAGCCCCTGAAAATGCACCTGATATTATGCACCCCCCCCCCCAAAGTCAGAATCTGGCTCCTCAAAATAATCATAAATAGCTTTTACTAAATCATTATAATTTATTGTATTATTTATTCTTGTGGTGTAATCCCGGGGGTGGAATAATAATTATATAGGCCCTACATTGTATGATCATGATTATTTGGTCATGTACTTCCTTGTTTATAGGGATTTCTGTACTTTTGATTCAGGTTATTGTTGCTGTAACCATATAAACTGGCAACGGGCTCCACGTCATTTGCATGAATGTCATCAATCACACCACTCTTCGCCATACATACATTCTCCCAGCCACATTTCCCTAACATAATATGAAATTTAAAAAAAAGGAAATTTAGTTCTGCAGAGGCGGGGCTCGAACCCACGCTGCACTGCGCCGCTATCATGTATACAGTATCGACATATCATATCACCAGTGCCTTAGACCGCTCGGCCACGAGGACTTATTGGTGTCATTGTGAAAATTCAAACTTCATTACTTCAACATACCACGTGACAAGCAAAGACAGAAAACATACCATATTTTGGAATTTTATCTGCTTAAAACCCCGGCTTAAAACATTAATGTGTATTATAATAGAGCTACCATTATTTATATTGTTGAATTCTCAAGCGCATACAGACAATTAATACGAGGGTACTATAGATACACATAAATCGATTTTGATTTCAGCCACGTGCTCTGTACATCGCGTCGGTTGCGATGTATGGAGCCCAGTCAGCCTACCATCTTTAGCTATTTTTCTTGAATACACGTTCGATGTTTTTATCATTTATTTAAAAAATCCACATTAGACCCCAATTTTTTTTTCAGGAAATAAAAGATTAGATTACCATAAAAAGGAAACAGTAATCTTTGGTGGGGTCTAATGTAATTTTTACATAGAATTTTCAACGTTTTTTCGATCCTTATTCTTGCTCAATTAAAAAAACATTTTGGCCTATATAAGGGACCGATCGTTATTTACGGCAGGGGGGGGGATGGGTGTTTTGGCAAAAATATCGACAAAAATTTCGCGTTCCCCCCTCGCGTCCGCTCAAAATTTTCGCGTTCCCCCTTGTTTTCCCAATTTTCTCCATTTAAAATTTAACAACCCCCCCTCCTGGTTCAACTAAAAATTTCAGGTTCCCCCCTCAAAACCACAAAAAAACATTTCGTGTCCCCCCCTAAATTTACCCATCCCCCCCTGCCATAAATAACGATCGCTCCCTAAAATTGATATAAAATTCTCTGCCTCTTAAACGACATCAAATGTGCCACAATTGGGTATCACGAATCGTTATATATGATGTGCAGTAAATATTCATATATTCTTTTATACATAGGATCCGGGCATAGGATGCTTCAATTTTGACACAAAAAATATTTCATTGAAAACCCTCTCACTCGGCTATTTAAAAAAAAAAGGTAACCACGCTTCCCTAGAATGTGCAATAAATTAGCATTAAAAGTTTTCTTATCTTAGCAGCATTCTAGAAACTCTTGCCGTTTGGCGATAAGAGGAGTAGCCATCAATGTTTACATCAAGGGCAGGAAGAGATGAAATCGCCGAAGAAATATATTTTGGCTGAATCTCTAGATATCTCACAGTATTATAGGTTGCAGTACTTATGAATAAGGTCACAGAGACGTAAGCTTTCCAACGCACCTCACAGATGAGCTTTAAATGTAAGTTTTATGCAAGCAATTGAGGTGTTTTTGTGCTGTTATGACATTTTGCGTACTTGACATTGCTGCCGAATTATGAAGGCTTGGATCATCCAAATGTCATGCAAAAAGTTCAACATGAAATTTGCACAAGTTCTTTTGGCAATAACATCTCGATTCGCGGATGTTTTAGAGTATATAATGAATTAAATGTAAGCCAGTGTCTATATTTAATATTAGATTGTTCATGACATTTCAGCACATAGCACAGTACTAGCGAGGACAACACTTGTTAGGTTTATTCTAGGAACATCTACAAATTAGGTGTTCATTCATATATTTTCATGACTAAGCGGTTGTTTATGCCCGAGGGGCGCTTGCCCGAGGGCATAAAAAAACCGCTTAGTCATGAAAATATATGAATGAACCCCTTCATACATACCAGAACATTTTGTGATTCTTATTTCATCAAAATAATAACAAAAGATATTAAAGGCTAATGAAAGTCAATGTTATGTTTAGCGTAACATTTTTTTCAATCCACAATGAGGCAACTTTTTCATTATTCATTATTCATTATTTTGCAGCGTTTCATTAATTACAAAATAGCAGCCACTTCATCAACACTTGTCGCACTATATACCCTCCAATATTCTATTAAAACAACTCTAATCAACAGTAGGCCTTTTTGAAGGCATATGAACCAACAAATTTGTATTAAAATATTTTTCACCATCCAGGTATTTATACCAGCTCTCTTACCAGTTAAAAGGCCATAAATTGTTAAATGACTGTCCACATTATTGGTCCCAAACCAGCCCTCCTTGGGGTCATGGCCAATTATAGTCCAATTTGATGACAGAATCTTGTTTTTAGTTCTTTTTTATGTTGGAATAGGTTGATTTATCATTGGCATTTGTGCTTGTGTCCCCACTGGAAACTAATTGTGTACAAAATACAAAATAATGAATTGTTTTGGGATTTTGGCATCACAAACGCGGCCAGAAAATCCAAACGCGGGCGGGTGACGCTAAACATAACATTGACTTTCATTAGCCTAACAAGGAACATCATAAAAACGATAAATTTCCTTCGTTTTCATTACCCCGAGATCGCACATCCGGGCCACCGGGCATAAACGCTGTTTATGCCCGGCTCTCGACCAATCACGCGCGCCGTTATATAGCGAGCATGTATGAATTTGGTATCACTGTAAAGAGCATTAAAGGGGCACGCCGTGATCCACAGCCTCATCCCCACTTTTCTCAAAAAAGTTGAGATTTTTATATCACTGGAAACCTCTGGCTACATAATGTTTATGTACAAAATATTTCTTGCAGATTAATTCGTTTAGCAAAGATATCGTGAAATTTGAATTTCGTTCTGGTGCACCAGAACGAAATTACAACGTATTGTCTATGGAGCAGTGTAATACACATAATCATGCATAACTCGCATAAGCATAATATCGGAATCAACTGACATTTTGGGAATATGCTTTTTTCGTGGATATGTACTGAAAAATGTCATAAAAGAGGATGCTAGGATCACGAAATACTCCTTTAAGAAACTTAGACAATGGTACCAAAAACAGCTCTATAGCTCAAAGTATGGGGGAGTTATACCTATTTGAAGTTGTGAAGGGTAGCGGAATTTGTCTGTCATTTTTTGTTTGTGGTACCCTGGATTTATTTGTCTAGCACTTGAATATTTT
Organism: Amphiura filiformis; assembly: GCF_039555335.1. Lineage (NCBI taxonomy): Eukaryota > Metazoa > Echinodermata > Ophiuroidea > Amphilepidida > Amphiuridae > Amphiura > Amphiura filiformis. The sequence continues at coordinate 60,742,657 of NC_092636.1, forward strand.
TACAAGTAACACTTACAAATCTGGTATCAATGTAAAGGGCAGTAAATAAACAAGTAAATTTAGGAATGAATGAATAAAGGAATAAATTTAAAAAAATAAACAAATGAATATGTACATTGTAATCATAATCTAATATGACACATGAACATGTTCTGCCAGTGCCATTAGTTTACTTGTCAACCTCATCTGACACTGCACTACTCAACTTTAGTATTGAAAAAAAAAATACAAAGGAAGTGAAAAAAAAATTTTTAAAAAAATTATACAAATTCTTAAAGTATCATAGAGTTGATTAAAAGTAGTAACAAAAATAATATCACTTGAATTAAGTGTGCATTTTGCATTTTACCACATACGACATGACCCGATATGCGCTACATCTCCCACCCCGGCGTCAGCCCGATCAGGAACAGCACGTGCACCGCCACCTCACCACTTCTCCCCGTATTGTCGTATTTTCACGGCCAATTGCAAATACAGGTCATCACAGTAATTCCCTTTGCGCATCTATGCGCGATGGATTTCTGCAGAAGAATGACCATGCACAAACATCTTTAAAATACTCTAAAATGTCATATTATATGGGTGTAATATAGGTGTAATGACCTCCTTCTGCTCCATTTCAACAACTTTTTACGCCAAAAACCATGAAAATCTTACCACCTAAAAAATAGACCTCAAAAACTGAAAAATTAGGGCTTTCCCCAAAACAAACCCGTCGTGTTTGGTATGAGTGCAAAGGTCACAAAATTCCCTATCAAATGATGACATCATCCAGGTAAGTCTCGTGGAGTCTCGTGGATAAATCCAAATCGAGATTTCGTGAATTTCAAGCAGACGAAAAAATGGCGTCCCGTCGATCAAGTCGCTACGGTCGTAACTCCTGAACTTCAACAAGTTCATGACCTTAAAAAACATGCTTAATGTTCTTTTTTTGTGGAAAACTTTACATAATCGGAAAATTCCATCTTTAAACTCTGTAAAAATAATTTCCTATTGTATTTGGAGTTTTGAAAGGATGAGAAATGGTGAGTTGTTTTCACTAAGTTTCACACACAAACAGATACAAATGCGTAAATCATCGTATGCGCTGATCTCGCTAACAGTACACGATTAACAATATTTATAGCTAAAATAATAGTTTCTCGTTCATGAGAGTATGAATGTACTGCGTGCACTGCGTAATGTTGCAAGTTTAGTGGAACTAGCGGGATACCTGCGCTTCGCGCGGGTCCCCGCTAGATGAGTAAATGGGAGCGTTCACTATAACAGGAAGAATTACTGAACAGGTAGAATCATTGAAAAGGTACATTTTATTTATCTAAATCTGTCTCTTCTAACTTCTTACATTTTCTTTTTTAGTTTCTTCTGCTAAGCTTGTGATTTTCCGTTTCCATGTTATTTTAACCCCGTTCCCATTATTTTCTAAAGCTGTTCTTTCTTACATTTCCCTTTTAGCTTCTTTTTTTATTTGCTGCTTGTGATTTCCCGTTTCCGTGTTTTTTATTTAATTCTGTTCTCATTATTTTAGCTTCTTACATTTCCTGATGATATTTTAGCTTCTTACATTTTCTGATTGGTTTATTTCCTTCTTTGTTTCGTTCCCGTTTCATTTAGTTACTTTAACCCGTTGGCCTATTAGGCCTACTGGTACCTTTTTTGTCCTTATTTTAATTTTCTTTTTCTTTATAGTACCGCTTCATGTTGTTTATACAACAGTAACAACACTCACCTTTTTCCTGTATTTATTACGTCCTCTCATAGCGTGTCTGCGGACATTTTCACCCGTTATCCCGTGACCCGTCCATGTACCTTTTTGTCCTTTATTTTTCCTTCTTTCCGTATTATCATGTCCACTGGTCTCATGGCTCGCAAGTCGTGTGGCTCTGTGCCGTTTACGCGTGCATTGGCATAGTGCACATTGCGCACACGGCGCCGACGCGCTGCCGACCAGCTGCAGTGACGCGTAGGCTGGCCACCGATTTTCATAACAAAAAAAACGTTTTTACCCATATTTTCACTGTTTTCGCAGCCAATTCTTGACCGTTTTCAACCAAATAAAGTTTAAACACGTTCCCATATATTCCCCGATCTTCCGTTTGAATTTGGTGATATTTGGATCGAAACTGACGAAGCTTTTACGTGGAACCCGCCACAAACTCACAACATTCGCCTATTTATAGTAAGATGACACGATAGCGCAATCGATTGTGCACGCACATGCACAGCAAATGCAGCGCTACCCAAAGCGTGTGTGGTAGGCGTTGTACGCCGACGCAGTTGTCATTGTGTGCCTACATGTATTGAGCTCTCATGATCGAGAAAATATTACTTTAGCTATGAACTTACATGAAGTGCCTCACCATTCCTCCCTCTTCTCACTTGGTCGCGAGATCCTTTTTAGGGGAGGGGAGGGTCATAATGTGGCTTGGGTGAGTGGGCTTTTCGCCCTTAGTAACCCAAAAAGGTTTGGAGTTTGCTTTTGAAGTCGTTGATGGTTGGAGCTAACACTGTAGAATTGGGTAGCCTATAGTCTGTTATAACTCGTTGGCTGTAAAAGTAGCGTCTTGTATCTACTCTCATGTGTTGTTTTTGAAGTTTCATTGGGTGGCCTCTTGTACCTTGGTATTCTGCTAGTTGGAACATGTCTGTCGGTTTTATGTTACAGTCAATTCCTGTGAATATTCTGTACGTTTGGATCAAGTCTGCTCTCCTCCTTCTATCTTCTAGTGTCATAAGATTCAGTTCCTTGAGTCTTTCGTGATATGGTTTGGATTTCAATTCTGGTATTATCTTTGTCGCTCTTCTCTGCACACCTTCAAGCAGCTTGATGTCTTTCTGTTGGTATGGTCGCCAGGCTTGTTTACTGTAGTCTAAATGTGGTCTGATGAGGGACTTGTAAAGTTGTAAAACAATCCTCTTGCTCCTGTACTTGAATGTTCTTTTTACCATCCCTAGTGTTCTGTTTGCCTTCTTGGTTGCTTCCGCTACCTGTTTCCCTACTTTGAGTGTATTTTCCGTCCAGACGCCCAAGTCTTTTTCTTCTGTTGTATTTGCTAGCGCTTTATTCTTCATTTGGTACTGGTGTTGTGGATTGTTGTGTCCAATGTGCATGACTGAGCATTTGTCTACATTAAAGCTCATTTTCCACTTGTCCGACCAGTCCATGAGCTTGTCTAAGTCTTCTTGCAATTTCTGGATCTCTACATCTGAGCCAACCTTGCTTGTCATCTTGGTGTCGTCCGCAAATTTACTGATCTCTGAGATGATATTTATCTCCAAGTCATTCATGAATATGAGAAAGCAGAGTGGGCCTAGGACGGATCCCTGTACAACTGAACTTGACACATCATGATCACTTGTCTTGGATTTTGCTCCCTGAACTACTACCCTCTGTTTTCTATCAGCTAGCCACGCTTGTATCCATCTCAGTACTGGGCCTTCTATGCCGTGAGCTTTTAGTTTTTGCAACAGTCTTTTTGTGTGGTACTTTGTCGAAGGCTTTTTGCAGGGCTAAGTAGATATTTACCTTACTAAAATGCATACACGTTTTGGGTCGAGCTGCTGGCAGAAAAAAATGCCAGGTCCATCTGAAAAAGCGTATTAATATTATCGATTAGACAATAATAACTGCGCACTGTCTATTTTGAGGTCATTGTGTGAAATCGGAGGGTTTTGTTTTGGGCTGAGGTATTTTTCCGAGGGAGCGGTATCTTCCAAGGAAAAATACCAAGCCCAAAAGATTATCTGTAAACTTGTTTTCTGTGTTATAAACAAAGGTGAAATTAAGTGGGATACGGGAGCCGTTTGGCCCCAAAAAACTCTGAAATGGCCCCTGGTTCCATCTCAAACTGGCCCCCTGCATAGTGAAACAAAAATAGAAAATGCAAAGCAACTAGTGCGTATTTAACTCATCCAGCACATCTATATTTTTATTGACCCCTTGGTAATTGGAAATGGCCCCTGGTTCCTCCAAATCTTGGTGAACCAGGAGCCATTTTTGTTGCCAAAGTTGCCCCTGGTACAGGCTCTCTTATTTTCACCCTTGGTTATAAACAGTTCTCATCAACTTTTGCTCATCTATTTCATTTCTACAGGTGCAGAAAATTGCTGCCTAAAGATGTGATTTCTCTACCTCATACAAGAAAACAAATCAAAACATGGTTTTGGTTTGAGTCTCACCAAATCCTCATTATGCATTGACTTCAAACTGTATGTACGGTACTACATAAAAAAGTCAAGTAAACTATATCAATATTATAGTTGCTTCATTTTCTCAGCCAAATATTCATTGCCAAAATGGGCCAGGCCATGAGACTCTACATGAGAAGCGATGCTGGCAGTATTCCGATGCGGGCACGAAGGCGGCTGCCAAGTTTCCTGGATCCCGGTCAGAAATTTCCAGATCTTGCAGAGATGCCACCAGAGTTGGCCATGATGGTGCTATCCAATTTGAATCCTACAGAGCTGTGTTTGGCCATGTGTGTTAATGATTTCTGGAGGGAGATGGCTAAAGATGAACTACTCTGGCAGGGGTAAGAAATTCAGAATTATCTCTAGACAAGTAAGTCGAGATATAATTGTATGTATGACTGTACAATGTGTCCATGGGTAAGCTTTCACAAATTTGGATTTAAGCAAGATAAGTTACTAGGTCTTGAACTTGCATCATCATTCGCTATAATTGAAGAAAGATTTTCTCAAACTGGGCGATCAGAAACACATGTCTGTCACAATGGAATTCTCTGCCAATCTCTGGCAAGAAATATTTTAAATGTGATCAAATTCTGTAAAACACTTCCTTAACCAACTCAAGGGAAATTTAATTTCATGACACTTGAATTTTTGGGTATGCCTTTTGTGATATTTTGTGTCATGTGTAATTTGTATCTTTGTTGTTTATATTGAGTATTTTTAAAGGGGTGGGAGGTGTTTCATGGGCCTTATTGGCTTTCCTCTCACCTCTCTCCAATTTCACTTACTTGTTTATTTGAACAAATTTGAAAATTATTGAAATCTAACTCCATATTGATTGAGATAACTTGACTGATGTCTAATATGGGTTGTATAATTGATTCCTCAGGCTGTGTCGTGCTACCTGGGGCTGGGTGGCAGCATATGAGAGAAAGGATGAACCTGGATTCTCCTTCATGGAACTTTTTATGCAGTTGGATGAAGGAACTCTTACCTTCAATGGGGATGCTGACGTGGTGAGTCATGTTACTACAGGTGTACCATAAGTCTGTAACGTGCCTGACATTGTGTGTTAATGTGTGTGCGTACCTCCCAGAAGCACAGGACCTTGGCGACTGGCTGCTCAGTAATAACATATAGCATTAATTGTAATATTTTTGAGTTGTGCACAGTTTACAATGTTGTTCACTTGTAGAATGCTTGTGGGATCACTCGTCTTTCAAATGTACATGTCGTGTCCGAGAATTATATGCATGAACCAGTAGTTATAATACTGATAGTGGACATCAGACATAATAAAAAATGGTTTGATTGAGATATATAGGTGTATCATCATCATATTCTTTGTCATCATCAGGTTGGGCATCATCTTTAGCAGCAACATCAACAATGAGCATTATAAGCACCCCTACTTCCTCTTCCTTTTTATCCCTTCCTCTTCGCTCTTGCTCCTCCTCCTTCTCCCCCTCTTACTCCTCCTCCACCACTGCTAAAGTTTGTTCGGCTTTTATAAGGCAGAAATTATTCGGCTTTTATTACTGCGCGAGTCAATAAAGTCCCAACTCACGCTCGCGTAAATTTATATAAGTGTGCGCCAGTAACACATTACGCAACACACAACTAGCGTAAGCATTGCACCCAATTGCATGCATGCCATTCTATATCAATACACGGTATTATGAGTCTTATTTTTTCCCGCCTTATATAAGCCGAACAAACTTTACCACCTCTTCGCATGAGATAAACACAACATGTATTGAAATCCTTGCATGCAGATTTCTCTCATCAAGTAACATACATCAAAGGTTTGGTGCAAGAAAGGCCAATCTGTAATAGCTGCCCTATAGACAATTTTTAAACCATTTCTGCATTCTATATTGTACACATGACACCTGGCAGCTATTGCAGATAGGCTTTTCTGCACTATACCCTCAACATGTCTACAGGGCAAGTTCAAATATACTTGGAAAGTATACCACTGATTGTTTGTGTCAGCACTAATTAAGACTTTCATTGTGTCTTACTTTCCTTTTGTTACAGCTTAATAATTAGGTACCAAGTTAACTACTGAACTTGAACATTTGGTATTTTTTCTTCCCAATCTTTAGGGCATTGAATATTTAACCAAGCGAGGGATTATAGAAGACACACCTGTTTCCATAGCTAGATTTATACACACAACTAATAGACTGGATAGGTGGCAAGTCAGAAACTACTTAGCAAAGAAGTAAGAAACAACAACAATGTAATAGTAAATTTAGCAAGATAAAAATTCCCTTTAAAAGGGAAAGCCAGCCTCAATGTAGAAGAGGTCTTGTAATGAGTTTTGGTCAATGTGAAAGGCATTTTTAGGATCACGCTTAAATCTACATGACAGTTCACCAAACCATCAACGATGAGAACATGCACACTGAAACAGCAGAAAACATTAATTCCTAATCTCATGTCAACTCTTTTAATTCATTACTCCAAATTGTTCTGGTCTGGTTTTTTGTTTTTTTGTTTTTTTTTGTTGTTGTTGTTTTTTTGTTTTTTTTGTCTTTTCAGCTTTTTACCCACGATATCTCAATTTCCAATTTTGTAATACCAGAACTTACGAACTCAATATCTTCGCTTAGGAATGTCCGATTTCACTGCTTTCGATATACCACTTCACAAATTCACTGCCCGTTTGAGTTAACTTACATGTACATTTTATTTTAAAATAACTTAATTAATTCGCAATGTATAGTTTAAGCCTACTATATTATAATAGATAGTGGCCAGCACATTTATAAAGGACTGGTTACTCACTACAATCTTCACTCTTAAACTGTGTTTTTCTGAATGTGCTGATCATGTTGATTGCTAGTCGGAAACTCCCTGCGAAGCTATGGACATGGCATCTTACCTACTCCATTCTATAACAGTCTGCCTAGTGCCTTGTGGGTTTTCTCTTCAATCATTTTGTTGAATGTAATTTTATGAATCAACTAGTTATGTGTCATTTTATTTATAATAAAGAAGTTATTAAATTAATAAGTAAGACAATTTATTTATCTATAAGTGCATGTCAAATGGGGTACATTGTTCAATACTATAGGCCTACATGCATAAATTATGCCCATATTATAGCTAGGCCCTAAAAACTTTATTTTGCATCGGATTTTTCCCGTTGAAAAGACAAAACTGATGTTTATGATAGCAACCATTTCATCAATAACATTTTGAGTCATTTTTATCCATAAAACGACACAGGATATGATAGATAACTACTTTCACATCAATATGGTCCATATGATCACAGATTGTTGAGAATCTGTGATATGATCCGGGATATGATGAAGATTTTGATTCTATAGATCTGTTATCAACATGATATCACGCTGTTCAGTGGTCAAGGAGTAAGGGCCCCCGGTCAAGGACACTGATATGACATCATAGGTGATGTCAGATTTTCTTCTGCTGACCATATGATGCTATATATTAACTATTATTGTTACATTTAGGCCTATACCTAGAACTTTTAAAGTCATAATTAGTTCAAACATAACTTTGGTAATACTCACGTTTTGTTCGTTGAAACGGCAAAACATACTTACTTTTCCTTACAAATCGAATTAAAATATTTTTAAAAAAATTCAACCTCAAAAAGTTTTAAACAAAAGTCATTCCAATACCAATAAAAATTAATCTCTTGAGCAAACTGACCCCATCCCAGGGTACCAGCCCGATGGGCTGGCGAAAAGGGTTAAAAGGATCGACCAAGAACAGGGTGCATTTGCTGGCAGAACATGCATCTCTCTTTCCATATACCTGGACACAAAATGGTCATCAGACCTCCGGTGGTCAGTAGATAATACTATAGTCTGAACAATAGTGCAAGATAAATTGATACTATCACAAATACCTTTCTGTTTGAGCAATTAATTCAGTCAACCAAAGCAAACATGTACTGGACTGGGACGACACGTGCATCTTTATCCCTTATTATAATCACCTTGGTCTGGGGCGGACATTTTAAAAATGAATTTAGAAGAGCAGCAACGACATCACTTGCATTACATTCCAGATTTTAAATCTACATCAAATTTGAGGAAATTCGCACGAGTCCGTTTTATTTTAGGGCCATTTGTCTATAACTGGTCTTTACATGTAGCCCTATGGAGAGAGTGCCCGTTGAGGGCGATATAACCCCATTTTAGGAACAAAATGTGATTTTTAAAAAAACGGACCCGTGCGAATTTTCTAAAATTTTCAGAGTATGTAGTATGAACATGTAGAAATATAATCAAGTAGTTACCCTACCTGCTCTTCTCCGAAAAAATAAAAAGTCCTGTACCTCAATGATAATGAAACCTAGGTGTAATGTACTTGAGGTAAATGAAAATATTTTTTGGCTTGTGCTAACAAAAATAAAGAGTATGTTGGTGTGTCCTTTTGATATTGCTTAAAATTGCTGGTCACATATATATAATTTTACCCAGCCCTATCAAACATAACCTGTTGTTCCTTTTGAATCGTCAGACATGACATCTTGGAGGAGCTTGTTTCCTTGGAGACCTATGCCAATAAGTTCTTACCCAATGCCTTGAGGGGATTCTTCTCCAATATTCAATCACCTGGTCACAACACACAGCAGCTTCAAACACTTCTTGATATGTTTGCTCAAAGGTTTATCAACTGCAATCCAAACTGTGGGCTTACTAAGGGTAAGTAATCTATCATAACAAAACCTGTGGATTTAACAAAGGTAATGGTAACACATTCCACAAAGTTTGCTGTTTATAACTAATTTTAAATGAAGAAACGGGAAACAATTCCCATTGTGAACCAAATCCAGGACCTCAGGTTTGTGAGCCATGCCACTAGAGCTTCATTATTAGACAGATTGCGATTGATCTTCTTTGCAAGTTGGTCATATTCCTGGGTGGGATCTCCTTTCCTGTTTTCTTCTTTTAAAATTTGTTGAGATAGCAGAACTTTTGAAACCTTAGCCTTGTGAAATTGTAAGTATACCGTGTACAACCAGTCAATGTCCCTGTGCATTGTATGCTGTGAATTCTCGCGTATTCATGAGGGCCGATTGTTCGATTTAACAATCACGCCAGCGTTGCGTGCCTTTGCGTTGTGTGCCTTCGCGATTATGCGATAGACCGTAAAAATATGCGGTAAGTGCGTAGCAATTTTGCCTATCGCATTTCATGGAACAATCACCCTCATTATCGGGTGATGCTGAGACTTTGACAGGTTGTACACGGTATGTTATCTCTTTCGTCCATGATTATAATATTGATAATGGATGTTCAGATTGTCCATTGAAAGTTATATTAGCTGCTTTAAAGCTTATCATTAAAAAAAACCGATAGTATCCTTAACAAAGTCTGCTGTCAGATTTACTTTGAACAACTACTGCTGGAGATTAAATATTGGTGCTCTGGTACAACAACTCTCCAAGCAGACACTAGACTTGCTATGCTGTATAAGATCAGTGTGACATGGTAGTTATCAACATCTCAAGTATGGTGTCAAAAAACCACATGTTATTCTCATCAGAGAATTTCTGCATTCCATGTTCAGTAATATCATACTTCATACTGGGAATAAAATCGTCTCCAGGAATCAATCCAAGCTTCTACAAACATCTTCAAGCGGGCACCAAATTACATTAAATGTTGTTTGAACCGAGCATGCATCAAGTTGACGTTATGTGCTAGAATCATCAACTAAATGAAGTTTGCACTACACTGGAAGATGATGAAAGTAAATGCAAAGAGCAAATTAAACATCCAAACACCTGACACTCCATTGAAAGATAAAATTCTCTGATTGTCCTCACTCCTCAAACAATTCTCCCAGTTTTAGTTTTTATTGCTTGCTATTAGAACTTCTTTTCTCTCACATTTAATTCAAATCTTTATATCACTCTGGTGAACAAAGGTTTTAATGTTGATTGTACAAATTCAAAGTTTTCTTTTCTTTTCATCCACAGATGGGATATGCATCTTGTGCTATTCTCTCATTTTACTCTCAGTGGACCTCACAAGTCCCCATGTCAAAAACAAGATGTCTAAACGTGAATTCATTCGCAACGTGAGACACGCGACACAAGAGGCAAACGATGAGCTTTCTGGTCATCTCTACGATAACATCTACCTGCTTGGACATATCGCTCCAGAGAGATGGTAAAATCACAAATCTTTTATGGCCTTGTGTGGGTCTTGTGCAAATTGTGACACTACAGTCATTAATGTTTCCTTCAATATATTTCACCAATTTGGGGACTTTGTCATATATATATAACTGCTCACAAAAAGTATCATTATTCTTAATAAGAGATAACACTAAATGAGAAAATCCATAAATTCATCAGATGGGAAAATTTGTTCTGCTTATTTTGATATTTTGAAACCTCACTCACTCACTTGATTTGAGCAAGGTATGGCAATTTACATGATAAAAGGCAAGATTTTTAAACTGCCAATTGCACTATTCGCTACTCCAAATTACTTCTGTGTCCCATTTGAAATGGGTTCAGTGCATCTTGATGGTTGAAGAGGCTTTGCACAGTGTTCATCCCAAATAATTGCAATTTTTGAAACTCCAGATTGTCAATTAAATAGATACAAATTGAAGAGATTAAATCACATTGTGACAAGTCAGTGTATCAAAATGCACAGAACAAATTTGCCTCCTCAGTGAACTCTTACATTGTCTGGTTGGGTGTTAGTTTGTAACCATGCTTTTTGTGAGCAGTGTAGATGAATCAAATTAGCATTGGGATTTTAAATTGTTTGGTTATACTTCTTATAGTGAAACCAATGGTACAATTTAATTCAGCAAATGCTAAAATTTCATTGTTTCCTTGAAAAATCAGCTTATGCAAGCAAATACTGTGAGGACTGGAAAACACTTTGCTGCATGTTGGAAGCAAAGCCATAACTAGAAAACTGGGAAATTGTCTTTAAATCATGATTTGCTGTGAGAAATACTCATTGCATAACACTGCTTGAAATCTTTTACTGTACTACATACTTAAGGTGGTACTACACCCCCTGATCAATTTTATGACTAATTTTGCATTTTTCTAACAAAATAACTACACACTGGTAACAAAAGTTATGTATATTATAGGAGCAAAGAATCCAATTACTTCACTTAAATTTCAGTGGTTCATTATATATGTTAAGAAATGCGGTACATTCTAGCGGTACCTCTTTTCTTATCATAAATAATGTACCGCTTGTCTTGAGTCACTGAAATTCCAGTGTAGTTACTGGATTCCTTGCCCCTATAATATACATAACTTTTGTTACCAGTGTGTTATTATTTTGGGAGAAAATGCAAAATAGTCACAAATTTATCATGAAGTGTAGTACCACCTTAACATGATGAAATTTGTATTATTATAGGTGATAGATGTGAGTGGTCATAAATGTTGTTCAAATGTTCAGATTCTCAAATTGCACCTTGATGATATATTAAATTGTAGTAAATTGAGACAGATTTTGCATTTACTAAACCAATAGAAAAATTGTTATAGCTCCCTCTTGTGATTAAAAAAAATTATAGCAAGATGCATGTGTTTGATAAAATCTTTCATATGGGGCATTTGGCCTAAATTGCCAATCATGGGCTGAAAAGGCATAAAAAGTGACTAATTTTGCCCCCCCCCCCCTTGACACTTGAGGTTGTAAATCTTATACTTAATCTTATGGAAACAGTTGTCTGTAGTGTCATAGAAATCCATTGTATTATAGTGTCAATTTATAGAATGATGATATGAAAATATTTGTAGTTTTATAGTAGTTTGAATTATCAGGCATGAGAATTTCTAGACTTTATCTGACTTCACATTTTTATGTTACCAAAATATATGGATTTTATTTATTTTCAGCCTTTTTTGGGGGTATTTTTCTCAATTTCTTTTTTCAGGTTTTCCATCACTTTTAGGTTTTGCCATGGATGTCCATTGACTCCATTCTCATGCTTGAATGATAAATTTGGGTGGCATATTATTATACATCTGTGTAACATAGGAAGCAAGCCTTTTGTACAAGCCTAATAAAATCACCCCGGACAAGGCTATGATGTTATGTGATAGTGGTATAACAAAATGTCTTTAAGACCCATATATAGATTGGCATTTTAGGGGGCTTTTTTCCCGCTGTGACAGACATTTGTTTTCGGTTCTCCACAGCTAATTGGGTTCTCCGCCCAATTTCTGGTTCTTAGCTCCACTCAAATGATATGCTTTGTTCAGGGCTGCATTCTTCTTTTCATCATATACCACTGCAGAAAACACTGCAGAAATTATTTGTGGAGCGGAAAATTTACCCCTGTGTCTGTTGCAATGGGAAAATGCCAAAAGGTTTACCAAAAAAAACATGGTAAGACTTTAAACTATATCTCGACCTTAACTCTGTAACAGCTTTATGGTGGCTATGTATCATCTCTGCAATGAAAATCATTTTATTCAGTTTTCCATTTTTATGAGCTGTCTATAAAAAGTCTACTATTTAAAGAATTTACAATGTTAATGTGATATTTAATAGATTTTTTGTATGTGCTTTGTGACAAAAAGTGAATTTTATTTCTATGCAGTAATGTTAAGTTTCTTGATATCAATGTGGCCATATGATGTTGAAATGATGTAACTGATAATAGTTACTGATAATTCTATGGTTGCATTGTATCAAACCAAAAGTTAGAGATTAAATTTTTCTAATTTTGTGTTACCATCAAAAAAGCTTTGTAATGGGCTATTATAGATGAAATCCATACACCCCCTATGGAAGACAAGACCTTAATCTCCCACACAGGGAATGTGAATTTCAAATGTGGTTACCTGAATGGGTGATTCCATTTGAAATTTATACTCCCTGTGTGGGAGATTAAAGTCATGTGTAGGTACATGTATATCCATTTCAACAGGAATAGCTTATTAGACTGTCATCTCTGTGTGTAGCTATTCTACAAACCTATCAGTTCTTTTCTATAAGCTCTAAACTTATTGTTTAACTTGACACAGTTTTTATAAAAGAAGAATCATGTATACTCAAGTTTGGTAGTGACATTGGTGCCCAATTTGCTGTGGTTGCAATATGGAATCTCACATGTAAACCTAACGCTGCAGAGTGTATATATACACTCATAAGGGTGGTTTCTTGGTGGTGCAACCGTGAATACACTGCTGTCACTACCAAATTCAAGGTGAAATAAAGTAAAGAGCTTTTGCATATTTCAGAGCTGAACCCACATTATTCCTGTCTGCTACAATAAGAATTTTATTTGAATGAACACATCATGATAACACCCGCGTAAACTGTGTGACGTATGCTCGTGCACACACCTGTGACTGAAAGTGATTGAATCCAGCTCACTCCTGATTGGTTGGTATTTCTGATTAGTATTTTCATGTCGCAAACATTATGTCCTTTGAAATACGATCACGTACTGCTGTGTTTATTCAAATGAAATTATTATTGTAGTGGATGGCTTTTCTTTAAATTACAAATAAATATGCCCTCTGAATTAAAGATGATATACCTTGGAGTAGCCAACTTTGTGCCCAAGTGCAAAACCTTTGAGGCTGGTCTGGTAAATTTCCCCAACATATGATGTGGCCAGGTTGGTTGTTGGAGCGGAAGTGATAAACTGCTGTGCTGTGACTCTTCTCTCCATGAAAGATGTTGCCTTTATGAGATTGTGACTTTTTACTGTGTTGGCCCAAAAACTGCTATACCACAAGAACCACACAGGGTTTTACTGTATTTAGACCAATGCACAAATAGTCATATCTAGTAGGACTACAAAAGACAGTGGCTGGCTGGGTCACTGTTTGATACGGTTCATACTATGTGAATTAAAAGTACAACGAGACATGTTAACAATACATACTATGGTGTATAAATAGGTCTATAGTATGTATGTCTACCTCGAGTCTCCGGCACTAGATTTGAAGTTCATCGTGTGCTGCGTTGGCTTAGTACATATGCGGCATGTTGCGTTGATCGCATGCTAAAAGTATGTAGATGCACCAAGTAAAGCTAAGCTAACACAGAACATGCTGAACTTCAAAGCTAGTGCCGGTGACTCAAGGTAGATACATAGACTATAGTATACTTAATCTGAAAGGTTAGTGTCTAGCAACAGACACTAGGATCCACAACATGCTCATCTATTGGGGGCACAGTTCTTTAACCCCAATACATTTGTACATTCATTGAATGAACTTTGAAAATGTGGGTACCAAAACTCATACTCTGCAACCTGAGGTCAAATTTTGCACTATGATTGTTTAATTGAGGTTATTGAACTATGCCATTGGGATGAGGCCATTGTGGTTCATAGTGAGATATAGAATAGCTTAGCTTATCTTTGCCAATATGTATTTTATTTTGATGAGAAAAGTTTACAATTTCTTACTTGATCATATCAAAATAACATTTACCCAACCATTTCAAATTTCACTTTTTCAATTTCGTGCTAAATGGAAAGACCTTTTCCAAACATTTTCTCCAATGTCTAAAGAAGATACCTGTCAATAAACACAGTAGAAACCTGGATTATCAAGATTGCTGTTTAGATGTTACAATAACCTCATTGTAGTAATAATAATTTTATGAAATTTGTTTTTATGCAAATAATATGTATATATGATTATTGTAAATACTGATGATATAAGTTATATTATTATTGTGTGCCGAATAGTGGAGTTTTAATCACACTAGTGATCAGGTAGCATTTTTATATGTCTGTAATGTTTGAACACCAATTGGTGTTATTATACTATGTTTTGCATTTATCCTCTTGCCATGTATCCTAGCTCTGATACTAATTTTTACTGCTATTTAGTAGTTACAAGCTGAAATCTTAAACAAGTAATGGATACATTGCCCTCCCCCCCCCCAAAAAAAACATTTTGTAGAGATGCATATTTAAAATTATCCAAATTCCATACTACTACAAATTTTTGCTGCACTCCTCCCGTAAAAAAATGGAATTAAATTTTTCCATGTTGAGAGGGCTATTCATTGCACCAGCAGCTAAATTGGCTATTCCAGTTGAAATCCATATACCCCCTATGGATGACCTTAATCTTCTGCACAGGGAGTATGAATTTCAAATGGGGTTACCATTTGAAATCTGCACTCCCTGTGTGGGAGATTCAGGTCAAGTCTCCCGTAGGGGTTTTATGAACTAAAACTGGAATAGCCTAATTACGATATTAAGTCTTTCTGCTACTGAGCCATTGTTATGTTGTAAGAATGTACTTTAGGTAAAGTGTGCTGAGGCTTGTGGATCAACGTCTAGGCGTTGTGCCTGTGCGTAACACACTTTAAATTTTTTTTAAAGAGTGATCTGCTGCAAAGAAGTCAAGAAAGGAAGGCCGAAAAGTAACTTGGGTGTGGGCGGAGATAGAAGCACTTATCTGTAAATGACAGCAACTGGTAAATTTAATATTACGCTGAAATGTTACCAGGGATGTCAAAATAGTATGAGTACTCAGTTGAACATCTATACTCTGATCAGCTTGGGATATGAGGGACTCATAACATCATGGATTGATATAGAATGGTGTATTCTCAGCTGGGTGCAGCACCTGTGCGAACTGTGCATTGCGTGGCTTAAGTTGGGGGCAGAAATGGAATAATTCTCACCTATTAAACGCTGATCATAGTATAGCTTGGTTAGAGACCTTTGTACAACCTTTTATACACAGGTACACCCGGTCAGTCCGAAACACCGTTAGTCTGAACCACAGTCAGTCCGATTTTTTAGGGTTAGGGCTAAACCTAACCCTAACCCTACCTCTTAGTAATTCTTACTGACAGTGGTTCGGACTGACGGTGTTTCGGACTGGCGGGAAGACAAGTTATACTCAAGTAATAATGCATGTATTATGCCCATAACACAAATGCAGCATAAAATTAAAACCTGGCTAGTGATCAAATGCCTGTAGGCAATTGTAAATCGCTACCAGCGTTCAGTCGTTGTTAGCGGAGTAGCGTCTAAGTTGTCTTGAAAGTCAACTTGTTGTGATTTAACACAACGATTGCTTGATTGATCCTTTTTGTAAAAATGCACTGTAGTAGCCTAGAAAGAAATCTTCTATTGAAGGATTATACAGCTTTATTCTATAAGCTGTTTAATTCCTCTTTACACTAGTCTAACTCATGCATATCTTACACCATGGATACACCACTTTCTTAGTGTCATACCCAACTCAACAAGTTGCTGGTAGCATTTGCACAATCGCTAATAGCATTTGTTCGGATAACAATAATTTGTCTTTTGATCACTGCCACTGCTATAGTCGCTGTCAGAGATAAATTCGGAATGCTGCGTTTGATGTCATCCTTTAAGGGGCATAGCATGTTTCTGCACTCAAAGGACGCTGCATGTATAATGGTGAGCCACATAGGTAAGATAGCCGATCATAGCATGTTTCTACTGGAGTGGCAGATGACATTGGATGCAACTTCCCCAGTTTATCTCTGTACCAGCGACTAGTATATTATGCGCATAAAAATAGTATGCGCATAAGAAATAAGATTGTTGATTGCCAGGTATGTTCAATTTGTGATAACAAACAAGTTACTCTGTCACATCTACTGATGTGTAACTGGCTAGTTTCAGACACACTTACAAAATTGTTAAGGTCCAGACTCATGTCCATCACTGTTACAACCATTTTTATTGGTGTTGGTCATCTTAAGGCAGGTAATGACTCAGATGTAGAGGATACTGACCACTGACAAGCTATCAAACAAAGTACAAAAAACAGAGATGATGTTGATCTATTTCTGTCAACTAACTCATGCCTTGATTAGAATCTCACCATCTATATCTCCATGTCATCACCAATCTTGTGTAAACTTTAGTAGGAATGGTATGATTCTATCATTACGCTTCATTTCATACAAAGATTCTTTGCAGGATATGTCCTCGCACAGGTTCTCAATTAGCGGCCTGCAGGCCAGATCCAGCCCGCTGACTAGGTGTGGTCGGCCCTTAAATGTACAGTAGACAGAGATACCAATGTGTATTTGGCCCTCAAACATCTTGGAAATGAATTTAGCCCTCTGTTGCCCATGAGCTAATAAAATTGAGAACTCCTGTACTATGCCATTTTCACCTCCATTAGCCTTTTCGAGATATGTGGACACAATAGGATGGCGCTGCACAAAGTGGGTAAAGTCTTTTGAATTTTACCCAGAATGAAGACTGCCCTCCTTTTGTGTACGCCATACTTCGAAAAGGCTAATGTGAAAGTGACGGCAGTGCACATCTCATTGGGCCAACCCCAAATCATTAGCGTTCCCTCAAAGTGCGGGTGTACATATGCACATGCTTAAAGATGCTGCATAGATGCTCGAGCAAAACAGTTGCTTCGATGCATTGACGTCACTGCCACATCAGGGTGAAAAATGGTATAGCACATAGCAGGTCTTTGGTGTCTGGACATGTGTTTTGTCAGAACTACCAAACCCTTTCTGATAACATAAAACAATGAGGGACGCATTATATAATATTCTGAGACCATTATATCCAAATTCAATAATGTTGTGTTAACCAGTGTGTGATAGTAACAAGTATGTATAAAATGAAACTATATCATGTTTCTAAACCAGACCAATGATTTGTGAGTTGGTAATTATTTCAAATAATTTATTCAACTTTCAAAATGAGGTCATATGTTTACATTGTCTTTACAAGCTGCATGCTGTGACCCTTTTCATTATTCACACTGCTTAATTGCATGATTTGATGAAGCTCAGATAACAATGATTATTTGTTTTTAAAACATACATTTCTAATTTTAACTTTATTTTTTACCTCGGAAATGTGTTGCTGTTATATTTGCCTTTCATTGCAATGAAGCCCTTCATATATCATGGAAGATCTGAATATTGTAATGTGTGATATTCTTTCTCTATACAAATGTGCTAATGTGGAATGTTATTAAAATTCTACAAAAACATAAATGAGTTGCACTGTGGTATGTTATTCAATTGTCAGTTATTTAATTTAATTTTGAACAGATTATGTGGGAGCATGGACATTTCCATGGTGAGAGTCATATAAGATGAAGGCAGAATGATGAGTTGGAGGTGTGGCAATGACGACATTTAGGCTGAGGGCGGAGTGGATGATTAGACATGAACACACCCCGGTTGGGTGTGGAGTGTGAGAGAGGAACATTTCAAAAGTAACCACTATGACTATACACTCTTAGAGAAACCACTTTGATTTTAACACACATGTTAGTAAAATTCAAAACATTTCTTGTAAGCGGACTTTTCAAAAACAAATATTAGAAGAATTCCTTGAGAGAATTTAGATGATCCGCCTTCTCAACTAAATAACTCTTCAGAAATCCAAACGTATGAATGATGAAATGACAGTTTAAAAAACGTACATGGGGTGAGGTAGTTGAGACTACTCAGAAAGGTATAGTGAAAAACACTTTCGCTTAACCTTTACAGTAGCATTTTAAAGGGTTATCTATTACTTGTTATTTTATTTGCAATTTCATAAGGGATGAAATCAAAACTCGTCCGGCGGTTGACCGCCGGTTCCGCCCGGTTTCCATTGTTTAGAACACTAGGAACCGGTGGTCAACCGCCGGTCAAGTTTTGATTTCATCCTAAATCGAACATGATTAGACATAATGGAAGAATAGACCAATGACATACAAACAAATCCGTCAATTCAAGACAACAAAGCAGGTAAAGCACGAAACTTTCATTTTTCTAGTTCAAAAGGTTTGAAAATGTCAGTAAAATTACAAAATAAACATCTGCCTAATTTCAGGATTAGGCCAGACACCTCGCTAATCTTATGACTATCAAGATAAGCGTCATTATATGTGTAATTTCTCCATAACAACGTCTCCTTGACAAGTCTGACCCGTTAAGCTTTGAAACAACGTCTGGGATTAAAAGATTAATTTACCCCATCCGTCCTGTTCGTCCTGTTCCTTGCATTCCTATATCAAAGATTTGATCCCATGACAATTGAGTAGCCCCTTTATCTTGACCATGACTGAATTGATAGCAGAGTGTCATCGCTGCTGCGTAAGACAAATAGTATGATATTGAACATGTTGATTTTTTGTTATTTCGTGGCAATGCGGAAACTAACATTTTGTTATTATAATTCAAGGACTTTATGAATTTGGTATACTTATAGGGTTAGTACTATTACTGTTTTGTAGTATGCCAACTAATAAACTGGTGCAGAGATAATGATCAAGCATGTAGTCCCGTAGAAGCACCAAATACATTTCTATAATTTTAAAGATTTGTCACTCTAAATTTACACACGTACACGTCTATGGGAGTTGCTATCTACTGAAGATATCACAACTTGAATGTAAAAGCTCGCATAAACCATCACTAAACGAAATATATTGAAACGCATATCTAGCTGTCTACTGAAGATAGCAACTGATTTGAAATGAAGCATAGGCCTCCACCTATAGGCTACTGGAACTCGGGTGACTGAAAACTTACCTGGTGGAGATCTTTTGCATGTGGGTCACATTACGCGTTATAAAACTCATTTTGTATTTGTTACTTATTTACTTGGGCCGCTCTTTATTTGGAAACAGACTGGGAAATACTAATGGAAATTTGCTGAAGCCCTCTAGGCCCTATATTTATCCTAAATTAGGTGGATCAAGAAAGAAGGGTGCGCGGAACCATTGCTCTTTTTTCCATTCATAATCATAATCCTAAATCAGGGGCGGATCCAGAAGGAGGCAGATACAAATCAGCCCATTTCAGCCAATTATAGTCTCCACGCCCCACCCCCCTTGACCATTCTCGATCTGCCACTGTAAATCGATAATCCTTACTCTTCGCCATAATATATCCAAACCTAAAATACCCCTCAGCCTATAAAACCCAGTTTTCTCATAATCCTAATCTTGAAAACAATGGTTCAATAGATATCTACGAACAAATCACGAAGTGCCCTTTTTTTTAAAGAGAATCTTTTAAATATTGTATTACTCAGAAAGTCATGAGAAGTGACCTTTTAATTTTCTGCGCGGAGACTTGATGTCCGATTTCAGCCCAAACCACCTATGGATTTTTATGCCGATATTTCAATACCATTTCATATTGAACATAGAATAACAGTAGGCCTATAATAACCGGCTTTTCGCCAGCCCATAGGGCTGGTATCTAATTCTGAGATGGGATTTGTGTACACTAAAGATTAGCTAAGATTATAGTCTTCTTCTATTGGTATGAATTATTTTTTTTACTTCTTGTGGTGGAAATGTTTTTGATACCTGCTAATTCGATTTGCAAGGAAAAGAAAGTATGTTTTGCCGTTTCAACGAACGAAAACGATTGAGTAATGCCAAAGTTATGTTTGAATTAATTATGACTTAAAAAGTTATCATAGGTTAGGCCTACACATATACGTTTGTGAAGATTATCATTCATCCAGGTAGTAAACAGTATTAATATTAAACTATAATCTAGTCAACTGGACTTACTATTTTTGAGTGGGAAATTTTCACGTCCAATCCTGAACGCATCATCAGCCCTACTGATGTTGTGGCGGTTTGAGAGAGGGGTCAAAGAAGCGATTTACGTGAAACGGGAGGAGCCTTCACTTAACAGGGGAGGCGGCCTACGTCACAACTTGGCCGGGGCCTACAGTTCAGCGATCAGGAAGATACCTCTCAGGTTGAACTCAAAGGTGGTGACCTGTGATACTACAACATCCGTTTCACAGGTCAATGAACTTTTGCCGCCACAACACCTACACATATAAACATAAACTTGTTCAGCAATCAGCATATCCAAAAAATGACATGGTCAACAATTAGTAATTAGCGGGGAATGATCACTGGAACAAGGTCATATCAGTGGACTACTGAGCATAGCATGATGTTTGGTTGCCTGTGAGTGCATAATTGGTATGTTGATAACAGATCTAATAATGTTGTAGAATCAAAATCTTCATCATATGGACCACATTGAAGTCAAAGTAATTATCTATCCTATCCTGTATCGTTTTATGGATAAAATTGACTCAAAATGTTATTGATGATATTATTGCTATCTTTAACAGAAGACACACGATGCAGACTATTACAGAATGGAGTAGGTAAGATACCATGTCCATAGCTTTGCAGGAGTTTCGGACTAACAATCAACACATTCAAAAATACAGTTGAAAAGTGAAGAATGTAGTGAATGATCAGTCCTTTATCATGTGCTTGCCACTATCTACTTTATAGTAAACTATATACATTGCGAAATAATATAAAATCATTTTAAAATAAAATGTGCATGTAAGTTGAGTTTACATAGCGAATTAACTAACAACTGCAGTGTATTTTTTGATTTTAATAATAAGCATGGGTAAAAAGCAGTAAAGACAAAACAATTTGGAGTAATATTAAAGAGTTGACAGGAGTTATAGGAGTTAATGTTTTTGCTGTTTCAGTGTGCATGTTCTCACCATTGATGGTTTGGTGAACTGTCATGTAACATGGATGTAAGCGTGATCCTAAAAAATGCCTTTCACGGTGACCCAAACTATTTACAAGACCTCTTCTGCATTGAGGCTGGCCTTCCCTTTTAAAGGGAATTTTTTTTAAAACACACACGGTGACTTTAAGCGGTTAGGTGATCGGACCCGTAACCCGGTCGCAGGTTCGAGTCACATCGCTGCCAACATAATGAACATATTGTGGCTTGTGTTCTTGAGCAAGACGCTTACCGGGGGCACTCAACATAAATGACCCTACAGGTATGCTCCCCCCCCCCCCAAAGACCCTGTTTTGGACCGCGCAGCTCCCCAAAGACCCCTTCAATTTGATTGGCAACCGGTTGTTAATGTTTACTTCTGAATTGGGGGACATGGATAAAAAGCTGAATAAAGTAGGCCTAAATTATATTTACCTTAATTTAAATATTTCTGATACTTTCATCAAAAACAAATATTCAAGGGATGATAGTGTGTAATATAAAAACATAAAATTTCACTATTTTCAGAGAAAATAGTGTTTTTAGGCAAAAAATCATACATTTGTTTTCTGGATGACGCTGATAAAGAAATTATTTCGTTGGGGGGCGTTTGATAAAAATTTAAAAAGAAGCCCCAACAAAGGGTTTTAGAAATATTTAGGAATATTTTTCAACTTCATACTAATCATAAACCTGTTTAAACATACCAACTCTACACTGTAGAATTGTAGCCGATAGACGAGGCAGTGAGATCGAGGCAGGCCAAGGAAGTGAATTGCCCCTGAATTTACATGATTACGCCGCCACTGAATTTTGGATTGTCGGTGCGTAAGTCCCGGACGTAATTATGCTTCTGATTTGATATGCTATGAAATCATGTAGTTCGATATAGCATGCGTTTAATAATGAGGGCAGGAAGAATCCGACAATAAACAGCTAATTGAAGTGGTTTTTAATTTGTTGATTGAGAAGTTTGTTTCATATAGCATTACGATATTCAGTTAATACGAGGTATTGTTGGTTGAAGCAGCCAAAAAAAAAATCGATTTTCATTATCTGAATCAATATATTATTGAAAAATAACACTTTGGTGTTTTGCAAAAGTTCATTCTACAAATCATATACTTTGAAAACTTGCTTAATTTATTGTTGTTAATGAGTTATGTACGTTTTACAAAAGTGTTGTTGTTTCAGCCCTCTTTACAACATAACTCAAGAACCACAGGACCTACAAAAGTATATCTGATATTTGAATTCTTCTACACGCTCGCTATGAATTGAGCTATGCAATATTTGCTAAAGCTCACTACCATTCACAAGATGCTGTGAACTACTTTTTTTCTGCTGCTTCGACCAACAATACATCGTATACCCTAAAAGTATGCTACTTTACTTTCTCTGAGCTCTGATCAAATGCTTTCAATTCACAATTTAGCAATGTAAATGTTCATTGCTATATTTGCTGTTGTGGCTGGGGTGGGACACAATGACTCTCCCAGCAATAACGTAACCCTCAAGAAAATTTAAATGAGAAAACTTGATCTAAAACTTAATCGAACACACATTATTTCGTTGGGCTATAAAGTTGGGGTTGGGGCATAATGACCCTCCCAACGAAAGTATAGTAGTGCCCAAACACCCTTAATTAAAAGTTTCATTGGAGAAGCGTTTTGTTGGGGACTGAGGCCAATCTCTTCTGTAACGAAAGTAGCCAGATATCCCTAATTACGTAGCAGATAAACTTTATAACTGCGCACTAAGCATGCTAAGTTATAGAAAAGAGAGTTCCAGGCTGTCCTGTAAAACCTCAGAAGAGTAAAAGTTCTTCAACAGAAAGAACCTCAACATGGGTTTTTGCTAGTCTTTCCATAACCCTTTTAAGTCTAAAATGGTTCTTTCTGGAAGAACCCTTTTCGGTACTTCATATTGCCACAAAAATAATTATGTTCTTCATAGCCTCAGCTTAAGAACCTAGCTTTTTAGGTTCTATTTAGAACCCCTTTTACATTGGCCTCCACAAAACCGACGTTCACGTACAAGGTAAAGGTATGGGCACGTCAAGTTTAATCAAGGTCTATGGTTGTGGTCCGTCCTGGCGCCGGGCCATTCATCCTTCTCAATGTCAGACAGGGGGATGATCGGGCGTGGCGAGACTAATTTAGACTAATTTGAAGAGTCCGCGTTGATTACCTGTACAAGGCTCTATCAGATCATCTTGAATCACTTTTGTTTTAGCGTTGCGTGATGCTGTTTATGGTTAGGATAGCAACAAACGTGGACAAAGGGAGGATGTAATTTTGACCGAGCAAAATTGTTTTTTAAAAAGTCGGAAAGAGGCCTAAATAAGGTTATTTAAAATAGTCTCATAAATCTCATTGCATTGGCGAAATATCAGTAATATTAACACTGGTCTCCTCTCGAGTTTGGAAACTATTTTTTTCGGAATTCGTTTCTAGGCCTCAAATATTTTCAGTCGTACTACCCTTCGTTTACACACATGCATCAGGACAGTGCAAAATTCATAGGGTGTGGTTGACTATTGTAATGTTTAATCTTCTAGCGAACAGGTACAAATTCACTGTGACGTCTGCTGTGGTAACACTGGTCAATGGCATTCTGTTACGAATCACGTCTGTATACGACTTACTCATGCAAACATAGCTTAACACCAAAGTTAATGTAACAAATTATTCTTGTCAAAATGTTGACCAGTCTGCAAATTGTCAGCCAATTTTCATTTTCTGTTAAACTTAAATGCAGGTGTGTATACTACACACATAGCCGCTATAATATCTGTGTACATAACATGCTGCTCTTAATTTCCTGAAAGTGACCAGAGAAGACTCGAACTCTACCGATGATTGGATATGGACTTCACGTGGTTCATTCTTGGTTTGTGCAAAATTTGCAAATCATGATGATAAAGGTGAGGAAATCGAAGGTCCTTGTCCCATGAAAAGAGGGATATTGTTGAACATTGTTAAACAGGGTATAGACACAAGAAAAATCAAGACAAATTACATTAATGCATGCCTAAATCATATAAGAATATCAGTTTTCAAATTATGGATTTTGTTTGAAACCATGAATTTGTGAAATTAATAATATTGGATACTATTCCCTCCAAGCTCAGCCACGTCTAACTTACACAATTTGCAAATGATTTTATTTGGCCGCAATAGGCCCATATTTGTTTTGTTTTTTGTTTTTTTATATTCTGACATGAAAAATAACATAAAATAAAGGCAAGCATAATAATAAAAGTATTTAAAATTATTATAGTTATAATCTGATTCCCATTTTGATGGGTGGGCTACTTTAAGGAGACAACCCTGAAGAAAAATAAGCATTTATACGATGGGAAAGTTGTTCCAAATCTTACAAGAAATGAATTTGCCGCTTTCGTTCGCCACAACGTCTGGGAACTAAAGCTCTTTGGTGGTATTTAATAGCCAAATTGTGTGTAGTATTAAGCCAAAAACAAGCTTTGCCGATATTGAACAGATAACGTAAGCGCGGTAAGCCGGTAAAAGGCATTAGCTTTACCTACTTACATTCGGCCTTGCGTGTGAGTGCTTGGCAACAAACATGTGAAACGTGGGTTCTTCGGGGTTCTTCCCTT
The DNA here is from genome assembly GCF_039555335.1 of Amphiura filiformis. Classification (NCBI taxonomy): domain Eukaryota; kingdom Metazoa; phylum Echinodermata; class Ophiuroidea; order Amphilepidida; family Amphiuridae; genus Amphiura; species Amphiura filiformis. The sequence goes on from NC_092636.1 coordinate 60,767,950, forward strand.
CAAGTTCACAATTTTAAAACTTTTCTGTTTGTTTCATCGTAGATTTTCGAGACAGTCTATGATTTCGGGTCAAGGGTTCAACTTTTAATTAGATTGAATTCAAACGAATACTCTAAATGAAATTCTGCAAGCACTTGACTGTTGCATTCAATTCAACAATAATTGTTCAACTTACGGGCTGTCCTATAGTATTATCTGCCGTGTCTTAGCAGGACAACAGTTGAAGTGAGACATTGAATATTAGAATATTAAATGCGAAGATCACAGAGGATACATACCTGAAAAATATATAACAAATAAAGAAGTGAAGCTCAGGCTAACTCTCACTATAAGGAGAGGAAAAATCAAAACCGTTCGGATTCGAACCAGCGCGCACTCCGTGGCACCATTACATGTCGTTTAGAATAAAATCATTATATTAAATTCGCCATAAGCTGTTGTGGCTTTTGGTTGTGCACGAACTCAACGACATGCAGTGCGCGCTGGTTCGAATCCGAACAGTTCTGATTGTTTTTCTCGCAGTGTCCGTTTGCCTGAGCTTCACTTCTTTATTTAATTGTCCAACTTCTTAAAAAGAACAGTGCATTTCATATCTGGCTCTTTTAGGGATGTCAAATTGTCTTTTGAACTTGATACGCATATCTTTCGTTTCTTAGCTGCGTGAACGGTAATAATCCCGGACGTTTGACTCAAAAATTATTAACTTCCAAGCATAATTGTTGCATAATACTAGAAATGGATATGCTAGACTTTTTAAGATGACCGTTTCTTTTATATGAACAATAGCCAGGTTCAAGTGTTTCGTACATGATGCAGTCATGTCTACAGTAGAATTCACCACGACCTTTGCAGGACTTAAACCCCATTAAAAGCTATTAAACCAAGATAACACTCATTGAAAACAGCTCAACTGATTAAATCAGATCTTCTCTGGTTAAATCCACACTACACATGTTTCTGTTTTACCTGCGCGGTATTGCAATGAGCTGGTATTATAGTTTCAGTTGGGTATTAACCGATTATAAAGCAAACGCAAGGTAACAATACCAAGTGAGCCTTTGTTCACGAAATGAGACAATAGTCTGCTTATTGTTAACCAGCATTCTTGAAAATGAGAAACATAATGGTTGTTGACTTAACACGGTTTGGAAATAATTTCTTCATATTTTTTGGTGTTATCTGTCGTTTGCATATCCTTCCTAAATCACAAAAGTGCGAATATTTCCAAACACTTAAATTAGCTAAAAAATTTAGGACATGTTACAAAACTACATTTTCTAGAATTTCAGAGAATACTTTAAATATTGGCCGGTTATTTTTTCACACAGCGACGTTAACTATAGGCAATGTCCTATTACCTATAACATTAACTAAAACACCAAAGTACGAATATTTCCAAACATCTAAATTAGCTAAAAATTTAGGACATGTTAAAAAACAATATTTTCTAGAATTTCAGAGAATACTTTGAATATTGGCCGGTTATTTTTCACACAGTGATGTTAACTAGGCAATATCCTATACTTCTAACATACACTATTTGTAGAGGTCACGCGTCAATGGTGAGAGCACTGTGTATTGTGTATAGAAAAACGGACAGTAACTGCAGTATGACATTGAAGCTCGACGCCCGAGCAACCGAGGCATCGGCGCGGGGACTGACGCAATCTCTCTAAAGCACAAAAGTACAGCTCTAACCGAACTAAATTACAATGTTACATCTTACTGATGCAATACTAAAAACATGACAAAAGACATGAAACGACTGTGTGTGACTTATGTATGTATACATTGTAGGAAGCCACATTATGCAGTCATGTCTACAGCAGAATTCACCACGACCTTTGCAAGACTTAAACCCCATTAAACCAAGATAAACCTCATTGAAAACAGCTCAACTATGCTAAATCAGTGATGTGTCTCATATCCATGATTAAATCCACAAATACATGTTTCTGATTTACCTGTATTATATTGCAATGGGCTGTAGTGAAATAGGTATCATGATTTCAGTCGGATGCACCATTACAAAGCAAACGCACAGAACAATACTATGCATGGCCTTTGTTTCCCAAATGAGAACAATAGTCTGCGTATTGTTAACCAGGCTTGTTGATGGTACAACCATGGCTACTATTTCCATGTCAAACTTGTCAGAGTAATAGAGAGTTCCCGTGTTTTCAAGCGGAACGGACTACAATAGTGTTTATAACGTGATTCGCACCGCCGTATTCCTCATTCCTTTTAATTGGTCAATGACCCTATTGGTGCTACATTCTACAAAATAACAGTTGCTAATTATTGCGCGAGTGTTGGTATTCTGAAAATTGTAAACGGAGTTTAGGTTTCCCTCCAAGATGGCGGGTAACCCAAAACACGGGAACTCTCTATTGTGATTTTATCACACCAAGTAAATGAGAAACATGTCGTTTTAGACTTAACACGGTTTGGAATAGGTTTTTTAATTTTTAGGGCAGTCAGAACTCTATATTTGGGAGGGCTCGACAACAATCTTCCCAAAATCGCATTTTAATAATATTTAGATGACCATAGAGGGAAGGAATTGAAATTTTTTTACAGCTTCTATGGCGAAAATTGATCAAACCGATCACCCGACGGTGTCCCTTCGAAGTTGGAGCTATCACAAGTCAGCTGTTGAGCACAATTTGCCATTGAAATTACACGTCCGACTGCTATGAAATTTTGAAATTCTCTCTTCGGAAATATAGCTCGACAACAGCAACAGCTTTCCCGTGACATTTTTTACTTCAAATTGTAGTATGTTATGGATGCATATTATAATTCACATGTGAGCCTCTATGGCTAATATTGGGTGAAGGGTTTTCCCACCAGCTCACTAACTAGTTTGTTGCCTATACTTACAATACAGTGAGTGAGCTAGAGGTCAATCATCAATTGGAGCGCTGTGTGTGCACTGAATAGGAAAAACGGACAGTAACTGCATAATGATCTGATTACTACAATAACACCAGGAATATTTTATACCATAACACCAGGAAAATATTTAAGGGTCAGTAATACTTTATAGAAGAAAGATGACGCTTCTAACCAAATCCCTTCCCCCATTCCAGTCCCTCCAGACCCCTCTCATCCCCACCCCACGGGTAATATATTTTGGCCGGTCAGTCAGTCACCTAACAAGTGATTGTCGCGAAGGATGCGTATATTAGCTGATTGTAAGTGACTTGATGTTACGCAGACTCGTCGCTGCCAATATCAATTTGCTCGTCACGATCATCAGGTGAAATGTAAACGTCAATAGTGGTTGGTTAGGTGTGGATGAGGACCCAATTGAGTACTTGTTACAAGGATATTGCAAATTAAATCCATATTTTGATGTAGATACTACTTTACCCAAAGCTGATAAATAGCATCAAATTATTAACAAATGAGACGAGAACTTTAAATAGACTTCAGATAATTCTGATTCTTTTGTCATGAACACGGTAACTATTATAAAGGCAAACACGTTCCGTTCAGCAAGTTACATCACAGATATTGGAATGCAAGTGTGTATTCAATCATTTTTCACATGCAGGATGCCTAAATCACATCCATCATGTCCATAGTCACAACATATTCCATGATGTTTTCACCGAAGGAGATCAATATTTCATATTGTGATTTTATTTTCTTAATGAAAAATTGTCAGAAGAGAAGAAAAGAGCTCCATTCGATTGCGTGTTACACTTAGAGCTGTCAGTAGGAACACAAATACAATACAATACAATACAATACAAAGAGCATTTGCGCCCGGCATTTGCGCCATTTCCATAAGGCTCAGAGCACTTACAAAATACCCAATACTAATTACTATACCACTTACATTCGAAGGTGCATCTTAAAATACAAAGTACAGGTTAAGGAAGCAGATAAGTTTTGAGAGCTTTTTTGAATATATTTGTAGATGAAGATCGTCTAATATAGACAGGTACTAGCTTATTCCGCTCTTTTGATGCAAAAACTGTGATGGAAGTTCTATCACCAGCTAAGACTATAGTCATGGGATAGGGCCCCTATAGTCAAGACGAAGATAATCATTGCAAGATCGGAGTTGTCTCTTTGGAACATACAATGATAAGCAATTTAATAACAAATATGTTGGTCCTTGGTTGTGAGAAAGTAATTTGAAAATGATCCTTTGGCGTATTGGAAGCCAATGAAGTCAACATTAACAATTTTAATATTGGAAGCTAACATTAACCCTTGTGTGTTAGCACTCCTATAAATCAAAATAATACAAAGTCCACAAATCTGAATTTTGATTATATTCTTTTAGATTATCTTATTTAGCAAACTGCTGATACCATTTCTTGTTTTGAATACCGTGCATACTCTGCTGGTTGATCATCATTGCATTCTTAGAAAAAAAACACCCTATTTTATCTCCATTAAAATGAGAAGTTGATAAAAAATTCTTCGTACGATTTTGATAAATTGATCAAAATGTAATGTAGCAAATGAACTTTTCGCCAACCGCACTATCAATCACTAATATCTAACTCGCGTCAGAAATTGAGAACACATATCTAGACCATACAAGTGTGTTAATGCGTGAGCTCAGGGGAGGTTCAGGCGGTAACCATTATCTGGAACACTCAAAATAAACCACGCAAAAAATGGAACAGCAGTCCTTGTAAATCTTGTTTAGATGATGACATTGAATAAATTTATGATATCATCATACTCTCACGGTGTTGACTAGATACAGTTCGATAACATTTGATGATGTAAACATTCGTAGCGGCCATTGTAAAGGATGAGCAAAATTATGATGTGATGATCATAAAACATAGTGTAGATTTGTAGTAGCAAGTTAATAGCCAACCAAACATTAATGTCTATGTTTGTCTTATAGTCAATTGCTTTGTCCTACTTGTACATACTCCATTTAAGGCATTAAGGGCACGTGAATTAATCAATTGAATTAACATTTGATTTAAAATAAAGATGAAATTTATTTCTGAATTTTAGTCTATCAGTATCATGCAAGATCTCAAAGGTATTGACATGAATTCTTCCGCAAGACTTTTATAAATGTTTAATGTGAGATTCGTTTTATTCAAAAGCTTATCATGTGCAGTAGTATGAACTATCATTACGAACTTGAATAACTTTATCAACAAGCAAAATACAGTCATTTATGTGATCTCAATGCAGTGGGTCGGTTCAAGCCTTGGTAATTTGACTCATTGAAAAACAACTTTTAGTAAATTATTCTGTCCACAATAGAAAGCTATCAATGAAATTCGGAATTTAACAAAATATATCAAACCTATTGTAATATATTCCGTTTTCATAATTTGGATGGCTTGCACATCTAAGCACTTCAATGGGCATTGTCTATAGCAATCTGGAACATAACAATACTGAGGAGTTAAACGAGATATGTTACAAAAACTCTGATCAAGACAGATTAAAACCTAGCCATTGGGTCGATTCAAATCATTTGTAAGATGCATAACAATGGTTAATCCGAAATTGTAAGCCGGGCTAGTGATTATACCGCTGTTTTTGCAAGCTTTTGGCAGTAGTGGATCTTTCACCACTAATCAGTAAGTCAACAAAAGATACGAATTAACCGCCACTGCCTTGCAAATATGGAAGACCATGCAACAGAAACATATTATTGATCATGTGTTTTGGTGAACACACACGAGTAATCTAAGACACTGTTGCTTAATTGAGGCATGCCTTCGTGTAAGTTTACATTTCAGACATTGACAGTCTCACGTGGAAACATGCCTCTGTGTGAGGTGTTTTAATACAGAGGCAGAGTCTCAAAACCAACAAAGGAGATTGGACCAAGAAGCAAGACAATGTTGTTTTTCTTTTACGTTTTCTGTTGTGGGAGATGTGTCTATGGCAAGACACTGCATCACTGAAGTTCACTGACTATTATGCTATTAAGACACCTTTACAATTCTCCTAGCTATTGATGTCTTTTACTCATGTTTTTCTCCTATTTCCAAGAATAAAGAATATAATACCATGACATCTTCCTGTATGATGTGATCTCATCAGCAGGTCAATTTGAACATCATCTAACACTTTATCACCCTACTCTTCTGAAAATGCTCACCGTAATCCCATGTTCTCGTGAGTGTGGTTCATTCATCCTTATTCTCACCCTTTCCTACAAGGTGGTAGGATCAGGGATCTAAATGTTTAGTCCAGGTGTTTTGATCTCATCCAATTTGTCTTGATCAGCTCATATCAGTTCCATAACAATTCAAGAAATCTGACTGTTTTGGGGCATATTTGACATTTCAGCACAGTCTTATCATCCTTCGTCGGTCCAACAAAGGAGAATATGTGACGATCATAAGTTTCGTTTCAACCCTCTGACTTCTTGATGATAGAATGTACTTTGCTCTCTGACAATAGTCGTATTTGCAAATGTTTGCTCTTATCTATTCATTGGTAACTCGTAAGTGCCAATATTTATTGCAATTTTCCATTCCATTCAACTGTATGCATGGGCAGGTGTGCGCCAAGTTGAATTTTGTCTCCTGTCGATTTGGAACCTCTCATCAATGTCCCTTCCTTATTTGCCCTCGATTTTGTTTACCACATTACGTTAAATTGTTTTATTGCGTAAGTGATCTTTCTATCTCTCTCTCTCTTGCACACCCCACATACACATGCCTCCGTTCCACATGTTTCAGGTGAAGTTCCTGCTATTCTCTTTATCTTTCCATCAATCGCAGCATTCCAAAGTCCATTGTTTTCACAGCTTTAGTTTGGTACAATCTCCTGGAGCAAAATGTCATCTCTCATGTGCTCACATGGCATGGAAGAAGTTGAGATAAAACTAAATGACAGTTTGAGGTGCAAGACTTTTAATTATTTCTTGCAGTCACATTTTGTTCTTCTCTAGATGTCTGCATTGGTCACTTATCTGTTCTTTGTTTCAAACCGGCTATGATAGTTTTGTCTACTTTTCTGACAAATATCTTTATAATGTATTGAGCAACAACACAGCTCGGTTTAGCATATTTAGCAATAGCTTTGCAAATAAGCTGATTTTCGCATGAATGTTGAAATCAAGTTGTTAAGTTCTAATGCAATTTGTAGCTCTGTCTCCTTAAACAACTGACATAACGTTTCATAAAATTCACTGCTTAAATCCTCCTAAATAGGGTAGGAAGACATGTAGAATTTATAGGTCCAAAATAAAGTATACATTTCGTCTGCATTAAAGAATGTAGCTAATGTAAGTGTGATGTATACAACTCTCTCAGCCCCCATTGTACTTGAACCCAAAGCATCATAAATACATCGCAATGCATTGAAATTCAATATATTTTCATGATTTTAGCAGATTTCATCATTACGGTGACTTGTGTCAAATCTTAGTTATCACTTCCCAATATAATATGTAGCATACTTTAAAATTGAAAGAAAGATGAGATGAGAAGCTGGTACACCTCCTTTTAGTCAAGTTTTGAAAATGAAGAGCTTTGGCTAGCTGCTTATGGGACGGTAAGCAATAATTCGCACCATCAACGCTTATCATGCTTATCGTAAAGCCTATGCAAAATAATCTAAGCCTATGCAAAATAGTTTAAGTTATCATGAAAACCTGAGCAAACCCACCACTATATTGCAGCAGAATCCATTTCTCACATTCATGCAAATGGGCTCACAAAAAACATATCAAAAGTCTACGACATTCTAAGTAGTCAGGGACTAACTTGTATAAATCCAACATGGTAGTATTCAGGGGTGAAATTTAAAAGTATAAGTTAAGTCAAATGCATTCCTCTCATCACAAGGATGCAGAAAAAGTATAGTTTGACTTATCTCCGAATTATAAGCAAAACTGTGGTTTTGAATGTTTTTGGAAGCGGACAAATCGGAGACTATTATTTTGTTTTCATCTATACGTGCAAATGTCCACGCAATTGCTTAGTATGTATTAGTAACACCAAAAAGTGATTGACGATGAACAAATACAAACATAGAATCTTGTCCTATTTTATCTTGCGCAATCAGTCAAATATCTGACGAATTGAACTGATACAGAAGGTTCAATCGAATTAATTTGATTGAAAAGATGAACTTGAATACAAAATACAGATGAGCAAAATTCAGATAGCAGTTGTTCACTACATCACCACGATCACGCAACACATGAGCCTGCGTGTGCACTTGTACAAAGTCTTTTGCATTTGTGGTACCTAATTATTGTCAGCAGGAATTCTCTGCGGATACTGGGGGCAATAAGTTGTAGAAAGGGGTGGAAACGGGAACACCTACCTGACAACTGTTTCACAAAACTGGGTTAAAAATCTAGAACACCAAATAAACACAGGGTGTAAATTTTATTTGCGACCCAGTCGTCAAGTTCTCTCGGGGAAAGTCAGGGAGTAAAAAGAACATTTTAGAGCAAGTAAATTAGTCTTTGTCACCTGCTTAACTTTGTCACATTTAGGACATTACAGCAAACGGAACAATATAACATGGAATGGGGAAAACGTTTATACATGCTGCACGACATAAATTGCCAGGTTTTCTTTCCGCTTCTCTTATGTTTAACACAACAGACGTGTCTTGTTGCCATGATTACTCAAGAATTTGGTTATTTTGCTTCATACATTTGAACCAATTTAACAACAAGTGTAATGTTTATGAGTCGGTTGCAATCTTTGGCCACATTTATTACGAAAAAATATATTATTAACTACACAATAGTCCGGTTTAAATGTTTTGTATTGGTCTAGGCTAGGTCAGGCAGGATCAAAAATTGTTTAAACATATTGCTATGGTAGTTAATCCTGTTACATCATCACTGCTACGGCGAATACCATGTAATCCTCTTAAGACCGATCGATAGCCGAGAGTCGGAAGCGGGTACAAAGAATATCAGCGAATATCGTACCCAAGGAGGATAGTTAGAAAGGAGAAGCAATAGATTTCGTAATGCTTTGTTCCTTTGATGCCGATTAGAGATTGCGACAGGCTATTCATAAAAGTGGTACCATTGTTTCGAACAAAGGGGTTCCGCCATTAAATTGGTCACTGATCCGGCATCATATTAATGCTTTACCCAATAGGCGAGTATAAATAAGTGACCACAATACAGTCATGTGTAAGGGCAGTCATGTGTAAAGTGGTACCATTGTTCTCACGTATCCCAAATGTGCGCTTGTGCGGGTCTGAAGTCTATAAAGGAGGCTTTAGTTGTCGATATAATCCTTTTTATCACCCACCTGACTTTAGGCGCTTCATTTAAATAAATTGAATGCCCCTGCTGATCGACTACACATCAGAATATATTAGCTGCCAGGTCCACATTTCTATAGTATTCTATAAAGGTAATCGCTGCGTATACATGTAAGTATAAGTATAGGCTATAAAGGTTTTTTTCACAAATGTCCATTTATTTTTATTTTAAGAAGGAGATTGGCATAGACATAGCGGCGGTGGAAGGGGGTGGGGGCAGATTCTCCCCTGTGAGAAGTCTTAAGAGGGGATATGAGGGAGGAAAGGGGGAGGATGGATATGGAGAATGAGGGGGCCTGCAGGAAGGGAGAAAGAGGACAAATGAAGAGAAAGAAATAATGAGAAGTAAATAAAATAATAGAAAGATAAGGACATATTTATATTGGAATGAAAGGGAGAGTGAGAGAGGACAAAAAGAAAAGAAAGAGGGGGAAGAAGGCAAGAGAGAGAAGGATAGCCAGGGAGTGATAAAGTTAGTGTAGGCCTAGGAAAGAATAAGTACAGAGAAAGAAAAGAAAGGAAAATAAATGTAATAATAATTATTATAAAACTTAACACATAACAGCACTAAGCAGCCATTCGATGACATCATTGCTGTTGTGCGTTACGTAATTAAAGAGCCCAGACAGATGTGTTTCGCACCTGCCAAGCACAAGTCACCCAATTTCGAAAACTGGACGTTGAATGTACACTCTCATGAATATTGATTGGCAACATTCTAATAAGACACAATAGAACAATGAACGTTGCAGCCTGACACTCAAATTGGTATGTGACCTATTGTTATTAGCCATAAAACTCTGATTTCAATTCACTGTTTTTTCAATTTCAATTTGAGAAAGTGCTACGATGTTCCGGTACGATGCAGCACGAAACATTATTGAGGTATATTTATCATCATTTTACCCAACATTTCTTTGGATTTACTGACAATCCTGCTAAACGTATTTGCGGTGTTGATTACAATCCGTTTATACCCAGTTTTGGTCAAAACACTGCAACATATATATTAAATTGAAAAAGCAACAAACATAAAGTTTATACCGAACATGCTCGAAATTCTTGGCCAAATGAACGGCTTAGTACTTCTGGCATTTTTTGTACCAAATTTTCACCAAGAGCATGAAGAGGGTCAAAGCAAAACTCTTTAACCACTGTAAATGTTGGACTAAATGTTCATTTCTAAGTCGAGTCCAAGAAAGGACTCGCAGTCTCAATCATAAATAAGGTTAACATAATATTTTTAACCATAATACTAAACTCACTTAATGAAAGAAGCATTTTACTGATGTGCATCACCATATTTTGTTCACCTATTGATTGTTGTTCATGTGTAGATTAAGTTGTAATGAAAATTAATTTTTATTTTGTAGTTTAAGTTAATCTATGTATCGCGCCTTGAGCGCCATTAATTTGGTGGAGATGTGCGCATTAGAAATTCACATTATTATTATTATTATTATTATTATTATTATTATTATTATTATTATTATTATTATTATTATTAAACAGCTCTTTTCAGAGCCACCAAACCGCAGAATGAACGGCTCTTTTCAGAGCCACCAAACTTGACAAAAATACCAATATGATAATCATTTTGCTCAGATATTCACAGTTTTGAATATTATAAACCAAAAAGTATGAGTTTGGTGAAGTATAAATTATTTTATTTTAGAAACCAAAATGAGATGTCACTATATAGACTGTTAATATATAATTAAGAATATCTCAGCAGAGAAGAATTCCTAAATTTCAATCTTCGGTGTCGGAGTGTGCTCTTTACTAGTCTCGTGCACGGCCGCCTTGACCTAATCATTGTTGAGGATATCAAATGGAGGCATTTCAACAGCACCTTTATTTGGTGGGAAAAGGTTGTTGAACTTTTACAGAGAGTTCAAGTTCAAAATTGCTCGGACTTGGTTTTGAACTTGACCCTCTGTGCAAAGCTCAATGACCTTTTACTACTAGAATGAGGGTACTGGGAATAATTCTGATATACCCTGCGCACTGGGTACAACAAGTTAGACGAGGTATCCCTAATCCTATCCTTAACCTTAACCCTAACCCTAACCTAATCCTAATCCTTAAAACAGGGTAAACCAGAATATTGTATCAGGACACTTTACAACGATATCGAGGCATGCATAAAATGCTGCAAAGCATCCATTTCAAATGTTTCAACAAGTCGATGATCTAACTGAATATCAAATCTCCAAAGAATATTCAAAATGGAGGCGTCACACGGCACTTCATTTCCTCCCAGCAATCGTTGAATTATTCCAATCATGTTATTACAATCAGGAACACCTGCACAAATATATGCTTCTTATTAAGATACAGAGATTCCTCACTTATAGGATGCTAAATATGGTTCACTTTAATGGGAAAATGTGTCCCGAATTGGGGAATTTTGTTGCGTCAAAACAAGGTCGCATCAAACATGTCATCAAATGTACTCAACATATGGACGGGGTTTTCGAGTGCCCTACATTTAAAGCGTAACTGACCGGTCTTTTTTGTAACACATACGTTAAAGACTCAGAATTAAACAACAGATGTGGAAATACTGACCAGTGTACAGTGGATACCAGTTCTAGTCCTACTACTTATGGCATATTGGATAGCATAGGGAAAAGTTAACCCATATTTGCATGACTATATCCACATCTTCAAGGTGAAATAAACCTACTCGTGTTACCGTGTGGCCATAGTCTGCTTAGTCTCCTCCGCAGCCAGTTTGGTTACGCTCCCTCCACACAAACAGTCTGCCAATTGCCACTTATAACGCCGTTTCTGATTGGCTACACGATTGTAGCCGTAGAGCTGTACATACGGGAACTTGATTGACCTCACTCAGCTGGCGAGATGGCAGGTCAAAATTGCTCATGAATAATAAAGTAGCCGTCTAGCCGATCGACCAATTGAAAGCTTTGTTTGACGTCAAGCTGGATGACGTCGGCAGAAAACCGTTAGCGAATCAAAAAGGACCAGTTCGTGATCATTGGCAGACTGTTTGTGGGGAGGGAGCGGAACCAAACTGGCTGCTGTGGAGACTATAGTCTGCTGGCCTACTGTATGCTGCTTTCCTGGGAAACAAGCATTTCCAATTTGGGCCTTTAAGAAAAATTCTCTAATTATCATACTTTGTGGAAATGAATCAATCATAAAGCTTGTGTATTATGATCTAACAGATGTATGTACATGTATAATATATTTGTCTCGTGTCCATTTTTGTAATTGCATTGCATAAAATAAATACAGTATCTGCGTAGAAAAAACATTAATAAAAACAAAAGGGGACACAAATCTGGAACAGTTCAACACATTACCATGATTACGGAAAAAATAAAAATGGTGCAAAATGGGGAAAAGGGGTTAACGGCATCCCCTTTGACACATTTATTTCTAGATATGGCCAAATGGTAACCTCATTATTATTATTATAAACTGTTTCAAATTTGGTTCCATTGCCTCGTAATTTAATGTCGTCTTTTTGCAAAGGTCAAACATCATTTTTTTTTCTTGGTAACTTATATTCTTGTCGTTTAAAGGAGCACTTCGTGATCTACAGCCTCATCCCCCACTTACTCCAAAAGTGTTTTAGATTTTTACCATCAGAAACCATATTATGTCTGTGTGTCTAACCTTTCTTGCAGATTCGGTCCTTTGACAAAGATATCGTCCAAGTCGTATTTTCTGTCTGTTGATAGTCAAAAATTATAACACATTGACCTATACATGGTGAACTGTAATCGCCTAATGGCCGCGCACTTAGGCTCATTTGCCTTGGGGTACATTTCATGTGCAAATAGAGAGCAAATATAGAGAGATCCCTCCTAAGATATCCCAATAAGAATTAAGGCTGGTGGAAATTTTATGGGTGGGCACTTTTAGGTTGTGCCTAAAATTTCACTTATGTCAAGTGACCCCAAAGCGCCATTAGGCGAACTTTTACGGTATACAACTTGCCAATTCAATGTCGGAATCAACTGACAATTTGAAAATTTTGTGGATATCCATTGAACCATATACCCTAAAAAGAGGGTGCTATACAGAATCACGAAATACCCCTTTAAGATTTATTACTAAAATTTAGCATTAATTTTGATTGACTTGTGTATTATTCTTTTGATATGGTGTTGATCATAGATCCTAGAAAGAGGTTTTAATCAGGTCGTTGCGTGCACAGTGTCGAGAGTTATGACAACATCTGACATGCAGATTTCCTGATCGCATCAATGCTGCATGAGGTTACTGCTGTGGCACAAAATGGACCAATGAGTAGTGAGGAGTTGCAATATGGCGAGTTACCTTACACGAGACAAATCCAAAATTACATTTAACCTTGAAATCGAATGAGATTGGATTCTAATCTATTAGATTTAATATTCAAATATCAGGTTAAGTTTATCACCGATCATAATCTAAGAAAGTATTCCACAGCTACACAGCACAAAGTTACCTTTTTATTTAACTCGCTACAAGAATTTGACCAAGGTCAACGTATAGAATTAAGTAGTGCCATAAAATGGGGGTAACTTTGGCATGCAGGGATATTAAACTTTGCCAGGTTTTTGCAGATCACTCTATCTGTTATCTTTCTTGAAAGGCAATTAATCAATACCACTGACCATCTCATCAAAAACTGTCTCTGAAAAGGTGAAGGATAAAGTCGTGTCGGAGCAAATGTTCACAGCCCGAAGTGCCCACCTTTTATTCCTTGGCCCAACGAGTCTGTTTTACCTTCCAGGCATAATGGTTAGACCCGGTACCTAATGTATAGCTGGGTGGAGAGAGACAACTAGTCTAAGGGCTCAAAATATTCGATAGCACCACCGCTGGGGCTTGAACCCACAACCTTCCGATTATGAGTCAGAGGCCGTACCACAGTTGGCCACCATGGGTTAAAACAGCGTAGAAAATTTAGATGACAGCAAGATACCACAATGCTCTATATTTTGCTGATTCACCTCGTTATCAAAATAGTAATGAATCAGGAGCTTTCAAAAAACACCGGCCCAACTTGAACTCCCCCAGTGAAAACTCGTCATTTTATCACTTTTCACCCCCCAAAAACCTATTGCTTCATTTACTTTGCATGTATATTATATGGAGAGGAAACACTGAATCACTGAATTGGACAAACTTCACAGTCACTTTGAACGTTTGGGTTATAGCTTGTAGTTTCTCCAGTCTTCCGGAATGTACTACACTGGGGTTTATTAGGAAGAGTTGTGTTGATTTGTTATGACTGACTTGATATGTTGAGATGTACCTGTTCTTGCCTAGATCTTATTATTTCTTCTTTTGTCATGAAGTGTATAAGTGTCAAGGCCCGTGATTAACCTATGAATGATGAGCTGACACTTTTTTGTCGTGATTTCAGGTTAATGTCATTACATCAATGACTGAGTATCATCTTTCTATTCTGTCTATCATTTTGTCAAATCATCTCATCCATGCATCCATTAATTTGAGATCATGATCATTTTCATTAAAATAAAGAGGGAACGGACTTTTGTAATATTCCATTTTGTTCCATTCAACATGCAAGAGTTCAGACTGTCGTGTCCATTTAAACGATGCGCGATTTTCAAAAGAATGCTAAAATAGCGGACCGATGCCAAAGACATCCCGGTTCAACATATATGACAAAATGATCTTGATTTTGTGGACTGTCCTCCAACAGACCAATTTGAGTTTGTACACTGTCCTTCAACACACCACTTAGTTTTGTGGACTGTCCTCCAACAGGTCACTTGATTTGAGGATTGTCCTCTAACAGGCCACTTGGTTTTTGGACTGTCCTCCAACAGGCCAACTTGGTTCGTGGACTGTCCTCCAACAGGCCACTTGGTTTTGTGGACTGTACTCCAACAGGTCACTTGACTTGACTGTGTCCTCAAACATGTCCTCAAACAAGCCACTTGGTTTTGTGGAGCCATACCTGTACAACATTTGTACAAATAGCTCGAGAAGCATTATGGTGTTGACTTGCAACCGGGTCTGATGGGGGGGGCACAAGCCGTTTTTCGGCAATTTTCCTATGGGATTTTTTTAATTTTCACATCGATTTGGGGGCATGTGCCCCTATGACGATACGCCACTGCGACCCGTGGGTTCTAAAGGGCCTCGGTGGAAATTAGCTTCCAGGTTAGGTTTTCGAGTGTTGTCAGACAACGGTGTCAAACCCGAACAATCAAAAACATGTTTAATGTGATACCAACGCCCTTACGCGAGTCATCCGGTAGTGCTAGAAAAAGAGAGAATATTCACTGGTTGTCATGCATGATCAATCAGAGAGCCCAGCAGGAACTATAAATAATGCTAACGATTTTTACAGGATAATTGGAATCAGAATTACTAGAGTTAAAATTAAAATTATGTTTAAAGTTAGGAATGGAATAGGAAGGACCGATCTTATTTTAGTTATATGAAACATGAAAAATACTATTCTCGGTCGACATATGTGTGCATGGTCACTGTTAAATCTCACAAATGCAAGGCTTTGCAAGATCTTGTACAGAGGAATAAAGAACAATAAAGAACAATATCGTCAGGTAGCCTATATAGAAAGAGAAATTTACTACAATCTTTAAAACCATAAAGTTTCAAAATGCTTTTATCTGTTCACGAAAAAGTGAAAGCAATACATGTATACCATGTATACTATCTATATATTCACTCATTCAAAGAATGCAACCAATATTGCATTCGTGACGAGCAAAAGATAACTCCGGTTGTATCACGACCTTGAAGCATGAGGACTTTTAACATGTTAAAGATAAGCTCGGGAGGCTTAAATGTAAGTCACAATAAGCAAGATACATGGCATATTTCCTTGTAGCATGTCTTATTGAGAGAATCGAAGCTCTTTAACAAGTGACATGTATACGTGAAACTTGAAATCCGACATAACATGGAAATAGGGATCAGTTGTAGACAGGTTTGTAAAATAAAAGTAATAATTCATCGTAAGATTGAGTCAAATGAAGACATTGGGAAATATGTGGAACATGAGCACGAACTAACGGCTTAACCATTACACGGGAACCGCTTATAGAAGCGACGAGATTAAATTGTCAGTTTGACATCTCAATTTGTCATTGCATGCAACTGGCATTCTCTCTGTCAGTGTCTGCAGATATCATGATCATGATTGCAACAACAACCTTGACAACGACGATTACACAAAAATCTTATTATCAGAATTCTTAAAGAGCCAATGAACCTGTGTTTGCTTTTGCTGTTCATGAATACTAATGCTGTAATTCTTATTATTGCTGCTGCTGTTTGTTGCTACTGCTGATAATATTGTTGTTTTTGTTTATCCTATTTTATTTACTTGTTTTGGTGTGGTATCAATCAACAAGAATTATCTCAATAGTAGGGTATGCCGCAGTGAAACAGGTGAACCTCATGGACAGTCCTCCAACAGGCCACATCGTTTTGTGCACTGTCCTCCAACAGGTCACTTGGTTTGTGGACTCTCCTCCAACAGGCCATGTGGTTTTATGGACTGGCCTCCAACAGGCCACATAGTTTTGTGGACTGTCCTCCAACAGGCCACATAGTTTTGTGGACTGTCCTCCAACAGGCCACATAGTTTTGTGGACTCTCTTCCAACAGGCCACGCACGGTGGTTTGGGGGACTGTTCTCCAACAGGCCACATGGTATTGTGGACTTTCCTGCAACAGGTCAGTTGATTTTGTAGATTGTCCTCCAACAGGCCAATTTGGGTCGTGGAATCTTCTCCACCAGGCCGCTTGATTTTGTACACTGTCCTCCAACAGGCCACTTGGTTTTGTGGACTGTCATCCAACTAGCCACTTGAATTTGTGGACTGTCATCCAACTAGCCACTTGAATTTGTGGACTTTCCTCCAACAGGACAAATTTGTTTGTGGACTATCCTCCCAGTCATCCAACAGGCCGTTTGATTATGAAGACTGTCCTCCAACAGGCCAACTTGGTTCGTGGACTGTCGTCAAACAGGCCACATGATTTTGTGAACTGTACTCCAACAGCTCGCTTGGTTTTGTAGATTGTCCTCCAACAGGCTACTTAGTGGTTTTATGGACTCACCTCCAACTCCAACAGGCCAATTTGGGTTGCGCACTCTCCTCCATCAGGCCGCTTGATTTTGTACACTGTCCTCTAACAGGCCACTTGGTTTAATGGACTGTCCTCCAACAAACCACTTGGTTATGTGGACTGTTCTCCAGCAGGTCTCTTGGTTTGTGGACTCTCCTCCAACAGGCCACTTGATTTTGTGGTCTGTCCTCCAACAGGTCGCTTTGTTTTGTGGACTGTCCTCCAACAGGTCACATGATTTTGTGGGCTGTCCTCCAACAGGCCACTTGAATTTGTGGGCTGTCCTCCAACAGGCCACTTAGTTTTGTGGACTGCCCTGCTACAGTTCACTTAGTTTTGGGGACTGTCCTCCAACAGGCCACATGATTTCGTGGGATGTCCGCCAACAGGCCACTTGGTTTTGTGGACTGTCCTGCTACAGGTCACTTGATTTGTAGTCTGTCCTTCAACAGGCCACTTTGTGATTGATGAATATAAATCCTTGTTATCATAATTTACACCCGTCATAATCTATTAAGGGGGTCCAAGAACACGCAGAGAGTCAGAAGAAGCAAAACAATGCCTCTTGACTGAATTTAATCTAATTTCCTATGGTGTGAAAACTATCAGTCTTCACGCGCATATCCTAAAAGATGCATGCCCCTTTCAACATTTCTCTATGGTCCCTTCTTCATCTATTTCCGAATTCCGGGCCCAGGCCAACTCTCTCGGTAGCTTGCTTACCTACACGTTGGAAGGAATGGTTAACTTCAGATACTTGTGTGATTGAATTTGTTGTTAAGTTTCCTTTACATTTATGAACCCATTGGGAACAGGTTACCTAATTGAAATTGGCGGAATTGTACAATCTCCAACCGCCCAGCGTCTCACTTTGGCTTCCGTCTGTTGTCGAAACAAGACGCCATTTTGACCATTTAATTGTAGTTTTATTTGAATAAACCTACATTTTTTATTTCTTTAACAAGTATTTCATACGTCGCACATTATACAGTAATAATTATTGTAAATTGGGTTCGAGCTATTTTGAGCTGTCGAGGAAAATATCACACATATTTTATTTGGATATCTTGGCTCGACGAGAATATCAGCCCCCTTCCGCACTGTCCGCTAACTTGAAATTTCACCTATGATTTGCGGAATGATATAACCCAACAAAAACAAAATTGTGTCGAGCCGAACACATGCCCTTTTTGCATCTTATTTGTCACATTGACACCAATGTCTTTAATGAATGTCTGTGGCAATGAAAAAGATGGATGTTTTCCACTTTGCACCCTTAAACTCGTCAACAAAAAGATGGATGTTTTCCACTTTGCACTCATTCAGACTCCATTATCAATGTCAAGGTTCCCTCCCGTGATTAGGGAATCATGGGAATTAGCGGAGGAAGGAATCATCCATCACAGACATACGCACGGCCATGTATGACAAGGCCAACAAACCTCACTAACTGTCTCAGCCGGTAACTTTTCCTGGTGTATTCCATCAAAAAACACAAAATTTGTGCATGTGATTGTTGGCCTGGTCAGTCGCGGGATAGAACCACGTCATTAAAAGCCAAATTTTGCTCTTACGTCCTTGAAAAAAAGGTCACTTAATCGAAATATTAATAATTTTCATATCTGATTTGATGTGATTAAAAATAATATAATTGATGCCCTCCCGAGACTTCCATTTTGGATAGTTAACATGCTACTTCAATGGGATATGGGAAACTATACAAATACTCTCAGTTGGGACCTATTCTGCAATTTTGATCTGATCAACATGATCAAGCTCCTGCTCTATCATGTCCAATCATGTCCAGTATGAGTGAGAGATCCTTGGCATGATAGCATCCAGGCCATTTCAGGGGAAGGACCATTCATCCCCGGCATTCAGCTTTACCATGAATCCATGACCTTGCGTTACATTTTGGTCATGATCAAATTAATTAATTTATTTATTTTATTTATTACACTTTATCACTGGCACAGAATTACACAAAAAATATATAAATATTGCACATAAGTTACATCATAAATTACACAATATTATGAAAGGAACAATATTTGTTTTAAAAAGTCCAGTGAATGGCTGGAGCGAACAGGTGCCAGGCACCTCTAAGACCGCCCCACCAAAACAAAAAAGAAGGGAAGGGAAATATAAATTAGACTGGTGGAAAATGCAGGTTATTTACATTTGCCTGCAATTTGGACAATTACAAAAAGAGGTCCAAGTACAAACAGAAGTTGCATCAAAGGTGCGAGCAAATTTGGACTGGTAAAACTCCAAAACTTGTTGCTTAAATGATTTACCAGCAACAAAGGATCAGAGGAAAATCTGGTGGTGGGACGGTCTTTGTTAATACCATTAAAAACTACATAATCATCTAGATTGATGTCATATAATCCCAGATTGCACTTGAAAAATATATTGAGATCAACATATTCTCTTCTAAAACTTAATGGAAGAAGAGTTAGCTCGGTTAACCTTTCTTTGTACTCAAATGATCAAGGCTAGACCTATTTGGTCCTTCAGGAATGAATATAGGAGAGGGAAGAGACGGGAAAGGTTCTGTTTTACCAAAGCACTGAGGTGAATATAATTTGGTTCCACATTTTGGAGTTGCCCTCGATAAAGCTTTAGAATATTGACTATGTCCTTTTGAAATTAAAGCAGATAGCTCCAACAGTGAAGGATAGGGCGTATATACTGGATACATCTGTTCATAGCTTAGGGATATCACTTGGATAATGATCTATAATGATTTAGGTGGCGGCCACTAATTTAAATTTGCTCCACTGATGGTAGCCTAGCTAGTATACCAATGATGATGTTGATCAAGTTGAAGCAGTATATGTTTTGTGATATGGTGTCGCACGTTGTTGTTGTTTTCACACAGATATCCCATGAGAAAGAGTCAAATTGATTATGGAGTCAGAACGAAAGCACTCAAAATGTATTTATTTTTGAGTGGAATATTTCCCTGATGGTTTTGTGGCCCGCGTCGTCATGACCGGTAAACAGATCCGGAAAATAGCGATATGTTTTGGGCTTGTCAACTTGTCACTTGACATGCAAAAGCTGTCGAGAGTTTTGCTCAAAATATAAGAGGGAAATTTTTCATATAATGTTAAATAATAATATAGTTTTGATTTAACACTTTTAGGGGTTATTCATGTAGATTTTATAGGATGTGATAAGACATAATCATAGTCAACATAATCTACAGGACCAATTTAACATATTCATAATTATGTGCACCTATTCCATCTACCTTAAACTCTTAAACGGAATAATAGGCTAAAGTGTAATTCAGAATATTCGACGGGAAAGATAATGTGTACATTACGGTGTTAATTGTGGGAAAAATGATGTTGAAACAACTTGTATTATTGTGTACAGTAAAATACACATAGTAATGATGGAGTGTCGGTTATACCTAAGGCTTATTCCGATTCCGTGTATCGTCTTACGTTTTTACTAAACTAAACGGAAGCAAAAACCCCATTGCCCTTTTTCCATTTCTTACAACTAAACATTTGAACATTTTGTTTATTTGTTAATATATTATTAACGCATCAATAGGATAAAACAAAACAGTATACAAGCTTATACAGGATGTCAGTCTATGGTCATAAACACACGGGTCCTACAACTGTCTTGTATAGTAACGCCCCTTCCACAACCTTTAACAAGTTGTTACCACAGTATGCTACCCTTGAACCTGAGGCATTGTCAAGTGTGAGACAGATAGCCCAACAAACCCAAGGCCCTAAGGGACAG
The DNA here is from genome assembly GCF_039555335.1 of Amphiura filiformis. Taxonomy (NCBI): domain Eukaryota; kingdom Metazoa; phylum Echinodermata; class Ophiuroidea; order Amphilepidida; family Amphiuridae; genus Amphiura; species Amphiura filiformis. The sequence goes on from NC_092636.1 coordinate 60,789,061, forward strand.
TGACTAGTATAATGGTTTATATCACTAAATACAATTGTACTTCACCTTTTCGTCTTCCAATTAATTCCACCATTATCCAGACATTCAGAGTTCCCCATTTTTTTCAACCGACACAAGCCATGATTTTTACCAGCAAATACACACGCGTGAGACGCGTCACACGGTGTCTCTTTTCTTGGGTTCGTACCGGGGAAATGTGTATGATCGGTTAGCTCAACTGGAAAACCACGCTTCCTCTTTTTGAAATTTGAGTGTTGTTTTGCTGTTTTTATGTTTGGTTATCGTTGACGAGGCGAGGAACCTCGGACAATGAGGAGGAGTGCACCAAAATTATTGCTGAAATATCAATTCAATCACTTTGCAACCAACCCAGCGGCAGTGTGGTGGTTTCCTACTATAAGCAGTTCGAACAGAATCGCAAAATTGTCAAATTTGAAGAGGAAAATCAAAACTATAAGCAAGTTCCTCGTTTTTGTTGTTGTAAAAGGGATAGCTGTTTTGTTGTTGTTTTAAATAGGTTAAAAATCCATTTTCAATAAACCATTGGTTTCACCGGAAGCAGAACACCAGGGTTGGTCTAATGGAGCAGAGGGTAAATATGTGACTCATAAAGAACTTGTCCCCTCTTCTCTGTTCACCTGTTTTAAGTTAATTAATCTATGGCAGATTTAATACATTATTGCAGAGCAAAAACGCATTTTTTAAACATACAACTAGCAAAATGTAACTGTACTTCGCAAAATTTACACACCTCTTTCGTCTACTTTGATCAGCGGTCTTCCATCCATGAAGGTATGACGTCAGACGATTACGTAACACAATGTTTCAGACAGTGATAAACAATGCACTACCGCAGGGTTTATTGTTCTATTGTGTCCGATTAGAGCGCTGACATAATTGGTAAATGTCGCCAATCAATATTCATGAGAGTGTACATTCAACGTCCAGCTTTTGAAATTAGGTGACTTGTGTTGGCAGGTGTGAAATACATATGACTGGGTGTTTTAATTACGTAACGCCTACAGGTTTGGGCATCATTGAATTGCTGCCTAGTGTTGTTATATGTGTTTTGTTTCTATAATAATTATTATTATTTTCTTTATTCATTCCCTTCTTTTCCTTTCTTTGCACTTATGCCCACAGGGCCCTATCATTCCTTCGCTCTCCTTCTCCCTCTCTTCACTTCTCTCCTCTCTTCCTTTCTTTTTCTTTTTATCTTCCTCCCCTCCCCTCCAATCTCAATAGCCCATCCGCTCATCCTCTTTTCACCCCTCGACCCCTCCTTCACTCCCTCACTTACCCCCGGCTTTTAAAATGGATATTCGTGATATTAGAAAACCCACTTGACTTTGCTGAATATAGGTATATAACCATGATAACTATGAAAACAACATATACTGCGAACTTAGTTAATTAATAGAAAGTAACACAGATAGCCACGGACCTATATAGCTGGCAGCCACTCCGTGTTGTTACGGGTACTCGATCAACAACTCTATTCAATGTATTTAAATGAGGCACCTAAATTAAGGTGAGCGGTAAAGTGTGCTTATGTGTGCTGGCAAAGACTCAATGACACCTGTGGGCTATATGAGAACAAAGGGTACCTCTCACTCAAGTGGGCGCTTTCACATGACTTTCTTTTGATCACTTATTGACAGTACCCTGCCTGGTAAAGCGTTAATACGCTGTCAGGTCAATTACCGATTTGTCCTGAACAAAAGGTACCTCTCGATGAACAGCTTGTCGGCAAATCAAATCGGCACAAAGGAACAATGCGTTACGTAATCTATTGTGTCTCCATTGTTGATAGCTCCATGGTGATTAAGGCATGACTCATGAGACAACAATGTGAGAGCTAAAAAGCTCGAAAAGCTCAACAATGAGACCCGGCAATGAGAAACCCATAACTTGAAAGACCTAATAATGTTTGACACAATGTAACGAAATTCGACAGCGTAGTGGTTACATAACTCCCAGGTAACTGGAACATGCACCTTTTTGAATGATAGAACATACGGTAGACTTTGTGTGGCGATGATCTTGATCGTGGTTCAGGACTCAAAAGCTTGATCCAGTTCACATAATGATAATCGAATTGCACGTAACACTTCGATGGCACATGGCAAAGTACGATAATAAACGATCTTTTTAAGTGAATTTTCTGCAACTGCATGCTTCTTTCTAAAACGAGCATTATGAATACCCTGGGCATCCACGACATATGTTACGTATTGGTGATTGAGAAGATCAAATAATAGGATCTATTATCAGTGATTATCAAGCTAGTTAGCATAATATTCTACGCTTAATAACCACAAGACTCATCTTGATTTATTTTAAAATCTCCCTATATAATCCGTTAAGTCGAAGCTGTGTTATATCAAAATAAACTTAAGTAGATAAGAGAGAACTACCGCCACATTTTGAAACTCAGGAAATCGATGCTTCTCCTTACTTAAGGCTACCAGTTCAAAAAGAATCAGGAACAAGTCGCCAGACTTAATTGTGATAAAATACCTTCAAATGATGCTTACTGTAAGCATTGTCTTACCTTTCATAGAGAGTTATACATTGTGCCACATATTATGCCATTGCAAAGAAACATTGCAGAAGAGTTTTTTGAATCAATAATTGCCCGTTGACAATTATCAATCTCCTTTGAATGTCGTGCTTTATTTCTAGAATTGCATTTCATTTTCCAGTAACACAAATGTATTATGAAAGTATATACAATTGGTTGGTTCAAATATTTTATAATGCATAACAATGACTAATCCAAAATTTTCGTAAATGCCTACTGTCCAGTCACAAGGATTGATTGACAGCTATTGTTGAGTTGAGCATGTCTTGCTTATTGACAAATAACGATGATGGCTACTCACTCAGTATATCATTTTTAACCGGCATTATGTGGTAGTGACGTCAATGCGCAAGTTCATTGGGCGCAGTCTGAAATCGCTAGCAGCGCTTTACATGTTTTAAGCGTTAAAGCACTGACGTACACACGCACTTAAAAACACCGCATAGATGTGCGAGCGAAACAGCTACCTCATACGCATTGACGTCACTGCCACATGGCAAAATGATGGTGCGGGGTCTTATCTTTTGTTTGAGTTACAAAAGATGAGCAGATATTGATCAGACACAGAAAACCCAGATGGATACAATGGATGTTGACAAAGAGGTTACAAAACGAAAAACCAAATCAGAGATTTGAAATGAGCCAATGCCTGATACTACTCTTTACCGCCATATCAAAATATCGACATGTTGGTGTTTTTGTGAAACTGATGGTTCACATTTTATACTCGGAAGAGAATTGATAGGTTCCCTTGTGGATTGAGACCTTGTCAAATAAGACAAAATGACAAGATGAAAAAGAAATGAAAAATTAAAATGACATCAATTTATATCAGGAAAATGAATAAATAGATCAATTGGAAACATAATTTCTTGTTTCTATAGCTGGTTAATGACCTGACGTTATATCCATCTCATATTGTATCCAAGGTCACATTTTCAGCGCAATTTTGTTTGTGTTTTACCTGTTTAATATCTTTTTTAAACCTTTTATTTTCGTTTGATTAAGTCATACAAACTCAATAAGTAAATTGAATCTGCATGTATTCTCGATTATCTGATTGTACATATACGATATGATATCGCAGTAAATTGAGGACATCATGACGGTTTGTGTCTTTGAAAAAGATAATCGCAATTCAAAGATACCCAAAGTAACAGAGGTGTCACATTAAATGAGTGTTATCAATTGTGTAGTGCGCACTGTCCAGATCATGAATATCGATCTGCAACTTATATATCTCACACGTGACTTGTTTAATCATCCAATGATTTGCTTGATGGCCAAGTGGCACATGTTGATGTGTCACTTACGTATCATGCAAATGCTCTTTTATTTTAGACGATTTGAAACATTGTCTGAATTCAAATATATTGTGAGTACAGTTTGAAAACTTTTATTGAGGACACGGAGAGTGGAGATTTTTCCAATCAGTAATGTCAATTAAAAAACATATTTTCTAAAGATTTCATACATTCGTGTTATGTTGCCAGTGACACCAAAACGCTAAATACCAGATTATCTTAACACGGATTCTCGCAAGTATGAATTACCTGCAATAAATGAATACTAACCATAATTGGCATCTGAGGATTATAGTTTAGGCAATGTTAATAATATCAGTAATGTATACATCGGGTTTTAATTAACTTAGATTCAAAAGTTGTCAGTAATTACATCCATATGTCTATTTCATTTTAAATAACCCAATTTTCACGTCTTCTTAGAAGTAAAATAATAAGAGTAGCCTCTCAGGTGCATTTATTTAAGCGCTCTTATTCACATACGTAATAAAATGCGGAAGCTTTACGGCCATTGACTTTGTACACAGGACTCAAATTGGTATGTTATGAATTACTCCTGGGCATACCATTAGGGAAGGGGCATTTTATGTGATTATTCGATAACTAGAAAAATCGACTATATCTAATCATAATGTTATGAATTGTATGACAGTTGAGTTCCGTTAACCTAAAAGTTAAATACAGTTATCTGATGGATGGAGACTCCAGGGGGACAAGCGCGGGAAGTACGCACGGCAAATCAGAGCTAGCTATGCACCTCGGCAGGCAGGCAGGCAGGCAAGTATAACCGAGAGGTCGTTGGGCTATTGTCAGATGATTGGAAAAGTTGTGGCTGCGTTATTTTCCTATAGCAGGGTTCTCCATTATATCATTTGCTCGCAGGTCATATCTTGGAGGGCCAAAGCAAACAAATGTCCAAATCTGTGTTTGAGGGACAATTACACCTTCCCTTGTTTTGATAGGTTTCTTGTACATTCCAGAGTTGCTCAAGGGACAATCACCATCACCTATTAAGAACACTTATCCTATATATTTATCCAACCATTGATTAGCCTAATTATAAAAAAACCGGTGACAGTCGTCTTTTTCCATGGAAATAATAATATAAGGAAGGTTCTGTTGCTTTAGGCAAATGTAAGAGATTTCGTGACCTTGAAAAGAACCCACGTTTCAGGTTTGTGGGACGTCTACCTGAAGTATAAAATAATTTTAATGTTTCGACAATTTTGGAACTTGACACTAAATTAGTTTACGTCACTGGATTTCTCGAAGTGCAACATCCATACTGATGATACTCCGCCTTTACCATTCACATTTTACACTGGCTGAACGTTTGCGATGGATTCGGCAAGAGGTCAGATCATGTCCGTGTCAGATCTTCCACAATAGTGGCCAGTCGTCCACTTTTGCACGGTGGCATATTATTGTTATGCAATACCGTTCAGCAATTAAAATATCTTATCTTTGGCAGCCTCTTGTACCATCTCCCATTACCTTCAATTATGCTTCATGCTATTAAGGAAACCATTCAACCCAATAAGACGCCGTTGCTGCTACAAAAGCTAACGATAGTAATTATTTTTGGCATTTGTCACGAAAAATTGTCACGAACATGGTCGTATGAACATTAAGTGTCAAATTTATGTTCATACCGTTTATGGATGTGGACGGTAAAAACGGTGAAGCTGTTTAGATGAAAAGCAATTGGTAAATACAAGATAATGACAATGGATCTATTTTCAAGGTCACAGATGTGAAAAGCTCCTAAATTCACAAGAAGTTGAAACATAATACCTTAACAAACATGACAAAAGGAGCAACGCGAAAAGTGTTGCAGCATTATATTGGTAGAAAACAGACTCTATATAAAAGAAACATTTTGTCTTCTTGAAACGTTGGGTTTTTAACTTAAAGAGGTTGCGATTTCCAAACACGTGCGTATCGTAGGCTACGCCCGTATATCTATTCAAAACTCCGTCACAGGAGAGTGATTTTGAATAGAAACAGGGGTGTGCGACACGTACGTTTGGAAATCACAACCTCTTGTGTATTGTATTACCCTATCCCAAATTATTTGCTGTTTTTAAATTTACCCTTTGTCAGTGTGACACCCGTGTGACACATTTGGGTCCACCATTTGGTTCCCTGCTGGTCAGTTGGAATAGAAATAGTAGTTTTTACTATGATTGTATTATAATGATTGGCGATGATTATCAAAAAACCTGCAGCTTCTTGCAAAGGCAACGTCCGACGGGTTTTTTCTCAATTGGCAAGAATTTATAGTTTAATGACTTTTTATATTTATACCATAAAATAGTAAGATGGACCTTTTCTTACATGTAGCAGTCTTCAGTCATAATCACTGGAAACTGAGCTGATGGGTTCCAATATTTTGATACAAACTGTACAGTCAGATTGTATGGAGTTGGAGAGGACAATAGGATCGGAAAATGGGGTCACCGCATCAACTGAGATGATAATGCAAAATAACATTACTTTTACCTTGGATTGTCGAAGTTGTGACAATTGACCAACATTTGTGACATCTTTGGCACAATCGTGTGAGTAGAAAGGTAGTGGCCTGCTGGTAGTGGATTCGGTAAGGTGTTTCAACAATCATGACAATGTTGCAAGTTCAAAGTTAACAGAGATACGCCCGTGTGATGAAGTAACTGAGCAATTTCCTTTTTCCTCTTGTTGTAATAAAATTTATTCAATAAGATTTCAAAAATTCCCTCAGAATTTACGCTTTCCTCGTCGACTTTCCGGTGGTATGTGTTATCCTAACCATTGCACAATGTGACAGGTTCAACAACCAGCTAAAATAGAAAACATTTTTGCTTACTAATTAGAGCGTAGGGGTTTTGTAACAGATTGAGTGAATCTGGGCAATGCATATAAATTAAGTGAGATTACTGTTCTGATGTGGATGAGAGGTGTGGTTGTATTAGCATTTAGTCATGGGATATTCCCTTTCTCAGCAATGACAGTCAAAAAATTCAAATTAATGTTAGCTAATCGAATCGAACTGCATAGCCTATCATATTGTATTAAAAGGACAATGCAATAGGCAACTTTTATTCCCTTTATAGCCTAGTTCTTCATCCAACGACGAGTTTTGAAGCATTATTTTGTTAACACTATCTTTGTCATGTTTCAGTCCAAATTAATTGTGTCTCATTGTAGATATTCAAGGTCATTACGTGCATTCTGCAACCCAGGGCAGTAAGGATTTGGTCAAACTTACTAAAACTATAGTGCGACGATTTCGTTAATTTTGTGTAACCTCATTTCCACTTGTGCAACTCCAGCACGTTTGTGCAAGATTTGAACGTAAGCTGACAATTAAAAAAAACCAATGAACAACGGATTGCAAAGTTTCAGAAATCCTTCATCATCACTGATCATGTTTATCGGCATATTATTTTCTGACAGCTTGATTATTTCACATTTTTGTTATTTTGACAAATCATTTTGCTTTGAAAGTTGATGAACCCAAACATGAGACTTGTAATAGATTTGAAGCGGGGATTTAGGGCGGGCATCTGTATTTTGTTTTAGCTGGCACGAAGTTTTTGGCGCGTTATGTTTGACATGGAATCATGTAGTGTGGAATAGGCGGGATTTCCCTGCTAATAAGCTTAACAATAGCCATGCATCTGTCATTTGGACAGGGCTCTTACTTTCCATTATAGTGGCTCAATATCTCATACATTTTAGAGAAAAGGGCTTTCCTAAAATAATAGTGATTGAATTTAAGTGATTATAATATTGAATTAAAGTCTGCCTATTGTTTTTATTTGATGTTTCATGAAAGAATGAACTTCGCTATACATCCTTTACGGTACGCCCGTCTTAACTCGGCGTGTCACGCACAGCCCAGTTAGGCTCAGACATGCAACGGACGAAGCCCGTCAAGTTTATGATGAAGATATGACCAGGTGCTTCAGTAGGTTCAGGAAATCCAATTCGCTGTGAGCAGAATGATCCGAGCCTGAGCCATCGAAACATTGAGTTCACGGAGGGTAAAATGTCAATAATAAAATGAATAAGGTTAGCAATCTTCGTTATGAAATGTGCAAGTCATATCATGAATGACAGTACAACGATTCATAGCTGTCTCTTTTATCTTTTATTATAAATATTTTTGTATAAAATGCTTTGAAATCTGTGGTAATGTTGTGTTTAATTGTGTCTTCTTCAATCTGTAACGAATTAAGGAACGAATGCATTAACACTACAGCTATATAGAATTCTAAAGCATCACCGGCGCAGGGCAGGATATGTCCGATTTTATTATAGTGTGTTTCCTCTAACAAGCATTTTCCGAATGAAACCTGAAGTACTAGAACATAACAAACCCATTTAAGTCATGTAACCAATTATTCATGACTACATGTTTAAAGCCATGATCAATATTGATCATGATTATGATAGGTGTCCTAAAACACGATCTCTGCGAAGTTGTGCAACCGAAAGGGAGAGTCCGTGTAATTGATGCTAGTGGACATGGACATTGACCCATTCTCGGCCATCGATACTGCCGAAAATGAACTGCAAATTATATCAAAACACCAAAATAGATTAATAGATTAAAAGAAAGCTAAGCAATACTGCGATACATCTGATTTCATAGTATCTATATACATTTACGCGCATTTAGTAAAGTTATTAGGTTATTAAAATGGTGGAAAAGGCGTAATAAAATCCATCCGATGATTACAAATTATTGTTTGACTCTCGGGTTTGCAATGCATGCCGCAGCTTCTTTGATCATGATCATGCTTCCAGCAGTATAAAATGGAGCTCCATTTTGGTGTAACCATCAATTAAACATTATTACAAATAGCATTATAATGATATACGGTATACCCTGTAACGTGTTTATTCTAATTTAACATAGTCTAATATGGCAAGCTTTGAAAATCCCAATGCTACTGACGATGTCGTTTCAAGCAACAGAATGTTCAATCTCTATAAAATAGTTGCGCTGTTCTCTTTTTACTCAGCTCAACATTGAGTCGTTTGTATTTAGAGAGTTGTCTACCCCTCTTCAAAATATTATGTAAATATGTGACGTGTCATGTCAAAAGGAGACACTTTTAGGCATGTTATCAATTTTGAGGTTTTTACATATCTTAGATAGAGAGATATTTTGCTCCATAATGCCGTTTTCCCCAATGAAATCAGACATTCCTAAGCGAAGATATTGAGTTCGTAAGTTATGGTATTATAAAATGGGAAATTGAGATATCGGCCTTTAAAAATATTATTGACAGTGTTGAGAGTAGGAATTACCTTGAAAAATGTCTCAAAAAATAGAAGATGCCAGTTATATTCCGGTCTGAAACTATCAGACAATAATTTAAACATTATTAACATCACAAATTCGCAACAACCCCAAATTGTGAAAAAATCACCCCAGGTAGATTTTTGGCTATTTCTCCATTTACGATCCTGCCCAAAAGTGTCTCCTTTTGACATGACACGTCACATATAATAAACATAAAAGGGGTTTCTACTGTGATATTTACTCCGCACCAAATTGTCGTGTGATAGACTCTTTTCATGCTCGTTCACCTGTAAAGAAACAGCCTTGAGCCGCACATGAAATAGGGTAAGGTATTATTATAACAAAGAGCAATTTAAGTCCCGAAATCTAAGTGTAAAAGCTTAGTGTAAACTGTCTCATTTGCATAACATAACAAGGAACAACTTTAATAAGATCCAACGCCCTTTACCATGTTTACATCAATTTAGTTGATACCTGGTTTCTCATGCCAATAATACCGACATCTTTATTTTGATTGCTGATGGGGGATAATAATAGCCTACTCGGGAGCCTAGTGTCAACTGGATCATTCCCATAATCTTGGTAGCTCTTGGTGGAGAGATGATGGCATGTGTGATGGGTGCATCCTGTCTTTGCAGTGTAGTGATGCCAGGGTTTCCTCGTCAGTCGTCAATGAGCAAATCACCAATATCAGAAACATTCTTTTCAGGGAGTCGATGATGCAATCAGGCAAATGTGGACAAACGGGAGACCTTGTAAGGAGCGTAAGGCGTTACATGATGACAATCTGAAATGTATTGTTGAAATCGTTGTATAAATCTCATAACCCAATGTAGCGCGCAAGAGTTGCTTTTCCGTGCAATAATAGTCCAGAGCCAGAAAATTGCTATGACATCATCAATATCAATGATTGCTAATTTCATAACTATACGCACATTATTCTATATAGCATGAACAGCACACACTGCATTATCTGAAATGAAATTGCATGGCTCATTGTATCACATGGGGTGCTATTCTGTTCAAAATAAATAGGTCTAGCAGCACACAACTAGCGAGTAAAATTGCATTAATAGCACAATGTATAGCACAAGTGGGTGTTATTCTGTGAAATATTATTCCAGTGTGGCAATGCAATTGTCAAATTTGAAGTAATACTATCACATAATTATATGAAAATGCAGTGGAAAATGATACAATCTGAGCTGACAATTGCAAATTAGCATTTCATTTTCTATTCAGTGATGTGAAGGCAAGTGTTAGTTCGTGGAGCAAAACATAGCAGAAGGGATACATCATATTTAATGCTTTTATTCAATCACCGGTTTCAGTAATTTACCTAGAAATAGAACAAATCAAATATTTGTACTTCTATTATGCAATCAATTATTTTCTAATTAAGAGAAATTAATTATTGTATACATGGCGGCAATGAGCTATTTGCATCAGTCACGAGTTCAGAACTAGAGTATATTATAACTAAATAATAGCTTTTTGTCGTTGCGAAGACAATACACATTTTTGGGTCATACGGCAAAAAAAAGCCTTGTCTCTCAATCATTCATGTCCATTTTTAGTGCATAATTGGGACTTAATTAATTGTATTTTGCACTTTATCAAAGTGAGTTTCATTCATTCATCACTCATTCATTCATTCATTTTGGCCTGATTTTTTTTGTCTAGTCATAGAACTTATTGTTGTGTTGCATGTATGGGACAAACATAACAAAGGAAGCTTTGGACCAAAATAAAGAGGGACAAAATATAGATGACCGAAACTCAGTTGTACTAAACTACTTTGGACCAATTATTTTTGGACGAAATGTTGTTTTCTCAATTATTTCTATTGATTATATCAGGCATAATGTAAGTAAGTGAATCACTTACTGAATTGAGTAGCAGCACTCACTTAGCATTCTCCCGTAAGGAACTTCGTCGTACTCCCCTAGCTTTCAGTAATGATAATGTAATTTTCTTCACTTCTTTTTCATTTCATCCTGAGGAACGTCACAACTCCCTTAATTGTGTCCTTAATTAGTACCAACTTTCGTGTGGCTTTCAGACCCCTAAACATGTAGAAATTTGGAATTAAAATTGTACATTTTTACCCAAGTTGAGGAAGAAGTGTTCGACCATGGTGCATATTAGTAATTTTCGTAACGAACACTTTTAGTGCTGCAATACTTTCGTCCATTTAGGTTTTTAGAAGAAGACAGACAACCAACAACAAACAATGCCAGTAGAAAGGTTGAACTAATTAATGGCAAAAGTTAAGGGCGATGAGGTTCGTAATATTAGGGAGAAATCTAGAAAGGTAATCGAAAATCTCTTCGCTTTTTATTTTATTGAGGAATTCGCTTGAATTTTGCTTGTCAACCCCGTAGAAATAATTGTATTGCACTGACGTTATTTAATAGTTGGGCAGTTCAATCGAATGGTCAAAATTTGAAACTCGTTTTTATCTCATATCTCAGTAATTTGACACTGCAGATAGTGCAAACTATTCTTTTTCTGAATCCCCACAAATAGATGAACAATTTGCTGCCAATTTCAGAGCAAGTTTATTTTTTACCCTGTACAAATGTGAAAGTTGACCTCTGTTGCGGACGTTAACTCCTAAAACTGCCATCTTTAACCACCTAATTGTTTAAAGTGTCTTTTGGTTTCAAACAAATAAAGTCAGTTGCATATTTTGAAAGTTGATAGCTGACTTTCTCTGTTTGAGGTGTCTTGATTTTGCATCTCTGTTCAGTATTAAGAAATGATGTCATCCCAGCAAACACAAAACGTTTTCGACATCATTCGCAAAAGGTTATAAAAGGTTGTCAGAAAACGTTTAAATGTCGGGTTATATAAAGGATATATTAAGAGTATAAAACGTGTAAAAAAAAATAAAAAACATTTTTTGATAATCTACTGCTCAGCAAACAAAAATGTTTTACAGAAAACGTTTAAATGTCGGGTTATATAAATGGTATAAAAACGTTTTAATAACATTCCAAAAAACATTCTTGAAAACTTGATACAAAACTTTCTAAACATAATGTTATTTTTGGGTTGAAGAAATATTTTGCGAAAAATGTTTGCCCAGAATATTTTCAAACGTTTTAAAAACGTTTTCATGACCTTTATATAAACCGACATTTAAATGTTATTAAAATGTTTTGAAAAAAACATTTTAAGAACATTTCTGTGTTTGCTGGGTTCAAATATTTCAACATAATGTTATTTAAGTATTGACACAATATTTGGCAAAAATGTTTGCAAAAATAGTTTACAGTAACATTTTTTGAAAACATTTCAAAATATTGTTGTAGTGTGTTTTCATACAAAACGTTTTAAAACATTATCATGACCTTTATATAACTCGACATTTTAATGTTATTAAAACGTTTTTACCTAAACCAAAAGCCAAAATATAACTTATTTAAAACGTTTTTAAAACGTTTTGTGTTTACTAGGATGTCATCGTTGCGGACGTACAAATTGAAAATATTTCAATTTGTACGTCCGTAGAGAAAAAAATACACGTCCGCAACGGAGGACATTGAGAAATTTTGACCTAAAGATAAAGACTCTGATTTTTTCTTGCTAGTTTTCTTTAGCTTTGTCCCTCTTGCAAACAAAACTGTATCAGTTTCCATCAAATATCTGTACACTGCAGAGCAATTGTATCTGCAACACAAGTAACTCAAAAAGTCACTTTCTGTGAATACGTCCGCAACGGAGTGTTTTTGTGACCTGTCATGCCAACTGAGAATGGGATTGGAATTGAATTTTCAGAGTTGCACTTCTATCAGATGTACTTCAAATATACAAGAATTCAAAATCCAAAAGCCTCAATAATTTAGAAGTTCTAGGTCCTCAAAGTCTTCTGAATGTATTATACGTCCACAACTACGGATGATATGGACACAGGTTCTCGTCAAGTGTTGTACAAGAAAACTGACCTCATTGTCCCTTGCCTGATTGACACTCAAAGTGTCCATATAAGTGTGCCATAATAATGATAGTCACCATCAATGGACATCATTGAATCTATGCTGTTATATATTTCCTTCAACCCTAATCATTACATGCACATGTTTAACCTCATTTTGACAAGCTATTATATGCAGCAGATTCACGTTAGAGTCCGAGGGTTAATATAGTAGTACAGATTTGTTCCAATTTACACCATTTTGGTTGCCAAAATCACTTGATGCAAACCTGGAATTAAGGGCTTAAATATCACGCTTGCTGATTCAAGGAATTAATTCCATAATTTAATGGTATTTAAGGAAAATGACGTTACGTTTATCACTTGCACAAGTTTCACTTTTACAGAAGAACGTGTTCTTTAAGATTTTCAAAAGCACTTCTTTTAACATTTCCGTCATTTTAATAGATTTTGCTGCCATCGTACAATAGATGAAAAGACAACCTGGTGACCTGTATGGTTGCAAAAACAAAAAATGAAGATTACAACAATAATTCAATGAAAAATATCATTATTAAGACTGCCTAATCCGAAGACAGAAGAAAATTAATAATATCCCCAAATCTGAACTAGTGCTCCCTCATTCCATGAAGCGCGCCTCATAAATCAATCATATTTGACCATAATAATTATATATTGTATGTTATGATGTTAACCCACAATTACGCCTTCCAAAATGGTTAGCTAAATATTATCAAATTAAACTAAGTTTAAAGGGGCATTCAAAGATATTGTACGGAACGATACCGGAGTTTGGTGGTGATTTTTTTTATTGATAAGGAAATGTTTGTTGTTGTTGTTGTTGTTTTAGGGGTTTTTTTAATGAATTTTGTTTAAAATTTCCAGCCCCCCCCCTTGAAGTCAAATGGTGCGTCCCTAACACTTTAACATTTCAAAAAGGAAAAAAAGCTATTAAAGCATTATCTGTTTGGGAACATTTTACTGCACGGTTTTAAGCACGATATGATGTAGACATCACTAGTGAACACGTCAATTCGAGAGGGCCGGTTTGCAGTTGTATTGCACAGTGGCTTTCGGCTTTCACTTACTTGTTGTTTTCCAATGATTCCCAGGACATCCGAAAGTTAATGCATCCTTTTGTCCTCCATTTTTTAAATCCAAAAATTAACCCTATTTCAAAATATCCTAAAAGATAAGATGACTCAGAACTAGTTTTTCTCTACAGGAACCCGCTTCAGATCTTTTATTTTGGATAGGAGACCGCAGTTGGTATAAGAGGTCATCCGAGGTCATCCAGGGGTCAGCTGAGGTCAAATTAGTAAAACTGTCGTATGGGCACGAAACTTGGTGGGTACACTCAACATTTTAATAGAGACACATTTTTGGAAGGTCATTTCGGGGTCACCAGGGGTCATCTGAAGTCACTGTTGGGGGCATGAAACTTGGGTACAGTCACCGTTTAGAGCCAAATTTTGTGAAGGTCATTTAGGGGTCACCAGGGGTCATCTGAGGTCAAATTAGTAAAAACTGTCGGATGGGCATGAAAGTGATGAAACTCATGGGTACAATCACCATCAGCAGGTAATCGCGCCCATCCGATAACCGCTAAATACGGGTAACCGCCTAGTCGTAGAAGTTGTTTCTAATTGTGCAGGGAATCAACAGCGACGGCACCAAGATTTTGTCCGGGGTGGGGCAAGCGATAGTGGAAGTGAACTGGGTGGGATCTGAAAATAGGTTTTCAATGATATTTTGGTCAAGTTCGGACTGGGGAAACCAATGGTAGGGGGACCAAACACAAATAACCATACAGGTATGTTCCCCGGGAAAGGCCTGTGGGTTTTTTGTTGTTGTTGTTGTTGTTGTTTTTGCAGCTCCGAAAGACCCCTAAATTTGACCAAAACTCCAAAAGACCCTCGATTTTGATCATTTCAGCTCCAAAAGACTCGGCCCTAAATTGCTCATTCCTCACATTTCTGGGTTTTTTAGGCGATTTTCAACCAGAAATTCAAGAAAGACCCTTGATTTTGTCTGTTCGCAGCTTCAAAAGACCCACTTTTACTTGTTCGCAGCTCCATAAGACCCACTTTTACCGATAATCCGTCAGCTCCCAAAGACCCACCAACTCAAAATTCCGGGGGAGCATACCCACCAAATATTTGTGATATGGGATGACTGATTGTCACAACATGAATGTAGATAGAGTATACATAATAATAAAAATAATCAAGAATAGGTAGTCAATCTCATCTTTTTCTGTCTTTATTAAAATAAATGATAAAATATACATTAATATGTATGTTAACAAACAATTGATAATGGATAGCAAATAATATCATATCTGGCACTGACGCGGTCACCACGACATCCATTCACAAATACCATTTATGTTTCCTCTTTATAAAATGAATGTTTCCTTGTGTCATATCATTACTCAAATCAACATTAAGATTTTAACAGCTGTAACTTGTAAAATGGTTTAAATATACTGAAAAGGATAAACGATCAAAAATAACTCCCACAACGTCTCCTAAACTCCTGTGTTGGGTATTAACTTGGTTTGCCAATAATTTGATGCCACTTACATTATGAATATTGTTGTTTTGAAGTTTAATTGGACCTTTTATCTGCAAACTGAAAGAACTGTGCTTAATCCAAATGGCATGAAATATATATGTTTTAAATGTAACAGTTGAAATAAGGTATAGGCCTATTAATTGTATTATTATTTTCAGAGGAAGAAATGTTATACTCCAATTAAATTTTACAAAGATACTAATTAATTCTAAATTATTGTTTTATCCCATATGATTTCCAGCTTTCAGCACTTACAATACAATTAAGTACAGTTTCATGCATGAACATTTTACAAGTGCAGCTATCTGCATGTTTCAAATATTGATTCTTTCATGTTTTATGAATAGTTCATTACAAAAAATGGGCTGCTGTAACATTTCGGTAGACATACCCGAGAATTCGGGGTGTATACATAGGGCATCTAATATATTGCCACGGAGATTTGGATGAAGTGTTTGGTATCAAAGCATTGCTATTAGCTTTTTAGAAGTATAGCGTACACAATAGCAGGGCAGTATTCAATCTGGATAAACCCCGGCAAATTCAAAAGCCTTTACCCACTGCGTGCAGCGCCATCCTATTGTGTCCGCCATGTTTGCAATTCATTACAATTAATATAAACTGATACTAAAAGATATTGATACCACTGGTTTTTTTTCTCCGAAATACTAAGGCAGTCCACGTTTGTAATTGTTGATTCTACGTTTACCCACTATAATTGAAGACCAAATTTAAAAAAAAAAATAGTTTGCGTCTAACGTCAGGGCAAAGACGCGATGTGGTTGCTGACCTCCACAATGTGGCATTTTTGGTCCCGTTTTTGGTCTGGTTGACAGGACGTCATACGCAAACTAGTCTTTTTGATTCGGTCTTCAAAATTATAGGCTTAATCGAAATACTGCCAAAGTTTAATCACATAAATCTATGCCAATCATAGAGTTGTATAATTGTCATAATCATATTTCCAGCTTTATGATGTCAATCCATCAATTTAATAATGATATGTCACACAATTTCATAAGTATAATCATGATAATGAGATAAGAGAAAATATTGTAATAAGGGCGGATACACATTGACTAAGAAGGTCACACTGTTCCCTTTGAAATGTGATTAATAATATTCCGAAATATCAAGTGATTTGATTATCAAGATTGTGTTTTCTCCACCCTTTCTTCACAGTCACATACAAACTAAATCACGATGAACATTATTTGATTAAGGCAAACGAAGAAAGTATCAAAAATACAATGTTACTTCATCTTCTCAATTTATACGTATGTTATACTTAAAAGTAAAAAAGAAGACTCATTCCACCACATAAACTTTTAAAATAATACTTCTCGATGCTGCGACCAATACAATTGGACACGCTGAGGTATCAAAAAAGAAAGGTTTTCTAAATCTATATGAATCGGTCATTGGTATTGGTCGCAATCATCTTGAGTGAACGTGCAGTTGTTGAAGTTTTGAACCTGGGCCTCGCATGGCTGGCTGACATATTTTCTCAGCAACACTGCCCTCGATTATTGTAAACCCAAAACACAATACAGTACCGATACAGCAGTCAATCCAATAGATTGAAATTATAGTCTGTGATTTAGTCCTCTTAATAACCAAATAATTTTACTTTATTCCCATTCTTTTTGAGCAAATGTCACTACATTTTCACTGCCCATTTCACTCTATTGGACTGTAATTCAAAGAATGACGTCATAGTATCCATAATTTGTCTCACTATGAACCAAAATGGCCTCACTACATCCAATGGCATGCACAGTTCAATAACCCTCATTTAAACAACCCAGCTCTACAGATTTGACCTCAAGTTGCCAAATATGAGTATTTCAAAAATTCATGGTCATTCTACGAATGTGTATCAGCATGTTGGAAAGAACTCCGCCCTGATGCATGAGCATATTTGCAATAGAGTCTATATTTTAGAAGGCTTAGATACTGAGATTTAAGAACAAAATCAAAACGTTGTGAAACTCACAAAGACAATCACAAAATTCTTCAATGGTGTGAAAATAAGCCCGAAAATATCACAAAACAGGGATCACTTAAAATATCTTGACAAAAAAATGGGAAAATAAATGAATTGTAAATAAGGGATGAAATCAAAACTCGGCCGATGGTTGACCGCCGGTAACCGGCGCGCCGCGGCGGTTACCGGCGGTCAACCACCGGCCGAGTTTTGATTTCATCCCTAACCATTTTTGTATTTTGGATAAATCACTTTTAAAGCACTTTTGAGAAATAGTGATTACTGCGAGTTAAACGTCATTTTAATATTACACTTCATCTCAGATCAGCCTTTCACTCGAAATAAAAGAGCAGTAAGTCTGAAAAATATTAATTATCAAATTTACTTTACAATTGTGAATTTGAGATATTCTACCCTTGTGTTTATTGATGTGTGGAAGACACAAATACTAAGAATAAAAAGAATACAAAGAAAGGAACCAAAGCATTCCTCTGCCAGGATTAACAAAGGTAGTTGAAAAATGCACACCTTATAAATATAAGTCTAAAATTTGCACTCTTTATTGTCGTAATTTTGTCTCATGACTTTTGCTATAAATATGTAGGGTATTCCGTGAAACTTTAAGTAACGGTTGCCTTGCCAGAGGTCTATACTTTGAATTTGTTTCTATAGCTCACCTGTAATGGGTTTGAGCACTCTAAATTCCAAAGTTAGTCAGTTGTAAAGTAAACTTGTTAAATTGATAAATATAGCCACTATGGGTCGTTTTATCTTTTTTGTATTGCATAACAATAGTTTCAATTTCCTGATCTCCTGTTACTTCCAATGTTTGGTCGGCTATAATGATATCCTATTGACTATATTCGTAGTTCCAGAATGCGCAACATAGGCGTATTCGTTTCTCGGTGTTTCCTAAGTCAAATTCTTTCTTTGATTAGATGTGATGTCATCGACTAAAGAAATCAATTGAGATGCTCAGCAAGATTTGAATCATGAGGTTAGATACGGAAAAGATACATTAGAGAATGAATTTGGAGAAAACCTGATAATTACAAACGCTCGCTGAGCAGCAAGACCTGCCCTCTAAGCTTTTAATCCGATAAGCTGATTATCTATTTGTTTTCATGAATTGGAAGACATTCTTTGATGTATTACTGAGCTCAATCATCTGAAATTACTGGAGCGTGAGCCACCCAGGCTGGTGGCTCAGCATAGTATTTTATTAACAGAAGGTTTTCTCCAAATTCATTTCCTAATGAAAAGGACATAATGTTCAGTATCTAAGTTCAGGACAGGTATCTATGAATAATGCCATTGGTGGAAAGTGGTCAATTTCACGAATTCATTGTGCGATGGTTTCATAATTTATCTGTTACCAATTATAAAAACATATACGTTTTCGGTACCTATTCATACAATAGACCAGCAATCTTGGCATTATTGTGCTTATTTTGATGAAAACATCTTGGATATTTTACAAGCATATCCGTTCGTTCTATAATTCTCTAATTCGATTAGACTCGAAGATGAGGGTCATAGTTAATCGGAGAGTTCCCATTTTCGTCCCTACCATTTCCCACTTCAATATCCCGTGAGACTAACTAATGTCAAATCCAATCTCATTAAGAATCGATTCAACATGGATATTTTAGTCATTATCAACATTTAAAGTAAAAGTCACATATTCAAGGGAATAATTTTTTACATGTGGTCTTTGGCAACATTGAGTAATGCCCAATCGGAATTCATTAAAATTCTTGGTAAAGTTGTCCCAATCATTTCCATTCTGTCATGTCTATATGACTCAATTTATGCACAATAATAAGATATCATAAGAGTTCTATTTTCTAGTAGGAGAAGACAACGATACATTTTAGGTATCGCGTATAACTATTAATGTTAAAAAAACTTGTATAAACGCCCTTTTTGAAGACTTAGGCTATGATAGTTCGGTTGATAAAGCTGTGTTATACTGTATTGTTATTAAAAATATGTGTTCTAATCATTTGCATAATTTGCTATTATTATTTAAAGCTGACGTGCAATATTCAACCAAACACCTATAAGACAATTATTGCTGAAGTGTTATGTTTGCTTGCATAAATCCTACATATAAATTGAATGGATACATTCCATTCACAGACATAAAGAAAGTCATCACCCTGAAAGTTTGGAAAATTAAAGTCTATTTGTTCACAGAACATGTTTCTTTGATTTATACCAGGGTTGTTCAGGTCAATATAAAAATGTCGTAGAATTGTGAAGACAAGAGTTAAACATAATTCTGGAACATGTTCAAGTGCATGAATACCGAATCGAGTTCAAATTATCTTCTTTTTTCAGTTTGAACTATATATTCACTGCAAAAAACAGCAGAGTAATTAACACTTAATAAACACTTTAACACTTCATAAACACTTGTTTGTACAGGGATGTTAAGCTATAAACAACAAACACGTTTAGAAAATGAAGATGTTTATAGCTTAACATCCCACAAATATAGTGTTTAAAATATGTTTTATATAAAGTGTTTATTAAGTGTTGCTCTGCTGTTATTGCAGTTTTGATGCATATTGTTCTATGAATGTTCTGCAACAACACCTTCAACATAATGAACGTCACTTATCACTGCTTATGATAATGTGATTTCATATACCTGCAATGACGGGGTTATGAAGGATGCATTTGAATCAATAATCACCCATTCTGAAATGCGGTAACGTAAAAGCTCGTTCACATGCATGCATGCCCCATGAAAATCAAAAGAAATTGCAGGTATGCTTAGAGAAACACGTTTTTATTGTGTGTCAGTGTGTCTCCAATGAACATAATGTCTCAAAGATAAACGTTTCAAAAGAATGACGTCATAGTATCCATAATTTGTCTCACTATGAACCAAAATGGCCTCACTACATCCAATGGCATGCACAGTTCAATAACCCTCATTTAAACAACCCAGCTCTACAGATTTGACCTCAAGTTGCCAAATATGAGTATTTCAAAAATTCATGGTCATTCTACGAATGTGTATCAGCATGTTGGAAAGAACTCCGCCCTGATGCATGAGCATATTTGCAATAGAGTCTATATTTTAGAAGGCTTAGATACTGAGATTTAAGAACAAAATCAAAACGTTGTGAAACTCACAAAGACAATCACAAAATTCTTCAATGGTGTGAAAATAAGCCCGAAAATATCACAAAACAGGGATCACTTAAAATATCTTGACAAAAAAATGGGAAAATAAATGAATTGTAAATAAGGGATGAAATCAAAACTCGGCCGATGGTTGACCGCCGGTAACCGGCGCGCCGCGGCGGTTACCGGCGGTCAACCACCGGCCGAGTTTTGATTTCATCCCTAACCATTTTTGTATTTTGGATAAATCACTTTTAAAGCACTTTTGAGAAATAGTGATTACTGCGAGTTAAACGTCATTTTAATATTACACTTCATCTCAGATCAGCCTTTCACTCGAAATAAAAGAGCAGTAAGTCTGAAAAATATTAATTATCAAATTTACTTTACAATTGTGAATTTGAGATATTCTACCCTTGTGTTTATTGATGTGTGGAAGACACAAATACTAAGAATAAAAAGAATACAAAGAAAGGAACCAAAGCATTCCTCTGCCAGGATTAACAAAGGTAGTTGAAAAATGCACACCTTATAAATATAAGTCTAAAATTTGCACTCTTTATTGTCGTAATTTTGTCTCATGACTTTTGCTATAAATA
Organism: Amphiura filiformis; assembly: GCF_039555335.1. Classification (NCBI taxonomy): domain Eukaryota; kingdom Metazoa; phylum Echinodermata; class Ophiuroidea; order Amphilepidida; family Amphiuridae; genus Amphiura; species Amphiura filiformis. The sequence continues at coordinate 60,810,483 of NC_092636.1, forward strand.
TGTAGGGTATTCCGTGAAACTTTAAGTAACGGTTGCCTTGCCAGAGGTCTATACTTTGAATTTGTTTCTATAGCTCACCTGTAATGGGTTTGAGCACTCTAAATTCCAAAGTTAGTCACTTGTAAAGTAAACTTGTTAAATTGATAAATATAGCCAATGGGTCGTTTTATCTTTTTTGTATTGCATAACAATAGTTTCAATTTCCTGATCTCCTGTTACTTCCAATGTTTGGTCGGCTATAATGATATCCTATTGACTATATTCGTAGTTCCAGAATGCGCAACATAGGCGTATTCGTTTCTCGGTGTTTCCTAAGTCAAATTCTTTCTTTGATTAGATGTGATGTCATCGACTAAAGAAATCAATTGAGATGCTCAGCAAGATTTGAATCATGAGGTTAGATACGGAAAAGATACATTAGAGAATGAATTTGGAGAAAACCTGATAATTACAAACGCTCGCTGAGCAGCAAGACATTCCCTCTAAGCTTTTAATCCGATAAGCTGATTATCTATTTGTTTTCATGAATTGGAAGACATTCTTTGATGTATTACTGAGCTCAATCATCTGAAATTACTGGAGCGTGAGCCACCCAGGCTGGTGGCTCAGCATAGTATTTTATTAACAGAAGGTTTTCTCCAAATTCATTTCCTAATGAAAAGGACATAATGTTCAGTATCTAAGTTCAGGACAGGTATCTATGAATAATGCCATTGGTGGAAAGTGGTCAATTTCACGAATTCATTGTGCGATGGTTTCATAATTTATCTGTTACCAATTATAAAAACATATACGTTTTCGGTACCTATTCATACAATAGACCAGCAATCTTGGCATTATTGTGCTTATTTTGATGAAAACATCTTGGATATTTTACAAGCATATCCGTTCGTTCTATAATTCTCTAATTCGATTAGACTCGAAGATGAGGGTCATAGTTAATCGGAGAGTTCCCATTTTCGTCCCTACCATTTCCCACTTCAATATCCCGTGAGACTAACTAATGTCAAATCCAATCTCATTAAGAATCGATTCAACATGGATATTTTAGTCATTATCAACATTTAAAGTAAAAGTCACATATTCAAGGGAATAATTTTTTACATGTGGTCTTTGGCAACATTGAGTAATGCCCAATCGGAATTCATTAAAATTCTTGGTAAAGTTGTCCCAATCATTTCCATTCTGTCATGTCTATATGACTCAATTTATGCACAATAATAAGATATCATAAGAGTTCTATTTTCTAGTAGGAGAAGACAACGATACATTTTAGGTATCGCGTATAACTATTAATGTTAAAAAACTTGTATAAACGCCCTTTTTGAAGACTTAGGCTATGATAGTTCGGTTGATAAAGCTGTGTTATACTGTATTGTTATTAAAAATATGTGTTCTAATCATTTGCATAATTTGCTATTATTATTTAAAGCTGACGTGCAATATTCAACCAAACACCTATAAGACAATTATTGCTGAAGTGTTATGTTTGCTTGCATAAATCCTACATATAAATTGAATGGATACATTCCATTCACAGACATAAAGAAAGTCATCACCCTGAAAGTTTGGAAAATTAAAGTCTATTTGTTCACAGAACATGTTTCTTTGATTTATACCAGGGTTGTTCAGGTCAATATAAAAATGTCGTAGAATTGTGAAGACAAGAGTTAAACATAATTCTGGAACATGTTCAAGTGCATGAATACCGAATCGAGTTCAAATTATCTTCTTTTTTCAGTTTGAACTATATATTCACTGCAAAAACAGCAGAGTAATTAACACTTAATAAACACTTTAACACTTCATAAACACTTGTTTGTACAGGGATGTTAAGCTATAAACAACAAACACGTTTAGAAAATGAAGATGTTTATGTTTTTTAACACAAGATATAGTGTTTAAAATATGTTTTATATAAAGTGTTTATTAAGTGTTGCTCTGCTGTTATTGCAGTTTTGATGCATATTGTTCTATGAATGTTCTGCAACAACACCTTCAACATAATGAACGTCACTTATCACTGCTTATGATAATGTGATTTCATATACCTGCAATGACGGGGTTATGAAGGATGCATTTGAATCAATAATCACCCATTCTGAAATGCGGTAACGTAAAAGCTCGTTCACATGCATGCATGCCCCATGAAAATCAAAAGAAATTGCAGGTATGCTTAGAGAAACACGTTTTTATTGTGTGTCAGTGTGTCTCCAATGAACATAATGTCTCAAAGATAAACGTTTCTTTGTTACATGAAACTGGCAAAAGTCAAAAGTACAAAACATTGCAAAACTTTGATTGAGTTATAAATGAATGGTGAAGTTGTAAAGATTGTCTTCATAATAGGTCTTCCTCCTCATGCTCATGTACATGTATGAACAAAGTTAACATGTATATACTGAAAAAAATTGCTTAGAGAAACACGTTTTTATTGTGTGTCAGTGTGTCTCCAATGAACATAATGTCTCAAAGATAAACGTTTCAAAAGAATGACGTCATAGTATCCATAATTTGTCTCACTATGAACCAAAATGGCCTCACTACATCCAATGGCATGCACAGTTCAATAACCCTCATTTAAACAACCCAGCTCTACAGATTTGACCTCAAGTTGCCAAATATGAGAAATTCAAAAATTCATGGTCATTCTACGAATGTGTATCAGCATGTTGGAAAGAACTCCGCCCTGATGCATGAGCATATTTGCAATAGAGTCTATATTTTAGAAGGCTTAGATACTGAGATTTAAGAACAAAATCAAAACGTTGTGAAACTCACAAAGACAATCACAAAATTCTTCAATGGTGTGAAAATAAGCCCGAAAATATCACAAAACAGGGATCACTTAAAAAATAAAAAAAAAAAAATGGGAAAATAAATGAATTGTAAATAAGGATGAAATCAAAACTCGGCCGATGGTTGACCGCCGGTAACCGGCGCGCCGCGGCGGTTACCGGCGGTCAACCACCGGCCGGTTTTGATTTCATCCCTAACCATTTTTGTATTTTGGATAAATCACTTTTAAAGCACTTTTGAGAAATAGTGATTACTGCGAGTTAAACGTCATTTTAATATTACACTTCATCTCAGATCAGCCTTTCACTCGAAATAAAAGAGCAGTAAGTCTGAAAAATATTAATTATCAAATTTACTTTACAATTGTGAATTTGAGATATTCTACCCTTGTGTTTATTGATGTGTGGAAGACACAAATACTAAGAATAAAAAGAATACAAAGAAAGGAACCAAAGCATTCCTCTGCCAGGATTAACAAAGGTAGTTGAAAAATGCACACCTTATAAATATAAGTCTAAAATTTGCACTCTTTATTGTCGTAATTTTGTCTCATGACTTTTGCTATAAATATGTAGGGTATTCCGTGAAACTTTAAGTAACGGTTGCCTTGCCAGAGGTCTATACTTTGAATTTGTTTCTATAGCTCACCTGTAATGGGTTTGAGCACTCTAAATTCCAAAGTTAGTCACTTGTAAAGTAAACTTGTTAAATTGATAAATATAGCCAATGGGTCGTTTTATCTTTTTTGTATTGCATAACAATAGTTTCAATTTCCTGATCTCCTGTTACTTCCAATGTTTGGTCGGCTATAATGATATCCTATTGACTATATTCGTAGTTCCAGAATGCGCAACATAGGCGTATTCGTTTCTCGGTGTTTCCTAAGTCAAATTCTTTCTTTGATTAGATGTGATGTCATCGACTAAAGAAATCAATTGAGATGCTCAGCAAGATTTGAATCATGAGGTTAGATACGGAAAAGATACATTAGAGAATGAATTTGGAGAAAACCTGATAATTACAAACGCTCGCTGAGCAGCATGAGCTTCCCTCTAAGCTTTTAATCCGATAAGCTGATTATCTATTTGTTTTCATGAATTGGAAGACATTCTTTGATGTATTACTGAGCTCAATCATCTGAAATTACTGGAGCGTGAGCCACCCAGGCTGGTGGCTCAGCATAGTATTTTATTAACAGAAGGTTTTCTCCAAATTCATTTCCTAATGAAAAGGACATAATGTTCAGTATCTAAGTTCAGGACAGGTATCTATGAATAATGCCATTGGTGGAAAGTGGTCAATTTCACGAATTCATTGTGCGATGGTTTCATAATTTATCTGTTACCAATTATAAAAACATATACGTTTTCGGTACCTATTCATACAATAGACCAGCAATCTTGGCATTATTGTGCTTATTTTGATGAAAACATCTTGGATATTTTACAAGCATATCCGTTCGTTCTATAATTCTCTAATTCGATTAGACTCGAAGATGAGGGTCATAGTTAATCGGAGAGTTCCCATTTTCGTCCCTACCATTTCCCACTTCAATATCCCGTGAGACTAACTAATGTCAAATCCAATCTCATTAAGAATCGATTCAACATGGATATTTTAGTCATTATCAACATTTAAAGTAAAAGTCACATATTCAAGGGAATAATTTTTTACATGTGGTCTTTGGCAACATTGAGTAATGCCCAATCGGAATTCATTAAAATTCTTGGTAAAGTTGTCCCAATCATTTCCATTCTGTCATGTCTATATGACTCAATTTATGCACAATAATAAGATATCATAAGAGTTCTATTTTCTAGTAGGAGAAGACAACGATACATTTTAGGTATCGCGTATAACTATTAATGTTAAAAAAACTTGTATAAACGCGCTTTTTGAAGACTTAGGCTATGATAGTTCGGTTGATAAAGCTGTGTTATACTGTATTGTTATTAAAAATATGTGTTCTAATCATTTGCATAATTTGCTATTATTATTTAAAGCTGACGTGCAATATTCAACCAAACACCTATAAGACAATTATTGCTGAAGTGTTATGTTTGCTTGCATAAATCCTACATATAAATTGAATGGATACATTCCATTCACAGACATAAAGAAAGTCATCACCCTGAAAGTTTGGAAAATTAAAGTCTATTTGTTCACAGAACATGTTTCTTTGATTTATACCAGGGTTGTTCAGGTCAATATAAAAATGTCGTAGAATTGTGAAGACAAGAGTTAAACATAATTCTGGAACATGTTCAAGTGCATGAATACCGAATCGAGTTCAAATTATCTTCTTTTTCAGTTTGAACTATATATTCACTGCAAAAACAGCAGAGTAATTAACACTTAATAAACACTTTAACACTTCATAAACACTTGTTTGTACAGGGATGTTAAGCTATAAACAACAAACACGTTTAGAAAATGAAGATGTTTATGTTTTTTAACACAAGATATAGTGTTTAAAATATGTTTTATATAAAGTGTTTATTAAGTGTTGCTCTGCTGTTATTGCAGTTTTGATGCATATTGTTCTATGAATGTTCTGCAACAACACCTTCAACATAATGAACGTCACTTATCACTGCTTATGATAATGTGATTTCATATACCTGCAATGACGGGGTTATGAAGGATGCATTTGAATCAATAATCACCCATTCTGAAATGCGGTAACGTAAAAGCTCGTTCACATGCATGCATGCCCCATGAAAATCAAAAGAAATTGCAGGTATGCTTAGAGAAACACGTTTTTATTGTGTGTCAGTGTGTCTCCAATGAACATAATGTCTCAAAGATAAACGTTTCTTTGTTACATGAAACTGGCAAAAGTCAAAAGTACAAAACATTGCAAAACTTTGATTGAGTTATAAATGAATGGTGAAGTTGTAAAGATTGTCTTCATAATAGGTCTTCCTCCTCATGCTCATGTACATGTATGAACAAAGTTAACATGTATATACTGAAAAAAATGTGTGCTTTATACCGATCATTTCTGAATACGTATGAACAGATGAAAAGAAAAATTAAGAACGGTGTTTCCAAAAAGGCGATGAAATCACAGTGAATGACGTTTCATTATGTGCATTGTGCCCCTCTGTCCTGTAACCTGACTGCCGCCGCGCGTTCCGTTCGGTATAGTTTTGCATTTCAAGTTCTCAGTCCTCTTAACCAAAATGTTCCTCTCCCGGTTCGTCTTCAGGTTTACAATATTATCAATGTATTTTGCTTGCTTTTAGTTCTTCATCTTTTGCATAAAGTATCCGTAGATGTAAAATTTACCAACTGCTTCAATGTCTCATAAAAGTTTACCACAAGAAGACTCAACCCACCACTATCTATTGCATTATGTGTCCAAAATGTCTTGCAAGCATTTCAGTATAGCTCTGTGAGATAAGGGGATCACGAGGCGATGTCTTGTGATGTCGGTAGCCGGGACTCACCGCTGAAGCTCCAAAGCCCAGACATGTTGAGGCCACCCAGTTCTTCCTTTACTTCTTTTGTTTTCTGAAGCAACAATTTCACACTGGAATAAGAGAAGAAACAAAGAGAGAAAGAAAGTTTATTAAAATTTCAAATACGTAATTATTTGACATAGGGCCTATGTTCATATGATATAGGCTGCACCAGGAGTCATCCATCGTCTATATCCACTATTGCCAAATATGCAAGTATTAACAAGTTACTAGAAATGTAAGACACATGGTGAAAAGGGATTGAAATTTTATTAGAATAATTATTCACAATTTTTAATAAGCTTAAGGCCTATTTATGTCTCATAAATATACACCTAAACTGTGCTATACACTGTTAAAATTTGGCAATCTTTGTACATGTTGTATCCAACGCTGGTTCAACTGTGAACATCATGTCATGTTGCGCAGATAGGAATACATGTACTGATCATAATGTTGAAATATTGCATGTAAAAGTAACTTGTATAGGCCCTATGTGCACTTCTTGGTCACAACTGATATCGACGATGCATGATTGAGGAACTATTTAAAACTTAATATAAAAATGTTCACTCATGCTAAGAAAAAAGAGGCACAACTTCTGCATATAGGCTACCTACCCTAAAATATCAAACTGTAGTGGTTTTAATGATGTGTGTCATCATAAAAAAAAGTCTCAAACAGAAGTTTTTGAATTTTGAATGATACAATTAAGATGTCGAAATTGCTATTTAAAAGCCGCTGCATTGAAATATTTATGTAAGACTTCTAGCTGCATTTTGTTTGGTATCGTATGTTTTAAGAAATATTTTAAAACACAGGCGATTTAAATTCACATTCACGCTCTCTGCTCAGCATCTACCCTACTGCATCATGATGGGCACTTTTCTTTGCACTCCCATTTCCTTTTTAAAGGAATTTTTATTGTCATTTTTGTGCATGCATCCCCTCGGACGACCTCACTGCACTTTACACCACTGATGGACCAAATGCACAATGCAGAAAACCCGCAATATTATGAGAAGCGTAACCTAATTAATTAGCTCTAATGTTTAGGCAATTGTCGCCTATCATATTAATTGTTGTGTAATTTATAAATTAATTTCACACCTATGCCTAATTAGATTACATTCATGTGATAATGATGAGCGTTAATTCAACGCTAATGAGGCGTACATGATGATGCGCATAGGATGCGGTGATATGATCTAAGGACGAGGTCACACGGAGACAAATGAAATTCATCAGAAATTAAGACGGATCCTTGTACACAGTGTGGATCACAGACAGGTCTGATTGAGTGGAAGGTCTTGGGATGATCTCATGCATGGATTATCATTCTACTGTTTTATCTCATGATGATGGTAGGAATAATTTAATCAAAATTCCTTTTATTAAATTATGTCACATTGGTCATGTCTAGGCCGTGTGGCTGACAATGTATACCTTTTGTTATTCATGAAAATAAATTGTAGTCAACTATCAATACTAATAAAAATTGTATTGGTATATATGATTTTTGTTCCCCAATTTGACGAATTCACTCACATTATAATCATGATAAAGGGCCCAACGAGTAATGAAACGTCACGTAACTTGAACAAAGTCCCATCAGGACCCAAGTGTGTCTCCGCAGTTGACTTGTATTTTGCACAACATCACGAAGATGAATCTGAGTGACTGTTTTGCATCATCTCATAGCGGCGTGAGAAGTAGCTGGACACCGGCTTCACCGGACATGTCTTATAGACTCTGTCATCAGACAAGACACATATTTCCATTTCATATTCTTTCTATTGTTCTATTGTTAGTGATATGTCTAACATGTGTAAATTGTTCAAACGTTGAAACAATAGCACTAAGTTCGTATCATTCGTGCTTTATCAATCAATATGCCACATGAATCGAAAATCGTCAAGAGTCAAGAACATGAACATGAAGACGAAATGTGTATGCAAATTATATGGACCCTTTATTTGTCTTCAAAGTCATAATTTGCGTTTTAGGTCAATCTGTCAGCTTGGCAAGTTAGGCGTGTATTTATTACAGCAAGTGGCATATCAAAAATTGTCATAAACAATAGGTTGGTCATTAAAGGTAAACGGTGGTTCTGATGTTCCCAACGAAAATTGCGTGCATTTAGATGGGTCACCCACCCCTAAAGTCAAGACTATTTGAATGTGGGTGTTCCATTCGTCGATATTCAGTCAAAAATAATTATTGGTTCGTTGGATCATTTCTGACAACTAAATCAGAATAATGGTCGCACTTGGGATTACCTAAGTAGTTCCCATGCATGCCTGTTACAGTAGACCAAAACAAAATCGAGTCGATTTACGTGATCACTATCACTATACTATATTAATCCACCACTCCTTCAACTGCTACGCACGGTCATTTTGCTCTGCCATGTCTATTAAAAGTCTCGAGATCGCGGCCGAGAGACTCGGGCTACGTGATCACGAAAAGAGCAAGAGCTATCTTGTTTTACTGAATGTACTAAATGTTTACTCCTTGCCGAACTTTTGCTTCATTATTTTGTATTACACCCCCTGCATGATGCTCCAATGCCCCTGCTCCTTGTTTTAGCGGGTTACACACTTACGCTTCGTAATTCCGAAGGGCCATTAGGGCATACTCCGAATTTACAACAAGATTTGTTACTCCGAAGGGTACTCCGAATTTACTACAAGGTTCGTTACTCCGAAGGGTCATTACTCCCGATTTACTACAAGGTTCGTTATTCCGAAGGCTCGGAATTTACAACACGGTTCTTTACTCCGAACTTGTCCGAAGGGTCACGAGCCTTCGGAGTATTAACCCTTCGGAATAACGAACTTTGTTGTAAATTCGGAGTAATGACCCTTTACGGAATATTACGGTCTTTTGGAATAACGATCTGATTTTTTTTTTTTTTTTGCAGAGAGAGATAGATAGATCTTTGCAGAGAGATGCATGGTGGTATAATTATAATGCCCTATGTAAAAAAATCTCCAACCATTGTTCAATTGAACTTCCACCGATAGACTTGTGGCTGGCATTATCTCTTTGCAGTGTCATATAGGCAAAGGTTAAACCATTTTATATCATAAATAAGCAGATATATAAGTGGGGAAATTCTTTGGCATACATGTAGGCCTACATCTCAGCCTTCATTCTGCTTCAATCCGGGAATATATCGTGTGTCTCTGCACTTTACTTTTCTGCTATGTCGCCTTGTGTTCTTGTATCATGTCATATACAATTTTGGCCTAAAAATCTATGCGAACAGACACGGTTTATTTGATTCCTTTTATTTTTAGTGTACTCCTGGAATTGTCACTGGTCATATATCTGGCGCATGAAAAAATCATGGTAATTAGAGGTCCATCTTATTTATCTGTTATATCAGTTTAATTTTTCAGGAAGTTCCTGCCTGACAGGCGAACCACGCGTAGATGCTGTAGCGGGAACTGGACATCCCAAAAAACATGGATGACGAATTATAGAATGAGATATGGCCTGCTTGTTGTCAAAATGTGACGGACACAGACAAGACAAAATTACACACACCTATGTAAGGGTCTGTTATGAGTGCACGTCACAATTTATATACTGTAATAAAGGCACTTTCGGTGATCCCAGTGATAATGTAAAAATTGAAAATTTGTAGGAATATCTGAAAAGTGAACATTGACATTGGTGAAGGATAAAGTCAATAAAATTGTTATAAGGTATTTTTGTCATGGCAAATAAAAGATAGAAGTTAGCAGTGTCGATATTATACGAAGCTCTGCTCAGTGCAGTTCGGTTGTAACTCTGACAAGTGGTCAGATACGAACAAACTCCCCAAACATTGACCAAATTGTGACATGCAGGTTGTTAAAGCCCCGGGGGGGGGGGGCACTTCAATTTGAAATGGATATAGGTGTAGGGCTGGCGCTTTCGCACTAAGGGGCATTCGGTGAGAGCAACATGTAAAAAATATGGGGTCATTGGGTGAGAGCATGATTTTTGGCATTCGGTGAGAGCAAAATGTAAAAAATATGGGGTCATTGGGTGAGAACATGACCTTTTTTAAATGGAATCTTTGGGTGAGAACCGAAACAGCACCACAAAAACCTCGAAAATTGAATTTCTAGTTCTAAATGGCTTCAAATTTCTTTATTTTTTCAAAATAAGTAACAAAATCAGTGATAAATGAAAGTTGCTGTTCAAATTGAACTTGTAAGGGTCTTTGGGTGACAGATCAAATGGAAAAATAGCGGGTCTTTGGGTGACAGAGCGCGGAGCGAGCATGTGTTCGTAAAAAAATATGGGGTCTTTGGGTGACAGCGATGCTGAAAAAGGGGGGCTTAACAGCCCTAGATACGCGTCACCTCCAAAGTTGGAGTGCCCCCCGGGTTAAAGCCATGCTCGTTCTCTTCATAAAAATGGCAAACAAATGCCAATATCTGATGATGATTCGTGATGATTTAGATTTTCTGATTCTGATTAAGCGACCTTAAGGTTAAGTCGCAATTTTATGGCATGTTAAGGGGGTACTACACCCCTGGCCAATTTTGTGCCTATTTTTGCATTTTTCTCAAAAGTTATAGCACATTGGTGACAAGTAAGATATGTATATATTATAATGTTATAGGGGTAAGGACTACAACTACTGTACTGAAAATTCAGCAACTCAAAGCAAGTAGTTATTGATTTATTGATCAAATATTGGTTTTCCCTCATTTTTGACTGTATACTCCACAACTGTTGTCTGTGCTGAAATAAAATTTCCAGTGCAGTAGTTGTAGTCTTTGCCCCTATATAATATACATCTTACTTGTCCCCAATGCGCTATAATTTTTGAGAAAATTGCAAAAATAGGCACAAAATTGGGCAGGGGTGTAGTACCCCCTTAACTTTCTTTACGTACTATTTATTTTTATGAGGACAATGTAGAATGAATTTTGCTTTATATGTTTTGCGAAGGCCCAAGTGAGGCGCACATTATATCGGATGGTGTTTCTGGAGTGATGTCGATATGGTAACACAGTTTACTTGCCATCTTTACAACTTCCTTTTTTAAATATTTTTATATACCCTACACATTGCACTCTTCCATCCACAATTGTCTGTACAATTTGTTGTAGTGATGATGCTTGTTGTAAACCCATCATCAGTGGTCATTTGAAACTAACAAGGCGTGTGACATTATGACATTATGATGTGAGGAAAGGCATAAGCGAAATGTGATCGTACCCGGTACAAACAAAACCGCCATGCTCACCATCACCATGCTCACACGCCTATCATGTGTGTCCGGTTGGATGGAAAAATGAGTAGCACGAAAAATGATGAACATTTGAACGTTTGAAACGCTTTAATCATCATTTTATCATATCTATACAATCTCAACATTTGACACGTTTTAGGTGACATTAGCTGCTCGTAATATGATGAAGAAATTGAAGAGACAATTCAATTGAGAGGAGCGAGGTTTTAAATGTGTGGTTGCAATTATGCTATGTTGACGATTGACCATCTACACTATTTTCACGATTTTGACGCACAATGAAAACTTCCTATCATGAGAATACATTCTAGGGCTAACTTAGAAGTATAAGTACTAAGGGTGTGATTTTACCTTTAATGAGCTAGTATCTATGTATAAATGAAAAAATGTGACCATAACAATAAGAGGTTGCTCTTACCATGAGATCTTTACGCTTCCTATCACGGTCGTCCATCCTCTTAAGCTCGGCTTTGAAACCTCCTCCAACAGACCCATTGCTACCAATGGTTATTTCATCTTTTGTCAATATTTCCGATAGATAAGCAATATAACTTGTAGCTAGTCTTAGAGTCTTGATTTTAGACAGTTTTGTATCGGCGGGTACATTTGGAATACAGTCTCGAAGTTCGGAAAACGCCGAATTTATACTTTGTGTTCGACGCCGTTCTTTGCGATTGTTCGTGGTCGGTTTAGGACGTTTTAAGAATCGACCTCTCGCAACAGGCGTTTGTTGTTGCGGATGACACGGTGGACTTCCTTGACCATCAGTACCACATGAACTGTGGGGACTGCAGTCCATGAATCCCCCAGAACCAGTGGGACTGCCACGCTGTATTTGTTCGGTAGCTTGTGGGCCGGGTTGGACGGAGCTGCAGTCTGGAGGCATGTCGCATGTGATGGGACTCAACATGGGATGGTAGTAGGGATGATGATGATTTGAGCCATTGCGGTATCCATATTCTTCCTGATGTCGTTGTAGAATTGGTACCGATGGGTACTCCCCTATTACGCTCATCATGTCTGCAACAGTGTCACTTCAAAATCCACAAGCAAAATAGTGAGAGATGGAGCGTAATCCCAATTAATCGTCGTATTGTGTCGGAGCCGTGCCAATTTTCGGCATGAATAAGAACAGAATCATTCAAAATTTAATGTCTTGAAGCGTTGTCAAAATGATGCAAAGAAGAAAGCAAAATAAAATAAAGCAAAAATTACAACTTATTATTAGATTCTCCCGACTACATATCTCTACAAGTCCATCTGCATGGCTTACTGAAAATCAAATGCCCCAATTATGGGAAAAGGTGGTCCTGCTTCGCCACCTCCGTGCTGTTCTTGCGTGTAATATTTATGATAGCAAAGTTTAGAGACGTAATATAGGAATGAACCACTTTTAATCAGGGGGTGGAGATATGAGTTATTGAGAAGTAAACTTAGCCAGTCACCTATTTCCTAAAATAGTAGCATTCGAGTTTTCAGGGGTGACAGTTCATATCCTGCTGCCAATCAACTCAATGACCGGAATGGTGGTTAACCATAATGTTAACGAGGTTATTGCATGCAGAATAAACCTAGACAACCAGAACTTAACCAATGGCATGTCATTTTGTTTCCTCTTTCTTTCCATGGAACTTACTGTACTTGAACATAATATCATTTATAGTTATTTATGTATAAAACCATGTAGTTCAATTCTCAGTTTATAGGGACGCACCATTAGATTCTCAGGGGGGGGCATGGGAGTTTGGGTCAGGCAGAATTTTTTTTCGCCGCCGAAGGCGGCGGAATTTTTTTTTTTTGTGCCTCCGAGAGCACCAAATTTTTTTTTTTTCGCCGCCTTCGGCGGCGAAGTATTTTTTTTTCAATTTTAATGTACATTTTATACAAAGTTGGGTGGGGAAATTTTTTTTTTGCTTATCAGTAAGGCAAAATTATTTTTTTTCGTCTCACTAGTGGGCAAAGTTTTTTTTTATCTCACTAGTGGGCGAAAAAAACTCCCATGCCCCCCCTGGAAATCTAATGGTGCGCCCCTTATTCAAGAGATTGTGAGAGTGCTGCATCATGTGTCATGTCTTTGGGCAAGAATAGAATAATAAGCCAACACCCCTTCGTTTATTCGTTTGGTCAAAACGTCAAAGGTGATGCAGTTGGCATGTACATGTATATTGGATTTTACAAGAAACAGAACAAAATTTTCTTTCTAGAATTTCTCAGTTTTCTTCAACTTCAACCCCAATTGCAGATATCACCCCTTTGATAAATATGGTATCGCTGAGGATCAAAACATAGCGATTATACCGATTACGAAGATGACCAGTCGGCGACGGACGGACACTTTAGAGATTCCGACGTTGATCCGTAGGAATAAATCAGGGCTCGTTAAATGGTCAACAAAATATCTAATAAACAGGGTGGTCCGAATTAGGCACCTATAACAATGGTATTAACATCACATGAGCAAACATTAATGTGATTTCTGAACATGACTGTTTATGTCATTTAGTACTCGCCAATTATGTGAACAATATAGAGCCCGAGTGAAAGTCGGGCTCTAAATTGTTTAATCGGACTCTAAAATTAAAATTAAGGACGCAGTATTTTTAACGTGTGTTTATCAGCGTTGTTTTAGGGAATCGAATAGCAACGTTTCACAGTATTTTTGTGGGACATGAGAGTACATCAGACATATCGAAATTGCATTCTGCAATCCTTCTGATGTCAATTAATTTTGGTTTTTAAAAATGTCCCACCCCGGGTGTCCCACAAAAAATCTGTGCAAACGTTGATATCCGATCCCTTAACACTCAGATTTAGAATTTGTATATGGACCAAGTTTATTTTTTAATTACGCATATGTATTTGTGATTTGAAGCAACATACGGATAAATATGTCTATATTAATTGTTTTATTTATCGAAAGTCATGTAAAACTAAATTCCGACTTTCAAATTTCAAAATCTTGGCCAAATTGTTTTGACGTTTGTTATTTGCTCGCTTATTATTAGCACAAATTTCAACATGTACTAATTTTGATCCATTTTTGGATGTTGTATGGTCATGACTGATGTCTCTTAATTTCAAAAGAATAGATCCTAGAACAGATCCTCAAAATAAGTAGGCCTATACCCATATTTTTATTTAACATGAATGTTAAGACAAAAATATTTAGCAAATATATAGGCCTAATTTTGTGAATTTGGCTGAGGATCAAGGTCGATTAAAAGAAATTAGGAAGTGATTGTTTCCCATCTACCGATTATACCAAAGTTGGAGGAACCTAATTTAGCCTCAGCATCCTTGACAAAATGGGGACTAATAAAAACAGGAACATTTTATAAACAATGTTGGTAGAAAATTATTACTTCAACACACAGGATCTCAAACGCTTGTTCTGTCGGGATCGGGACGCAGTTCTGCAACCCCAATAGATTTGTACCTTCATTGAATGATCTTTGAATGTGTGTGACACTCAACAACTTCAGGTCAAATTTTGACCTGTGAATGTTGCATGGAGTAACTGAACTGTGCCATTTGAAATGATATCCTGCACAACCCCAATTCAACAGGTGCCGACGGCAGCCATAGAGGGTATAAAATGAAGATCTAGAGAGTGGACATTGGGTCTAGACTAAAGTTTATGACTTATTTTGATATTTTTTCTCCTCTTCAGATATTTGGAACTGATGCATGTCAAAGCTTCCGCCTATTCAAGATTATCCTTGACCATGAATCTTCCAAATTTCCCAGATCATTGGATTTGGTATAGCCTACATCTCTGGGTATACATGACATAGGAAATAACCAGCAGCCAGCAGTTATTATAGTGCCCTAAAACATGTAAAATTGTCCCTAAAACCGAGGATCGAAAACGAAGAATTCCAACATTGTGTTTTATTCGTTTCTAACAATTCTAAAAATAGCTGGGAGGAGTCTCGCATAAAAAGTAAACAACATTCTAGCAATGGACCATTTTTTGTCAAAATGAATGTCACAGCACACAATGCAAGGTCCAAATCGGACCGGAAAACGGTCTTGGAAAATCGCCGATAACAATGTGCGCTTTCCTGCTGGCGGCTCCTCACGTAGCACGTAACTATGAATACCTTTTCAATACTTACGAATACGTCAGTTTTTGAGGCCGTAAATGACCATTTCTTTTGAAGTAGGTTTTTCAACATATTTTCTTATTTAGATAAAATCCACCAAATCATCAAAAAATACAAGCGAAATATTGCACGGCGTTTTAATACTGATAGGGCATTTCGAATGTGCATACATTGTTTATTAACTGAATGTCGCTACATTTTTTGTTTACCTCAGCAGTTTTTTGCCAAGAAATCTGTCATTGATGGCCACTAGCACCATTCATATGAATCCGTTAAAAACTAAGTTCCATGCAACATCTTGACTTTTTTGTAACACCTTTCGGTAACACCGTCAAAGTTTAGGCATACTATTACTAACTCAGGGGACCTATCGTCAATTTGATAAACTATAATAGCCATGATACTGCCTATTCAACTGCATAGTTTGAGTACTTTAGAATTAGGGTTAGGTTTAGGGTTAAGGCTTTGGATTAGTTCATCAAATGTAACACTGTGTATACATCAAATGTAATTCTTTTTTGTGTAATTTCTTGTAAAAAAACTCGTGCACTGAAACATAAAAAAATGCATTTTAAATGTTAGAAGCATTTCATCACGCGTCATATCGTGTAAAACTGTGTGTAAACCTAGTCTATACTTTGGTCTTACTGTAAAATTGGCGTTTCCTCAACAACTGGTGAAAGCAAAAACATAAATCAACGCCCCTCACATTTACATGTATTATTTAACATTAACTTTTCCATTTTGCTATAAAAAAATGTGCAGTATGTTTCCCCAGCCAACTACAACTATAATTCGTAATGCATTGATTAGCGCCTTAGTTTTGTTGACATAAATCGGTCATGGTTTCCCAAAGCGGCACTTTGGTTTACGCGAACCGTGAGAAGGGGGCAAAGAGGGGTGGGTACTAGACTATGATGTATGGCTTGTTGAATTGCCTGTCCCACAGATAACCTCAGCTTCATGTTTATATTGGCAAGAATAAGCAACGTAAAGATAAAAGTTGATAAATTGTCTTCTTGGAGCCTGTGACGCTGCTGAAGATTAGACGAAGAGGGGGGTAAAAGCGATTGATTCTGCTGACTTGATGCAGTACCTTTTGCTTATAGGAATTGGGAGTTATTTACACCTGGGTAATGGGACTTAAAAACTCTGTTGGTTGCAAAAATATGTCATTTTTTCTATATTTAAAATAATAACTTATATCCTGTAGCCTGGACCTGCATGCAGGGGAAGATGGTAAATTATTGTTTATATCATAAAATCTATTCAATACTACATCACATGACTGGGATTCAAGTGTTGTGAAAATATTGAGCATTTCCTTCGTAATTAAATGATTTCTTTCTACATTTTTAGCCTTTTATAAAATTATGTTTCATGATCCGTTTCATCATCTCATTCTGTAGTAAGCTTGAAACCTCTCCTTTTGTGTCCCAAACCAATATTTCTAAATTAAACATGTTAAAATATATAAACAATATTATTTTTAAAAATAAAGAAATTTCGCTAAACGTGACAAAGATCGAAGTTCGGCCTTCTAATCAATCATACCAAAAACTTGTATAGACACTATCAATTCCCCTCCCACTATACACCTATAGCTAGTTTCCCTTCACGTAACCTTTCACAAAAGCTGGGGCAATGAATAGGTATTCTATCCCTAAGGACTCAAATCGCTAAGTATTTACTGTCAAACATGTAGAAAAGGATGGGGTGTAATTCCATCATCACTGTTATAACGGACCGTCGACTGCGACACCCATGTGTTACGTTGCGTTTCATCTGTCAACTAATTTTAACGAAGGAATAAATTGTAAGATTTGCGAGGAGTAAAGTTAATTTTTCATATTTTATATCTCATATGTCTCCTATGTTGTTTTGTCTGCAAGGAAAATTCCCCAAACAAAATGTTATAACATATAATACTCATTTCTCGACGGTGTGCAATAATTATTGTGCGACTGGAGCTGTAAACATGCAATTAATTAAACTGTAATTTGCCCGAAAAAAGGTAGCCATATCGAAAGGCCCGTCGAAAGGATTCGTATAGGTCTATTTCTTAAAACAATTTTACCAGGGCCCTGATTTAACATCAATTTAGAAGTAATGGCACTTTCAATATAATTTATCTCAGTTACGTTCACCCTAATTATTTGATTACTCTCTTTAATTTCTCATTATCATTTGGTGTGATTTTGTTCTTGTGCAAAGATTGGTGAATAATTATGTTTAAATGCATGATTGAACCACATTATAAATACTTTGTTCTCAAAATTACACACACACCCACCCCACACACACACAAAAAGGATTGCAAGCTGTGTAATCTTCATGGTTTTTCAGAGATCATGCATGTTTATTCCCGGACACAAAAAATATAATGCAATCCCAAAGACGTTTACTTTCAGAATTCTTATAATTTGTCGATTTTTAAACTACTCAAAATGACATGTTGGGGATAGTGTAGTTTAGGATTGACTGATATCCGAATGTCTAAATTCGGTCAAGTCATAATTTATATTGTTGACCATTCAATAAAGTGAAAGAAGAACGGTGAGATAATTATATCGTAGGGAGGCTATCCTCCTACGATTCTTGAGTTTGTACGTGGCCACGAGCTTACTTCATTGTCAGTGAAATAGTGTGAGTGCTTGGGTACATGGTATTAGGTTTCGATAAATGGTGGTGTAGTAATTAATGGATATTGAATTGTTTTTTCAATTGCGATTTGTGTAGTGGAGCGTGACAGGGTAGAAAAATGTGTTTTGGGAGGAGTTGATGATTTAATGAATGTGGTGTTAATGAATGTTTGGACTGGTTTTGTGGAGTTTCAAGGGTTAATATTAATTGGAATTTGCAGTGGGAATTGGTAAGTTTGTTTAGTTGAACTTGGCCAAATTGTTTGTTTTCAGTTGATGGAGATTAATGGAGAGAGTATTAACATATGGATTGATAAGGTTGTGAATGCACAATGATCCCTAGGGAGTAGTGAAAGGTGTTTACCAGAAGTGAAATACCAGTAGGGATTTTAGGAGTTGTAAGTGCATTAAGTAATGTGATATTGATTGAATGGACTTGAACCAAGTTCAAGGTTGTAGGAAGTTGTAACCAAATAATTTAGTTACTTTGAACTCAGAAAGTTTTGTAGATGACTTGTGTGATAGCTGCTGTAAGGTGAGTGGGTGCTGTTTGTGTTATTCTTAATTGTGCGTAATATGGGACGTTTGTTTTAAAGGAGCTGTTATATTAGTGGCAGGATTGGTGTGGCTGTTTTGTAATGAAGGGAGTGGTGTTCACACTAGCTAAGGGGTGTTCAGTTGTAAGTATGCGAAGGTACTTTCACACTAGCTGTATTGCGAGAGGGGTATTTAACTCAAGTAAACTGGGTATTTATACCTCGAGTAAAGCGTATGGTACTGTAGGCTTACCCCCATTGACTCATTACAAAACGTTTGTTTAAGAGCTTTAAAGACAGATATTACTAGTACTTGAGGAATATGTCACTAACCATTTGCTTGCCTCATCAGGGTATAGATAGTACCCGGGAGATAGTAAACCTTAGAGGAGAAGGCCCTGTAAGAATGGGTGACCATTGGGAGAGTCTGTTTAATATTCAGTAGTAACACTAACATCAATCCCCATCGCACCAGTTCTTTTGCCCAATATTTCTGTACAATAATTGAATGACCTTTGAATGTGCTAGGTACAAAAACTCATATTCCAAAAGATGAGGTCAAATTTGAGCAATGATTGGTATTATGCTGGTGAACGATAGCCTTTACGGAGATGGTGTCACTGTACATACCCACAGATTATAGGGACTGTGGTATATATGAATATGAACTTGACCAGGTCAGTGACTTTCTCTGTCAAAACATATTATGGTATTGTTTCAGTGCGAAAGGGAGATATCTGAACAAAATGATCATAGTGCAATTATCTTGATTGTATCAAACAGTCAAAAGTCTTTTTGAAACCAGTTTTATGATGTAAGTTGATGTAACAACTTAACCTTTGTTTGAGATAAAGAGGTATTGCAACAATGTTAATATGTCTTCACATCCGAACTGGATAATATTTTGATGGATTTGGACAGATTTGTTGGGTGATTTGTGTTTGTAATTTTTGCTATTCGTGATGTGTATTTTGAGTTGTGTTGGTGGAAAAGGTAAGCTTCTGAACCAAGTTTGAA
Source organism: Amphiura filiformis (assembly GCF_039555335.1). Lineage (NCBI taxonomy): Eukaryota > Metazoa > Echinodermata > Ophiuroidea > Amphilepidida > Amphiuridae > Amphiura > Amphiura filiformis. The sequence continues at coordinate 60,830,304 of NC_092636.1, forward strand.
CTGATGAATGCCAATGCAACATGTAGTATGAATTGAGGGAATCATTCTAAAAATTGTCAATTGATCAGAATTTCCAGCAGTAGGCCTATTGGTCAGAATGAAATGGGGGAAATGATAAGTACAATCAAGATCGCTAGTTCTTATTGACAGAACAAACTCATAAGAGTCATAAGTTCTGAATATTGGGGAAAATATCCCAGGTTTGGGCATATAGCCACAAAAAAAATGGTATTTATAAACAAGCAACAAGTTAATAATAGTAGGGATGCCCACTCTCAATACAGTTTCCACTAGAACGATTTTTCATTTACTGTGTGCGTGCACTCACACACGTATTGTCTATGGAGAAACTGATCGATACACGAAATCCCAGGCATGTTAAATGGCGTACATACTTGTTTTGATCCAAATGTAGGCCTATATCAGGGTGTTTAAAAAAATTCCTGATTCCACCAGAAAACATTCACCAAACTTTTTCCTGTTTGGTCAGTAAATAGAGAGGACCTTCCTGCATGAAGAGATCAACTTTTTTTAATGAAAAATTTAATGAGATGAGAACTACAACAGGTTGAAGTGACACCATTCCGTGCATCAGGTGTTCAAACGCAATTATCTCCGAATTTGGAGTGAATCAGACAAGCAAACTTACATACTCATAAAATTTAACTATTTATGAAGACAAAATGTGTAGGATGTTAAGAAATTTAAGAATGTTTAAGCCTACTGCGGCCCATCTCAAATCATGCACTTCCCCGTGCACTTCTCACTACCATGTCCATTTCATAGGGAGTATAAAAACCGGGGACCATCATGGCTTCCATGCACACAGTGTATTGCTCAATGTAGTAAAGATAACCTTTGAGTTGGAGCAAATTTCTCAAAATTGGTAGTGATTAATGTTACCAAACTTATGCCATGATGAAATATAATAATTTTTGAAGATAAAATGTGCTGACCTTAAAAGATTGAACAATGTTTAAGACTACCGCTTTTCATTTGAAATAATGCACTTATTGTTCATCTCCTCTATGGAGATATTTTCCATGGCGGCCATCTATGATCATGCTTGAGGTTTCAACAAACAAACCATGGGTTTTGAGGTCTTATAGTTTTTGTTGTATGTCAACAAAATCGATTAAATTTTCAGGATGATCTTATTTTCATGTTGTTATAAGCAAATATAATGTTCCAGATAAGATAGTTAATAAATACATTAAGAAAAAGTACCTTAAAGTTGCACTTTCTGTTAGTATTCCTTTTTGGACTTTAACTTTTTAACATGTTCTAGCAGCCCTATATAAAACCGTGACACTCGAAAGGCCATATCTCTGGAATGAAACGTCCGATTAAGATTATTTAAACGCCAAAATGTTTCTTTCATCAATTCCCATCCAATAAGTTAGGTCTGAATCAATTTAAAAGTACTTCAATTTTTAGTGGACATGCCTAATAATAGGTCATCACTGGAGTGATTGGTTTCTGGCCCCCAAGTAAACCATATAATAACAAAGCTATTGTGGCACTCGACTGCCCATCTATATGCTTGTTCAGACGATCGCTTGTAAAGTCGCTTGTAACTACATTCAAAATAATGTAAACTTGCATGTAGTGCCCGTCTAAACGCACTCGCATGTGGCTACATGCAAGTTACAAGTGACGATTTTACATGTAAGATATCTTACATGTAGCGAGCCCGGGGGGCACTCCCACTTTGGAGGTCACGCGTATGTAGGGCTGTTAAGACCCCCCTTTTTCAGCGTCGCTCTACCCCAAGCCCCCATTTTTTTTTTACGAACACATGTTCTGTCACCCGAAGACCCCTTATTTTTACATTTGATCTGTCACCCAAAGACCCTTATTTTTCAATTTGAACAGCAATTTTCATTTATCACTGATTTTGTTACCTATTATTTGACAAAACAAAGAAATTTGAAGCCTTTTTGATTTTTGAGGTTTTTTGACACTGTTTCGGCTCTCACCCAAAGGTTCCAAAAGTCATGTTCTCACCCAATGACCCCATATTGTTTACATTTTGCTCTCACCGAATGCCCCTTACTGCGAAAGTGCCAGCCCTACACCTATATCCATTTCATATTGAAGTACCCCTCCCCCCCGGGGTAGCGAAGTACATTCGAATGTAAGGCCAGTGTGAACAAGACTTGCTTGTAAACTCGCATGTAAGCATGACCTTGATGACCCAATTCTATTCTGATTGTGCATAATCATACCAGTGAAGGTCACTCTTACTTTTGAGTTGGCTCATAGACCACTTTGGCTTACAAGTAAGTCCCATGTGGACACACACTCCCTTGCAGCCTTGTCTCACTTCCTGGCATAATTTAATTGCCGGCTTGCTTGTAAGTAGGCTACCGTCTAAACACACCTAATTTGCAGTTGGTGGTGCAATAGGAAAGGTTTTGGGAAGGATATCAGCCTTTGGTAGGGCATTAGGCACAACTAACCACCAACATCCTAACAACCAAGCCCCAACCCCACCTCATCCCCCGCCCCCATCCAGAGTTACAACAGCCATCACAGAAAAAACCTACGATATATGTAGCTCGAGAGCCACAGCGGCTCTAGTTTGTTATTATCGCCATAGAAGACATTCTATTTGCAGCTAGGTGGGCAAAAATTGGCAAACCAAATCGTGTTTTTGTAACCATTCGAAACCACTTTTTATTCATATTTACCGGCACTTCGAATTCCGAAACGTTTACGACTTGTTTTGTCACTAATAGCTGCACATAAATCGTGTTCAAAATGGTTGTATCCAAAAATACTTGACAAGCCGATACTGAACTAATGGTTGCCTTGGCGCCATTCGTGGTAAAAAAACAAATGTATAACACACAATAATGTAAATAATAAACAAATTATCGCCCATTTAAGTGATAGCTAGCTTATAAGTATACAGGAATTCAAACAATCAGCTGTGACAATGGTTTGGAAATTTATCGCGATTTTCGGCAATCACTAACAGATGATATACTAGGGAATTGCCCAATACCATCACTTTACAGTATGCAAATTTGGTATGTGGGGGATGTTTTGTCGATTTTGGCCAGGCAAGAGGGACAATCTATTTTTGGCAGGTATAAAAAGGGGAAATTTTTAGTACACAATTATCTTACTTTGGGTGAGTTTGAAATCAGAATGAAATCAGGGTCGATCCTTCATGTAATTATTTCGTGTAAGCTAATCCTAACCCTTACCCTAATCCTAACCCTAAACTAACCCTAATTTCGTGTATAATTACATGAAGGAGTAACCGAAATTCTGAATGAAATGTTCAAATTATCAAAACTGAAGACTTTATATTTAATGTAATATTATTATTGATAATTCTATAACTGATGCCGCGATCGAACCCATGAGATTATGTCTGTGGGTCAGGATTAGGTTTTAGGGTTAGGATTCAAGGTTAGTGTATAAGAGTTACGATTAACATATTAACTGCACTATTCGAAAGTTGCTGCAAAATTTTATGTTCAATATTATATTACATCCAGGAAGCGGTAAAACTACATTGATTTGGAAGAGATGGTGTTTTGAAAACTCTCTTGAGTATTTTGATTGATTCGATGATGACGACGATGACAATGACGATGGTGATGATGTCGATTTTCTATGACGGTTAAGTTCGAAAAGTATTTAGTTCGATGGATCGTTTGTCTAAAATTATAGGCCATTACTCCAAATGGTCTTGTTCCAAAAATGATATTAGGGTCATTTCTTTGAAAGATATTTATTCCTAATTGACATTAATCCCAAAATAGTAATTTTTGCCGGAGAATGACCCTTCGGAGCAAAAACCTTTCGGAGAAAAAACTCGTTTGTTATTTTCGGAACAATGATCAAAGTTATAACCTTTTGGAGTAAAAACCTGTCGGAATAAAGACCTCTCGAATAAATGACCGTCCGGATCAAAGACGGGAATAAAGGCCTTTGGAGCAAAAACGCTTTGGAACAAAACACTGCGGAATATACTAGAGCACGTTGTTACTATTTATGGGTCGATCCTTCATGTAATTATTTCGTGTAAGCTAATCCTAACCCTAACCCTAATCATAACCCTAATCCTAACCCTATTCCTAACTCTAATCATAACCCTAATCATAACCCTAATCATAACCCTATAACCTTAGCCCTAACCCTAATTTCGTGTAAAATTACATGAAGGAATAACCTATATATTTATGTTGGAGAATTATAAATGGCTTACTAATTTTTCAAACTTTTTTGGACACACTGCGTCAAGACCGTGCGACATAATAGACAGACACTTTTTTTCTTCAAAATTTAATATCAAAATGACTATTATCAAGAATTAAATATTACAAATGCTTTATAATACAGATATATTACTGCACTTATAGCTTTTTTTAATGATACTGAATGGTAAACACACTAACCTTAAGGCCCCAATCATTATTCATTAGAGAATGAAATTGGGGAAAACCTTCTGATAATTACAAACACTTGCTGAGCAGCAAGACCTTCCCTCTAAGCTTTTAATCCGATAAGCTGATTATCTATTTGTTTTCATGAATTGGAAGACATTCTTTGATGAATTACTGAGCTCAATCATCTGAAATTACTGGAGCGTGAGCCACCCAGGCTGGTGGCTCAGCATAGTATTTTATTAACAGAAGGTTTTCTCCAAATTCGTTTCCCAAAGTGAACGGGGTGGAGAATTTTTTTCGTAAAAAATCTCGTGTTCAACCTTCGCGTTCGCTGAAAAAATACGTGTTCCCATTATTTTACCCCTACCTTTCCAACCCTTCCTACCTGGGCCCCTCAAATTCCCATCTTTTCGCCAGCCCATTCGGGGCTGGTACCTGTTTCAGGTTTGGGGTCAGTTTACTCAAGAGATTATATTTTAGTGGTATTGGAATGATTTTTTTTTTTACTTTTTGTGGTTAAATTTTTTTTAAATATTTTAATTCGATTTGTTAGGAAAAGTAAGTATGTTTTGCCGTTTCAACGAACGAAAACGAGTGAGTATTACCAAAGTTATGTTTGAACTAATTAATTATGACTTTAAAAGTTTAAAGGCCTAAATGTAACAATAATAGTTAATACTAGATTTCGCGGTTCTCGGGTTGGGCGGTTCTCGTGATAGGCCTATCTCTAATTACCCAACACCGTTACCCATAATACTGACCTTTCAAACTACTATACGATATACGTCTCTCAATGATTAAGACACAACTCAGTTTTGTAGCTGTGACGCTTACTTCGGAACCTATAATCTGAAAACCCATCGTTCGCCTCTTCCAAACCCAGTCCTGCAACCACATCGGAGGACCCAAAAATACCCCGAAATTTTAGTAGTGTCTGGATGTAGGCCGTCAATTCAATCGGGAGAAATGTGAACGCAAACGGGTTACATAGGCCTTACCATAACTGATGATTTTTATGTTAATCATGTCTTTAAAATAGGCCTATTGGTCCGATGAGATGCACCTGTTAGTCACTGTAATGCTTTCCGATGCTCGCACTGCGCTCGTCGGTACTCCGCGCGCTACGCGATAGCGCACCGCGCACACGCGATACGCACCGCGAGCTCGCGTTATACGCACCGCGTGCACGCGTTAGCGAGCCACGCGCACGAGATAGCGCGCGGACAGAGGGACGGACGGACACGCCATAATTAGTATTAAGATATATAGCATATCCCCGGATCATATCACAGATTCTCAACAATCTGTGATCATATGGACCATATTGATGTGAAAGTAGTTATCTATCATATCCTGTGTCGTTTTATGGATAAAAATGACTCAAAATGTTATTGATGAAATGGTTGCTATCATAAACATCAGTTTTGTCTTTTCAACGGGAAAAATCCGATGCAAAATAAAGTTTTTAGGGCCTAGCTATAATATGGGCATAATTTATGCATATAGTATTGAACAATGTACACCATTTGACATGCACTTATAGATAAATAAATTGTCTTACTTTATTAATTTAATAACTTCTTTATTATAAATAAAATGACACATAACTATTTGATTCATAAAATTACATTCAACAAAATGATTGAAGAGAAAACACACAAGGCACTAGGCAGACTGTTATAGAATGGAGTATGTAAGATGCCATGTCCATAGCTTCGCAGGAGTTTCCGACTAGCAATCAACATGATCAGCACATTCAGAAAAACACAGTTTAAGAGTGAAGATTGTAGTGAGTAACCAGTCCTTTATAAATGTGCTGGCCACTATCTATTATAATATAGTAGGCTTAAACTATACATTGCGAATTAATTAAGTTATTTTAAAATAAAATGTACATGTAAGTTAACTCAAACCGGCAGTGTATATATCGAAAGCAGTGAAATCGGACATTCCTAAGCGAAGATATTGAGTTCGTAAGTTCTGGTATTACAAAATTGGAAATTGAGATATCGTGGGTAAAAAGCTGAAAAGACAAAAAAAACCAACGACAACAACAACAACAACAACAACAACAACAAAACAAACAGACCAGAACAATTTGGAGTACATGTAATGAATTAAAAGAGTTGACATGAGATTAGGAATTAATGTTTTCTGCTGTTTCAGTGTGCATGTTCTCATCGTTGATGGTTTGGTGGACTGTCATGTAGATGTAAGCGTGATCCTAAAAATGCCTTTCACATTGACCAAAACTAATTACAAGACCTCTTCTACATTGAGGCTGGCTTTCCCTTTTAAAGGGAATTTTTATTAATTTCGTACTCCCCCAAGTCCTAAGGAAAACGCTAAGCGGTTCTTCCCCTAAACAGTATTTTTTGTGGGGCCTGAGAGCACACGAGACATATCGAATTGCATTCTAAATACGAAGAATGTCCTTCTGATATCAAATAATTTTAATTTTGGGGGAAAAATGTGTGTCTTCGATACTATAGGTAAAAATGTTCAAATGATCGTCGGCTTTTCCTCCCACCTACATACACTTTAAGTACATGAGTAGATTTATTAATTTTTACTTCGAGGACTGTAAAAAATAAAATATCAATTTTTAATAATTTGCCATAAAATGTGTTTTATATCACCAATTTCAAAAAATCAATATTACTTGATATCAGAAGGACATTCCTCGTATTCAGAATGCAATTCGATATGTCTGATGTGCACTCGTGTCAAAAATAATGTGCAAACGTTAATATCAACTTGATATCGGATCCCTTAACAAGCGAAAGAGTTGTTTCAAAAGGATGCTCAATTATGTAGTACGTACTACAAAAAGCAATATTTTCAGCTTTAGACTTAAATCTCATAAATGACCAACTTGGTGGGTTTTCAAAAGGGTGCATAAAGAATGTCAGAAAACGTTTAAATGCTGGGTTTGGAAAAATATTATTGTTACACTCTTTTAATAACTATACATTAAAACATTTGAAAAGATAAACGTGTGCTGGGTAATTATGCAACAATATGCTGCATATCACCGTCGTCACCCTCATAAAATATCGCATATAAGTGATGACCAATTTGAGATTTTTACCTAAATCCGCTCTTCATCGTGAGACACATCTGCGGACTACGTGGTGTAGCCGGACCAAAACCGGGCACCATTATTCAACACAATTAATTGACTAAGTCAAGCATATTTTTTGGATATTAGGATAACGAAATTGTCTATATGACTCTAAAAAAGAGCTAAAAAGTGCACATAGTGATAAAACCACTAGAATGAAATGAAATAAAAAGATTCATGGGGTGGATTAGCCCGAGACACTCTGTCTTCTTCACTACGATTTCCACTGACATCTCCCTCCGAGGATATAAAAGGAAAGGCCATGAGGATATATAGGAAAGAAAATACCATGAAGTTTAGGGCTGGGTGGATTGGTCGCTGTAGACACTTCGTGATAGGTATACATGACCAATTAACATGACTAGCGGGACACCCGCGCTTCGCGCGGGTCCCCGCTAGATGAGTAAACGGAAGCGTTCACTCAAACAGGAGGAATTACTGTACAGGTAGACTCATTGAAAATTCCTCATTCCTTCCGAATCCTTATGATTTTTATCATCTTGGTAATCTCGTAACCCCATCCCGTTAAACCACAACCCCGTACCCGTAATCCATCCAAAGTAGGCCTACCTTTTTATGTCTTTTCTTTCCCCCTCCCGTACCCTTATGTCTTCGTAGGCCTAATCCCGTTATCCCATATCCCGTACACCATAACCCTGAGCGCAAGTTGGCTATGCGCACGCCGCACCCGTGCGTGCAAGTCAAGTGGCGCGAGTCGTGTACGCCGACGCGCTAACGGCGCGGTTTATGCTGAGACATGTGGACGCGTTGGTTGGCATAGGCCGTAAAGAAACAACCGCTATAAATTTTCCCGAAAACCCCAATTTTTACTGATTTTGAGGCCAATTCTTGACCGTTTTCAACCAAATAAATTTTAAACACATTGTCGTATATTCCCCGATCTCCCGTATGAATTTGGCGACATTTGGATCGAAACTGACAGAGCTTTTGCGTGGACACACATACATACACACAACATTAGCCTATTTATAGTAAGATTGATGATTAATGGATGATATTATTGAAGTCAAATCAACAATTAGACCCTATTGTGCATAAACATGATTTGGGTTGGTAACTGAAGTTACCGACTCAACTCAAAATATGCACACCACGACTTCCTTTTCTGCTAATATCTACCTCAAATGTACAAATATATTCCTTAAAAATAAGGGCTACAATGCCGAGTATTTCATCAGGCTTCTCATAATTATTGGCCTAAGTGCCGAATTTGGGCACCCCGGGTTTGGGCACTTGAATTTGTGCAGCATTTTAAACACTGTCAAGCACGGGCAATTTTTACATCCAACTTACTATTTTTATTAGATTTATTGTCTACAATTTGCTCATTTATTTACGTAGTACAGATTATAATGGACGATACGGATTTTAAGAGGGTCCATTCCATCGAGATACTCCTGTATTCCTTGGTGGCGGTGGTTTGGGGACGCTAGCTGATAAAGGTCTTCCTGCCGTTGAGGGGTACGACACCTTTCGAGATGGTCAGTATGGTTCATATCAGATAACATTTTCAGTAACACATCACGTTCTGTATGAGAAAAGTTAAATAAATTGTAAATAATGATTGATGTGTTTTGATAAAATCACCCCAACACAATAAATTTGAGCATAAAGATTTTAAATAAATGTTAAAAAGGTCAGAAAGGGCAAACTTGTAAAATTGCCTAAAAGTGAAGTATTTTTTGGTGAAAAAGTTGCCAACAGCAGTATTGACAAAGTTGAAGCCACATTAAAATACTATTACATGTAGGCCTAGCTAATTTTCTAAAAGTAGAGAAATAAATTACAATTTCATGTAAAATGTCTGATTTTGTCTTTTCGCGGCTTTCGGTTTAACCGCTAGCGAGCTATGTCAGCACATCTATAACCACTGACGAACAAAGGTGCCAAAATCTGAATTTTGAAATAGGACAAAAAAAAGACGACCCCTTTACACATACCTTTTTCATTTGCAAGTCTTAGATATTCATCTAGCTTTCCACTTTGAATTGCCTTGTTGAGTTCTACTGTTCCTGGTCTAAATGGTTGGTTGAAGAATCTGTCGTACGTTGTATTCCGACGGATTTTCATCTGATGTCGCTGAGATGTTGGAACTGAAAAAAAAAATCACATTTGCTTTTCAATGGTGACATGCTCTGTTATATCTGTTAAATCAATTTAATGTCGAAATATTTTTCATTTCATGCTACTATTTGAGATAATAGACGAATTTTAGTTGTTCATGCATTGTGTGGAATAATATGATAAAATGGCTTTCCTTGCTTATATTGCCCCCTAGTACCCTATTCAAGTTAGTCAAAGATGCTGTGAAAATGTTGCCAATTATGACAAGGGGGACCCTTTAATTAAGTTTGAATCAATTTTGGTGAAAGTAAGAAACCAGAACAATTAATGATTAACTGTTTTTCATTATTGCTGCAGGGGTACACCATGAAGTTTGGGCTGCGTCTTCTTTCAAGTGTCTGTGTAGGTCTATAAACTGATGGTGATGATGATTAATAATAACTCAAAAAATAATATTTCAACTCACCAATACCACTTGCCGGTACATGTATACCACTATTGCATCCAAATCTAGTTGTATTATTCTTGAGGATCTCAGCTGGTTGCTTTGGATACTGATATGAGAATCTCATGGTTGAGTTGAGGGTGTGTGGAATAGCTTCACGCCAGTCACGATATTTATCAAACGCTGAGCTCATCTGATGACCTATAATTATAACGGACATTAAGATAATTATATTCTTATTTAGCCATACACATCAAATCATTTTGTCTTTTTTGTCTTTTAATGCACATTCTAATACTAGAAAATTGAATTTAAAAATTATATATTCTGTGAGTTGTCAAAGCTCTCATAAAATTTAATAAGGACATTATAATGTTATTGCAAATCAAACGTCGCTACATACTGAAGATAATGATCGGTACAAACACAGTGAGGCACATTTTTGTTTGACTTGGTTGAATTCATTCATTCCAATACAAAGGAAACAATGTGCTGGTATAATATTACACCCACGATGCAAACATGAAAAATCAATACTGAATTATAAAAAATATTTGTACATGATAGCAGGATTTCAGCAAACATGGAAATACTTTTAAAACAACCGTGTTTTGGGTGTTGTTTTAGGTCAAAATGTTTTAATACCATAAATGTCGGTTTATGTACATGAAAACGTTTGAAGATATTTTGAAAACAACACTACAAAAACGTTTTAAAATGTAATAGTTATCGTTTTTGCAAGTGTTTGTACCAACCAAAATATTTTCTCAACACTAAAAATAACAGTACGTTATGTGTTGCAGCAACTTTGGAAATGTTTACAAAATCTTTTAAAGGCTGTATTTTAAATCCCGACATTCAAACGGTTTCTGACAACTTTTTATGTCTTTTTCTCCCGCCTAATAATAATGCATACACAATTTCAACTTTCGATGTGATCACTGAATGGATCTTAAAAGTTTAAATCGATATGTCTTCAATTTCCAGATCAATTTCTTTTCCCACCGTTTTCTGTAAATAATCATATCTCTCAAGGAGTTCAAAGTCGAGTCCGATTTGAGTGGAATTTCAGCATTGTTGCACATGCTGGATAAACAAAAAACAAAACAAAAACAAATAATTTGGATCGACAAATGAATCATCACATACATCGTAACCCCGGATCGTAACACAGAGACAGGCAATACATACAGAAGCATAGCAGAAAAGGTCAGACACAGAAACAAAAAAGACAAACATAAAAATATATTTAAGGTGTACCTACCCTGTGGTATACCGAGATAATCCGACTGATATGTAGATTTACCCTTATCACGTAATATCTCCTGCATTATTTGGTCGGTTAGTAAAGGAGATCCTGAGTAAATGTTCTGGTCCTTGCGTAGATGTTTAGGAAATCTCCAAACCATAAAAGACTTGAAACAAAATAGATAAAAAACATTAAAAGATAGGCAGAGCTAGGTAGCGCAATTTTATTATCTGTGCAATAGGATTCATATAAAATTAAGTTAATTTAAGGCCAAGTAAAAAAAGAAACAAGTTTCTCGTCCGGACTTTTTCAAAAAAGGAGGAGGCAGGGCTTTACTATTTACTATTTTTCAATTTTTTGCTATTTTTACCAAGATGGCCACCATGCTAAATATGGCTGTTCAATGTATATTTTATCACCGATATTGTGCTATTTGAGTATACTGATGCAATGTATGACAAAACAAATGATTTGTATCATTTTTAGTCCACTTGGTAAGCATGTTTCAAAATTCAGAAACAGTGAAAATGTACATTTGTTCAGCTTGGCAATATGCATATTCGATATACTCAATTTCCTGGTTTATATCGGTTTGAAATCAATACCGAACTTAAACCGATACCGAATATTGTTTTTAATTTTTAAACATTTTTTTAAATGCAAGTTTTCCTACCCTTACACAAACTCTAACCCATCCCTACATATACACCCACCCAAGCCAAACTAACCTTTAACCTATTCCAAAACCCTTGCCCTTACCCCCAAAAGGGAATTAGGGAGAAGTTGATTTCACCTGAAAATCAGACCTATATTTAATGTTTTAAAATGCATGAATGTGTTAAATTTATAATTACTTTTATTTTGCCTCAATTCATCGAAATTGTTATTTTTATCACTAACAAAATAAAAGAGAAACCTTTCATATTATTTTGGATTTTTTTTCTAAAATTTTAAAAATACCAAAAAAATACATTCGAGCGCAAAAGCTTTTTTCTTCTGGGTAAGAATTTTTTTCTTACATGCAACAGCTTTTTTATTGCACGTTAGAAATTTGATAAACTAGCGGGAGACCCGCGCTTCGCGCGGGTCCCCGCTAGTTGAGTAAACGGGAGCGGTTAGTAAACGGGATTGGTTAGTAAACGGGACTGGTTAGTAAACATGGTAAACGGTGATGATAATTATGCTCTCTTGGTGTAGATTATTCATCCAGTAATAATCAGATGTTGATAATCATGTTAGCCCACATGTTAGCTCCTGTCATGTATAGAAGCTAAACGTTTATTTAAATGAATATCCAGATCTGTGCATGATAATGTTGTTACTCACTCAATCACCGTCACATTTATTTTGCAAATTCTGTCACGCAATGACCCCTTTTTTTCACCAGCTTACACCTAATTACCTCCTTTTTTAATAGAAATTTACACCAAATCGAGTGTCCTCCCCCCGGGTGCACCCTCCATCAGACACCCTCCCTCCGCGTATAGATAAGAAGTGTCACTTTGGGACATCCGATAACAATAATCAAACTCGCGAAATGGCTTCAATTGGGTCTTTATTTTGTCCTTATAGGGCCTACTAAGGGGCCACATCCCCTCCCCCTCAGATACACTTACGTTTTAAACGATGATAACAACATTAGTGTCAAAATGGTACTTCAATTGAGCCTTTATTTTGATTTTCTTTTCAAATACTCAGCCCCCCCAGACAACCACTGCGTATGGATAAAGAGGTGTCCGTTTTGGCTTCTGTTTTGGACACCTGTACACTTTAAAGCAATGATAACAACAAAAACGGCCCCCGAAATGGCTTCAATTAGGCCTAGGCCTTTATTTTGATCAAGTGTCCAATTCTGAGTGGACACAACCCCCCCCCTCAGACAACCATCTGCAGCGAGCGACCTATCTACGGCGAGCGACCTATAAACCTAGACGCAGTACGTGTCAGGGTGCGTGACACGCCACTAATCGCGCGCGTGCATTTGACGCGTTTTTGGTCATGACCTGAGCCGTAAGGTTATTGACCTCAACGGCCTAGCAACCTACCATTTTTTTTGTTATTTCCATAGTGATTGAATAGTTTTGCAAAAATGAACGTCAGATGGTTTAATGGCAATATGTACCCGATCAATGTACGAAAAATCAGAGCTGAAAGTGAAAGCATCTCGGAGCCTGCTTCTGGACAAGATTTAGCGACTTCCTTTTATTTATATAGATAGGTCATCATATACAAAATGCATGCATGGGCCTATTTATCAAATTTCTAACCTGCAAGAAAAAAGCTGTTGCACGTAAGAAAAAAATTCTTACCCCGAAGAAAAAATCTTTTCCACTTGAATGTATTTTTCGAGTATTTTTAGAAATTATGTGAAAGGTTTCTCCTTCCTAATTAACCATAAAAAATTGCCATGAGATGAGATGAGGCTAAATAGTTTAAAAGTTAAATATAGGTCCGATTTTGGGGTGAAATCAAGGTCACCCCTAATTCCCTTTTGGGGGTTTGGTCAAGGGTGTTTGGCTAGTTGGGCTTGTATACATGTAGTAAGGTTTGGGGGTGGGTTAGAGTTTGTGCAAGGGTAGGAAAAACAGTTTAAAACTTTTTCAAAAAAAAAAAAAATCGATTTTTTTTTTTTTTTTTTTTTTTTTTAAATAATTTTTTTTAAATAGTAAATAGTAAACAAAAGGAGGCGGCGGCCAAAAAGGAGGCGGGCGGGGACGAGAAACTTGTATTTTATTTTACTTGGCCTAAGGGCTGGGGTATGAACGTTTGGACAGTATTTATTTTAGGACATTAGAGCACATCAGACATATCGAATTGCATTCTGAATACTAAGAATGTCATTCTGATATCAAATAATTTTAATTTTTTAAATTCGCAATTTAATACACATTTTATGTCAAATCATTAAAAATTGATATTTTTGATATTTAACAGTACTCGAAGTAAACTTTATAAATCTGATGATTTATACTTAACGTGTATGTAGGTGGGATGAAATGCCGACGATCAATTGAAAATTTTGACCTTTCGTATTGAAGATATGGATTTTTTCCCCAAAACACCAAAAAAAATTAGGTCTTTTGGGAAAAAATCTATATCTTCAATATGAAAGGTCAAAATTTTCAATTGACCGTCGGCTTTTCCTCCCTGCTACATACACTTTAAGAATATATCATTAGATTTATATAATTTACTTCGAGGACTGTTATATATCAAAAATTTGAAAAATATCAAATTTTATAATTTGTCATAAAATTTGTATTATATTGTGATTTTCAAAAATGAAAATTATTTGATATCAGAAAGACATGCTTCGTATTCAGAATGCAATTCGATAGGTCTGAGGTGCTCTCATGTCCCACAAAAATACTGTCGAAACGCAATAAACGCTCATTTTAGATCCCTTAATATTCTAATAATACAATTTTGTCAATGTGAATGAAATAATTATTTGTTATCTCTCATTTCTAAGCCTACATCTGAATAGCGATGAGTCCTCATTATGTCCATGTGGTTGTGTGAATGAAATCAATTAATTTATTTTATTTTATTATTAATATAATAAGACATTAACATTTACAAAAATTGGTTATGCAGACAAGCAATGTTTTTTTTTTCATTTCTGGCGTCTATACTGCGTAAGAGTAGACCGTTGACTACTCTAACTGGTTAGTTGAATCATATTTATTAATCACATCAAGAGAGAAATATATAGGAAAAGGAAAAGAGAGAACAAAGAACAGTTGAAGCAACTAATTTTAATTAATGTTTCCTTTACTTTATTTTGAATAATAAAATATTTTTAGAAAAAGTAGTAAAAATTAAAAGAAATAAATTTGAAATAATAAATAATAAATAAATAAATAAATAAATAAATAAATAAATAAATAAATAAATAAATAAATAAATAAATAAATAAATAAATAATTAAATAAATAAATAAATAAATAAATATAAATAATATATATAAAGATATTTTAATATCTTTAAAATATTATTAAAATAAAGCTTTTAATATTAGGCCGTATAAAATTAATGTTTTGGTTCTCGTCCAGAGGATTTTCATGAATTGATGAGGGAGGGAGGTGTTTTTTTTTTTTTTTTTCCAATGTAAAATTAGCATTGTCAGTAGTTTTCGGTCTTCTCCAACAGTGCTCGAGGAAACGATGAGGCCCTTTTTTTTTTTTTTATTTTGTTTTTTTGTGGTATAAATACTCAATAATAACATAATAAGACTTGGAAGTGATGCTTGTTCTCTAATAAACTTATTTATATGTATGAAGATTTCATAAATCATTCCAAAGTCTAAAAAATTGAAAAATCTAAAAAAAAAAAAAAAAATCTGACAAATCCCAGAAATTGAGGAGGGAGGGACGAGAACCAAAATATTAATTTTACACGGCCTTATTAAAATAGTCTATGGAGATTGAAACATTCAAAGTTCAAAATTAAACTCTTAAAATTTTTGGAGTGGGAAAAAAGAGCGCAAAACATACAAAAAATAAGAAAAAACTGTGGCAAAACAACTAGAGCTGAAAGTAATTTCAGTGAAAGAAGAAAAAAAAATAATGAAAAAAATTTAGCCACCACATATCGCTGCGAGCAGGGTTCGAACCTGCGCGGGAAGATCCCATTGGATTTCAAGTCCAACGCCTTAACCACTCGGCCATCACAGCTTGTTGGCTGCTGAGCGAGTCAATCAATGGTATATAAAACATGCATTGCATCAATAGCGCCCTCGCATAAATCCTCTTCGGGGAAGTTCGCTCAATATGATAAATGGGTACTTATCACGGGTATGTAAATATGCGTTTATTATCAATCTATATGAAAGGGTACCAAATTAGATATCTTGTTAAAGGTTGGAAAAAATTTCAGTTTAGCTTTTCAACGTTCCATGCAAAATATGAACAATTGAAAGCATCAGGCACATTCATTATTCTCGTACGTAAATCCATGTATTGTAAAATAGTGTATTCCCCTGTATCAATTAGCATATTGCAACAGGTGTATTGCTAGCGGGATCGCTAGTTATAGCTTGGCGAAAATTATCAATTTTACGTGTGAAATCTACTTAATCCTTAATTCTAATAACAGTACTTGAGAAAAATTACTATTAATATTAAATGATAGTTTTTGAAATAAACGATAGGCTACCGTACTCATCTTTGAATGCCATTTTACTGACTATAATATTTCACAATATGGAAATGTTGTACAAAACTGTCGGCTGCTAGTGCTAACCATGCTATTACAATCGAAAATGATTCTATGCCTACACATTGCCTACTGAATCCAATGGGCTATTTATAGTATTCGTTATTTTTATCCAGCTTCATTCTCCTGATAAAAGCTATTATGAGTAGGCCTATGTATTTATAATAAAAGGGCATTTCGTGATATGCCAGCCTCATCCACTTCTCAAAAAAAGTTGAGATTTTTATACCACTGGAAACCTCTGGCTACATAAATGTTTATGTACAAAATATTTCTCGTAGATTAATTCGTTTAGCAAAAATATTGTCAATTTTGAATTATGTTCTGGACTTCTGGTATACCAGAACGAAATTACAACAGTGGTCTATTGAATAGTGTAATACACATAATCATACATAACACGCAAACGCAAAATCGGAATCAACTGAAATTTTGGGAATAAGGTTTTTTCGTGGATATCTATTGAAAAATGTCACAAAAAGAGTATGCTAGGATCACGAAATGGTGAACAACTGCTTGATAATTTAATTAGCCTATTTGATTCGAACTCAACGTGTGAATATATCCACTAGTATGAAAAAAATGTTTAGGCCTAATCATAAAGCCCCCCCCCCCCCTGTAAAGTCTTGCCCCCTCCCTGAGGGACGGTGGTCGCCCCGATATTTTATTTTTTTTATTTTTTTTATTATTATTATTTTTTGCTCCGGCAAATCAAATTTTCATTCCTTAAACATATTACATATCTTACTCTACCGGGTTTTTAATACAACACAAAACAACAACAATACAAAACAAATAGACAGAACAATTTTTCACAGCACAATTCTCAAATATAATAGTGTAGACAAAAATCATCGCATGCATCTTACTATAAATAGGGGAATGTTGTATGTATGTATGTGTGTATGTATGTGGTTTATGTAAAAGGCTCCGTCAGTTTCGATCCCCATGTCGCCAAATTCATACGGGAGATCGAGGAATATACGGGAAATTGCCTCGACTTTATTTGGTTGAAATCGGTCAAGAATTGGCTGCAAAAACAGTGAAAATATGGGTAAAAACGGGGTTTTGTTATGAAAATCAGTTACCAGCCTGCGCGTCACTGCAGCTGGCAGGCAGCGCGTCGGCGCGCGAGCGTAATGCGCACTACGCCAATGCGCGCGTAAACGGCGCAGAGCCACGCGACTTGCGAGCCAGAGACCAGTGGACATGATAATACAGAAAGAAGGAAAAATAAATAAAAATTAAAGGACAAAAAGGTACATGGACGGGTCACGGGATTATGATAAAGATGAACACGTTCGCATACACGCTATGAGAGGACGTATACGGGAAAAATATGTGTGTTGCATAAACAAAATGAAGCGGTAGACCTACTATAAAGAAAAATTAAATTAAAATGACAAAAGAGGTACGAGTAATTAGGCCAACGGGTTAAATTAACTAAATGAAACGGGAACGAAACAAAGAAGGAAAGAAACTAATCAGGAAATGTAAGGAAAAAAAAGAAGCTATAATAATAATGATAACAGAATTAAATAAAAAAACATGGAAACGGGAAATCACAAGCAGCAAAGAAAAAATGAAGCTAAAAGGGAAATGTAACAAATAACAGATTTAGAAAAAAAATGGGAACGGGTTTAAATAAATAAATAACATGGAAACGGAAAATCAAAATGTATCTTTTCGATGATTCTACCTGTCCAGTAATTCTTCCTGTTATAGTGAACGCTCCCATTTACTCATCTAGCGGGGACCCGCGCGAAGCGCGGGTATCCCGCTAGTTAATTAAATAAGCCCCTCCAAACCTGCCATTTACGTTGATATATTTGGTAATTTAAGTCTTTTAAATAAATAAATCTTTCCAGAATGTGATAATTTTCAATTTCTTTTGAAGAGGTAAAAGGAGAGTGACGAATTTTGACATCTTCTTCTATAAATATAAAATTTGGTTAAGATAATAATCAAATTTACAGCATGATTACTCTTTTTATGTCTGTTCCAAAAAGAATATGGTTTTGATTTAAGGTAACAGGAATACCAACTTTTGTAAAAACCAGGTTTTGTAGCTGAACCCAAATTGGTTTCACCTTTTTACATTCTGTGAAGATATGCTTAATTGTTTCAGATTCCTCATTACAAAATGTGCACAAATTGTTATTTCTTTGGTTGATTTTATACATGAAGGTATTGGTGGTTAAGATTCTATTTAGAATTCTATACTGAAACCACCGCAATTTTACGTCTATTGTGCATTTAAAAGGTATCAAACAGTGCATCTTCCATGCATCATCTTGAAAAGGGAAGCCCAATTTTTCGCTCCAATTTTGTTTTGCTTTTGGAACCTTTATATTCATTAGTTGATTACAAAGTGATTTGCAACCTTTTTTATCCTGAAGGATCAGACTCAAATGAAAAGGAATAAAAGGTTTTGGGATCGGGTACATTTGAATATTTTCCTGGAATATATGCTTAATTGCTTTTAATTGCACGAAGTACACCATTATATTCTAAAGGATTCATTTTCAAATCATATTTAGCTTCAATTTCATTCAAGAAAAGAAAACGACTACTATCGGCATGAACCAGATCCGAAATGAAACAAATTCCCGATGTGCGCCATTTCTTGTAATTAATTTCTTTTCCACCAATTTTGAATAGCTCGTTGTCCCACAAACATGATTTTAAAACGTCATCAAGTTTTTGAGGAGTATGATTCTTTTTATATGGGACCACGATAAAAGAACCTCTTTCCAGAAAATATTTTGTATCCTTTTCGCAACTGTTAAAGTATGATTTGCTACTTTTTCCAGATCATCAATGTTCATGCCGGTAAGCTTATTAAAAAACATCAATCCTTTTTCATCAATATTACCATTTGCAATTCGTCTGATCCAAGTACTTTTAAGTGCTTCAAAAAACAAATCTACTTTTACCAATCTTAAACCACCATCAGAGTAATCATTTGACAATTGATCTCTACTTATTTTATCTCTCTTTCCCCTCCAAATAAAATCATAAAATTGCTTTTGCAGGGCCTTGATAAATTCTTTAGATGGATTTGGAATAGAAAGAACAAGGTGGTTTTGGCATCAAAATAGATTTAACAACAGTTATTCTTCCCAATACAGTTATATTTCTTTTAGACCAGTGTTTTATTAAACCTGTCACCGACTCCATAATTTTTTCGTAGTTAATCTCTGGCATGTCCATTAAATTTGTTGAAAAATCAACACCCAGAACAGAAAATTTACCATTTTTCACCCAATTCAATTTTTTTTTTGTTAGTTCGGGGTTTGGATTTTTACCTCGAAGTGAACCGATGTAAACAACATTGGTTTTGTCTTCATTTATTTTCAAACCGGATAATCTCTCAAACAAATCCAAAGTATTCAATGTTTGTACCAAACTCTCATCGCTTCCATTTAAAATAACTGTGGAATCATCAGCATATTGAGAAATTTTACAATGAATATTTTCGACTTCAATACCAGTAATATAATAATTTTTTTCTAATAAGGCAGCCCAAAATCTCCGCACAGATTAAAAAGATGTACGGGGATAAAGGGTCACCCTGTCTACAGCCTCGACCCAAATTAAATTGCTTTGAAGCGTTGCCATTTACCAGAACTGAAGATTGACTATTGTTGTAGAAGAGTTTAATCCATTTTTTAAAAGAAGTTCCAAAATTGAGAAAATCTAATGTTTTAAATATAAATTTGTGAGAAACAGAATCAAAAGCCTTTTCAAAATCTATTAAGAGTAACATACCTGGCTTGTCGTGCAACTCGGTATACATAATACAGAATTAAATCATAAAGTAACCTTATATTTTCCCCAATATACCGCCCCTTCATAAAGCCTTTTTGGTCATCATTTATTAAATTCGGTAGGATATGTTTCAATCTTTCAGCAATACATGAAGAAGCTAATTTATAAGTTATATTTAAGAGACTAATTGGGCGCCATTTTTTTAAAAACTGTTTTGCTTTATTTCCTTTTGGAAGGAGTGTAATAATTCCCAATCTCTGTGTCACTGACAGCTCCCCTGATTCATAAGCGTAATTAAGAGAACGTAATAGAAACTCACCTAGATCTTGAAAAAAGAACTTCCAAAATTCAGAAGTGAATCCATCGGAACCAGGACTTTTGTTATTTGGCATTTTTTTAATAGCAAATAATAGCTCTTGATAAGTCAGACGCCCCTCAAGTTTTTGGATCTGATCATCAGTTAACAGCGGAAAATCTGATCTAGATAAATGTTGTTCAAATTCCTCCAAATTTAAATCATTATCTTTAGATGCATATAATGTTGAATAAAACTTCAGAATTTCTTCCATTATTTGTTCTTGATTTATATTATCACCGTTTGGGTTTTGTAAGTGGGCAATTGCCTTATTAACATGATTTCTTTTTTCTAAGTTCAGAAAATACTTTGACGGTTTTTCTCCGTGTTCTACCCATCTTGCTTTTGATCTCATCATAACTCCCTCCATTTGTTCCCTTCTTATTTCTTCTAACTCCAACTTTTTGGTATCAATATTTTCAAGAACAACAGGATCATTTGACCTAGCGAGCTCTTCTTCTAACTTATTTATATCATTTTCTAGAGACTTTTCCTTGCTTTTTTTCCTTTTATTCCTTTCTGAAGCATATTTAATTGTTTCCCCCCTAATTTCCATAAGTAATACTTCCATAAATAATTGATCATTTATAGTCAGCTCAAGTTCACTTGGGGGAATTTGACTTATACTATTTAAGTTGAAGCAGCATATTGAATTTTAACTTCCTTAATTTTTTCTTTTACCCTAGCTGAAAACTCGAGATCTCTTAACAGTAAATTGTTAAATTTCCAAAATCCTTTTCCATATTTGATAGATGACATGTCAAGCGAAAATACTAATAAGAGAGTGATCTGTTCGATATCCAGGTTCAATCTCTGAATTTAAATAATAAGTTGTAAGCTCTTCTGATATAAGAAAAAAGTCCAGTCTGGATTGTTTTAAACAATATTTAATATTGTTATGACTTTTTGTTCACGGAGTGAACATTTCATCCACTTGAACCCATATCTCATATGCACAGTTTATCCCTTACATACACTGTGTCTTGAATAGCCCATCAACCCTGTGGTAAGAGGCTAGGAAATATTTCCTAATGTCTCATACCCAGGTTTGTATCCCTTTATCTAATCCTGCCGCCCCACATGACAAGGACATAGGAGAGTTTTAAAAAATGTGGGGACAATCCAATATGGCCCATAGAATAAAAGTAGGTGAAAGCCTGAAAGGCAGTCCACACAATTTATGAGAGAATTTGCACTCTCAATTTTTAAGGAATTCGAAGCATTTATATCGCGATCGAGATGAGAGAGGGGGTATGACAAATAGAAATAGGGGGTGCTATATCGACTAGTCATCAACATATTTTAGAACCATAGCTATTCCCCACTTTTACGGTTTGGCGAGGTGGGGAGGGGGCAAGAGAGAGAGAGAGAGAGAGGAGCAGAAGAAAGACGCACAACTTGGCGTACAAAAGACTGAAAATAATAAATCCGCTCACCTCGAATGGATGTGGGTTATTTCTCCTGCTACCTGAGGATGATCCTGATCGTATAACATCTGGCCTACAAAATCCTTTATCATAATATTGCTTTGTATACGTAGCCTCTCCTATAGGTCCACTTAGTTTATATTTGGAGTGATAAAATCCTTGTGTTGATTTAGGTCTGAAATTAAGGAAATAAACATATCACAAAATAATAATAAAGGAAGAATAATGTATATCCATTGCAATAGTACATGTAAGGTAAATGCATTTTTACTATGTGGATGTCAGTTCACAAAAGTATAAGCTATTGATGCTAAACACCAAACAAACTTTGAAAAAAAAAAAGATATTTCAAAAAATATTGGAGCTTTACGTTTTACAAAAGATTTGAAGAAACCGCATAGGCCTAATAATCTGATAACCTTATATCCGACCAAAAATAACTGTTTTTGATAGAGTGAAAACATATCCCTACCACAAACAAACAAACCTAAATCACGACCAACAAAAACAAACAAGTAAAACAGCAGACTTACCTAGCTTGAGAAGCAGGTGGAGCCGGTCGTTGTGGGAAATCCCGGCGATAACTTGTTTCAGTTCGTTCTACAGAACGAGCAAAACCCGGACGTCCTAAAACAATAAAATTTTGAAATAAAAATAAAATAAAACAACAGATAAACAGTCTAAATTTTGCATGTTCCTAACTTCCTATATTATTAAAAACTGTCATTCCTGTGGAGCTTTTTCTTTTAATTAAATATTTTTGTTAGTCTGTGAGGACGAAAAAAATGTTTGGGATAGCAAAAGCCCATGGCTAAATACATCGCAAAAAAATCTATAGCATAAAATGTTAATCGTAATTAAAACAGGTGCGTGAGGCCAACGCCTTGGACTCAGTAGTATAGTGTTTATATAGACAACAATAAAATATCAATCAAAATCAAATAAACATTTGAACAAAGAAAACACACCCATCCTTCCAATATTAGAATCGTCAAATTATGTTTAATTTTAATAATTTTGATAAAGTTTATAGCTTATAATGTAACATGCTTAATTGGCCACAAGTTATTTAGGACCTAGACCAAGATTCTATCCAGTGTGGAAAATTTCACCAATAAAAAAACATCACAAATCATGCTATCACGAAAGACACGTGATTGATAAGAAAGAAAGAAAATTCATTTAGCGAGGAGGTCTTGAGCACGGAAAGTGTACCTTAGGAAGTGAGGATCAACTCAACAATACCACCATCACAGACTTGTGATTCTTGTCTCTTTCTCTTAAGGTTTGACACAGATTTGATTATAAATAATATAAGTGATCGTGATATTCTTTATCAGCTAATATGATGGCAAAGAATGTCAGAGATGTAAATGTTATTGTTATCAACAGAACATTTAAAAAATAATAATTTCCTTGTGATGTGTGCTTGTATGTTGGCTTGATGAGCGTGCAATGCGGTGTTTTTTTTAATCATCGATATTAAGTTAAGTCCAAAACTTGGAGCTTTGGGAGTGGCTTTTTAAAACAATTTGGACTCATTAATTTCATATTTGTGATTTTGTGTGTTATTTCTTTGACGTGGTGTAGTGTCATATTTAGGCCTAATTGTTTTCGGAAGAAATACAAAAGCAAGTAAGAAAAAAAGTAAGTTGTGACATCACCTAAAAACACGAAAAAAAAACCCAGAAAAGGACAACAACTTGAACAATTTTGTGTGTATTTATTTTAATCAAGTGTGTAAAGAAATCGAAAAACGAACAACAATGGAAAGACATTGGACCCGTGGAGTGGATGTTGGCTATGGTGGAATCAATAAGTCGGCGACTGTGTTTACATTTATCGGATCGGTAACTTACCCACGGTGGCCATGGCTGTTTTAGGCCTGTGGCTCCTGCCTGACGATGATGGTCTTCTTTTCCTTGCTTTCTCAGCTTGAAGTTTCTGTATTTTAGCGTTGAGTTCGTCGCCTAATGAAAGCGAAGCCAGAAGCTCCAGACATCGCCGCTGGTCCGGCTCACTGGCGTGTTGATAAAATTGTTCCAATTCCTGTGTGAATCCCGGTGTTATCGTGTCATCAGCAACCTGTAAAGATTACAAGATGTGTTATCTCAATGACAATAAACTAAATTACTTATAAATATACGGAAATGTCCCATAAAAGCTCATAAATGAGATAAATATGGGCTACTTACGTCGGTTATAAAATGTACCCCATCCCCCTGTTCTCCCCTATCCGGGACTGGGGTTGTCCAGCCTTCGCGTCTTGATGCGGAGGTCCCCGCCATTGTTACGTATTTAGTCCACAGAATAAGTTAACTGTCCATTGGTTGCGAACGCGAACCCGGAAGACACACGACTGCTAATTGGATCGAGTTCACGACAGGTGAGGCGCGGTGGTATCCATGTAAAGCTTCACGTTGCTAAGGGAATTCCCTAACCGTGTGCTGACAAGTGAGGGCGCGGAGGTGGATTTTTGGAGCCAGGCGGTGATGGAAGCGATATCGCCAATTTTGAGGTCGCCATTGGATTAACACATAATCATGAAATTTTCACAAACAATTCTAAATTTGTTATGTGGTGTCAAAGCAAAATTATATTACTCTAAAACCGTCGGGGTTCGACAAAGTACCCCACTGCAAGTATGTTAATTTTCCATTTGTAATTGCTAACCGTGTATTTTGACTCGGCCCTGGGCTTCGCCAGCCTCGTAGGTCACGTGTTGCGCTTTCTTCTATGCCGCCTGTTTGGAGCAGTCAGCAGTTTTGGTCTTCAGGGCGTAGACCACCAAATAACTTCTCCATCAAAAGCACGTAAAAATCAACTTTGCGTGACAATAGGTCTATTTTTCTCTTTTGACGTCATCCCTGTATTGGTAATTAAGGACTGAAATTTCATTTAAGCTTCAATTTTGGAGAACTTTACAGATTCAGTTTTTTATTAAAAAATGTTGAAAAGCAACGTCGCTATTTCAACGTCAAAACTACTAGAGCATTAAAACTTGTTCTGTTAGCAGTAATTCGGTCATTCGGACAGGGCCTACTTTTCTTGTGAAATCGAAGTTGTATTATTTCATATCTATTTTAGTCATTAACCCGGGTCATTAATAAGTATCTTTCATTTAAATCAGAATATACCAACCCCGGGGGGGGGGGGGGCACTCGCATTCCCCAGCTATACGGGTATGTGCCGCGGCGACGACCCCCTTTTTCAGAGCCGCTAGCCGTTCCTCACACGGCCGTTCCTTAGACCCACTAAAGTCATTGATTGCCGCTCTTGAAGCCCAAAAATTTTTCTAGCCATTCCATAGACTCTCAGATCACCGATCTCCGCTCTCATTGGCATTTTGATTGGCGTGTTTTCTGTCCTACTATTTCGAGCCCAAAAGCCATGTCGCTACTTGCACGGTTCCGCCATTATGCACTATGTGCGGGGAGAGCCTCGAACTGGGGGTGAGCCCCGGGGGTGAGCATACATGAATGGGAATTGAACTAGTCATAACGTTCTGTGTAAGGTTACATAATTCTTCCTTTCATGTATGCTGCCAGTTCGAGGCTCTCCCCGCACATAGTGCATAATGACGGAACCGTGCAAGTAGCGAATAGCATTGAAACACATTGTAATGAATAAGGTGGATTTTGGGCGGGATTTTGGGCTCCTTGTACTTTGTAGTAGTGGCAACACTGGTTGGTTGATTGTAAACAGTGATTGCAGCACTGCCGGCCGGCGAGTGCCGAGGCCTTCAGCTGATAAACATTTTGCTGGAAATAAATGATTTTGAGATCTCTTTTGGGAATAAAATTGCCAAATATAAGGAAAAGTACCTCAAATAATTATGTACACGTCCGTGCAGCTGGCCATAACAGTGAATTAAAAGGTAATTTACGATCTACTGGTTTAGTGCCGGAATGGTTGTCAAATTCTGCACACTTCACTCAATCGTCTCATGTATGCATGACAGTTCAATGTAGCCTAAATGTTTTTCTTTAGTAATTACGGCACTGAAAAAATATTTTTGTGGGTTTGTTTTTATGGTGGGCTTAATATGTAATGCTGCTCGCTGCTGCTATAATTATCAGTAGGCTATAGGTAGGTCTGCAGGGTCTAGTAATTTTGATCCGAATGCTGTTTTGCTTTGCTGAGATTTCCATCGTAGGCCACCCCAGACCAATTTTACAATAATGATTTTCTTGATCAAAGTGAAATCGATTCCTTCAAAAATCTGTGGCAAAAACGTAACCAAATTGAGCCCTGGTTTGGCCTGCATGGTTTAGTTCCGAGACCCCATTTTCAGATTTTGGCGGCTGATCAGTTCCCAAGACCCCCCCTTATGGCCCGCTAATTAGTTCCCACGTCCCCCCCCTTGGCCGGCCAATCAGTTCCCTAGACCCCTTTTTGGCCGGCCGATCAGTTCCTTAGACCTCGAGTGCGAAACTGGCGGTGGCACACCCCTACCAAAAAAAAATTCGAGTGCCCCCCCGGGATACCAACCTCACGAAGAACATGGTCCCTAAGGCTGCGATCACATAGAAGTATACGGTATTCGCTATACGAAATACGATCAGGCTGAGTTCATATAGGAGTATACTATGTGAACTCAGCCTGATCGAATGAGCGTATTTCGTATAGCGAATAGCGAGTATAGGTCAGTTTACCAATTTTCTTCGTCTATATAATCAAATGCTTGTAACTTTACTTCTTGAGGTCACATTGCATTCAACGAGGTGTCATATAAATGTGCAGAATTAGATAGTGCATCTATTAAAAAAAAATGAATTTGCCCACATATGGTTTAATTTTAAAATTAGCTCGGGTCACAGCCGGGGTCACAGCATGGTTTTGAGATCACCTTGGGCCTATAATCTTAACCATGCCCCTCATATTATTACCCCGGCTATTGTCAGTAGCCTTAGTCAGGTCACTTGGCTCATATTAAAGGTGGAATAAAATGGCCATGCGTGGCTGTGGATTCAACCTACCATGGCGATTTCTACCATGGATATTGGGGCGATGACACTGTGCACCATATACCCGAATAGTATACTTCTATGTGATCGTAGCCTTATGTGACCCGGTACTATATGAAATTGCCTTGCTCGACTTAAGCTATACGCGTGCACCTGCAAAACGTGCACTTGCTTACTTGCTTAATTCGAGTGGTGTCCTCGAACTGTGATGGCTTTCCACAACTTCCTGTCCTCCATTGCTGTCTTGAAGTCTGTTGCCTCCAGTCCAGTGTCATTTTCCAGAATGTCAATGTAGGTCAGAGCAGGTCTTCCAGGTTTCCGCCTCCCATGCTTGGGTATCCAATGAACCATTTTTGATGCGGGTTCCTCGCTTCTGGAACAGTGGCCAGCAAACCGGGTTCTTCTTTCCCTGATCTTGTGGCTTATTTTGGGAATATCTCCATATAGGTTTGCATTTGACATATGTTCCTTCCAATGTACATTCAGAACAGTTCTTAGCATGCGGGTGTAACAGCCAGCCAGACCCTTTGCAAGTTTAGGGGTGGATGGTCCATGCTTCGCAACCATAAAGCAGCACCGACTCCACTGTTGCAGCAAAGATTCGGAGTTTGAAACTCCTGGTAAGAGTTGACCTCCAGATTTTCTTAAGTTTACTGCACGCCCTCCATGCTGCTGCTTTACGTAACTTTACATCCCTTTCAGTGCTTTTCATCCAAGCGCCTAGGTACTTGAAGTCATCTACCTCCTCTAGTACTACACCCTCATTCGTTGTGATGTTTTCTCTCCTGTTATTGTAGGACATATACTTTGTTTTGCTTCCATTCATCTTCAGGCCCACTTTAGCAGCTGAAGTCTCCACTCTATGAAGGAGTTCTTGTGCTTGGTGTATTTCCTCAGACAACAGTGCGATATCGTCAGCAAAATCAAAGTCTGTCACCACGACTGGGCCAACTCTCCTACTTCGTCTCTTTTCCAGATGGAATCCTAGCTCCTCTTCGTTTCCTTCAATAGCTATTCTCAATGCAAAGTCGAGGACAATCACGAACAGGTATGGGGCGAGGGTATCCCCCTGAAGTACTCCTGCTAAGATTTCAAACAATTCTGTCTCGCCATCTGGTGATATTACTTTGGCTTTTGTGTTTTGGTACATGTTGCCAATAGCTTCAACAATGAGTTCCGGAATACCGTAGGCACGGAGTATCTTTAACATCTTGCCTCTATGGATGGTGTCGAAAGCTTTCTTGAAGTCGATGAATGTTATTATCGCTGGCAGGTTATGCGCCTTTACCTCTTCAATCAGCCTACGCAGTGCAAGGATGTGTCCAACAGTTGTTCTACCAACTCTAAATCCATTCTGATTTGTTCTCAGATGCTGGTCAATTTCAGGTCTGATCCTGTTAAGTATCATTCTGTTGTAGGTTTTGGCTACGATGGAGGTTAGACTGATACCGCGGTAGTTGTTTCCGGAACTAAGATCTCCTGTTTTAGGGATAGGAATAATATTAAGTATGGACCATTGATCCGGTTTCTTCCCTTTGAGAAGTGCGTCATTGCAGAACCCTAACACAATGTCATCTAGGTTGCATCTCTTCAAACGTGCACCGTATACCCGAATAGTATACTTCTATGTGATCGCAGCCTAAGGACACCACATTCTCTCCAGCCATATACTTTCCAAGCCCGGTGACACCTCATTATAGAAATTAGACCTGTCGATAGGTTGTTAGAGGGGATAGGTATAGCCTTTTGCTTGATAAAATCAATAGAACTGTCCACCAGGCGCGAACGTGGCCATATAAAGAAAGTTATAGGCTATATCAAGGCATAGGCCTACTTAGCAAATTTCCTCCAACCTTGATTTTAACTTAAAGCCATATTATAACATTTGCTGAGGAAGACGCCCTCACTGAATTTTTAAAATTCCTTTTTTACACGATTAAATTGAACTTTATTAAACCAATATACCCTGCAAAAATGGGCAAAAATCAAGACTCTAGGTGCTGTAGTTTTGTCAAAATACGAGATTTTGAATAAAACGCCGGAACCGGCGCTTTATTATTACGATGGAATTATTAATCGAACGCATACACGATGTTCATAACACACAGTACGTACACGGCGTGCGGGACGGTGATATACACAACAAAGGGTCGTACCACAACATGACCGAAGGAGTGGTACGCATTGGCGACATGTGCGCTGGTAGTAAATTCCAATTTTCGTTGCTTTGCCGTAGTTGTTCGGCTCAAAAATAAAAGGGATATATCTGACAGTAAAAGCTAACATTTTATGGCAAAGAAATGCTAATCTATTTTGTTTGAAAATGTTATAATATTGCTTTAATGTTTGAGTTTGGATAACACGTTCCGCATGCCATGGATTTTTCAAGGTCTATGGATGGATCCCGGGATAGTAGGCCTATATATTGTTATATCTGAGACTTACAGCTCAACTTACCGTACTTTGCCTAACCAGACAGTCCATGCCAAAATTGATACTACATCTTTACATTTCATCGAATCTCTTTTTGATGTCTGTCATTTTGAACATCATACTTGAAAGATGTATGCTATGTAGAAACTTTATTTTGCAATTTCATAATTTGCATATTATTAGCATATTTGCAAGAAAAAACATGAAAATCAATAAATACCTATATTTTTCACAATTTCAATATTTTATTAGAAATTAAGCATGTAGGCCGTTTGTTATGACTCGATGAATGAAACTGTTAGACAGATTTTGATATTTTTGCTTATTTTTCCTTTTTTGCCCCAAAATGTGTAAAAATCACAATTTTTTGGATGACCTATATTTTCTTTAAATATTTATCAAATTTCTTAATTTAGGTAAAATACATGTGCAGAAAAAGATGTCAAAAAAATCTGTTAAAACAGATTTCCAATAAATTGTTCCATTTTCATTTTTGGGTTAAATACTCAATTTTCATGCGCGGGATATTTGAAACATAAAATGAAAACATGTCCATTGCACTTTTTCCTCGAGATGTACTATAATATCAAGGTTACGGATATATTATAATCCTTTCTTATCTTCACTGATCCATCAGATACCTATTGTTATGAATGATCAATGAAAAGGTTCAGAACTGGGCTACTAATGGTCTTGTCAAGTATCTATAGTTATTTTCATGACTGTGTCAACTCAAAAATCATGCAAGGTCGAATGTAGGAAAAGTATGATCAGTTGAGCTGTACAGACTGGCATAGATTTAATCACGCAGAATATGCATAACATATTTTTAACATCTGTTTATTCATTTTATAAACCAATGTGATAACATAAATTATAGGCCGGGCATATAGAGGCCTGGCATGTGACGTATCATCACGTAAATATGGCGGACTACTCAAATGCATTCAACAAAAGCATGATTGCAATCTACCGTGACAGTTCGTCTCACACACATAACCCTGCACTATGATCAAGGTTGATGACAACATTTGATTGAATGGACTGCACTCCGCCATAACTACGGTGAAGGACACCGGTTCAAATCCTTTGTTTGGAGCCAGTCGATAATTTCATGCAGGGCCTCTAAAATACAACTAATGTATTTCTGTATTTTAAGCTGTGTTCACACATGCACTTATTACCGGTAATATTTTATCTACCAAAAAACGTTTCAAAACGTAAAAAGCGGCCAAAGTTTAAAAAATCTTTCCTGTGTGGCTTTTCACCCTTTTTTAAACTTGGTCCCATTTAGTAAAGTAGTATTAACATGAAGAATGAGTCCTAATTTTTACATGCAACAATGTACTCTTATAGGTTTAAGACTGTTCGAAAGCGGTGCAATATGACGTAGGCTACCGTATGTATTATCAAAAACATTTCAAGATTTATGTTTTATTATATTGCGTGATCATAAAGAGTAGTAGAGTATTATATATACTTAGCAAATTGACTGTGTGTCAACCTGCTACATATAGGCCCTACATCTGTACATAAGGCACAGAATTGCACATGACCATGAAGAATTTAACAAAGTGAGTATTTGCTACAAAATACATTATAACGTCTATACGGAAAAAAAAAACTTCAATTACGCACGAACATTAATTCATTTGCTCTACAAAATAAACATTGACAACTAAGAAAATCAACAAGTAGCCTATAGATGACTTCGCATGGGTCTTTAAAACTTTCATAAATGGGACCAAGTTTAAAAAAGGGTGAAAAGCCACACAGGAAAGATTTTTTAAACTTTGGCCGCTTTTTTACGTTTTGAAACGTTTTTGGTAGATATTAATTCTTTTTGAGGAAATAAAAAAGTGGTTCTTTGTAGCCATGCGAGGTGAACTAGTTGGATATCCATATTTCGCGGTTAATGGTGCTTTGTAACCCTGCGGGGCAAACTAGTTGGATATCCATATTTTGGGGTGAGTGGTTTTTTGAAGCTCCGAGGGGCAAACTAGTTGGATATCCATATTTCGCGGTTAGCGGTTCTTTGTAGCCCTGCGGGGCAAACTAGTTGGATATCCATATTTCGCGGTTAGCGGTTCTTTGTAGCCCTGCGGGGCAAACTAGTTGGATATCCATATTTCGCGGTTTGTGGTTCTAGTGGTTTTAACGACCCGTAACCACCCCAGTCAGCTGCATACCGCATCCAGCTATTTTAATTATCAAAATACTAGTTTTTTAATGCTATGGGGTAACAGAATTATTTAAAAAAAATAGCTGAACCCAATAGTTCAGCCAAGGACTGGAAACGACATATTGATGACTTTATATAGAGTGTATTCAATAAACCCAAGGCGGAATGAGAGTTGCTAAGTAACCGCTATCCGAACCATAAACACACATGCATGATCAGACAACGAGTATTCAATTTCCTCATAGCATCCCACGTTGTACACACGTCAGTCGAATTTGGCGGTGTTGGTTTGTTAGCCCTCCAAGTTATAACATCGTTCACTTTGTGTTGAATGGAAAAGTTTTCCTATGAAAGTCTCTTTAAATAAATTATACTCGACTCCAGTGTGTGCACGCTGTGTGTACAGAAGCGTTCGAGGTCAATGCACAATGCATACATTACCACACAGCACACTAAGCAGGGCTGTACGGAAGAGGGTATGGTTTTGCTTACTGTACGACTGCATTTTGTAACCAATCAGATTCCTTTTTAGAGAGTAGAATCTGGCAAAGTATTTCTAGGAAATATCGTGTGAGCCAAATCAATCGGACTGACTATTATCAAGTGAGGGCCGTCTATAGCACGCTACTTTAATAACACGGGCTGCATGTCAGTGTATTTCGCAGTAAATTGAGTGAGATTTTGGGAATACCTTGCGGTGTTTAGTGCTCCTGTACGACGAGGTCTTTCATCAGATTTCCTTGAAAATCGGGGAAAGTAGAGTTTAATATATACATGAGACAATTAAGAGTGAGCCAAAAAATAAAAGACTTTCCCTTTATAATAATTGAAGTTGAAAGTGAAAAAAGACAATTTTCTCCCATTGCTTAACTGTGGGACCCTTTTATTTGAGCAAAAGAGACTACTTTTCCATATGTGTAGAGGTCAATGGGATAGCTTCTTTATGGGGCACTTCTCCATCGGTTTCAGGGCGCAGTTCATTGAACTCAGCGGGATTCTATTGCAAGTGCTTTTATATTATTACAAAACGGATCGTGGTTATTGCCTTGACAAATCTAATACATAATTCATACCAGGGATTAATAAATCCAGGGGTGCGGACATTTCATTGGTCGCAAACCACCGGGATTCGATACAAGTTTGCGTTGTAAATGAATGCGTGAATAAGAGTGTCATCCCCTTGGCGCGATATTTGATTTCTGAAAATACTCAAGTTGCCGTTCAAAATGCCTAAAAATCATCAAGATATTGCAATACTGTCTAAAGTGATGTAAAATTGTGGCAAATTTGTATGATTTATCGCACATAATTTCTGCGTAGCGTGGAGAATCATTTACATAGGATTTTGGAGAAAAAAGGTGATAATTTTAGGGAAATACAGAATGGCGGAAGAAACAAATAAAACATTTTCCTGGAATGTGTAGACCATACTCTTTCTGTTCCTATTGATTTGGATACTGAAATAATTCTTAAAATGAAGCTGTTGGGTGCCCGGGGGGGGCACATCAAAATTTTTGGTGGGTATGCTCCCCGGAATTTTGAGGTGGTGGGTCTTTGGGAGCTGACGGCGTACCGGTAAAGGGGGTCTTTCGGAGCTGCGAACCGGGCTGTGAACAAGTAAAATGGGGTCTTTTGGAGCTGCGAAAAGTCAAAATCAAGGGTCTTTCTTGGCTTTTTGGTTGAAAATCGCCTGAAAAAACAAGAAATATGAGGAATGAGCAATTTTGGGGTCTTTTAGAGCTGAAATTATCAAAATCAAGGGTCTTTCGGAGCGTTATTTTGGTCAAATATAGGGGTCTTTCGGAGCTGCGAAACCCAAAAGGGGGGTCTTTCCGGGGAGCATACCCGTATGGTCATTTGTGTTGAGTGCCCCCGGGGTTGGGTGATTTATGTTGGCGTTTCTAGAGTGTGTCATTATTGGCAAACATCTAGGGATATTGTTGAGAGGGCACTCGATTCACGAGATTTCTTTTGCAAGAACGCCAAAATAGCACGAATTTTGTTGGTTTGCGACTGAAGAGTGTCCGCACTATAGATTTCTGCCATGCAAATTAGCTAGTGTCAGTGGGTAAGAAAGTGGCATCTTTTGAGTCGTTAAGACAAGCCACGTAATCTTATGTAAAACTCTGCTGGGTGTTTCGATCATGTATTATGCGTGTTTGGTCAAGTGAGGGTAATTTGTAAAGCATCAACTTGTGAACAAGTCATATGGGTTGGGTATAATAGATTTCTATGTATACAATTAAGTCTGATATATTTTCGATGGAATATATATTTTCACTTGAAAAGTTAGTAGTTTTCCGAATTGCAATTTCTGAATATTATATAAAAGGTGAGAATAAGACTATAAATGTAAGAGTATGGGATAATTTTGATTGTTAATAAATGCGAAACGCCGGCGGTAGACATCAGCAATATCAGGGATTGCCGCGATTCTTGCAGTAGCTTTTATGAATAGAATACAATAGTGGATACAATAGCGGATACAATAGCGGAACAATAGAGCTCTCTTACGGGCAAATAAACCTCGTCGCGTTTTGCTAAATTTCACTTCTTCTTTTTCATGAACTAACCGTTTTTTTTAAACTTGTGGTAAAACTTCGACCGAAGTTTTTAATCTAGGCTTATGTCCGATCGAATTAAATATTTCCGCTAATCCCTTAGTGCGTCCACATTTGTCGGTAATAGCGCTATACGCTGGCGAAGTTACGTAATAATCGGATTAACTACCATAGCAATAGGTGAATCATGCTGATTAGTTACACCTGTAAGATTAGTATCTTTGAAAAGACCGGTACACAGTGTCGACTTCCTATACGATAAATATAAATTTAATACTCCGTTGGTGAGCGACGGGCGAGTGGTATTTTACCGAACGCAAGAAAAGGAGTTCTATCTGATTGGCTAGCAATCGATCGCTTAGGTCGCTTAGTAGTCAACTACAAACTCAAAACTGAGCAATGTATTGAAATCGATATTCTATTATTGCCGTAGATAAAGAGAGTGATAGTGTGTCAATAATGTACATTGTATCGCAGATGGATTTCACATGCATTCCTTTATATTATTATTTCTCAAAGAGTTGAATATGATCACAGTTTTTACCCAGGATTTCAAATTTTTTACCCGCAAATTGCAGTTAAACATATCCACAGCAAAATACCGGTCCTCACTAATTAGTGTATTTAATTTCCAGTTAGTGTATTTAAGATAAAACCTGACAACAAATAAAATTTTCTTGCAATAGAAATATCATATGGGATACTGATATGGTAGGCCGCAACCGCCACAACGTGAAGCTGCTACGCGTAGCTGACATTTTGCTCCGTGGAGCCAAATTGACCAATCATGATCATGTTAGAGTTTTTCATTACTCGGAGGTAAAACTGACCAATTAAGTACGACTTACTCATTACGTGAAGCGAATTTATTCATTAAGAATTTGCCAGACGAGCGTCACGTAGTTGCAAGATATCCTCGGTCACGAAAGTTATGATTCAAAAAGTAGTTTATGAAAAGTACGAGCTGACTTATTATTAAGATGGACATGCACTCATAAGAAACTCATACAGTATTGTACATAACTATATAGCTAGGCAGAGTGGTGGTAAACTATGCACACAGTTCTGCGATCTGCAGTGTATTGCCGGGAGCTAATTTGTATAACTTGCGCGGTGTCCCTGCGGAATTCGACCTTCAGCAAACTGCAAACCAGTTCGGATTTACTTTATATACTACAGTAGTAGGCCATACATACTGTAGTTACTGTCCGTTTTCCTATATATACACAATACTCAGTGCGCTCACCATTGACGCGTGACCTCTACAAAATAGTGTATGTTAGAAGTATAGGCCATTGCCTAGTTGACGTCACTGTGTAAAAAATAACCGGCCAATATTTAAAGTATTCTCTGAAATTCTAAAAAATATAGTTTTGTAACATGTCCTAAATTTTTAGCTAATTTAGGTGTTTGGAAATATTGGTACTTTTGTAAAAAAAATATGACGAAATTATTTCTAAACCGTGTTAAGTCATTATGCTTCTCATTTTCAAGAACGCTGGTTAACAATAAGCAGACTATTGTCTCATTTCGTAAACAAAAGCCCACAGTATTGTTACCTTACGTTCGCTTTATAATCGTTCACCCAACTGAAACTATAATACCAGCTCATTGCTCATTGCACAGGTAAAACAGACACAAGTGCAGTGTGTATTTAACCAGAGAAGATCTGATGTAACATAGTTGAGCTGTTTTCATTGAGTGTTATCTTGGTTTAATAGCTTTTAATAGGGTTTAAGTCCTTCAAAGGTCGTGGTGAGTTCTACTGTAGACATGACAGCATCGTGATTATTTTAAAGTCAACAACATTCAACAATATGATCACCGTGATAGTATGAGAGTATCAGTACCGTGGGTGTCAGTGATCCTGGCCTGACACAGTAGACAAACAAACAAACAAACAAACAAACACGCCACACACATGACACATGCATGCAAGGTAACATTGACTATACACTAATCAAACAATGGTATTGATCCTGTACAACTGGTCGTGGTTTATTTACAATCGATTCATTTAAAACCCCATAGTAAACATTAATTTTGGCAAGAGTTTTCTCTCTCTGGAACGAGGATGCATCCACTGGCTCCGCGTAATGAAAAGATCTAACATGATTGGTCAATTTAGCTCCGCGAAGCGAAAAGTAAGCTACGCGTAGCAGCTCCACGTTGTGGCGGTTACGGCCAGCCATATATTGATCATGCGAAAATCGTAAAACATAGAATAGAAACAGTGTGGCAGGCTCTCAAAATCTCAAATTGTATGCTTAGCCTCAGTTGCACGGCCTATCTCGAAGAAAATCACCATGCGTAGTTGTTGAAAAACGTGAGGATTCATCGTACTATCACGGCAATTTTTAACACGAAGATATAGGGATGATGACGGTGTGCGGTATTGTATTCAATCTATGATTGCAGACATACAGGTGATGAGTGCAACCTGCTTGTAGTACAGCGCGAAATGTTCAAAATTGTTTTCACCTATTGCTATGGTAATTAATCCGATAAATGACGTAACTTCGCCAGCGTATGCCCGACGTGTTATGTCCGTTAACAAAGCCTATTACCGGTCATAAATCCCTTCTTTCTTCTTTTGCCCCAATAAAATTGCGACCTCCCCTATTTCGGCAGCAAATATTTTATGACTCCCCCACCGTTTACACCCCCCAAAAAAAACCAGGCATCAGTCTTTTGAATAAAATAAACACACTATCTGTAGTCATGCTGTGTTTTGACTCCCTACATTTTGGTCATCAAAAATATTTTATGACACCCCCTATTTTTCTTTCCGTATATATTTGGGACCCCCCTAATCATCTTATAAAATGCAATTGCATGCCTTTCTGTTATCATGCTTATGGCTTTATAAATTTCATCTCCATCTACATCCAGGGCCATACTGCCCCCCCACTGAACCCTCTGGGGTTAACATTTGCTACCCCCCCGAAACTCGTGTAGGTTATCCCAATAAGGATGGTCAATTGCTCCTCCCAAAGCTTTTTTTTATCCCAGAAATACTTTCCGTGTCTCTCCAAATTTTGAGTATAGCCAATGTTTCCTTGTCATTCCAATTGACCCCTCTATGGAAACGGGAAATCACAAGCAGCAAATAAAAAAAGAAGCTAAAAGGGAAATGTAAGAAAGAACAGATTTTAATGTTCATTTTCAATGATTCTACCTGTTCAGTAATTCTTCCTGTTATAGTGAACGCTCCCATTTACTCATCAAACGGTGATGTCCGAAAAAAATAATCGCATCCCCAGGCCTTGCCGTTTGAGACGAGCGATCGCTCTCGCTCGCCGCCGCTCGCCCAAACTCGATTTTTAGTGAGCGATTTTCCACTCGCCATAGACACTAAATATCACTCGCTGCGAATCTCCCAAAATCAGCCACTGAATCAGCCATTTCAGTATTTAATCGATGCTGTACTCCTCCAAGCGTAGAAAGTGAAAAATGTTAGCGCGCTTCGCGCGCATTTCAACATAAATGTACATAAATACCGTGTCAAGACAGAAACTCTACTTGATTATTTCCTAAATAAGTGATATTTGTGAAAATTCGACCACTCGCCTACAATCATGCTAGCGAGTGATTAACCACTCGCCTTTAAACTCTAAACGGCAAGGCCTGCATCCCGCTAGTTTATATTAATATTTGCACCTGCAGCCATAAATTACTCTGCTTAAAATTTTCCGCGAGTGATATAGGCCTACTCACAATTATATCCGACAGCCCAATAGTGCTGCGTGTCCACACGTAATTACTATTACCGGACGTAACGTTTCGATCGGTCTTAACAGCTCTTAGGCTGAGTTCACATAGAAGTATACGGTATACGGTATTCGCTGTACGAAATACGCTCATTCGATCAGGCTGAGTTCATATAGGAGTATACTATATGTGAACTCAGCCTGATCGAATGAGCGTATTTTGTATAGCGAATGGCGAGTATGTCAATTACCCACTTTCTTCGTCTTATCAAATGCTTGTAACTTTACTTCTTGAGGTCACATTGCATTCAATGAGGTGTCATAATGTGCAGAATTAGATAGTGCATCTATTAAACAAATTAATTTGCCCACATATGGTTTAGGTTTTTAAAATTAGGACGGTATACGTTGCACTAAAATCGAACACGCACGATTCCCACTACACT
This sequence comes from Amphiura filiformis, assembly GCF_039555335.1. NCBI lineage: Eukaryota > Metazoa > Echinodermata > Ophiuroidea > Amphilepidida > Amphiuridae > Amphiura > Amphiura filiformis. Next base: position 60,868,682 of record NC_092636.1, read on the forward strand.
ATACTATACGCAGGTATACGGCCTTTTCGAATAGCTCTTATGTGACCCGGTACTATTAAATTACCTTGCTCGATTTAAGCTATACGCGTGCATCTGCAAAACGTGCATCGTATACCCGAATAGTATACTTCTATGGGATCGTAGCCTTATGTGACCCGGTACTATGAAATTGCCTTGCTCGATTTTAAGCTATACGCGTGCACCTGCAAAACGTGCACCGTATACCCGAATAGTATACTTCTATGTGAACGCAGCCTTAACTCTGGTCATCTTCAGCCTTAAATTGTCGGATTTAAAGCACATTACGTCGGATATAGTATTTTTTTTATATCCGACGCTCATTCACACTGCCACTTATATCCGATACTATTACCGACGTAATTTAAGTCCGGTAATAGTCCGACTGTGTGAACACGACGAGTCGGCAATAGCTCTATGTCCGACGTGTTTATATCCGAGCTATTACCGGTCATAACTAACCGGAAATGGTCAGCAGAGCTAATGTCTCCTTCTCTTGCCAGTTCATTCCTCTATTGCGTTTGATATTCGCACCTGCATCCATGATGATTTTGTTTTATCTCTCACTGGTCACAATATTTATACTCTGCTTCAAATCAGTTGCGCGAGTGATTTAATTTAACCCGGAAGTGTTCTTCACGCTGAATCACGCAGAAAGGTGAAAGGTCACAGTTATATCCGACAGCCCCACACCAAAAGCGCTGTTCAGTGTTCACACGTAATTACTATTACCGATCGTAACGTTTCGATCGGTCTTAACAGCTCTTAACCCTGGTCATCTTCGGATTTAAATTGTCGGATTTAAACCACATTACGTCGGATATAGTTATATCCGACGCTCATTCACACTGCCACTTATACCCGATACTATTACCGACGTAATTTAAGTCCGGTATTAAGTGGTTTAAGTCCGACTGTGTGAACAAGGCTTTAGTATCCACTCAATTACAAACACAACAAAATATAGATTTGTCTTCACTAATCTGATCAAAAGACCATTCATAAACTAATACATTCACAAAGGTTCATTGATCAGAGAACAGGGCAAGTTAATAGTACAGTACCGTAGATTTCGGGTACTATCATGACAAGACTATAGCACACTCGTGTTTTTTCCCTGTGACACATTTTTGTTTGGGGTGTAAATGCAAGATAATTCAAAACAAAATTGTAACTGGAATTTTGCACAAATTTAAACAATGTGATAATTAAGAAACATGATTAGGCCTAAATGTTGACTTATAGCAATGCTTTTATTTGAACTAAAATGGAAGGAAATTACAATCTGTTGACCCTAATTAAATGTCTAACTTTCAATATTACCTATTAGTGATAGCTTTTGTTCTATTATTTATATAGTCAATCTTTATTAAATATATTAAGTCTGGCCGTTTTTTGTCCGGTGTGGCGTGCCATACAGAAGAGTTGCCCTAGCACGTATAAATAGAAAGGATGGAATTAGAACTCTCATTTTTGAGATTCGTTATCATGTTCAAGTTTGAGATTTAAAAAAAGAGAAATTTCCAATGGGGTGTTTTGCAGATCTACTAGAATGGGTTTCCTGAGATAAATGCGGTAATTTGTCATTTTAATACGAAATGTTCCAAAATGGGCTTAATTTTGGGTCTAGAGCAAAAGGAGGATGCAAATCGTAAATTTTGTCACAACATTTCTGCCGACTGAGCAGGAGAGGGGACTGACTTGCCACCATGCTCTATGGCCAGTGGCGTAAATTTCTTTTTAACATTGGGGATCAGTGGGGTTGGAAATATTTCTTGAAGGACAGTGAATCCAGCATCTTTTGGTGACAAAATCAGTCTATGGTACAAATGCGAAAAATTTACCATATTGAAGCTAAACTGGTGAAGTGTGGTAGCAAAGTGCAGGGTATATATGGACCATCCCCCATCAATATATGGGAGGGATTTATCCCCCATCCATCTACGCCTATGCCCTTGGCTAATCTCAATTGGTGCTGATGCATGAAGGGCGCGATGAAGAGGGGTGATGTAATGCGCACATATTTTGTAGATCTTGCAAAATCATTAGTTCTATGTCCACATCACCTCAACGCTCCTGACCAACATCATTGTAGGCCCCATACCGGCCCAATAGGATATAATAAACTGAATGTAGTTTTATCCCCTCTCTTATCTCTCTCCCTCCCCTCTCTTGTCCCTTTCTCTCTTCCCCTTCTCTCTCCCTTTCTTTCTTACTTTCTCCTGTTTTGGGATCGCCAGGGGGGTGTCGCCCCCCCCCCCCCCATGGCGACGGCCCTGCATGCCCCCACACTTATGTTGGTCATTCGGGGGAAAAACGTTAAAATAGTCAAAATTCGCTCCTAATCAGACTCCATTCGGGGAACTGAACAACCTGCCCCCCCCCTCCCCCACTTTCAATGTGCTGCGCACGCCACTAGCTGTGACAACTCTGTGCAATTTGCATTATTCATTAATCATTTTGATAATACGCTGGCGAAGTGATGTAATAATCGGATAGCAAGTTATCTACTGCAGATAGCAAGTCTTCTTTATGTAATTTGCTATCTACCACAGATAACAAGTTTTCATATGTATTTTACTATCTACTGCAGATAGCAAGACTCAACTTGCTATCTACTACAGATAGCAAGTTTTCATTATGTAATTTGCTATCTAGTGCAGATAACAAGTTTTCATATGTAACTTGCTATCCTACTTCAGATAGCAAGTTCATAATTTGCTATCTACTGCAGATAGCAAGTTTTCATATGTAATTTGCTATCTACTGCAGATAGCAAGTTTTCATATGTAATTTGCTATCTACTGCAGATATAAAAACAGGGAAAATCTGTTCCAACTGACCAGCGGGGAACCAAAGGATGGATCCAAAAGGATACAGCAGTGTCACACTAGCAATGGATAAAATTAAAAACAGGGTAAATATGACACAACATCCAATGGGGGAGTAACATAAGACATATTTCACTTTGTTTATATGTCTTGTGTTACTCCCCCATTGGATGTTGTGTCATATTTTCCCTGTTTTTAATTTTACTGCAGATAGCAAGTTCATATGTAATTTGCTATCTACTGCAGATAGCAAGTTCATATTATGTAATTTGCTATCTAGGTCTACTGCAGATAGCAAGTTCATATGTAATTTGCTTCTTTTCACATTTGATTCGTTAAATTCGTTCACTTAATGAAGAAGTCACACAGAATGTATTATCAACTTTTCCAGGGAATGATGTTTTTTTGTATCTTCATATAAATTAATGGGAAGCATAACAAATGAACAATTTGTGAAGTGAAGAAAAGTAATCTTGAATTTATTTCATCACAAAATGAGAGAAAATATAAATGAAAACCTAATTTTTTTAAACATTACAAATGAACAATTTCCAAAGTGATAAAAAAAATCCTCACTTTTTTCCCACAAAATAATCAAAAACATAAAATATCATAAAATTTATTTAAAAAAGTGAGGATTTTTTTTCTTATTTAGAACTTCCCCTGCACCATGCATCATACATGTCAAACAAATTAAATATTTTGATTTCATTATTTACTAAATCCTTCTTTTTAGAAGGACTGGTTAGGCTTGTATGCTTAATTTAGAGATGGAAAAAGTTTCTATTAAAAAACAAGATTGTTTTGAAATTATGAGATGGAGAAACTTGTGTCTTTGTTTAAACCATGCACATGATTGAAACGGCCTGTAAATTAATGTTTATGGCATAACAATCTTGGACATATAATGAGACAGCCAGAAAATAATTAGTTTTTATATGTTCAAATACTGTTTAATTAACAAACAAAAACATATTAGAAATAAAAACCTAATACTACATCACAAAACCAACAAAACCCCAATAACGTTTCATTATTTAGTTATTCATTAACTACAACTACAAAATAATTACAAATGATACTTAGAAACGTATATACAAAGTATTTGGTTTGGTTAATACCATTAATCCTGAATTACCGTAAAACCCGTCTACAAGCATATAGAGTGCATCTGATGAAAGCTACATTAATCCAGGCGCCATTATGGAGTTTGAGCAAATAAATTACGAATCCAAGCATATACAAACAAGTATTATTTTAAGACCAATATATTGTATTGGTATATTTACGCTTGCTTGAACATAGGCCTTCATGTGTTTGAAGGCATATGCTTCAAATTAATTTAGCTTTCATAAAAAACACTATATATGCTTGTAGACGGGGTTTTACGGTAGTTGACAACCTCCTTTACAAACCATGTTTTTGCATTGTCAAAAGTAGGTTAACCCCCTGAGCACTACCTGTCAATCTAACATTGCCTCTGATTGGTCAATTACATGATATCTTCACTTTAATCACCAATTAGAATGGAGCTTTGCAAATAATTCGCCCAATTTATTTGCATGGTGAAATTTATTATGCTAACAATGTTGCTAATTGGGCCAATTGATAAAGAAAACTTCTTTTTGGCCAATTAAAAATGTAGTTCTCACAGGGTTATAAGCAGACATTTAAGTTTGTAGCCAACTCATGCACCAACTGATTACCCAGCCAGGTGGCCACCTGGGTTCCCGACTGACCACCAAAGTCAAGAGGCATACTGGGTGACCAATTGACCACCCAAGTCAAGAGGCATACTGGGTGACCAATTGACCACCCAAGTCAGAGGCACATCCTGGGTAACCAACTGACCACCCAGATATACAAATTAATGGAAACATAACAAATGAACAATTTGCGAAGTGATGAAGAATAATCTTGATTTTTTTTATCACAAAATGAGAGAAAACATAAGAAATAACAAATATTCAAAGTGATAAAAAAATACATTTTTTAAACATGACAAATGAACAATTTCTAAAGGGATAAATAAATCCTCGCTTTTTCGCACAAAGTGATAAAAAACACAAATCAAACATTTTCAATAAAGGGATGACAATGTGTTTATTTTTTCCCCACAAAATAATCAAAAACATAAAATATCATAAAATTTATAAAGTGATGTTTTCATCACAAAATAATACAAAACAAACCAAATAAAAAGTGAGTATTTTGTTCTTATTTTGAACTTCCCCTGCATCATGCAGACACAAAAAAATTAAATATTTTGATAATTCATTATTTACTACCGGGTATACTTTGATCAACACCTAATCGGCGGGCCTTATAACATCGCGGATTAATATCAAAATAATTTGTCTGTAAATTAATTTTTATGGCATTACAATCTTCGACAAATAATGAGAGCGCCGAAAAATAACGTTTGCAGAAAATAATTAGTTTTTACATGTTTAAATACTGTTTAATTAACATACAAGAACATCTTAGAAATAAAAACCTAATACTACATCACAAAACTAACAAAAAAACCCAATAACGTTTCATTACTTAGTTATTCATTAACTACAACTACAAAATAATTACAAATGATACTTAGAAACGTATATACAAAGTAACCAATTGACCACCCAAGTCAGAGGCATACTGGGTGACCAATTGACCACCCAAGTCAGAGGCATACTGGGTGACCAATTGACCACCCAAGTCAGAGCTCACATTAGGTAACCCATTGTCCACCAAAGTCAGGGCCATGTCCTGGGTAGCCAATTGACCACCCAGATCAGACCACATACCCTGGGTAGCCAATTGACCACCCAAGTCAGAGCTTCACCTTAAGTAACCAACTACAAATCCAGCTCAGATCACATACCCTGGGTATCCAATTGACCACCCAAGTCAGAGTCATATCCTGGGCAGCCAATTGATAACCTAGATCAGAGCCATGTTCTGGGTAGCCAATTGACTACCCAGATCAGATCACATACCCTGAGTAACCAATTGACCACCCAAGTCAGAGCTCACACTAGGTAACCCATTGTCCACCCAAGTCAGAGCCACATCCTGGGTAACCAACTGACCACCCAGATCATAGCCTTGTTCTGGGTAGCCAATTGACCACCCAGATTAGAGCATACATGTACCCTGGGTAACCAATTCACTACCCAAGTCAGAGCGGCACCTTAGGTAACCAACTACAAACCCAGCTCAGATCACATACCCTGGGTAACAAATTTACTACCCAAGTCAGAGCTGCACCTTAGATAACCAACTAAACCCAGCTCAGATCACATACCCTGGGTATCCAATTGACTCCCCAAGTCAGAGCTGCACCTTAGATAACCAACTACAAACCCAGCTCAGATCACATACCCTGGGTAACCAATTGACTACCAAAGTCAGAGCTGCACCTTAGGTAACCAACTACAAACCCAGCTCGGATCACATACCCTGGGTAACCAATGACCACCCAAGTCAGAGCTGCACCTTCAGTAACCAACTACAAACCCAGCTCAGATCACATACCCTGGGTAACCAATTGACCACCCAAGTCAGAGCTCACATTAGGTAACCCATTGTCCACCCAAGATAGAGCCATGTATTGGGTAATCAATTGACCACCCAAGTCAGAGGCATGTCCTGGGTAGCCAATTGACCAACCAGATCAGAGCTCACAATAGGTAACCCATTGTCCACCAAAGTCAGGGCCATGTCCTGAGTAGCCAATTGACCACCCAGATCAGACCACATACCCTGAGTAACCAATTGACCACCCAAGTCAGAGCTCACACTAGGTAACCAATTGACCACCCAAGTCAGAGTCATATCCTGGGCAGCCAATTGATAACCTAGATCAGAGACATGTTCTGGGTAGCCAATTGACTACCCAGATCAGATCACATACCCTGAGTAACCAATTGACCACCCAAGTCAGAGCTCACACTAGGTAACCCATTGTCCACCCAAGTCAGAGCCATGTCCTGGTAGCCTATTGACCACCCAGATCCGATCACATACCCTGGGTAACTGATTGACCACCCAGATCAGAGCCACATTGTTTTTAATTTAAAAAAAATTGTTATGTTTTGCCAGATGAAACATAACTCAATAATAATCCTTTGATTCAACCCAACTGGGAATGATGAAAGTTAAACAAACTAAAATTAGTCTTTGTACAAGTCTTTTGGATAAATTGATACAAAAAACACCATAAGATGCATACTTTGGACCAGTTGCTTTTAAATTGTTAAGTACTATTACATACTCAAATGTAGGTATGTATGAACAACAGCAGTCATTTATGAGGTGTTTTTATGGATTTTTTCATGTTGTTTCTGATTTCCCAAAGTTCCTTTTTATTTAAATTTGTGACACCTTGAGTGACTAAAACTTTCGTTGCATAGATGCACAAGAATTTCTTCTCCTGTATGAATCAATTCATGTTGCTTCCTGGTTCCTAACCGAGTGAAAGTTTTGTTGTAGAGAAACTGCATTTGTGAGATTTTTCTCCTGTATGAATCAATTCATGTCGCTTCCTGGTTTCTAACCGAGTGAAAGTTTTGTTGCAGAAGCTGCATTTGTGAGGTTTTTGTCCTGAATGAGGCAATTCATGTTGCTTCTTGTCTCCTAACCAAGTGAAAGTTTTGTTGCAGTACCTACATTTGTGAGGTTTTTCTCCTGTATGGATCAATTCATGTTGCTTCTTGGTTTCTAACCGAGTGAAAGATTTGTTGCAGTAGCTGCATTTGTGAGGTTTTTCTCCTGTATGAGTCAATTCATGTCGCTTCTTGGTTTTTAACCAAGTGAAAGTTTTGTTGCAGTAGCTGCATTTGTGAGGTTTTTCTCCTGTATGGATCAATTCATGTTGCTTCTTGTCTCCTAATCGAGTGAAAGATTTGTTGCAGTAGCTGCATTTGTGAGGTTTTTCTCTTGTATGGATCAATTCATGTTGCTTTTTGGTTTCTAACCGAGTGAAAGATTTGTTGCAGTAGCTACATTTGTGAGGTTTTTCTCTTGTATGAGTCAATTCATGTTGCTTCCTGTCTCCTAACTGAGTGAAAGATTTGTTGCAGTAGCTGCATTTGTGAGGTTTTTCTCCTGTATGGATCAATTCATGTCGCTTCTTGGATTCTAACCCAGTGAAAGTTTTGTTGCAGTACCTACATTTGTGAGGTTTTTCTCCTGTATGAGTCAATTCATGTTGCTTCTTGTTTCCTAACTGAGTGAAAGTTTTGTTGCAGTAGCTGCATTTGTGAGGTTTTTCTCCTGTATGGGTCAATTCATGTCGCTTCTTTCCTCTTACACAAAAGAAAGATTTGTTGCAGTAGCTGCATTTGTGAGGTTTTTCTCCTGTATGAATCAATTCATGTTGCTTCTTATATTCTAACAGAGTGAAAGTTTTGTTGCAGTAGCTACATTTGTGAGGTTTTTCTCCTGTATGGATCAATTCATGTCCCTTCTTGGTTTCTAACCGAGTGAAAGTTTTGTTGCAGTAGCTACATTTGTGTGGTTTTTCTCCTGTATGGGTCAATTCATGTCGCTTTTTATATTCTAACAGAGTGAAAGTTTTGTTGCAGTAGCTGCATTTGTGAGGTTTTTTTCCTGTATGGGTCAATTCATGTCGCTTCCTTCCTCTTACACAAGTGAAAGATTTGTTGCAGTAGCTGCATTTGTGAGGTTTTTCTCCTGTATGGGTCAATTCATGTCGCTTCCTTCCTCTTACACAAGTGAAAGATTTGTTGCAGTAGCTGCATTTGTGAGGTTTTTCTCCTGTATGAATCAATTCATGTTGCTTCTTATATTCTAACAGAGTGAAAGATTTGTTGCAGTACCTACATTTGTGAGGTTTTTCTCCTGTATGGATCAATTCATGTCGCTTCTTAGTTTCTAACAGAGCAAAGGTTTTGTTGCAGTAGCTGCATTTGTGAGGTTTTTCTCCTGTATGGGTCAATTCATGTCGCTTCTTTCCTCTTACACAAGTGAAAGATTTGTTGCAGTAGCTGCATTCATGCGGCCTTTCTCCTGCTGCCCCTGCATGGCCCGGTGTACTTTTAGCCATTGTATCTGAAAAACAAATGTGTTGAAAATGTTAAGATTTGTGTCATATTTTTTGGATCCATTAAATTGTAAAGATCCTTGAATATCCTCATACAATCTGTGTGAGACAATTCGTCAGCTTCATTCCATAGTGGTGTAAGGTGTGTCGCCGCGAATAAACAACTTTTGGAGAAAATCAGGTTTGAAGAAATGCCAATATAAAATCGAGTTGTGTAAATCAGACATTCATTATATTTTATACTTGATGTGTAATTACTGTAGTAAAATAAATAGATTTCATCCTTGTGTAACTTTCAAAAGAAAAGGACATATTTACTGGCAAATTGAAAACATTAAGTTCATCAGAATCACACAAAACATGTGTCCCTAACCTTACACCCCCTCGGCCACAGTGTAATCCATATGGATGTTACTTTTTATAATTGATCTGTAATTACTGTAGTAAAATAAATAGATTTTATCCTTGCAGCAATGCAGTGGCATAGCCAAGGGGGAGCAAGGGGGGACAGCTGCCCCCTGTGAAAAGTCTTTCCCCCCTTTTGCCCCCCTGTGGGATGGTGGCCGCCCGACATTTAAGACTTTTTTGTGTTTCTGACCAAATTTACATTATATTTTGCCATTTTAACCTAAAAAGCGCCCATTTGTGCGCGCTTCGCGCGCATTTATTCACTTCTATACCATATTTCACCAGTTTAGCTTCAATATGGCAAAATTTTTCGCGCACTTCTCGCGCATTTGTAACATTAACTGATTTTGCTGCCAAAAGGTGCCCCCCTTAAAATTTGTCTTCTTTGCCCCCCCTCTGAGAAAGTGCTGGCTACGCCACTGCAGCAATGTAATCCATATGGCGTCACTTTACATCGGCGTCATTTCATTGTAGCATTAGGTAATATGCCAGTATGCAGTGCAATGTTTTTCATTTTGCCGATATTTCTTAGTTTATTTATTATTATAAAATGTGTACAAAAAGTGGAATAATTGTGGATACGTCACTCTGAAAAAGACAAAATTTTACTTTGTAAGGCAAAAAAAAAAGGTTTGTCTCAAAGCTCACGAGAAATTTAAAAACAAATGCGAAATGGGATTTAAAAATTTTTTTTTATTCCTGACTTTTTCATGGTATTTTGAGAAAAAAGTCTGATTTTTACAGATTTTTTTCTGGAAAAAAATTTAAAAAATAAATTTTGAAAAAAAAAAAAAAATTTCCGCATTTCTTTTTTGTCAAATCGTGCAATTTTACAAACGCGCGCGCAAGCTTTGAGACAAACCTTTTTTTTTTGTCTTATGTGTACACTGCTCCATAGACAATGTGTTGTAATTTCGTTCTGGTATACCAGAGCGAAATTCGAATTTCACGATATTTTTGCTAAACAAATTAATTTGTAAGAAATTTTTTTGTACATACACATTATGTAGCCAGAGGTTTCCAGTGATATAAAAATCTCAACTTTTTTTGAGAAAAGTGGGGGATGATGCTGTGGATCACGAAATGCCCTTTTAAGTATCGTTCCATGCCAGTGTTGGCGAGTACTGACCGTTTGGGAAGTCACAGGTACTGTTGGCAAAATTTGTAATTTGCAAAAATCAGTGAATATGGCGAATGTCGTAATAAACGAATACTAGCATGTGCACTATACCTGTTGGAACTCACACGCGGGAGTATGAGTTCCAATTATTGGAACTGACATAACACAGACTCGCCAACGAATTATTTTTTTAGTTGGCCTATAAATCATAATGACAGTTTGACACAACAACTTACAATACGGATCGTCCTCAGGAGGATGGATACTATTCTTGATCTTGATGACTGATAAAGACGATAAACGAGAGAAGACTGTTAAAACTAAAGAAATGTATGCTCGCTCTCAGCAGGTGAGTAGGCTCTGCACTATTTCACAAATTCGCGGTTTTAACTTCTACACAGCTCGTGTGCCATTATACTACCAAGGGCGCACACCACTAAATAACGTCCCATTGAAATACACATAAATATACATGAGAGTAAGATAGTTTTTCTACACAGCACTACAGCAGCTGCAGCATACCCCAGCTTACCCCATCGGCCAAGTGTTTTTTAAAATGCGTTATAAAAAACCAACTTCATATTAATGCTAATTTATTGCACAATGCTGCTGGCGAGTTTTCAATGAAATATTTCTTTGTGTCAAAACTGAAGCATCCGCTGTAATGTAGCCTATAATAATAATAATAATAATAATTCAAGGAAATCCCGCCTATTTTTTTCAGGCGCACCACTGCAACGGCAGTGTAAATTCGACAATTCACAGCGTCACTGCAGCGGCAGTGTAATTTTCAATTTCGATTTTTACATGTATAATCTATATCACCATTTCACAACATTACATAAACACAACTAATCTATTACCATCACTGAATACACAACTACTACTGCCCTGGAACCTAGGGGAAGGGGGTACAGATACCAGAACCGGGGGGTGATCCCCTACTCTTTCCGAATAGCTCTGACACTTTTAGCCCAAGGCTCGAACCCTCGTCTATCGTACCTCCCGGCCAGCAGCGCAACGCCTTAACCACTCGGCCATCTCGCCCTATAGGCCTAAAAGAATAATATGAAATTATGAATAGTCAACTGTACATCATATATATGACGATCCGGGATACCCATGCGTGCTACAGTTTATGTGGTTTAGGAGCCACAGAATTTAATTTTAATTTTATATACGCCGAAATATTTTTTGAAGCGAGTGAAAATGAAGAAATGTTCTGAAATAAACTTTGGGGTATAATGTAACTTAGTAACTAACCCCCCCCCCCCCTTAAATAATTACCATTATTCAAAAACGGGCGATTATATTACAAATCTGTAAAATCCGTTTGAAGCAGAATTTATTTCCACATATTTTGACACCTCATTTGTAGCAATTGACTAAATATTGACGTCACAGCGTACATTTAAATCAATGTAACCCAAGATTTGAAAGTTGCAGTAAATTGTATTGATTTTGTATTCAGTATAATGGAAGGAAATCTGTGTAATGATATCTTAGTGTTTTTGTATTGTATGTAAGTGCAACTTTCAAATCTGGACCTCACTACATTAAATTGACCGGTGTTTTATTGTTTTCTGGGCTATCGTATCAAATGAGGTGTCAAATTGCGCAGAAATAAATTCTGCTTCCAACGCATTTTACAGATTTGTAATACAATAGTCCCTTTTTGAATAATGGCCATTTTTAAGGGGGGTTAGTTACTTTTTTGTGGTGTTTATAACGATCCGAGATACCCATGCGTGCTACAGTTTATGTGGTTTAGGAGCCACGGAATTTAATTTTAATTTTATATACGCCAAAATGTCTTTTGAATTGAGTGAAAATGAAGGCTGAGAGTATGGTGAAAATTCTATGTAAACTAGAAACGTCGCGGTTTTCGACGCAAAGCGTCGAATGGGATGCCTCCACCATGGGGCGATTTAAATGTGTACAAATCCATTTTTAGTCATTTGACCTCAGATGACCCTTGGGTGACCCTGGATGACCCCAAAATGACATGCCAAAAATTTGGCTCTAAATGTTGACTGTACCCACCAAGTTTCATACCCATACGACCAATTTTATTAATTTGACCTTAGATGACCCCTGGGTGACCCCGAAATGACCATCCAAAAATGTGAATGTACCTACCAAGTTTCATGCCCATATGACTATTTTTAGTAATTTGAAGGATGACCCCGAAATGACCTTCCAAAAATTTGGCTCTAAATGTTGACTGTACCTACCAAGTTTCATGCCCATACGACCAATTTTATCAATTTGACCTTAGATGACCCCTGCATGACCCTGGATGACCCCAACATGACCTTCCAAAAAATTCCTGAAAATCTGAAGTCAATCCGCCCATCCACGCCCGAGATACAGCATCCGGACGGAAGCACGGAAGCTCGGAAGCTCGGACATTGCAAAAACAGTATGCCTCGCGGTGGAGGCATAAAAATACATTACACGTCGACCCCACCAAAGATTACTGTTTCGTTTTTATGGTATTGAAATTATTTTCTGAAATAAACTTTGCGGTATAATGTGGATTTTTTTTATATTGATGGAAAAAACATAGCGGAACGTCTATACAAGAAAACTGGTAGAATCTACCCGATAGACCTACGAAAAATCTGCTGATTTGGTTAAAATGGAAGTTCTTTATCAACAGTTAGCCGATATTGCCAGCTTTAATTTGCTTTTTATTTCATGCAAATGTGACATGGCATTCAAAAGTTACACTTGATTGAAGCGAAGTCATTTCGCGAAGTTTTTGCAAAGTATCAATATCACCAGTTGAAAACAACATAATACATAACAATTGCATTTCTTATGTATAACATTGTTTTTCAAGTGGCGATATTTAGCATATTTTTGGTTAAAAATAAATTATTGCTAAATTAGTGTCTAGAAACACAATTTAAGTGATGAAATTAAATCTTGTAATTATTTGTGATGTTTATTGTCAAGAAAATATGCACAAATGACGTTTAATTTGCATATAAAATGCAAAATTGACGTTAAATTTGCATATCAAATCTTAAAACGACTATCTTAAAATGTCAAATTTCCAAAATTTTAAATTTTGAAACAAGATATCTCAAGAATGGTATATTGCATTAATCTGAAAATTTTCAGAACTATTCTATAGACAATTCTGCTTGTACCTATACATTAAGTTTGAGTTTTGAACCAGAGCACCTATAATCATGCACAAAGACACTTTTTCGGATGTCGAGTACAAGGATTCCGATTCTGACATTAGTTTGACATTACGGCATCATTTTCACCCAGAAATCCAAGATGGTGGCCGGCACCATCTTGAAAAATTGAGTTTTGAACCAGAGGACCTAAAATCGTGTACAAAGACACTTTTTTTGGATAAGTCGACCACAAGGATTTCAAATTTGACATACTTTGACATTATGACCTCATTTTTACCCAGAAATCCAAGATGGTGGCCGCCGGCGCCATCTTGAAAAAATAAGTTTTGAACCAGAGTACCCAAAATCGTGTACAAAGACACTTTTTCGGGTACATTAAACTGACGTTATAACATAATGTTTTCCCAGAAATCCAAGATGGCCCCCATTTGGTAGAGCGTAAATGTGATTTTTGAATGAGAGAAGAAGCATAAGTGTGTCATTTCCGCCTTATTTGGGGTTCATGTCCCCTACATGGGGTTTAAACTGCCTTAACTTGAGTTTACATCCCGTATCTAGGGATAAGGCGCCTTATCTGTGGTTTAGACGGCCATATCCTGTGTTTACATTCCTTACCTGTGGCTAAGATGTCTTAACCTTAACATATCGCAGTCTAAACCCAGATAAGGCATCTAAACCCCAGATAATGCGCCGTAACTCCAGATAAGGGACGTAGACCCCCCGATAAAGCCGATTTTAGTACGCAAGTAGCTATATTGCATCACAGAAGAAACTAGCTATCTTCTGCTGATTTTAGTATATAGTTTGATCAGCTCACAATTGGTGGGAATTGGGCTATCCCATTTAAATAAAATTCACAGAGAGAGGTTGCGCTATATACTCAATAAATCTGTGAGGGCCGCACACTGCGGCTAAACAATTCCAGACCATTTTCACTGATATTTGGGAATGTATTACTGAGAGCAACACAATATCCTATCCCATTCTTTTGACCAGCTATAAAGCACCTACTCGGTACAAATATATCGTTTCTCTTGCCACTGGATGTTGTTATTATCACCTCAAGTAATGTTATTTATGCAAATACCGTAGAATTCCGTCTAGAAGCATATATGCCTCTAAACGAGGGGTTTTTTTTAACGAAAGATATGAAAGGCCAATACCCTTCTCAAAAACAATGCAATAGATTGGTCTTACAAATATACATGTTTGTACAGCCGCCTTTATCAGTAATATAGTTGTTCAAACTCCAAATAACGTTTTTGTTGAGAGTGTCTGCCTCTTGTCTCTTGTGTCAAAAAAACCTCGTTTAGAGGCATATATATGCTTGTAGACGGAATTTTACGGTATTCGTACAATGGTAAAAAATACAGCACAATGTCAATTGCACAACCATAAGCAGGCAATATTTGTTTTATATAACATTGCAAAAAAATTCTATTCCAGTCGTTAAATTGTACTAATTATTCATCATTATATAAAAATAGTCTACATGTATATAATTTCTCCATCCCATGGAAGATCTTAGGTTCACAATGAAATAATGACAATTCAGAGACATTTGTTTAACTTGCACACATTTGAATATTTATTCATCAAGGACATTTAACGTTGTATGTATTAATCTTGTTCTCATAAAACATCCCTTCTTGCTTGTCCTTTTGGAAGGGCACACAATAATATTAATATTAATAATAATAATACAATAATAATATAACTGTACACACGAAAACACACTATGAAAACAAGGACAAAAACAATGCCTTATGTAATAATATAATATAGATAATAGTTCACAACATATAACTTGGTTCAGTTATATGTGGAAAAAAGTATATATTCTTTCTTTCTTTTTCTTTATTGGTTCAACAGTAAGGCAGCAGCAAAAAATGGTAAGTAACAAACAAGGTTGGTCTACTCATTAAAAAGGTGTCAATTTGTTTCTATTTCACTCGGCACAGTTCAATAAGCTGCATTGCATTGTGTAGTGAAGCAATTGACCTCTTGTTGTTTGGGTATGAGAATTCATCACCAGAACACACATGGCTTGCTTATAGAAATATTGTTTATTGAACTGTGCCGTATGCTATGAGAGCTTGGGTTTTTATTTGCAACATTCTTTCAAGTTTTGTCCCTCCTGTTAAGACGGCATATGGCACATTGACATAGAATTGGATATTCTAGTTGAAACACATACGCCCCCTATGGAAGACATGACTTGCATTTTCCACACAGGGAGTTTGAATTTCAAATGGGGTTACTTGAATCGGCAACTCCATTTAAAATCAACACACACTGTGTGGAAGATGTCATGTCTTCCATGCAGGGTGTATGGATTGCAACTGGAATAACACAATTTTCAGGAGAGAACGCATTGGTAATGTTTTTTTGAGCCATGATTTAATGACAAAGACACTTTTTATGAAAAAACTACTGAATTGTAATTTTGTTATCAACATAGTAATGCCCAAAACCAGCAAAACACGGGATAATATAAGACCAGAAAATAAACCCACTCATCTATCACGGATAGCAAAAATATAAACTGTTCATGAACAGGAAAAACAAAATAGTTTAACTTATGAAACTCAGTTTCAAAGTTATTGATTTCATTGAAACTCATTATTTGAAAAGGCCATTATTATAATAAAACAAAATTCCAACATGATAAATGAATTAAGTGAAAAGAATTTCACCAATTAAAAAACAGCAACTCTGTTTGAATTACCATAGATGATTGATTCGTATATATATTTCAGTTAAATTCAATCAAAAAAATCTTGATGGTTCTTGAAAGTATAAAACTGAATTGTTAGCATGGTTTTATTCAAGCCTTAGCAACGAACAAGTGACTTTTGTTCAAACAATGTACTTGCTTGTTATGTACAAACTGCCCATATCATTGGTCATCTTGTTCTGTTGCTCAGACCTACTCTTTAAAATCATGTTACAGATCAACTTTAATATCAAACATTTATTTTATAATATAGCATCAATAAAAAGTATAACTGCTCACAGGCAGCAAATACAGCACATTGAAAATAAGAACCTTACAGAATTGTGCATCTGAATGAGCTGTGATATTTGATTAATTTCAGAGCTCACTTCATACAAACACATTGCATCACATCCATGACAATGTTCAAGCATGACCTTTGACACTGTGGTTTGGATATTACGAGGGTCATTCAAAAAAGTTCCACCTCAACACTAGTTCTGAAGCTGAATATTTTGAATGACCCTTGTATATTAGTTACCATAATACAAGGTTCTGTAGTTTACATTAGCACATATATAAACTAGTGAACTTTGCCTTCAGACATGATGTAAGTAAGTGTCATCTATGGGTATGAACAAGTCAAAGCAATAAAACGATGTATGGAAATAAAAAATACTGATTTTCAAGCATCCACTTAGTGATAGATATTTTCTCGTTTTTTTGTATAAAAAAGAAATACATGGGTACACAGAGACAGCCATCGTTTGAGTACAAAAGTAAATTGTTCTATTTTTTGCTTTTCAGCTTTTACAAATATTTGATGTTGCTTGTCCATAGAAACCACATACTCCTACTTCTTATCTAATAAACAAGCTGGGCTGGCTATTTAAAACAATATTACTACAATGTGTTAACTCCGTCAGATGAGTTGAAAACCGCTTCCAAGATATTATTATGAACACTAATACCATACAATAATTTGATAGAAAAATATCTTTTTTTATTTTCACAAAGCTGTAAAGCTGGCTTCTACACTAGAAAGAAGCAGGAGTACAATAATTTATTATTCTTCGTTTGTTTCTTTGTTTGTCATTCTCACCATTGTCTATTACACATTATATTAACAAGAATAGTGTGACGGAATGTCCAACTTTATACAAACCATTTTGGTAACTGTACAAAAAAAAGGAGTGGCAAGAATCTATACATAAACATGTAATTGTCTCAACCCCATAGGCTCAGTTTGCAGGATTAGATGAAGAGTCCACAAGTATAAATAGCCATGCAGAACTGTGTGAACTTTATCCTTTAGGGAGGGATTGTGCTGTGATAAAGAGTGCTTTGTCATACCAGTATCGATGTCTTAATCAACAACAGTTTATTAATGTAATATAACACACTATTTCTGCCATAAAAACACCAGAATTAAATGGATCTCATGGCAAATAACATACACAGCTGCTGTGACAGGCACCTGAATCCCATTTTCTAACAGACTGGAAAACATCAACACACCACAAGTGTCAGTCAATATTTCAATTCCAAGATTTCACTTATAAAAGTGTTTTTTCCCTGATTTGATATATTTACACATTTTAAGATTGGATAGTAAGCACACACTTAGCCATAACACCCTCAAACTGAAGACAATTAAACCTGTAGTTTGATATATTGTTCAAAGTAGAAGTAAAACAATTACTGATTGAAACATAGGACAGGTGGCTTATTGTGTTTTCCAGTACTGTAAGGTACCTGTCACTTTAAAAGCACAAAAAAATCCACAAACAAGTCGTTTTTCAATTGTGTATAATACAGCTTGGTTTAAGAGGTATTCTGCTAATGGCCAGGTTGTCAGCCAGGATAACACTGCTGTATTATTTCGCTGTTTATTAGTACACCATATTAAAAAACAAAACAGAAAAACATGAAATGACCCTGCAAACCAATTTATTGATTAGCGTCAAATGGCTCCATGTCACCATGAACACATATGTATACTTCTCTGAATATTCATGGGATTGCCTGGACTCGCAGCTGCTTTTCAATAAATACCTGCAATTTGTCAGTCGATTAAGCATACTGAGATTAACGTAGGCTCCACACATGTATGCGAGTTAAGTACATGATTTTAGTATATCCATACTTAGATTGAGTTGGCGGTTATATTTCTAGCTGCATTATCTTCCAGTTATAACATTTGAATGAATATCTTTAAGTGGATGGCAGTGTAAAGAAGACAGCACTGGAAGAGAGAAAACACTCCTTCAGATTCTAGGACCTGAGTTAACTGTGACCTGCAAGGCCTCGGAAAAGTTTCCAGATCCAACAACTCAATTTAAATTGTATTACATCATAATTTGAAATCAAAATTTCACTGTGTGAGACAACTTTAAGTGGGTGCACATTTGGTGTGCATCTACTGACCAGGGCCCAAATTCTCATAACAATATCCTAAGATATAAAACAGACTGTATCACCCTCCCTGTACTGTGTGTCAAACCATAAGGCTACTACCATGACCAGCTAGAGATTTGCTTAGTTCCATTGACCACCTGCAACACCTCCGTAGATGTATTTGTATCTGGCTATTGGCCTTGGTCACAGGTATGCACTGTAGTTCCACACAACTAAAACGCAGCCATGCAGTACACAGATGGTGATACACAGCTATAAACACCCTCTAAGATACAACTTAAGGATATTGTCACAAGAATTTGTTTCCTCAATCTTCTTATTCTTTCAAAATAACACTGCACCCAAACTTGTAGAGTACACATTGAAGTTGGATACAACATAATCATACAATAGGTCCCATGACTTGTACTGGTTTAAGGGACTTGAAATGCATTTCTGAGAACAATCCCTTACTCTACCTTGTAAATTTGTGACTACATTCTATGGAATGTTCTTGTCCAATCAGTCAGAATGATACCATGTATGTTTTACTCTTATTCCTCCGTAATAAAAAATAAATAACAATATATCTTTCCAATTTGCATACATCAGTCCAATTTGATCACCCTGTATTTCAGTCCTTGATAAAACAATACCAATGAAATGGTTGCTACCTAGTCTTCCCTTTTGTATACTCTGTCCACATGAAGAATGACAAATTTCAAATGCATCATGCTTTGATTGCAATGCAACATGCATTTCTGTGACTTTAAATATCAATCTTTCATCCACACACACATGGCAAGTTGCTATTTTAGCTTTTGCATGGCATCCTGGGCCTATTGTGGTAGGTATGAATTTAGCATTCGTAAGTTCTAAACCCTTCTGCAAAGTTAAATTCATAATTTTTAAGTGGCTGCATATTAACCACAATGGGTTGATTTGCCAATGTACTACATACATGTCGGACAGTATTTTACTAATTACATGTCCTTGTAAGGGGCAAAATCGGGCACTTTGAGCAAAGTTAGTTTAGTTGTACTCCTTGCATATGTGCATATGGGTTGTCTGATGTCAGGGAAGCAAATTCACAATACTGTATATTTATAGTCTTAGCCAGTCGGTGCATATTTCATTGGGTGCAGTTTCACATTACGAGTATTGGCTCAAAGGGCTGGCGACAATGACTTGCCGAAATTAAAAATACTATATAACATTATCATTGAAGTAGTGATTTACTTCAAAAATGTGATCTGGAATCAAAATGAATATGAAAGTAAATATTAAATGGAATAAAAATAAATTGGGAAGCACACTATAATCGAACAAGATAAAACCTATCAAAAGTAATTCACATGGAAGCCAAGCTTTGGCAGCAAAAATTGGGAGAACTGTTATATTTTCACCATGGGATACAAGGCCAAGTAAAACCTGTTGAAATCATTGTTATGTGAGATGCTTTTAGGTGAGCAACCATCATCACAGTATTATATGACACACATCAACTCATCACAAACACCTTGTGTATTATTTAGGCACAATATCTTTTTTGGTCCTATAGCGCTATCGGTGCCCGAAGAAGTACCGACGAGTCTTTTTATCGTACCCTGAACATTTGTACAGTGCATTTGTTTTTTATTTAAATGAAAAACAACACTATGCAACTGTTAATTATTATGCTTGATACAAATTATTTTATCTCCAGGGAGTGATGTACAAGAGTTACCGGTACCTAATCGGGCACTGATAATTCTATAGGACCAAATTGGATGTGGTGCCTTATCATATAGCAAGTTTCTACTTACAACACGGCAGAACACCACTTTTGCAGTACTATTACCAACATATCTTTAACCGGTATCAGGCTGTTTCTACTGATAACACTTTACTAGTATGCTTTACCGGTATCCAGGCTGTTTCTACTGATAGCACTTTACTAGTATGCTGTATGCTTAGCACCATGCAATATGGTATTCAGGCATGCTACCTCAATTAGAAATACTGGTATGGGGTGTTTCCACTCAACTGTAAAACAGGTAGACCTGTGTCCGACACAGTTATGTTCTCAGCAGTAATAGTTACATCTGCCAATCCTTGTACAATAATAATGCATAATTAAAACCATTTGTTTCTTGAGATTCTTATCTATAAATACAATTTGCATTCAGATTTCATTGTTTGCATTAAAAAGATTTCTTGCATAAATGGAGATTTATGACCAACCTGGTCTATTTATTGTTTTCTTTAAATCTGGATTTGAATATTCTTTACAGTTGATCAGTATAATGGAAGTTTGTCCATGTTATGTCAGCACCAGTAGTGTAACACCCAAACCCAAGTTCACTTTAAAATAAAACATCTTATGCATAATGAGACATTTGGCTTATGGTGAGGTTGTTCTTTCAGAGCGAACATTCATTTTTTTGTGGAATAAAATCTTGTGATGTACCCACAATGCAATGTACCCATAATGCACTATGGGTAAATACTAGCATTTGTGATTTTCAGCATGGAAGGGATTACAACTGAAGCATTGTGGGATATAATAGTGAATTGTGGGTAAAGATGAAAATACATTCGCCAGTTCAATACATATATGAAATATGTGCAGTATGTCATCAACAATAGATTATGTACAGGTAATTATTCAGTTTGAAAACAATGGATGCATTGTCACTTCATTATGATAAAAACTTACCATGTTTTCATGAATTACAAACAGTAGTATGATGAATACATACATGTATATCCTATTGAATATGATGTATTTCTTTGTTTACATCATAGTGAACAACATGGAATACATCATTGACACATCCAATGTTACAAATTATGAAAATGCTGATAAACAAACACAAATTCTTGCCCCAATAACAATTTTGGCTTGAACTAAAAGCTCAGTTCATCATATCTGACCAACCTAAGCCCTATATTTGCCATCTTATAATGAGCTTGAACTGAACAGATTAGACCCAGAGAGTACAGACTCAAATGTGTGTTATGCTACTACGCTATAATATATCCACCATTTAGGTTTGTCGCGCATGGAGGACAAATAGTGTACCTCGCTCATTTATCTGCGTAAGTCTGAAGTGGAATGATTATTGGCGTCTTTAAGCTTTAGCCTTACAATGGTTTGCATATGTGATGTGATCAAGCAAAATCAGTCAAAGTCGGAAATATTGATCAAACAAAGTATTTAGTTCCTTTTGTTTCCTATTGTTTTGGAAAACTCTTTAACTGCTCATATCTTTTGAACTGATTATCCAAATTCAATGGGGTTTTCTGCAAAATGTAGCTTTGCAAATGCTGCTCACAATCTATAAGAAACGGAAAATTGAATATGACCGACTTGAGACTGATTTTGCTTGATCACACCACATAATTGTAGCATGAGTTTTTGGTACAACACGTCACATGTAAAATGCAACCAAGCACACACTGTAAATCCAAGTTTCTGGAGGTACACTATTTTGCCCTACATGAGCGACACACAAAAATGGCAAGTCAGTACTCTTCGGTTCAACCTCATTGGTCCCTACCCTTCCCATACATTGCACCATATTATGGTCAACTGATAATGAACTGACAATGCCAACAACATCAAATAATTCTCTCTGCATACGCAGCCATTCTGATCAAACTTGATTAATTACAATGACTTGAATCAAGGGTATGAATAGAATACATCCGTATGCACACCTGTGGAAAAGCAGTATGTACACTCTGTACACTCTGTACACTCAAAAATTACAGTCTTCAAAATTTTTATAACTCTCACTTGCTCTCTCACTTAAATATATTACAAATTTCAGAAATATAATTTTTGCTTTGTTTTACTTTTCTCCATTAGCTCAATAATGCAGGATAACACCTAACCCAGCAATTTGTAAAATAGTACAATTCTTAATCCAACATGGATGCAACATTACACATAAACTACCCTCCAGAATCAAGTCCAAAATTGGGACCTCGGTTCAGTTCAAACAATACAAGATGTTCACCAGTGGTTGAAAGGTTTTCTTTTCAATAAATATAGGGTTTGAATTTTTATTGGACACTTATGAGACACTTAATCCAATTGATACATTTTAGTAATAAGTTAAAGGAGGGGAGACCAATTTTTCATTTTGGTGGAAAAACATCTGGTATTTTGATACAACTTTGTGCAAACTTATAAATATGAAGGCAATGTTTTTCTTTTTATTATCATTCAATTGTTTTTCTCTTTTAACACAAGGCACAGATCCATTCAAAAATGTGACTCAAAGTCACTATATCATTAAAAATTTATGGCAAGGGACCTCAATAGCATTGTAATTTCTATGAAATTGTAACAATTAATATCCCATATACGAACATGGAGATATGGAAGTTTAGTGTTTTTGTACACATATGGCCAAGAATAAATCCTTTTCCAGACTGAATGGAGCAGAATAAATAACACACTTTCAGCTATAAGAACAATCACAATTTTATATATTAAGGAAGTCACTTGTGAGTTGTCAGTTCAAAGCACTTACGAATTTGTCATTTTACTCTCTCTATAATAATATTTTGTTGTCAATTTTTGATCTGTTAGGTAAAACATCATGATCGTATTGTTTTTCAACTTTTTAGAAGGGCTACTTTTTCAACCAATCAACAGCAGAACAAGCGCCCTCTCTCTTTCTCTCATTACACCTTCATCAGATCTACGTACATAAGGTATTAAATCGTTTTCAAGTTGCTAAAATCAGTCACATCTTTGTTCTTTAAAAACGTCAATGCAACAAAGCAGCGACATATTTCTTTTACATAATAAATAAATAATTTTTGTTTCTAATTTCTTGGGCCAGCACCTGGAACATTGTACTCTTAGCCTATTACACATGCATGGAAGTACTTTCATAATAATCAACCCAACTTGTGAAATGCATAGCACAATATTCTAGTGGTATCATTCTTTTTTTGCCAGTTTTGGAATTCTGAACGGTTTTGGTGGCATTTTATTTATTCCTACATATGGAATGCTTGGAGCACGTAAAAGTTAACTGCATTGGCTGCCTCGAGCACAAAACTGTTAGCTGCATATGTTTAACCTTGGCAGTTAACTCTTTTGTGCACCAGGCAGCCCATGTAGTTGACTTTTTGTAATCCAACCAGCCCATGTATGTGTCAACAAATTCACAAGCTTTTAAATTCACAGTTTCACACTGAAATGAAAATAATATAATACTATGTGAATATTCCAGCTATACTGCAAGTCTTTTTTGGGTTGTATTTGCAAGATAATCAGCCTAATTTGTTTTCTTTAATAGAGCTGGTGTTATTCCACCTAGTGTCATCATATTAAGTAGCGCCACTATAACAACATACTTGACTGTGGCATGGCGCCATCAGCAACCATTTTGTAGTGAATATAACTAATACAGATTACATGATACTCCAAATAATTACAGGTTTAATCCTGATGAGTGAATGAATGGACAGCCATTGACTACATGTTGATCAAACCCACAAACAATATTAATCAAAGGTGTATTCCATGCGACATGACTTGATGCCATTTGTAACCTGTTAAAGCAAAATCTACCAGAAGCTAACCAGATAAGATTCTGGTAATTAAACGCTTGCAAACTATAAAGAAAATAATAAGTAAATTCACTTGTGTTTTCTTCATCTCTTTTAAAACTTATCTTATCGTTTGCCAAATTAACATGAAATCTTTACTTCCAAATTTTGCTGTAACAGGTCACATAGTGACACGGTCTGTATCCACTCAAGTCTATACAAACACATTGGACTGAGTGGATTTGATGATTCAGATCATGTCATATGATAATGCCATATTAATTCTGCATCTGTTTCACCTGTCGTTTCTGATACACACACAAACACACACATTGTAAAGTGGAAGTAGTGTTGGATGATCAATTCACCTGAAATATCTAGCCTCTACGTCATCGCAAAGTTCCCAACCATTTCTGCAACAAATCCCCATTGGGCTATTCCACCTCCTATATGGAAGACATTACCATAATCTCCCATACAGGGGGGTGTAGATTTCAAATGGATTCACCTATTCAGGTAACCATACCCATAATGAAATTCACACTCCCTGTGTGAACGATGATGGTCATGTCTTCCATAGAGAGTGTGTGTATGTCAACTGGAATAGCCCAAGTTTTTTGAAAATATTACTAATCGTAACCCTGTGCCAAAATTGTGCCAATTTTTGCAAGTTCTTCTTGCTAACCCATGTTTGAGCTTGTGACCCAACCTTTTCCACCATTTTAGATACAAATTGTTGGATCTGGAATGGTTCTCACTGATGTTCTGGAATTCAAAGAATCTTTCACAATGTGTATTTCAAATGGAGTAGCCATGGATTGTGACCCAGTGGTTGGGAACCCTTTCTCTAGTGGAATATCATGTCTTCACAATACTGTACATACCAACAAACATATTTCTTGGGCAAAGTTCAATAGGTTTATGCACCATTTTAACATATTGGAGTTATTTAGATAACTTCAAAGCACCAGTGCTACCTTTGAGGTTTTTCTACAGAACCTGTATATTTACAGGCCAGCATTCCCCACTCATTTGCATAATCTAGGGCACCTTAAAATAACCATGATATTTCTTGCATACTATATATGGAATATTGAACTTTGACCTGGAAAAATGCAAATATTTCAGACAGTATTATGGTACAGATCAACATCAAGTATCTTTGACATGATACCCCATAATGCACCGCTTTCATTATAAATATAATAACATACAATAATCAACTATGTATGGAGGACACCTGCATGTTTCTTATGAATATGTATTAAATACAATTACCATCTTATGAATATGTATTAGATACAATACCCATGTTATGAATATATGTATTAGATACAATACCCATGAAACAAGTCAAACAAACTGGACACCGATTTCCAGATTAAGACATGAGAATGTCTTATGAAATGAGCCAATCAGCTTTCACTCTCAGATTGTATGTTACCAATTTGGCGCAAAAAAATTGCCATTCTTAAGGATAATTTTTTTCATGTCTTTCCTAAAACTATTATGCACTTGTGCAATTATCTTCTGATAAGCCAGCTTCCCTTTTCAAACAAAAAGCAACATACAGGGTGTTACACACGTCACCTGGTATCAATAATTGGTTACACATAGGGTGATACATACGTCCCTTTACATACCAATAAATTGTAAGGCATGACAACAACAATAATGCTGGAATCAGAAGATATGCACTTTGAGTAATATTCAGATTGATAGGCCTCATCAATAACTCAATCTCCCTTATCCAGACCAAATCTCTGTCATCTGGTTGTGTGATATCACAGGAAAACATGTTTGAATGCTTGGACACCTAAATCTCAAGACATATATTGCATACAGTACTGAAAT
Source organism: Amphiura filiformis (assembly GCF_039555335.1). NCBI lineage: Eukaryota > Metazoa > Echinodermata > Ophiuroidea > Amphilepidida > Amphiuridae > Amphiura > Amphiura filiformis. Next base: position 60,894,786 of record NC_092636.1, read on the forward strand.
ACCATTTGCTATTATCCTGAATTAGTATTCTTTTGTTGTCAAAAGTGCTATTTAATACAGAATTGTACACACATTTCGCTTATCCAGATGGCCCCTGGACACTACTGGTCATCTAACAGCATTTCTGATTGGTTGATAACTTGAAATGCTCATTTCAATTGCCAATTATGACTAGGCTTTAAAGTATTTGTGGTCAAACTTGTATTTGCAGATGATCTTATAAAAACCCTCCTTGATTGGTTCAAAATTGGACACAATATTCATTTTGGCCAATCGGCAGGTAGTTCTCATGGAGTTAATGGTCGGATAAGAGGTAATTGCAGTCAAGAGAGGATACAGAACAGTACAATTGTGCAAAATCAACTCATGTTTGCAAGAACAAATGTATGATTTTTACTGCACATTAAAATTCCATTCAAATCCCTTCCTGATACCTGAAGTGAACAAATACATTTTCCTCCATCTTCTCACTCAAAAAATGATATTTTGCAGAGCCAAATCACACTGTTACACACAAAAGCAATTTCATCTTAAATATTGTTACACTTGCTATGGAAGACCTCTAAAATACTTTCATCAGTTGCTTGTTTTGTTATCACAATAATCACAAATAATTACTTTCATTGTTTTGTTCTATAAATAAAATTGTTACTTAAGTTTAATAATAGTTGATGGAGGTTTGTATTTGCATCACTTTCACTTCTTGTTTACCTTGTGAAAAAATATCTTTTTCCCAAATATAAATACTTTTAAAATGAGGTGTTTAATCAAAATGTCCAAATATGGCATATTAATATAGACTTGTTATGACTGGTCTAATAATGGCGCCAAATCACTATGTCATAGACTTTGTGTTGCGATCACTTTGATCGTGGTTCAGGATAAAGCATTGTAATGCAGTTTACCTGGCAATGACGACATAAGACACAATACTTAATCCAAGATTTGACCAATAGAAGGACACAGTCATGTGCATTTGGTTAAAAAGATATTATGGCACATTAAATGATTGGAATTTTCTCTGGCAGTAACATCAAACTTGACATGAGCAACAAATATGCTTACATGAAACCTAAAACATTGTTAAAAAACTGATAAAAATAAGCATCTGTAAAATAATCAGATAGAATAGGACAGACTATATGACGATGAGATGGCATTCTCTCTGCGATGCTGTTGGTTGGCTTGGTCAATCTAAGACACTGAATACTGTTAAGATACAATCATTGGATGAACACACAAAACAATCAAGACGAGACGACATGAGCTGTACGGACTAGCGGCTCTTTTCCTCGGTCCTAAATGTTGATGATATCAATCTATTGAGCGCAGGGCAGACTTGTATGGCTTCGGTAGTATTTTAAATTTTCTACATTTTTTAGAAGACAAGTATATTTGAATTTTACACATTTCCGGCACGTTATTATGGTAGCGTTTGTCAAGTCAGTCATGATTTCTTTAATCTATGAAGGCCATTACGAGCGTAGCGTACCAGTTCTAGAGTACTGCTGTGAAGTGTTAGAGGGCCGCATTGTTGGTCCAATTCCTGGAAGAACTCTGTCAAAGAGAAAAAGTAGAAAGAAATTGCAAGTCTAAATAACAACGTAACTGATTTTTGTACAAATTGGACAGGTTGGGATTAAAAACTAGCAACACTATTTTGTCAGAATGGTGAGATAAATGATTACTTGCTGGCCACGTATGCCACCAGTCCCAGATTATAGAACTTTCACCATCAAAATATCCATTCTTGCCTATTATAGCATATTCCACCATACATCCCATCCAAAAACAGTGATGCCCCGTGAGGAGAGCGGTCACTAAGATGTGCTGCATTTTATGGAAGGGCATAGCTGGGGAGAATTGTTTATCAAAAGGGACTGCAAAGCAGTCTAGACTTTTGGATGACAACCACCTTCTCAAGAGAAGATGAGGGTAGGTTTAGGGCTATGATTAATGCTGGTTTCATACTTTACAGTCGTTTGACGATGATTTTGCTCCACTACGCAGTCGCACCAGAACACTAACGGTGACCAGTGGCAAGCTGGGAGTTGAATTCAAGTCAGCTTGGGAGCGGCACCACTCTGACCTATGAGAACAGGAAAGTTTTTGGCGGTGCTGAGCAGTAACATTGGCTTCATAGTTATGCCACTGCTGCTCAGCAGCTTGCCGCTCTGCAGCGTGCCGTTCCGCTAGCAGAATGCAGAAAAGTACAAGCGGGATTATTATATATGGTTGGTAGTAGTGACTACCATTCATAAGTCTCTGCAATCACTTACCAGGGTGTTCTTGAGCCATTAACTCGCTTTGTTCCCAAAAGTCTAATCCATAGAGACTGTAATTTGAAAAGACAAGAAACCTGGACATCATATCCATGATTCTCTGTGGTAGTGTGATGGCAGCCGGTGATGACATGGGTCCAGCCACGCCATTGGTCAGTTTGTTCTGGGAGAGATTCTGACTGGAGGACAGATCGCTGCAATTGTTGCTACCTTGTGAGCCCAGGCTGCCCACTGATCCCACGCTGCCTGCAGGGGACGGCGTTGGCGACATGGGGGAAGGAGTACCCGTGTATCTGCAAAGGGAGAAATGAAATGAAGTTTAATAACTACAATTTAAGTGCTAATCAAGTTTTAAGGTTACAGGTACTTCTGATGTGTTAGTGTGTGACATGGCCAGATTGACAGCCTCATTCCCCTCTTTTATCCTATAAAAGAGATTTTGGCACCAGAAGAAACCTTGTACTTTCTCATAGTACCAGTGAAATTTTAGGCCTGAAATGTGTTATATTTAGATGATGTGAATGGAAAAGTTCACCACCCATACTGTTCTATTGGTATGGGCCATTGTGAAACATGTTTTTTTTGCTTTTACAATCAAAACTGCTCATGCAATTTACCTCAAAACTTGTGAATCAAGATTATTTTGGTACAGGACTCAATGTGAGGTACAAACCACAATATGAAAAATCTGACCATCTAACTTTATATGACCAAGATGTGTTATCATGACAGTTTTTTTTAATGAAATCTATACTTAACACTACTAAACAATGACCCAACAAGAATGGCCAAACAATCTGGAAATTCTCTCCACACACAAAATCTGAGCTCTCCCTGTGCAATCTCTATGATTGTAACTTTGTACTCACTTTGTAGAATTCCATGGTGACGGTGCCTGGGCACCTTGACATTTGTTCTGACTCTTGAAGTGTTCACCCAGGGCTCGTGACATCTTCATGGCAGTTGGTTTCTTAAGCTTGAACATCCGTGTGTACAGGAGAGCCTGACACCGATGACTGTGGAGAGGAAATATGCCATGTTAAACAACTACGCAATATGCCATATACAGATAAGAATGATGCTATCAATGAAACCTAGCAATAAGAATATTCTATATTTGAGCTTGTGAAAACCTGGACTTGAATTGAAGGATAGTTCACACTAGGAAAGACAAATGCATATTTGTTGGCTCAATCACAGTACACATTAACAAGATAGTAGCTCTTTACAACTAGATGAACAGCCTGCATGCACTGTTCACTTGATAATGCATATGAGAGAGTTAACATAGGTTAATGTAACCAAAGTCATGGTCTTCTGAGACCTAGCTGACAAAGGAAGGGTCTGACCTTATACTGGGTCATGCACAGGTACTTCAAACTGATGAAATAATAATCAAATTTATAAAGGGTTAAAGGTTCTGTATAAAACAAGATAGGGGATGTATGAATTTGTAAGATGTACTTTGGCTAAATAAAATCATCATTCAGTTTCTCTTATGATTACTATAAAAATTCAACATGAATGTGGTATGATATGTTAAAGGCTGGTTTCCATGGAATTAAAATTCAATACCGGTATTGCAAGGGTAATTTAACACATCATATCTGATAGTAAATCCATAATCAATATCCTGCACCCATCGTTAAGAAAACATTAAAGCTTTTTATATAGTAACATATAAGAGCTCTGTCAAAATCTGATATTGAATTCTCATTAAAACTGTATGCATCCTACATCCTTTGCTGTACATGGAAGAGTCCAGTATAGAATGCATTATACAGAATGCAATATGCAGTTTACATGCACTAGGGGCAAACTGTTAACAAAACATTGAACCATGTTCAGGCAGGGATCCCTGGTTCAGGATACATTATAGATGAGGTGACCGCAATGTTTATAAACTAAATCAGAGCACTTCTTGGCTGGAGGCCTAGCCCAGAGTAAATGCATGTTGCATGTTAATAAATAATAGAAGCAATGATGGAGTAGAATTACTAGTTACTTCAGGGTAGATTATAGATGAGGTGACCACAACGTTTATTATTAGCAACTGGTCTATTGGAGAATAGCAAATGATCACTGCTCTGTTCAATAGCATTACAATTGCTCTTTACCTGAGTTGAGTGAGTTTTTAATGCACAGGCCCTCAACCAAACACGATGCATACGCATGCTACTGAGCAAAGAACAATGACAACTGCCAGCCAACTGTTTGATCTCTCACATCACCTCATCTATACCAGATGTAAATAACAGAAATACTGTAAAATCCACACTCACCATAATACTGCCAATTTTTTGTCGGTGTTATAGGTTGCATCTTGATGTGTTCCCTTGAATTTCAATATAAATCTGTCAATAAAAACGTTGGAAAAGAGATACAATTGGTTAATAAAATCATCATGGAGAAGAATTGTTGGCAACATAGCCAGCCAAGTTTTACAAATAGTTTAAGAATCATGTTCTATGTACATCAAACTGTGGTGCTCCCCAGATCATGTCTACAGAAATTTTCTATAAAAAATATGTGTTCTAATTTCTTGAAAATTGCAGCTCTATTTGAAAACAGACAGGTGCTTAACAAGAGTGAAATGAGTCGAAAGAACAGTACAAGAAGTAAAAAAAAAAAAAAAAAACTAAAACAGATTCTACATTTAAAGTATTGACTTTTTTTTAATAGTGGTGACATCACTTCTTGACTTATTGCTATCAAATGTCTCAGAAGACATTTCGGGCATAAACACATGTGGCTTGATTAAGGATTACTAAGTAGTGGAGGTTAACACACTAGTTCCTAATGTGTTCTTACAAACAACACCTGATTTGATGAGACAACTCATAATACCAGGGCAGCAATATTCCAAGAACAGTTAAATGAACCCTAGTTCTATATCACAGATTCCTGGGAAATGTATTGATCTGGGAGTGTGTAAGCATCAATAGCACATGTTAGCTCTGCATATAGGAATATGACCTGCTGATAAAAGGGCAGGGGAAGCTCTTTCCTGTTGAGAGTGTCTAGCAACTATAGCCCAAATTGTCATGATAGTTTAAAGGGTTGTATCTGCGTAAAACATAATAGCTGCTATATAAGCATATCTCTAGCACAAGTTGCAAGTGCATTATTAAAAGGGCATTTTGAGATCTACAACCGCATCCCCCCACTTCAACCAAATAAGTTGAGCTATTTATACCACAAGAAACCGTTGACTACATGATGTATACATAATGTATGCATACATAACATTTCTTGCAGATTCGGTTATTGCCAAAGAAATTCTCCTGTTTGTCTCTGTCTGTCGACAGACAGTAATTACAACACAGTGGCCTATTTAGCGGTATAATACATGTAATTATGCATAGCTTGCAAACCCAAATGTGGCATCAACTGTAATATTTGAAAGAAGGTTTTGTCGTTGATATATATTGATCCGTACTGAAAAAAGATGTTGAAGTCACAAAATGTCGATTTACCAAAGCACTTACAACCATGTTGCATTCAACTAACTTAGTCTGTTTCTGTTGTGTTTCTGACAAAGATTTTGATGCCTACTTTTTTGCTTAATATGTCATTTTGTGACTTGCCATCAAATAGCTTCAATGAGACAGAACCAAGGAGTAACACCACTGCTATGTTTTTGTGTCACTCATGGATGACAAAATAGTGTACCTTATTATTTCGCCATGTGCCTTATTGCTACGCGGACATACATTTGTGACGCAAGCTTTATGTAAAGATGCAAATTATCGTCCGATTACATGCTTTGACAACAAATGCTGGAGGTACACTGTTTTACCCTCTATGCATGATACTCCAAGATGGTGGATTTGCAATAGAGGGCAATTATCAGTGAGTACATTCCTGTAATATCTGAAGGCAGCTATGGCATTTCTGTAAATCTCTGTCTTACTCATCAGATACAATGTCCATTACAAGTCAAACCACTTATGGAAACTAACCAAAAAACAAGTGAACATACAAACACATATAACTGAAACAGAATACTAATGGCTAATATAGAAGCACTTGATAGATGAGTGAACCATGCACGTATTGGCTTGCTTCATTTGAGCTGGACTGACTAGTTAGCTCCCTGGGGAGCTACTCAAGTTTAGTTTGGGTAAGGATGGGCCTTGTAGAATCTGAAATTGGACCTCATATTTTATACAAATTTTCCAAGAAAATTTCACTCATTTTTACACCTGAAGCCCAATTTGGCCAAATTTAACACAATTTCAAGAAACTTTTACAAAATGTCAATTATTATTTTTTTAAAATTTGGATTCCAGTAAGGTGAGAATTGCTTTTTTTTTTTTAATGTGAAAAAATTACCTATTTTTATACCAAAATTATCATACCAAAGTACCTAAAATGAGATCCATATCTGCAGCACGTTATTGTATGGTCATTTGTACTGGGTAACCCCCACTGGGAGTTAGCTGTCGGACAAGCCGGCTGGCCTCTATGCATTACTAGAGCATTCATCTGTAATACATATGACAAGTCACACATACCTGGCCTATTTAATACAGCATGGTTGCTGGAAGGACATTATAAACCATACCAATCATTCATTAAATTACATTGCTAACACGGTGACTGACCGTATCCTATGATAAACTCACAGAGACAACATCATCCACGCTTTGCGCAAGGTTCTATATGGCTAAAAAAGTTTTGTTTCCTGTACATTATGCGCATTTTGTTAGTGGGGGCGATTTTGCCATATTTCTGCTTTTTTTATTAAGATAGCTAGCAAACAATTATGTTGCAATCAAAAAATTATAACAGTTTTTTGCTGAAGATTCTTTTTCATACATGTTTACAAGCAATATGAAATCACTAAAATATGAAAATCAATTTATCATTTCTCTAAAACCATCAATTTTCACATCTAACCTACTCTACACTGATTTGACAAGCCATTGAGGCATATGTACAATTGTACATCCTGACTCTAAAAATAAAATATTTAAAACAAAATGCAGGCCCCAGGCACAGGCCACCAACAGGAAACAAACTTTTATTTTTGCTTAACCTAACACTCTCAATTTACAATGGCAGCATTCAACAACCTTCACAGCCCAAAACTAAAGCAAAGTTCTGGAGTATGAGTTTATGTATCCAACATATACAAAGGTCATTATTACGAGTGAACAAACATATTGAGGTTAAAGAACTGTGTACTTACAGTGAGATTGTTTGAGACCCTAGAGTAAGTATGTGAGTATAGTATTATGTACTCTGGGATAGAGTTATCATATCTGTCTATCTCAGATACTCTCCACATTATATAAATTGAAACATCATAATTATCATACCTCACCAGTTCTTTCATGTTTTAACTTGCCCATACGCACCACTCTGGCATAAAACACAATTTGTTTACATACGCATGCACGAAGCTGCACAAATACACAAATTATAGGGTGCAATCAATATTCGCGTCTGGTGAAGGGGAAAGGGAGCAGTTGGGGGGGGGGAGAATTTTCTTTTTACCATAACAATTTTGAAATGATTGGGATTGGATTAAGTTGTTACACACTAGAATGTCAAACATCCTCATCTGTCATTACACGGTTCTTTAGCCTCAATATAATTATACATTCATAGAATGACCTTTCAACAGTGTGCCACTGGAATTGAGACCAATGGGCTATTCCAGCTGAAATCCATACACCCCCTATGAAAGACATGACATGACATTATACAAAGGGGGTGTACACTTTAAATGGAGTCACACTCAATGTATTGACAATTAAGCTTGTCATGTCTTCTTGGGGTGTATGTATTTCAGCTGGAATATGCCAATATGGGTCATACCTGTAGTATCAGCATGATATTGGAGAATTCTGCATACTAAATAACCATCAACTTTCACACCATATGTTGAATCACTAATTTAGACTTCAACCTTATTGCAACACATTCATTTCCACCATGTTATAAACCCACAGTGTTTCTACACTTCAACCTCAAATCTCAATTCACAGGGATGCTGTTTGTTTCTCACTTAACTCACTCATTAAAATTCATAGGGTACAACTGACCTAGCTAAACAAACAGAAAAACCCTTCCTGAGGGATATATAACAAGGCACCAGGCTCAACCTAAGACAGGTGGTTCATGTCTATCTATTTATACACTTCATTTATTATAATGGATACTGAGTAATAATCTGTTAGTGTAACACACAGTATGCATACCCGCATATAAACCTTAATATTGTCATCTCAACATATGTTTCGTCTGCTCGCAGAATTACCGACCTAGCCCATTGCTACTAGGAAATGATCAAGTGTATTAAATCCGCAAGTAAATAATTCACTGAATACACTATCCATCCCCATAAAAAATCTATCCATCACAAATAATGCTGTACAATCAATGTTAAAAATAACACTATAGGACTGATGCATTAGTAATAGTAGGGGTGTGCGAGTCGGGGAAAGCGTGGCTAGCTAAAATGGTATGACGTCAAAGCAGGACTTACTTGATGATTTCACAGGTTTCGTTGTACATGGTTACTGCTTTCTCGCCGGGTATGTGAGGGTCATTCTCCATGGTGTGCCCACAGAGTATGAAGGACAACACTGCGTCAAAGTACGTCAGAGCCTTTACGTTCTTATCAGCCTGTGGGGAGAACACAAGAAATAAACCACAAATGACGATGATAAGATGTAATACAAATGGACAGCATGTAAGAGATGAGGTGTCGTCAAGGTGATGTTTTGGGTAGAAATTAGTGCCCACTCATTGTACAGCTGTGTGACTGTGTCAGAAAATAGAGGATTTATTTTGAACAACATTTGGTACATTTGTTGAAAATATTATTCTCTATGAATAAATTTAGGTAGATTTTAAATATTAGATACTAATCTTGTTTCTCTCTCCTTTTTATTTTTTGTTTCATTTTGAGGAATTTAAAGGCAGTAACTTTAAATTTGAAATGACTCAAACACAATTCGCAGAAATATTGACAACCTATGTTTACCAAACTCTTAGGCTGATTAACCAGGAAGCACAAATAGTCTGAAAATACCTGAATCAATATCATAAAACTTGACAAAAACCTTCAACTGAACTAATTATGCTAAACCTATTGTGATTAAACTCGTTGTGATTGATGAGAATTAATTCCGCTTTAACATCTGTATCGGTACATCCATTTCATAATACCTACTCTCATCTATCTTATGCTAATGATGATACCATCACAAGCGAGCAGACACAAGCTGTCTTTTTTCTACAACATTCCACCAGCAAATAAAATCCAGAAATTTTATGAATATCACCATTACAAAATTGGAAACAGATTTTATTTTAAAAATATTTCAGGGGAAATTTGGTTTATGACAATAAGGGCATAAATTGTTGCATTCATAAATGATTTAAAAGGCATTCAACCAAAACACATTTTTTCTCTTCTTTTAACAAGGTTGCCAAAACCACGTTTTTGTAGCCCAATTGGGTGGCTGATGAAGATATCCCCCACAACTTATTTCCTGTCCCATAGAAACCAATGGTTTATAAAAACAAATTGGGTGACTTATCAACACTGGTACCCGTGACTTTTGGCAGTTTCATACTAACTGATGGTTCAGAAATAAATTGGGAGAGTTTTTGATGATATGACCTGCATTTCAGGCTTTTAATTTTGTGCAACTCTGTCTTTCAATAGCTAGTAATAAAGTAATTATCTAGTCATGTGCCATGTTAAACTAATTAGGCACACTGGTGGTATTGTTAACGCTGGATGGCTGGATGCACGCTGCAACATCCTCATCTTTCACGACAAGGTTCTTTAACCCCTGTATACTTGTACAATCATACAATGACCTTTGGGTATGTTGAGGACTAAAACTCATACTTCGCAATGACAGGTCAAATTTTGAACTATGATTGTTCAATGGAAGTTAATGAACTATGGCAATGAGAATGAGATAATTGCAGCTCACAGTATCACCATGGCCACTTTGGATATCGATTCACACTGCCGTAAATTGATTTGGATGCGGGAAATCTTGCACTTTTTAGCTCGGCTGGATACTACGGTTAGCCTGGTTCTTTGTTTTAATGCAGTATTATGCAGATGGTTGCTAATAATGAAATTCAATATGATTAATAGATGGGCTGGCTTCATGGTTATGGAAACCAAATCTTTCGATACAATATCCGACGAGGGAATATTTTGAAAAGGCAAGAGAGAGTTACAATTAGAGTGACTCTATAATTTATTCCCTGAATTCGGATATTAATTCACCAATACAAAATACGGAGATCTGATATTAGTGAACGGAACATTGCCATTGATTTGCTTGGAAAAAATTCAAGACAAAATATGACTTTTCATGACTGAGAAGTTACAGCAGAGCAGCATGTCAACTTTGTCATCATCATTTTGACCCAAATGTACAGGAAATCATTCAGACAGTTTGTACTAATATTTTTTCTCACTTTATGAAAAACTATACAAAAATTGAATAGTATTGCTTTAAACATCTATCACAATTCACAAACAAATATCTAATGCTTGTAATAGGCTTTCACTTTGGTATGCTTAAATGAATGTATTGTGCAACTCAACAAATACCCAAACGATTGTATTGTATCCCACACACATACAAATTCATGTATGATTACAAATTACCAACTACAATAGAGTAGGAGGACGATATATTAACTTGCTAACAAGCCTTTTATTCCATAGAATCCATGCACAAACCGCTGCAAAACACTATTTTTCACAGAAATTAATTTTCACATAATGGACGTCATTCATATCATAGTGAAAACAATGTTTGTGAATTTAATTTATCCGCTGTTGTACAATAATTATTGTAAAAACATAATTATGTGGTAAATTGATTGTACAATTTGGAACCTAATATGATTATGAAAATAAACTGCGCACAAAAATCAGCTTGTTTTCACTACAGTGCTTAGTTGTATCAGGTGTCAGTAATTAATTCTACTATTTCCTTTCATGGTCTATCCTAACTCAAGGTTATGTAAATGTAACATTACCGCACCGATTTTCCACTATTCAAATAGGAAAAGTCAATGGACCCTTTCAATCCCGGGCTTTCAATGGAACCTTAAAGGTACAACAAACCAATTGATGCTTTATGTGGCGTGTTTTAGAATTCGCTTTCAGAAGATACAAAAGACCCACATCAAGAACCATAATTTTACTACAGAATTAGGCGATAAATGTTAATCAAAATGGACCATTTCTACTCAAATTCATTTTGTCACAAGTTGTACTAAAAACAGAAGTGTTCAAATTATTTTTATTTTGTTTTCATTTTCATATAAAAAAGTTAGCACTAGTTCCAGGCTCTGTTGCTTTATAGTATACTTTCCAGAGAAGCCTATGTCAGTCTATCCCTTTGGCCTGACGTTACTAAATCCATGAGAGCCACAGACTGCGGTTATGTAAGTAAGCATACCTCAAAAATGGTAGGTTTCATTTCCAAAATGGTATCCTTTGGTCTCATTGGATTGGATCGTGTCACAATTAGTATAATCTGATACCTTGTATTTGCATCATAACACTCCTATATACTATTTCTTTGATCAAAATCTCACATCAACATTGATGAACCATTGAATCTCACAAGTGCCCACCCGTCATTAATCAGTCAATTTATCTGACTCTAAGGAGGTAGTCAAGAAACACTAGTGATAGTTAAGAGGAGATAATATCATCAAATGAGCCTGAAAATTGTGTTTGATGGTAATAGTGCTATTGACGACGATAAGCACTTCTTACACACATCTGTTGCCATGGCAACCATCAACTCACCTGTGCATCAGCCAGTCTTTTCAATTTCTTTCCTTCATTTAGATAATCGTCTGCCGTTAATTGCCTGAAAAAGAATACAAAAAAGATACAGGGATTAATCAAAATACATTGCAAAGAAGGAGGCACCCTGTATTTCAGTTAAATAGTAGGTTAGTAGTTCTCTTCTCCAATATAGGCTTATCTACTTTTGCTCCGGAAGTATCAAATTGAAGCACACTTTATCATATTGCATTTAAATTTTAACAAGATAATTCTATATCATTTTGTTCCACAGTTTTGCATTCATTCTTTGTTTCTCCCGTCATTGGAAAAATGGTGTAACAATACCAGCAAACTCAACTATTTTGCTAAAATTAAAAACTCCGCAAATATCTCCAAATTCATACTGTATCTACCTGGCAGTACCAGAACAAACAAAAGACCACATGGGGATGGCTGCAAACAATGGTCACATTTTTGGCCATTTGTGGGCAAGTTTTGGTATTTTGGTATTTTAAAATGGAAAATAGCCTAATGAATTTGGGGAAAATGGCAATGTGTTAAATTTGGTCGAAAATGTGTAATTTTAGTACTTCAATGGTCCAAAAGGGTCCAAATATCTTGGAAAATTGGTATATTGATGGGTCCACACTTTTAGATTCTCAGCTGCACCTCCCTACTCAAACCAATATAAGTGTGCTGTAAGGTGTGCTGAGGCTGAGGTTTTTTCCCTTTTACCTCCCTCCCCAGGGTCTGTCTATCTGTTTGTGTATCACTTGTACTATCTGTCTACTCCATATCTGTGTCATCTATACAATTCTCCCATTCCCTTGGAAGTTTACTATCACTGACCCATATAGTATCAATACTCTGAAATCCACAGTATTGATACCACACCCAACACAAAAGCTTATTGAATAGCCTTACAACACATCAACAATAACAAGTTGAAATATACAATATTATCTGATTTATCAAAAGCAGGCCATCATAATAAAATAGTAAATAAAGTATCAAAGTGGTACACAGCAGCCTCCCAAGTGTCTGGCCTAGGTCTTTCAAACGGCCCAAGAGCAGTTGTAATTCCATTTCAACAAGACTTCATAGTAGCCTATACACAAACTATTGCACAGCAAAGTGGCTATAATGGTTGGTCCGCCAGGGCACCATTAGCACCTTTCACTCTGTCTCTGCTAAGTGATCAATCACTCTATGCTAAGCCATCGCTATCTGGGCTCCATCATTGCATTGTTCAAAGTCGTTTTCTCTCTCGCTTGTTACGCATCATGTTGTCACATCACGTAAAGGGAAAACAACTTAAACGAGTCAAGGTTTTTGTTTTGTAACAACGACAGGCAACCAAGGTCGCATACAAGATTTGAAAAGAAAAGGTAATGATAAAGCAGTAAGAAAATTTGCCTTTTTTACATGCCTTTATATTTTGCCTTCTCCTTTCCTTACTAATAATGCTTCCTCTTGACCCAAATTTGAAATATTTCTTTTGTATCCCTATTGACCTACACTCATATTACAGGAACATTGCATGCGTTTTTGCTGAAAGATTAGTATTCATATTCAATATAAGACCAAAATATTCAAATGATTGCCTCTCCACGGAATATGAATATCGCTGCCTTGTCAAAAATTATGACAATTTCAGAAATTCTTGCAACTTGAGCAAACAAAGCCATCAAATACACAAGAAATGACAGTATTTATTTGTGTTAACACCAGACATCCTCCCCAGTCAGCCAGACACTCCTACCTCCAGATTCTTCTCCTGTGTAGGTGTCCGGCTTAACCTTGTAATTGTCGGATACGACTAGGGGTCACCCTTGTGCTGTACCAGACAGCCGAAATACACATGTACTTTAAACACTATATTTTGGCATACAGAATTGTTTGAGATTTTCATGTTTTGCGAAATTTTGCAAGTTGTTTAATTGGTGTAGTTGGAATCTGCATGAAGTTTAACATAACTCTATTTTTCTATCCATATATGTACCTTTGAATTTCGTTATTCATTCGCGAAAATAAAACTCACAAAAAATAAGAGGTACACAGTATGTGTTACCAAGTGCAATGGCACTACTTCCCCTGCCAGTCAGACTGGCTGGCTCTGGTGGGACATCATCGTACATGTAGCTACTGTCACGGTAGTCATAGCCCCTCTACCTATGTTAGGTTGACAACATACAACAGAGACAGCTGAATAAATTATTCAACATCTTTTTTGGTCCCGCACTAAACATGGTATGTTAATTTCAAACAAGTATGTGCTCAGAATACAAATGTGGGATTCTAAGATTCTCTCCAGTAAATCCTCTTTTTCACCGCGGCACTGATGGAATTCATGTTTGAATTACAAGTCCACAGGAGATGAGTGTGATTTAGAGAAGTGCAAGATTCAAGAAGTAAAATGGTAAATAATCATCAACTGGGAGCCGGCTAAATTTATACATCAACATATTACCTTTGGTATTTGTAATTATATTTTTAGAGTGGGTTCAACAACATTTGGCAGAATTTGGCTGCAGGAACATACCTAAAATTCCAGCAAATGAAATGTCCCACCCGACACTCTGCTAAATCAACATCTTAGTTCTATTTATCTAATTTTAAACACATCAGATTGTTTGTTTCTTTGAATTCAGGTGTGCATGCTTGATTTTACAGCATCAACTGTCAATTTAACCTGGTTGACATTTCTGTGAAACAAACTAATTTCCCCAGCATTTTAATTTCATGTGTCATTTATTATATTGATGATTGTATTATTTGTACCGGAAACCAAAACCTTCCTGTCACAAATAAGTAGACTTTCAAATCCACAAATGACGCCATGAAAACTATGTTCACTGTGATCGATGGAATATATTGAACCGGAAAGTGTGGTGTTACTTCACACTTGAATACTAATAAAGGGCAATACAATGTTAGTTTTTTGTCAATGACCCCTCCATCTTTTGTTGGTGTTGGAGTGTCCTTACTTATGCACTTGACATTCCCTTAGGCCAACACAGATGATTCTTTATATGCTACAAAATCACCAGCTCCAAACTACAGTACTGTAAAAGAAGAAATTTTGTGCAATGTTTATTTTTGTGGGTTTTAATTCTCCAAACAGCTACCCTAAAATTATTAATGTGCGAACATAAGTCCCATTCCATTAAATTGCTATAGCTCTATGTATGGAAGCTGTAAAATTGACGTGAAACAGTTCAAAATCGTAGATGTGTGAAAAATTAATTACAGCAAAATGTCCATTTAAAGCAGCACTTCAATGCTGACTACTCCTCCATATCAAATTGTTGGTGCTTACAATCGTCACCTAACGTTACTAAAATGATTAAATAGTCTGCAAATAATGACAAGCTGCCCAATGCATACAACACAATATAAACACACTATTCTACTTCTGTTCCTTAACAAAAACAGCACATTTGATTGTATTCATCATGCTATTTTTTGTGTATGTTTATTGTAAATCAAACTTATGGAGCACCCTAAGCCACTGGTTTACAGTTACTAAGATTGTGTAATGAAACCAATAGGATGTTAGGCTAGCAGTAAACCGTGCGAGAGAAATTCTCATCTAGGGCAATTGAACGGGTAGCGAACAGGCATATGTAAAAATGCATTTCCTTCCTTTATCAAATGCTAAGTACCGAAACATCAAGTGAGTCCCACATCGCTCTGTTGTCATTATTCAACAAGCCTCATTATGTTCTAGTTACTAAATATACACACGCATTGCATACACACATAAATACGCGTGCACACACCCCCACACAAGAGTGTCACCTTGCAGTTTTGCCAAATAGGCAGCATTACCATTACAAGAAGAGAATGGTGACGTCAATGGCATGTATGTTAACATAGTGCTATGGTAAGAAATAGAGAGGAAAAGCTCACAGACAAGCTAATTCAGATTTTAATTTGTTGGAGAGCTTTAGTCATAAGCAATGCAGTATTTGGGACCGCCTCGAGGCACATTCTGCATTATTGGCATTTAATCGGAGTACGACCTGAATGAATATATCGCAAACGAGCTTACCATGTCTCAAAATACATCAGTTTCAGGCATTTCTTTTGTTCATCTTCAATTTACTGACACAGAATACTATTGTTGGATAAACATATTTTGTTGTCTGTCCGTCTGTCTCTATTCCAGAAATAAATGGAATGTCATAGCCAGGTGGCACTCAAGTTTGGGTGGGTAAATATGTGCCACTGAGAATTTGAAAGTGGACCCATCCATACACCATTTTTTCAAGATATTTGGACCCATCGCTATACCAAAAGTCTAAATTGCCAAAGTTTGGGGAAAATATAACACATCCATATACCAAAACTGGTCCAGAAAAAAGGTTCAAATGACTGAAAATGAGACTCATGTTCGCAGCATATCCTGTATGGTCAGTTGTACCGAGTTACCCCCACACCAATATTGATATTGACGTAAGGTAAGGGAAATTTGAATCGGTCTTTATCTACCCAAGTGGCACTTTAAAAATTATTAATCAAAATAGAAGAAATACTTTGGTGAAATTGTAATACTGCCAAATATTTTAATATCATTTTACTGTTAATAACCTCTTGCTCGTTTGGTATAATTGCTGTGTTGTAATCAATCAAACGTACAATTGCCTCAAACATAATTTTATTTTGGCAATTGTCGGATTCTGATCAGTCAACTATACATATACAATTGCCTTTCACACATATATTCCAGCTGAGTCACAGCTATACTTGAAGGTTAGCTTGTTTCGTTCCACAGCAGGCATATCAAAGGGTGATTTCTATTTTTACAAATTATGGTATAATACGATCAAATTGTGTATGCTCGTTGACTGAAACAGTTGACAATCCTTTGTTTCATATTACTTCAATTTTCACACAGATATATATGAATTGCAGAAATTACAAACAAGATTTCAGAAACTTGGAGGAACAAAATGAGCTGGGTACTGAAAAAATTATGTCAGATTAGTGTTATGATTAGGATCCGATTGCTGTTATTCATATATGTCATAACATTGGACAAAACATTGGTGTTCATTAAGGGGTACTACACCCTGCCCAATTTTGTGCCTATTTTTGCATTTTTCTCAAAAATTATAGCGCATTGGTGACAAGTAAGATATGTATATTATAGGGGCAAGGACTACAACTACTGCACTGGAAATTTTATCTCAGCACAGACAACAGCTGTGGAGTTACAGTCAAAAATGAGGGAAAACCAATATTTGATCAATAAATCAATAACTACTTACCTTGAGTTGCTGAAATTTCAATGCAGTAGTTGTAGTCCTTGCCCCTATAATATACATATCTTACTTGTCACCAATGCGCTATAATTTTTGAGAAAATTGCAAAAATAGGCACAAAATTGGCCAGGGGTGTAGTACCCCTTAAGTGTTCTACATTCTATGGACTTATATAGGGTGGGAGGGAAAGGGAGAAAGCACCCCTTTTGTTGGCCTATATCTAAGTTACCTAGTCATGCATGATGTATCAGTCAATAGCAGCTGGTCGGCCTGTGTCTATTTATTCATAATGTCCATTGTCATGTTCATATGGTCATGAAATTGTGGACATTTTACTGACATTTTGTACTACACTTGGTTGAAAAGGAGAAGGAGCTATTCCAGTTGAAATCCATACACCCCGTATGGAAGACATAACCTTCATCTTCCACACAGGGAGTGTGAGTTTCAAATAGGGTTACCTGAATGATGTAATATGAAAATTTCAAGCTATCATCGTTATTTCTCATCACAAATAAATGATATAACTGAGAAAATCATCAAACCATTCTTCTAGTGGTAAACACATACGATCAGCTTTATCCAAAGTGTGTTTCATAGCCACAATACTATGTAACATCTTAAGATTTTTAGATACTTGAACAATTTTGTAGAATGTGAACATAAGCATCAGCCATCACCTAGATTTTGCCTAGCCCTACCTGAGGCAATTATTGTTACACCTGCCTCAAAAAATGGACAAATGCCCAGCTCTTGTTTCCGACTTCAGTACATTGTATAACTAAGTACACAAAGGAAATAATCTCAACTTTCAATATTATTGTGTATGCTACAGTCATTCAAAAAGAGGCTAAATGCTAGTTTAATTTTGGGGTAAAGCAACGTAATCGACATTTTTCAGATCTGAAACAAAAATAAGTTGATGCTTTGTAGTAATAATAATTGGATTTACAGCTTCTATTTTATTTGCTTTGTTGTCCTATTTTTTATATAATTACTGTCAAAAATGATTGAGGTAACTGTCTCACTTGCCTATATGTTGCTATAGCCCTGACCAGTGTTCCCTACAAGCAATTTATTGTTGGGTCAATTTGACCATTTATTCAGATTTTTGGGCCAAAACTCTCAAAAGATGGTCAAATTGGACATGGGAGTGAAAATCTTGTTTTCCTTTATCTTCCTGGAAGATTTTGCACCAATTCTGGCCAACCCCTGTGTCAACTTCACTGCACCTCATACATCCTCAGCAGGAACACTGGCCCTGACTGTCACAATTGTCCAATATTTCTGTGACATGTCATTCTGGTTCACTTTTGAGGTACACATTTGACTTGCCTGAAGAATAAAAGCAAGCAAATAGTAAGAACAAAGAAAAAACACTCACCTTTCATCAGCAAAATTAGGTCTGTGTCTACTGTCTGGCAAGAATCGTTTCATATGAGGCTGAAAAGCGCCCTCTACTTCAGCACCCCATTCATCAGCACTATTTTTGTGTCCATTTCTATGGCACTCAGTGTCATTTAATACTTCATTGGAGGAGTCTCTTGATTCAGTTCTCTCCTCATTATGCAACCAGTCTATAGACTGATGCTTATTATGGTTTACTAAGTTTGTTTCACTGATGGCCGAAACTTCAGCAGGGGCGTGATCTCGCTTCCGCCTCTTATTGGGCGGATGATCTTTGTCACTTTTGCTACTTCTTCCGCTACTGCTATGATGGCTGGACACACTGGTGATGCTGCTGCGACGTTCGTAAGGCCGCCTCCTGTCCAGGACTGTGTCGCTTTCAGGAATGAGAGATCTGCTGAGAAGTAAGGCAATAAGGTTTTCAGGTTGTTTCAAGTATAAAGAGAGCCTTGTAATGTTTTGGCATAGTTTATGTGCTGGTTACTTTTGTAAGTTTAACAAATTGACACTATTTCTTTTTCATTTGTGATTCAATCATTTTCTGTAAACAAAAACATACTGTAACATTTGAAAGCTCACAAACATGACTATTTTCAACAGAAGAAATCAACTTTCTGAGAGATATGAATATTTCACTGATGCGCATCATATGCACTTGCTGCCTACAAATCTGGATGACATTTCTTAAATTGATTCCTGGACTGATCAAAAATGTATGCTGTAAAATCCACCACCATGTTAAAAAGACTAGCCTGTTCCTGACGTCACGGCAAAGGCGCAGCGTGATTGGTTACAGACCTACGCAATATGGCATTTTCGGTCTGGTTGACAGGATGTTATATTATTGTAGCATATTTGTGTATGCTACTAGTTTGTAGGAATCCACTCACACTCTTGCTACTACTAGTACTAAGCTTCCTTACATTGACATGTACACAAGAGGAATATATTCACATGTCAGTTGCTGCTTGAATTGCAAAAAAGCATGGAAATGTAGTGTGAAAATATGCACTTTTACAGTACTATGAGGAAGGTAGATAAACACTGTGACCTACTCATTGTGTTGTGGTTCCTCCTTAATGTGTAATGTTCTTGGAGACTTGGAGCTGCTTTCGTTCTTTGGTTTCTTGTTTGATTCACCTCTACTTGTCAAAATCTGAAAAGAAAACATTGTAAGACAATGTTAAGTTTCACCTCATAATCATGCAAAGTTGAGAGAGCTATACTACAAATTTCAATTGAATGAACACAGCCTGACATAGCATGACAAATTTGTTGTAACAAAATCAACCATATACATATATTTGGATTCCAATAGAGAGTATTTAAAACTGGTCATCAACACTCGCTCTTTGAACCGAATATTTCATAGAAACCATTCTTTGTCATCAGTGGTGTAATACTGTTGGTAGACTGACAGATGATTCTCTAGTGTATCTACATGTTGACAATGTCCTTTTTGTCCTTTGTAATAAAGTAACTTTGGGTATTTTAAGATGTATTGATTGAGATCAGGATATCTTATATTTTGGTTAAATTCAAGGTGACTTGTGACACTGCAATACTACAATGACAACCCCAGGTTATCCTACTCAACTTTCCTTTTGGGATAAAAGCAAAGCTTATAACAAGTACTCTCCTAACACCTGAGTATCCTGAAAATATCTTGTTATCTTATATTCTTTCTTTCCTCTATGGATAGTTGCCAGTAGCATTAGAGAGCATCGCACCGGCTTATAAAAGAAAATGTCTGTACACGACATGAAACCCACGGTCATTTGTAATCTTAGTATAAGAGGGTCCCTCTGCTTCTGTAGAAAATACAGAACAAACAGAAAGTTGGGTTCCCATGACACAGTTGAGGAAGCTTCTTTGTGTTCAAACGTGCTACAATGTAGTTAAGATCTCAATATCCCCATCTGCCAGTACACAGTTCTTAACCTCCAATAACCTCCAATATGCTTGTATATTCATAAAATGACCTGTCAATGCTTTTGTACAAAAACTCATTCTCCGCAATTTGAGGTCAACCTTTAAGCTATGAATGTTGAATAGGGATACTAGAACTATGGTGTTGGAAATGAGACTATTTTAGTGCATAACATTAACATTGAGATACTTTGGCCTTACAATGAAGCAGATTTCATTACTGATCTTATGTCTAAAATAGTGCAGCTTCAGTCGAAGAGTTTCCCAAGTGGGCGATTTTTATACAATTTTCCTCATCATAATACCATTATCTTACAGAGTTTTTACTTCCAGTGGACTGACCATCTCTATTCTCTACAGCCGGTGCGGCCACACATCATTTATCAGACCTTAGAATAATTTTGGGTTTTCTACTTCCATGATGTGACATTTGAGATTGATAATAATCTTCCCATGAATGATTACAAGATTACTTCACCTACCCAGAACCCACATCTCAAAATCAATTGAACCAACTTCAGATGCTTCACTATATTGCAAATAACATGCTAAAGGGATTCATACTCCATATATCGTCAGTCGCAAATAGTGGCATAGAGTGATTTTTCCAAATTTTCTGTTTCACATAGTGACATTTAAGTTAGAGCTCACAATATCCTATAATAGTTATTCCTTTTAACTATTAAAGATACAGTTTAATAGTTTGAATCGTAAACTGCAATTTCAAATGGAATTGGGCCACTGAGAGATAACAGTGGGGGAGTATCGACTCTGTTATTAGTAACATATCCTTCCAACACATTTTCTTCCTTGGAAACATTATTTTGTCCTTCACGTATGTCACTATGTGTTGCGACCGACGATATGTTTGATGATGAAAATTAAATTATAGTTGATGTTCAATATCTGGTGGAAATATATAATTAATTATAATGTCAACAAACATTCGTTAACATTTCAACACGGCTGGAGTGGAAATAGATCGACTATAAACAAATCTGATGTATTGATTATTTGATGTCGAATACAAGTATGAACCTGGCTTTAATGCACAGTAACTAAAGTTTGACAAATCCCTCATCAATCACAGCTCTACTTGGCTTTTGTTACGACATTTGACACCAGATAATTGAGTAGTAATTAATTGAAAACTTTGCCATTTAGTATGTATGAATCAGTATTGTGTGACTTCATTTGGAATTACGAAGCAGCAGTAGGCATGTGAGAAGCCCGCCAGCTTTCCTCAATTCTTGCTTGCAATCATTATTAAAGCACTTAACCCGTGAAACTACCGAAAATAGGTCGAAAATAGCACCCATGTTCCCTTTTACAATCAAGAAACTATTAATCTTTCAGCATCTCCTTTAGGGAGATAACTCAAGAAACAGATACTGCAAAACAGCTTTTGTGAACACATAAATTTTGCAAATTATGCGCGACATACCATTTCAAATAGGACTCTACTGAGCACTTCAAATTGATTTCTTGATGATGGGGTTCTACATGTATTGCAGGTAATTTCTTTCTGTCAAAGGATAGAATATTATTTAGGGTAGGGGGAACAATTCAAAATTTCTCCAAGAATTATATTCTAGTTATTTCTAAATCATAAACAAACAAGCACATAACAAATAAAATAAAACAAACAAAAATAAGCATTTTACTAGATGCATTATATATAGGCCTACATACATAAATATAATAGCTTATAAAGCGCTATTACAAAAAGATCAATGCGCTATATATCACATGATCCCAAGTAAATCTACCCAACTTCTTTCCTTTAATTTTCACTGAGTCCTACCCACTCAAAGAGCACATAAAAACAAGAAATCCATTATTGATATTGACATAGCCCCAATACTATCAAGACCTTTGCAATGTGACTTGACTTTGCACTGACATAGCCCTAAATGTTGGTGTTAAATGTAAACAAATGTGACACACACAAAGCATGTTATTGACACACATGAAGTAGAAGGTATGACAAATGTTGTAATCCCAATCGGCCTGTTACTTGAGAGAATCAAAACAGGGTTTGCCATATATGACTTGTGTTAAGCTTTGAAAGGTATCGGGGCACCAACTAATAGTATTTCACAAAATAGAGCCAATTGTAGCATATTGACAACAAAAAAAGGAAGATACAAATTTGTGCAATTCTTGTAATACTATTTATCATCCAGAGCACTTCTTTCTGGTACTTTTAGCTTTGCAGAACTCCAAAAATGGTATTTAAGGTAGCTACTGGCTGCAGTACAAAAAAGCAAGCAAACTAGAAAATAAAAGCTACAGATCCAAGTGAGTGAATGAGTTCATTGATCTGTCTTAACTCCATTTCCTTTCAATGAGTTTTTTACACAATAGTCAGTTCTGATACTAATTTCAACCAGAGAAAGCTATTAATACTTCAGACACATACCTGCTTTGAACAGTTGTACAAAAAGGACAATTGCTTGCACTTCTGTTTACCGTAATTAAAATTGTTTATAATTTCTGCCACATATTACACCAAATCATGTTCCCCTTTATACATGATCATTTGAAAGTTACATTAGTCTACCGTCGCATGATAATATTTTTGGTACTTTGAAAATTGAGAAAATGAGAACATCCATTAAGTGGTATGCTTCAAGTATGGAAAGGAAAATGTCACCTGAAGCGCTTACAAAAATTACAAACATTCTCCCAACCCAGGGCGCAACATCTTCTTCACCATCATCACATTTTTTTGTACCTATGCATGGAGAGCAGATTATAGGTGAGTTAATAAAGAGGCGAGTTAGAAAAACAGTGAGTTAAAATGGCGAGTTACCTCTCACAAATTAGGTTGTTGTCAATTAGCCCCCATGGAGTTCTATGTTTGTTTCTTCGGCAAGTTACAAAAATGCTGAGATATCCAAGTAGTTACAAAAATACTAACAAGTCCCAATTGCTCATGCTTCTGTAATTTGTAATTAGAACTTGCTAGCCCCATGCTTCTGTAACTTGTCATTAGGACTAGTAAGTGATTAGTCCCAATGGCGAGTTACTAAAGCATGAGCAAGTCTCACTGGGGAGTTAAATTTATTAAATGCTAGGAAGTCACAAGTCCTAATCTTCTTCAAATATCAGAGAGGAAATATCAAACTCTCCACAAGGACTCGCCTAGAAATATCCAAATCGTCACATGGAATTTTATTACTAACCCAATGGACTTATGTAAAATTGCTTGAAACACTGGAAACACTCATTTTTTTGAACTCACCTTTTTTCAAACTCACTCTTTTTTAACTCCCTATTTACCTATCCTCCTATGCATGGATAATACCACACACTTAAGGTAACACAGTAACCACTTCGGCAATCATTTAACACAAAGTAATCAAACCCTTCATAAGCTATAGGGGATATTAAGGGCGCTAATGTTATTCTAACTAAAATTTATGTGAAGAAAAAAACACAGCGTGCCTTACGCACATATGCGGCATTTTGAAGTCCCTACTCCGTTAAGCCTCTGCATCTTATTCGTTGTGATTTCTTCAGGCTACTCGCGATACTAATCAATCTGTTATCTTTTTTGGTAATCAAAACTATCATGCTATGTCAGAATCAAAATGGGATAAAAAGATTTATGAGAAGAATGTTGCCTTTGGTTTTTGGATATTTTAGTGACAATGTTTTATGAGATGGAGATGAAAACCACTGCCAGGCAGGCAG
The DNA here is from genome assembly GCF_039555335.1 of Amphiura filiformis. Classification (NCBI taxonomy): domain Eukaryota; kingdom Metazoa; phylum Echinodermata; class Ophiuroidea; order Amphilepidida; family Amphiuridae; genus Amphiura; species Amphiura filiformis. Next base: position 60,919,163 of record NC_092636.1, read on the forward strand.
GCATCGCATGAATTAATGACTATTATGCAAGGCAAGAAACAAGGTGAATGGCACTGGATGAGGTGAGATATTATTGCAAAAAGACAGATCTGGTTTTTATGGCAAGGACTGATTTGACTAAATTATGTTTCTAGGACTTGATGGAACGAATAAAGAGGAGTTTGTGCAAGAAGGTTTTTACTATAATAGCTGCCAGGTGGCATTATACATACAATTATAGAATGCAGAAAGGGTAAAATGTCCAAAATGTCTATAGGGCAGCTGTTGCAGATAGGCCTTCTGGCTATTACTCCTTGAATATTGTTTCATCGCAGATTAGATTGCATTTGCAATGATATTCATCTTCCTCTTGAAGTCAGTTTATCAATGGTCATTAAGAGAATTGTTCGTAAGACTCAAGTGGAGTACTAATGTGTTCAGTTGAAACTAATTCAAACCATAATTAATATCAATAGTGTCATATTCAATGACTAAGCATTTTTGTTTTGCACTAACAATGCTACTTCTCAGCTAATTTGAAGTGCAAAGTGTAAATTTTGGATATTGCTAATCTATCTTAATGGGACCCACAATGTGCCCTTGAGGAATCCCACACTTTGAGCTAAATCCTATCAAACCTGTTATCAAATTTAGCAAAGTGCCTTATTAGATTATGCGTGAAAGACAGGTGTGTAGTCTGAAGAGAGTTTTAATTAAGCTCAATTTACAACAAAATTATACATTCCTAAAATGACAATTGTTTTATTTATTTATTCTATTTATTTATAACATGTATTTATATGAGGCTCTACAAAGCATATAACGCCACTGTTTATGGTGAATTTCAGGATCACTTCCTCCAAGCGGCAGCCTTTCAATGCATGTGGGTGGCCTATTTTATATACAAAATATAGAGAGATAAGGGCTGTTCATAAATGAAATAGAACAAGGTAAAAACAAGTTAAGATATTGAACTCACCTCAGGATCCATGTCCTCCGTTTTCCTCTTGGACTTGACAAGTGGTGGCAGCCTCTCATCCAAACCATCTGAAACATCTCTCTTAGATACAGGAGAGGAGGAAGTTCTACTATGAGTTCTGCCATCATTTTTGTGAGGCAAATTGGAAATATCACTTAGATCAAACCTCACAATGAGGGATGGAATGCCAGATTTGTATGTGATTTCCGACATCAAGTCGGGAGATTTCAGAGGCGATAGTAATGGTTCGTCAAAAACATCATCTAATGATGACACAGAATACACAGCGTTTCTCTCCAATTTGATTTTGTTCTTTCCTCCTTTTGAAACACTGGACTTACTACAGGCACTCAATTTGGGAGACAGGCTGCTGTGTGTTGAATCTGTCACACTGGTTCCGTTCACCTTGCATGGTGATTTGGTCGGACTCCTTGACACACTCTCCGCTTCCGAGTCACTACTATCACTCTCAATAAATTCTCGGGATTTGGGTAACAATGGTAATCCCTTTTTCTTTCTACCTCTTCCATCAGAAGGCATTTTGGATTTCTTGTCCGACTTTGGAGTTGATTTTGCACTATTCTTTGGCTTGCCCTCCACTGGGCCATTGCTACTTGACTGTCTGCTGATTTTGGTTTTAGTTACTTTTTCTTTCTTGGAGTCCCCCTTTGTCTCACCCTTTGCACTAGTTGATTTCAGCGAGTTGTTTTTTACAGGTACTTTCTTTGGCCCCTTGGCTTTCACCGCAGGATTATTAACAGACGCTCTTTCAATCTTGGATTCCTTGCTATGCTGATTAAAATTCGCCATATCATTTTCATTTGCATCACTTGCATACTTGTCAAAATTACCGCTGTATTTACTGGCGGTAAAACTGATTGGATCCATGCCGAATCCACTACGGTTTTCACCATGTTTGGATCCCAACTTGATGTTGGGCATCTTGGACGGGAAGGAGTCGCCATTTGAAGATGTCCTGGATGACAATGGACTATTTCCAGGAGCAGAACTGTTCGACATGAACTGCGGCTTTCCTCCTAGAGTTGCAGGAGACTTTGCCTGCGTCTTGACCTTCTCAATCACATTTAAAAGACCAAACTTTGCAGGCTGTTTGACAGGCTGCTCCTGGTGAAAGGGAAACAATTTAGAAAAACAAAATTAAATTGTATCAGATGATGACATGATTGTTGAGCACCCTGCATCCCTACATTTTGGTCATGGTAGAGAGTATCTACGTTGACAAATGTTGATTATGCATTAATTCTGAGTACAATAACACAAAGAAAACTAGAGATAATTTGCGCTCACAGAGCGCAGACAATCGCAAGGCATGTAATCCTTTAATGGCCGTTTGACCTGACCTTTGACCTTAATGTTTCCCGGGTCACGAGGTTTGTTGTCACCGAAATTAAGCCCCCATACCCCTTACATACAATGAAATTACGGTATAAGATTTGACCCCAGATAACCTTTGACCTGACCCTGCAAACATATTCTCCCTGGTCATTAAGTTTGTTGTCACCGAGTTTGAGTCTCGTACCCCTTACAGATGTCCCAAAAATGCATTTCTAAAATTTGACCTTTGACCTGACCCCTACAAAATGTTCCCCTGGTCATGAGATTTGTTGTCACTGAGTTTGAGCCCCATATCCCTTACAGATGTCCAGAAAAGGAAATTGTAAGATTTGACCCAAGATAACCTTTGACCCGACCCTGCAAAGTGTTCCAAAATATTCCCTGGTCTTTAAGTTTGTTGTCACAGAGTTTGAGTCCCGCATACCCATTACAGATGTACAGAAAATGCATTTCTTAAATTTGACCTCTGCATGAACTTTGACCTGACCCCTGTAAAATGTTCCCCTGGTCATGAGATTTGTTGTCACTGAGTTTGAGCCCCATACCCCTTACGGATGTTGAGATAATGCAATTGTAAGATTTTACCCCAATTGTAAGATTTTACCCCTTAATGACCTTTGACCCCAATTAGTTGTACAACTTTTTAGACACTGGCTAAAAAGCGATGCAGGTATGCAAGTGATGACATTGTGTTATGTAATTTGTGGAAGAAGAAGCATTTTTAGTGAAAATCACATTTTGGCCATAATGACCTTTGGATGACCTTTGACCCCGAGTTGGTCATGTAACATTTGTCCCCCCGCCCAATGGTCCTTGTGACCAAATATGGTCACATTGGCTTAAAGCATATGGCTACGATGGCTCGTTAAAAGTTTGACAGAAGAAAGAAAGAAAGAAGAACTGACCAAAAACAGAACACTCGCAAATTGGAAATTTGCGATTGTAATGATTAACAGTCAATCAGAACAAGCATCTGCATTTTGCAATCAAAGAACTAGAGTGTTACTGATATCTAAATGATCACAATAGTTTTGTCTTAGTTTTGTATTTGCTAGTTTTACACAACTGCACATTTAGACATCAGTGAAGTTCAAATACTTATATGAATGCAAAATCTGATAACAGTCTAGGTTCTTGCTTGCATAACACGGTGCGGTAGAACTGAAGCATTTTATCACTACTCCAGAGAGCATCCAGGGATAAATGTGTGATAGGTCACACAGAGCAAACTTACAGACTATTTAACATTCTAAAACCCATCACAGTTTAAGAGCTTGGGCTCAGATGCTCCTTACAATATCCCAGATTATCTTAAACAGGCTGTATCAACCTCCCTGTATTATTCAGCTGCTTTGCCTTTGTTTTAAAGCATGGGGCTGTGACCGCAGCCACATGGGATGAGGTTGATGAACACCCTGGATACACTGGTCATGGAGGTGGATGCTCTTATATCTATATACAGTGGAAACTCAATATAACGAAGTTGCCAGGGACAGAGAAATTAGTTCTTTATATCCAAATTTCGTTATATCAGGGTTATAAAAACAATGAATAGCAAAAGAATTTTGTATCTTGATTCTGGAAAAATACTTCTTTATAACAGGGTTTTTCTTGTATCAGATTTCGTTATAATGAGGTTTTACTGTATGATACCTCAGTGGCTGTCTTAATCTTATGCAAATTTGAATCTGTCTGGTGGTTTTTTGTTGGAGGTTGATAAACAGCTAAGAGAATTACACAAGAATCTCCCTCCCCCGCATAATGTATGTTGGATTTAGGCTACATAAAATCAGCCTGTTTTCTAGTTATCATGCATTTATTTATCATTTACTAAAAAGCTTACATCTTCTTCAGATTCTGGTGCACTCCCTTCACTTTCAGTTTCACTTTCCTCTGATCCGCTTCCTTCCGATTCACTGGAGGAGCTCTCACTGGAGCTGTCTGATACTCTACTGTTTATATCCATGTTGGCAGTGGTTCCACTGTAAATCAACAAAAGACATCACAAACATAAGCATATCATTTCTTTAATCAATGGCAATTTCTCATTTTCATTAAATTCTGAAACAAAGACTTGCTGTTTCTGATTTTGCTTTTAAATTCAAACCCTTTGGACTGTGACCCAAAGATACATTTCCATAGTGTATATTGACAAATTCAAACATGCATAGTCTTTGGCTTCTGATTCTTGAGATTACCTTCATAAGATGTAGAACATATCTTTTTGAAATACGAAATGATTTTACAAATTACAAATGTACGACAACTGACAAATTACACTAGTAAACCCACTTACAATGCAGGTCAAATACATTACAACTAAATCACATGGTAGTTAGTATTAGCTTTTTCCAGGCATTAAAAAATCAGATGGAAGTTAGTATTAGCTTTTTCCTGAATAATTTGTACTAGGCATAATCCTGTTTAAGAAGTTGTAAGTATTTATTCATGGTATATAGGCTGACATACTAACATAGCACAAATGATGCTGACATGGTAAAAGGGCAGTCATTTAAAGGTATAGAACTTCATGGTATTGTGATGATGTGGGGTCCCTGACTTGACCAAACTTCAGAAACAGGTCTCTGCAATTTCAGTTCTCCAATGAAGGACTTAGGACCAAACTGTCAGCTATAGTAGGTCCCCAAACACAACTTGCCAGTTTGTATTGGAGATGCTAACCAATGCTAAGATGCAAACCAATGCTTTGTGGACATAAATAAAAGGGGCACTTAATCAGCAGGTTAGGGACCCATTTTGTTGCATACTCTCTTCTTTAGCTTATTATTATAGTCAAAACCCATGATAAGAATGATCATGCTAGCATATTTGCAATAAAAATGCCTTGTCTATAATTTTCAACTTTAAACTATGTCAAACACGATTTACAAATACTGTGAAATACAAATGTTGTTTATGAGTGTATAAAATTCAAATTCTCTCTATATAACAGGAGCCAGCCATTTAAGGGAATTCTTATTTTCATATCCAACTACAAAACTACAAATAAAGCAGTTCATACAATTACAAAACTATTAAGAACAAATACCACCATTAATAGTAGGTATTACAATGTAGGAAATGTTCAATGATATACACTAATGGTTATCCAACCATATCTATTAATTGAGCAAACAAACAAACATGTGAAAATCAAACACTTTGTTGCACACCAATAATTCAACTCATTTATCCGACACAGCAACTACATCATCCAACCTGACCTGGAATACATACAATGCAGACAATAACGCCTCATTGCCGCTTTGATCAAACTAGCGGGATTGACTTCACAATATTGACTGCAATACAATAGATTACACACCAATAGAAATGGTTCATAGATGAATGGCGATTAGAGCACAGCCATTGCGCACCTGTCTATAGAAGATGAGATAATATGAATACATAGCAATATTATGGCATTGGTCTGAGACACCTGGATAATAATGCATTGTTGTAAACAGAATCGATAGGGTGTGAGACCAATGAATGCTTGTTTGATATGACAACTGTTTGAACTTCAGACAAGTATTACTCGCTGGACTTGTAATGGTATTAAATGATATTGATAGTAAGCAGAAGCTCACTTGATAGGAATTCATAATGGTATTTCTACAAGTACGCTGTCGGTTATCACAATATCAGTGCAGCAGGTCCCTGTGAGAGTGGTTGAGCTTTCATCAGATGTGTCTCGGACTTCATCAGGGACCGGCTGCACCTGTAAATCCATGAACATGAACCCTATTTTGAACAGACCAAATCGGCATAATAAAGTTATTTTCTTTGTTTGAACCTCATGTACATGCTAACCTCAAAAAACATAATTCTTGAAGCTAAACATGCTCGTATAGTCCTTTTTACCTATGAATGCACAGTGTACAATTTTACAAATAGTACAAAATGAGGTCAAATTTTGAGATGACACTGTTGTATGAAGGTTAAGGACTTTGTCATGAGGAGTGATGTTATATCCATTCATATTGTGCTCATCGTTTTCTATATAGGACAATTGGCACTTTCCCCCTTCTGTCCATATCTATCACAGGATTTATATCCTAGTACTGTAAAGTCATGTTTGTGATAAGCCCTGTGGTGTTGATGCTCATAATACGCAGGATGAGTGAGTCACCAGAGGTTACGCACCATGAAATGGGAGATTTTTTACCTAATTTCTATCGATTTCCATGGGGATGAAACTCTTCCTTATGGAAAAAAAAGCATGTTTCTGCGCTTATTGCTTTTAAAAATGCAAATGTTTTGGTATATATTGTCAGGAAAGGAAGGATGCAGACATATCCATAATTAAATGCTGGAGCACTTGTACAATATGATATACATAGCTTCTGTCAGACATCCTCCGATTCTTTAAAGAATGGTGCATCATACACAGCATAAAGCACAGCTCAGGTGACATACCATTTTGTACAAACCTGTGTACAAACCAGCCCAAATGTTTTATTACATACTTTTTATTTTTCATATTTCATGTACCTAAACTAAATTTCCTTAATGTTCGGAGTTATATACCATGCAAAGATGTGCATTGAGCATATACGAGGATGAACGCAGAAGTGATAAACAATCACTGTGATTGGCTGATCAACAATCATAACAAGACGATTGACCCATTGGACATCAAGCGCATAAAACTTGCCTCTTCTACGTACTTGATGACCACCATCCAGTGATTCTGAAGAACTAGGAAATTTATTTTTAAGTGACTTTGTTTTCATTTACCAAGCCACATCTGATTTAAATAAGTAGGTTACGATCATTCTGTATTCTACTCCGTTGCCAAGTGCAGTGTGAAATTTGGCCAACAATTCAAAAATATTGGCAATGTATGCTCTTAGAAAGCCTTATTGTACTATTTAAGACCAATCAAATGATCTTGTATGCTTTTAATTTGCCCATATTTGGGCCCCATATTGAATGGAGAAATAAATTTTGTCAATATAACCCAATTGTGCCCACTTGTGACTCACAATCATATTCAACTGTGCGTAATACAGAAAGCAAACCCAGGCAAAAAAAATATGGCTTGTCATTAATAACGGTTCTGTGCAAGGTGTTGGTTTTCACCGGGCACAATCGGCCATGGTTATGATAAATGAAGCATTACGTTTATGTTAATTTACAGAGATAGAGTGATACAACGATGTGATAAATTTGATTTGGCATATCATGACTGCAAGCAAATTATAATAACAAGAACTTGTAAATTTTATATCTATATTATATCACAGATTATTACTCTATAGATTGATATTGAGATTGAAATCTGCAGCCAAAGTAGGTCACTGATCAATTACTAGGATTACAATAAGGACAAATAAAATATTGAGTATCATCAATTATTTATTCTTCCCAATGATGAACAAATGCTGCCAATCAATTAAGAAACCCATTCTTTGATTAAATCTTCATTGTTAGTACTTAGTTTTGGGTGCAGTAATTGATGTCATCCTTGTTGACTATTCTTTGACAACTCTACTTTTTAATTAAATCAGAAACAATCAATGGACTATATAATACCAGCTTGTATAAAATATTCACTATTTTTTATAAAGGTCTGCCCTTTTTTGGTGATTCTCACCTTTGAAGGATTGATATAATCACATTATACTGCAATTGAGTACCTTTACATCTAATGACACATTGTACTGCATGACAAGGCTTCATACCAAATTGGGCTTCTAGACTTCTATTCAGTCTTTGATGAACTATTCATTCTTTTACAACCTTTGACTCAATTTCCCCAACTGCAATCAATGAAGGACAAAATTGATAAATTGGTCAAATCTGAAAAGTGACACTTATTGAACATATTTCATTGCAAGTAACTTTATATGCACAATGCAACTGATGAAGATGTAACAAATGTAACAATTGGATTAGATAAAGTGGCCATATCCACAGGGGTATGTGTGTCCACCTTATTTATGTCCCATACCTTTCTGACCATACTGACCAAAAGAAACACTCTATTTCCTTGATTATCCTAGTCTACACAAATCAAGAACGTGTCACAAGTACCCAGCCTATCGTTATCAATGGCCACCCATCCATGTTACGGATAAGAAACGTGCCCGTCAATGTTCAATGGATCTATCTAACCTTGGGCTATGACTGGCACTTGAGAGAACTCGGTCATACAAGATGTACGGGCGGGTGAAAATGGGCATTATTGCCAGCCAGGAAATGTCCTTCTTCACATATCCTGTGCTACAAAACACAATGCTGGTTTGTCATCAAGTAATGGATAGTTGAACTTGCAAATAATGCATTCTGCAATGCTCATATGGGCATACATGTCACAATTTGTATTTGAATTGTGACATTCTTTAGAAATAGTGTTGTATCATGAATCAATGGCCCAATACTGGTAAAAAGGTACGGATACAAAACTGCATATCAGATTGCAAGAACAATCTTGAATATGTTATTGCGGCTGTGATTTGTGAAAATAATGTTGACCCAACAGCTTTATTCCACTACAAAGAAGTGTTCTTGGAAGAAATGGTAAAAATGTGCCTTTTTAGAAAGCATGCCATATTTTCAACATTCCATAAACATGATTGTTTACCACTTTTCTCTCACAAAAACAGGCCGATTAATTTATGTAAATATTTAGTAAGCAAAAGTATCATAATAGCAATATAATTATAATTGTAATACTTCTACCAAATTATGCCATATAAACACATTTGTTAACTCTAGGAGGTAACCCTCACATATATTCACCCAATTAAACCGATTACAAAACCAATGAACTTGAACTTACGAAAAAAACCTAATCAAAACAATTCTGGAGCCTAATCAAATGCCATTCAATAGCCATTACTTCTAAGCAGGAATCACATGCCAAGACCCATTAACATTTTGCACGCGTTATGGACAAAAACACTTTTGTTGTTGTTGAGTATGTCATCTGTTGCGCCCTCCAGACATGTATACTTGGCTGTAGCATTGCACTTCCCCTTGACTGCTGGCTGGGTGAATAACAAAAGCTATTTTATACCGACAAAGAAGGCCAATTGACTCGACATGATCCTCAAGTCCACCCAACTACCTCAAACTAGCCCGCACACATGATATACCTCATGTATAGATTCAACTTAAGCTGCAATAGCAACTTGAACTATAACACATATATAAACATTAGCCTAAATTTAAAGGTTAGCTGTTTTATCATAATTTCCAAATTGAAATACGTACATTATGTACGATAAGATCGAATCTTAGTGCTGTGAGAGAGAAAATGACCAAATGGCTTAGGTTTGTAACTAGTATAACCGCCTTGTGGCTTGTGTTATTGTGTTAAGTGTTAAACACCTGTGATTGTCTATGATAGAGGGTATAACACGACTTGACGCTAAGATCTCTGCTGGGCATATAATATAGCCTACTATAGTTGATATTAGACTAACCAAAAGACCCTTAGTACGTTATTATCCTGCTGACAAAGACCTGTCTTCATTTGATTAGCCTAACCTGAAGACCCTTGATATACAATTATCTGAGATGGTGTCTTCATTTCTGGCTAAGTTAAGACTAACCTAAAACCCTTGATACGCAATTATCTGAGATGGTCATGTCTTCATTTCTGGCTGAGATTTGGACTAATAATGCTCAGATATGTAATCTGAGATGTGAAACACAAAATGACCATAAAAACCCTGGAAATGTCCAGATTCTTTTTCTACAGAGATGATATTATCATCAGAAAAGGAAGTCTGGAATCTAAAACAGCAAAGTTCATAATACTTTTACGTAATAAAAACATACCAGTCAATCACAATACTATTATAATTATTAAAGTTTTGAATATAAACCACAATGAAGATACATTTTTGTCAAAAATTGATATAAATTGGTAGTTAAGCATTACCAATGATGGTTTCCCATTGAACAATTTTGATACTCAAACTGCTCAAAAAGCATTGTGATATACCTAAGGAATCAAAATATAATGTCAAATGCGACCTTTGAGTACTCAAGTTTGAAAGAGGTGAGGAAATACCTTCAAAATGTGTGTATGCCTGTGAAAAATCACCTCTTTGCAGTACTTTTACTACTTACTTCTTCAAAACTTGGTAAGTAAAACATATTATCCGTATAATTTCATGTGTTTTACACATAATCGTGTCAACAATTAATTTGATGGTATCCTTTTTATTGTATGTTGCCCTTTTTTGAAATTTTCTTCTTTGGACATACTTTTGGCGTCAGTTGTCTTAGCAATGAATAGCCTAATTCGGCATCACTGATCACATAACCATGAAATGTAATTACTAAAATCATTATGCATGTAACCATTATGAAATCAATTGCACAAACTATGTGATATTGTATTGTTATCCACTCTAACATCATGCATGGGTTGATTGTCAGCAAGCTAGCAACGATTAGTGCCCAGACAATTTTTCACAAGCAAATATGCATTACATGTGAACAGTCTCTGTCCTCAGACCTATTTATTTGCCTAAATACAGCAAAAATTCATTTCCACATTTTGTTGAAGCTAATAATAATAATACAAGGGACAATTTTTACATTAAAAATGTTAGAAAGAAACCTGGTGGGTAATAATGATCATAATCATCCACAATCCATTCACTTTCTTCACGTGTTGCAGAAATAATGAAAACAAAGTCTACCATCAGGTATGAAAACCACAGACTTTCTAGAGTCTGTGGAAAAACAAAACTTGAGCAACAATTACCAATGGAGTCCTAGAATCTGCTGGCAGTAATTACTACTGCCTGTAATAATAGATAAATCTCACTAATTAGAAGACCTTGTTTGTAATTCATACTAGCTGCCTTCACACGGTCATATACTTCTCGAAGAGCGGCATACTCGAGAATTAGGATTCCTCAATCTGCAACTACAAGTCCAATATTCCATGGAATGGAATGGAATCCTTGAGTTTTGCAATGCCTGCTTTGGAATACAACCGGAAGCTTAGGTCCCCCATCTATTAATGGCGCACAAAATAATGGCGCATCAAATATGAAAAATAGTTAAACCAAGGTCATACGTTAAGCTCAGCATTCTTTGTTGGGTAAACTGATGTACTTATTGACAACATGTTTATTTGATTCACCATGAACAATTTGTACCCATTCATTATAACAGGGGTGTGAAATGGCTTTTAAAAAAAAAGCGGAAAATTTACCAACCAGTGGGTTTCGAAAAAAATCGGAAAATTTACCTACCAAACTACAGTACAAATTCAATGCTATTCCGCGCGTATTTCACCAGCAATAAATTGAAGATTATAAGCTTCCATTTCATGGCCTAAATGTGAGTGTCGCTCGACAAAATTACATTTTATGGTAGCCATGATGTATCTTCTCTTAATTCCATATGCTTTTTATGAAATCCAATGTGAAACTTCCGATGGATGGTTTGGATTGTAAATCACTATTTCAGTATTTCCCCACAGCGACCACGGCGCCATTTTAACATCATCCGATGGGCGCAGTTCCAAAACAAACGTATTACACAATGAGTATGGACGAGGAATCAAAGAATATCGCGATGATGTTATATATGACCTGCGTTTCATGACCCTGATTCATGACCTTTCAAGCATCGTTAATCTTATTTCCAGTCGTTTTATTGCAACACATAATGCTATCAGAAGTGCACAGACACTATTTTGATTTTTGATGTTTTAAAAAAGCTGAAATTGAAATCGGTCGGAAAAATGAAAAAAGCGGATTTCCGCTCTGTAGCGGAGATTTCACAGGCCTGTTATAACTATTTAATCCTAATTTTCAAATGAGGAATATTGAATAGCAAAGTATCATATATATCATATTTTTTTCCTATAAATTTTCCTAAGAATGCAATTAAAGATCATAAAATATAGTGAAATCAAGTTAATTTGTAAACATAACCATTAAAGTGTATCATGATATTTATAAATCCCATTTGATACTCCCTAAATGTTTTGATAATTCATACAAACATAAAGCCAAACAATAACAAAGCTCTCAGGATTTACAAGGAGCATCAATAACACAACAATATCAATGCCTTTCATAGTTAATAACCATCATTTGTCATCAGCCATGTCTTCCTGCTCCAAGCAGTATTTTTGCTCAGTCGTCCCTGACCCAAAGGATTTTTTTCGTCGTTGACGTGAAATTGGAGAATTTGCTCTGCTGGCTTAGCGATGCATAAAAGGGTTTCTCTCCATTTGCTTAATGTAATAAGCCGAGCGGAATGATTGTCAACGACAGGGTAATAGTGCAATGTCGACTACTATCATTCACTCAACCCTCATGTACAGTTCACTTCCCACATTACTTCTGCTCAATCACAATGAACTTGCACTTGTGTAGATAGCAATAATAATATTTACCTCCCCAGAGTGTAAAGTCCATATTTCAATAATTCACAGGAAAATTATGAACTGGTTTGCAAAAGGTGATAATCTTGCATTTTTGTGTTATAGTAGGCAATGTTTTTGTTAATAGGATTATATATAGTATTAATCATAAGTATATCACCTTAGAAGCCATTTATGCATGTTTTGTAATAAAAATCAAATTATATTGAATGAATCTGTAAAAATAAATTCAAAATACAGATCTTGTTCAAGCAATCAATTCAAATTATCAGTATTCATATTACTTTCGATGAAAATCAATGCAAGCATTTTGACCTCAAAACTCAAGTATAATTGCATTGATCGTGGTGTAAGATAAACATGCTGACGTCCATAATGGCTTGGAACGATATACAGCATTAATTAATTAAACAAATCCCACCATAGTTACTACTCATTAACAAGAACTGCTTCATTATTGATACACATGTGAAAGTAATCATTGCATTAACAAAGCTAGGCCTTGGGCCAAGTCTAACACACAAACCTGTGGTTAGGTGCAGTCCATGCTTGTGTTAATAAACACACGGACATCCCCGACATCAATGGCGCGTACGAGTTATTAATCCATGAGTCTCATATCAATAGCACACAACTAAATTCCAAACACCAAGAAGTATATATCCATGTAAGATTGGCAAAGAGCAGTTAATTTTCCAAGTATTAATGTATCCAAGAAGTAGCTCACAGATCAGGATGATGAATTACACTGTTGAACTCCCCGTATGTCTCAATACAAGCAATAGAGTGCTGCACGTAAGAATCCGACTTAGACGACCCACGGCTTTTTACCCACTGCGTGTGGATCTGTTTTGAATAGCAAAACACTAGTGTTGTTTCCGCCCGACTGACTGACTGACTGTACATTCTACTATTACGCACACATATTGTACATACACAAACAGGGGAGGCCGGTTCATGCCTGCTGCTGCATTCATGCGTCTATGCCGCCCTTGGGGGCGAGTGCAATACAAATCTCTGGCTGGATGGTGAGTTGACACACAAGAAAGGACAAAATGTGGTGCACAGTTTGACAGCCTTGCTTGAAGATTTGTCTGGAGATGTTACTGTTAAAAATTTACTTATAAATCCTCAGCAATATTTACTTAGACAATGTAGGTAAGGTTGCTCAGATAGATGAAAATTGTAGAGCAGTTCCATAGCAAACATCTCACAGATATATATAATTTTGACATGTTGAATTGGATGTAGATATTTGTGCCTGCCTGCCCTGTGCTTTGTGAGTGAACAAATACCCTTAGGGTACTGTTTCCTCAAAACACACTTGGGAGAGTCAAGTATTCAACCTTTGTCAAATATTTTTCTCTTTCAGCTCTGCACCTTGCGTTTCCTGATTTGAGAAGTCTGATTTTTTTCCAAAATAAATATTAACACATTGAGACAATTCTTATGTATATACCTTGAAGAAAGCACGCAGGGAAGTCCCTCAAGTATGTTACCATTTTCAATAGGAAAATCAAAGACTTTTTGATTGACATAATAATTTTACAAGACACTGTGTGATCCACTACTTCTTTAATCTCTCACCTAAAAGGTGGGCAAGCAAACAAACAAACAAGAATAAATACATTTTTTTTCTATATAGTTACATTCAAGCTTGTTATCTGATATGTGAACAAGTTCATAAATTCTGCATTTTTTAACTTCATGCAAAAGTGGTCCCTCTGTTAATACTTCTATCTAACTTGGACCCTTGTGGGTATAATTATTGCTATCATTATTTTCAAAATTATTATTATTTGGTACATACATAAGATATTTTCCATGGCGAGGTGTTCTCACCAGTGGTGTAAATTTCATTTTGAAATGAGGTTGGGGGGGTTGGAAAACATTTCTTTTAAGAATAATAATCTCCACATTTTGGTGACCGAATAAGTTCAAGGTACAAATGTGTGCGAAGCACCCTCAAAATTTTGCCATATTGAAGCTGAAATGGTGAAATATGGTGCAAGAATGGAACACATTCGTGCCAAGAGCCCAAAAATGTGCACTTTTTTTGGCTAAAATGACCGAATATGATAAATTTGGTCAGAAACCCACATACAGGTGTCAACATGGGGGATGACTGTATGAACCATCCCCCCTTATCAAATTATTGGGGGATTTATCCCCCATACCCCCAGGATTTACACCTATGCTTCCAGGCAAATGTTATTCAATATCCACTTCTTGCAGTCCCTGGGTCTTTTGCTCATCTCATTTGTCTAATTTCCACGGCTGAATTCATGATGAGAAAATTGGTAAAAATAAATAATTAGGCAGATGCCTGACACCACTTTGAAGTAATTTGAGACAGTCTCTGCTGCAGATTGACACTGGCAATATCATTTAAGGCAGTCTCTGTAGCGAATTGACGGAATCGAGGGTATCGCAATGGAAGGAGCAAATAAACAAAACGTTACTGCAACGTGACGATATCGACATGTCTGCTCATGGTCTGACAACACATGCTCTCTGTATCTCGGGTTTCAAACAATTTAACAACTGCGTAAAATGATCTCAAAATGAATGATGAGCTCTCCGATGTGTGGATGTATCATACAGGGTGGGTCAATTACCTGTTTTGTCTGTTATAAAAATACAAGAATCCATATACATTTTGTTTTATATCACTTTTGATAGAAAAGTATCTTACCTATTAATAGTTGAGTACGGTTGAAAAGTACAAAATGTAGGTTAACTTTAATAATTAAACGAAGCACCAGAAAAACATTTTATATTCTGTATTCTATAGATCACACAGTGTCTTATATTGTCAACTGTCTATGACTTAACTATGGACCTCATGCATTATTTTTTGAAGAAATCTATCAACTGTATCTTGTCTTGATAGAATTTTTAATGTTGAATAAACATCTTGATAGCTGGTAAAGAAATACAACCACACTTTATAAAATCTTTGCAATGATGCATTTTTATGATCATTTCTCTCATTATTAGGACAAAATCCTACTTTAAATCCTATCTACTGCCCTCTAGTGTCAATTGTTTTGAACCAAAAGGTACTGTGATTGAACAAACTGTAGTTGGTAATTTAAATCAACTTTCAATGATAAAATCTTAATACCAAAGGTATTAAACACAGATCTATTATATACATCTTGCTTGTTTTTTGATTGTCATTTAAAGAAAATGCAACAACCGGTACATCCATATTAGAAACAAAATATGTGATATTTTTGATCGGTTTTAACAATTTAAGTAGGGGGTAATAAAGGACAGATGTTGGTGGTCTTACTTAACCACAGATCCTGGAAAGTTCCAGGATCTGTGACTTAACTCACTAAGTTTGAAAATGACATCAGCTTTTGTATCTGAACTCTTCAGTTGCTAATCACTGAAGTACTCGCTCAATCACTCGATCTCGCTCACTGGCTCATTCAGTCATTCATTCACTCACTCAATCACCCGTTAGCTTTCTGTACCTGCATTTATGCACATCAACTCAGCCCTATCTCCTTTCACTTCAAACTGCATTATTTTGTTACACTTTGCACTCCCCTTTTTCCATCTCCCTCAGCAGAAAATATCTGAGCCACAGAAGACCTAGAGTCAACAAGCAAGTGCTCTCAAGTCTTTCCAACTCACCGCGGTGGCTGACATACTAAATGAGTTAATTGAACCACAAGTGTGATAAGTACATACACATGAATTCAGAGGCAGCTTCCTAGTCTTAATAATCCACAAATGCCAAGCAACGATTTACACATTCGGGTCTATTGAGAGTTAACATCGGCCCTCAAACAGGTTGACAGCGCAGCTACTTCATTGCGAATTTAAAATCTGGATTCATTCCGAATCATCCTGGTTTAATTGTGCCATCAATATCACAATTCATATGCACATTAAGTGATGCTGGTAACCAACCACTATCTGATAATATCCCATGGCACATACTAGGTGTTTTTTCACCCAATGCATCCGTTTACCTAATCTGGATCAGATAACTAAACTAGTCCAGATAGGACTGGATCTCATAGTGACGTGCGCACATCTTCAACGCTGATGTGTTGACGTCAATACTACGTTCTATGCATGTTGAGCCTGATGATCAAATGGAGCAGATAGTATGCACGCAGGTATACCTATATCGGACACTTTTTATCATGACTATTGATTTAATCTGATGACGGGAATCTCTTGATAAAACATTCAGGATATTACAAGTTTGAATTCCTCAGCAAAAGCGGGCTTTTGATATTATTATAAGAACAGGAAATGATGAGAAAAACAAATATTTCAAGATAGACTATCAGATCTTTCTACATATTTTGTAATATATTTTGTCGATAATTTATCAGTTAGCAGCATGTGCAGCATGTATGAATAGCCTGAATTATGTAAGTTCAATATATATTGTGAAGCAAAAACCTCATAAAACAGATACCTTATTATTTTTCTGACATCATAAGTATTGACCCATTCCACAAATAACCAAACCTGTATTTTGTAACAATGCTGTGTGTTTTGATATAATCACTGTACACTTATGTTTATTTGATATGTATGAATGTAAATGATAGTAAGTAAAAAAAGCCCAATAAATAGAAATAAAATAATAATTATAAAAGAATAAACAAGCAAATATATTCATATTGCTACTACTTGGTATATCTATGACAAAACAAGTCACTGACTTATCACAGAGAGCACTTATTATCTAATTGATATGACTTCCTAATGAACAAGATAATCAACTTTCACAATACATTATCAGGTAAGTCTACTCATTGGAAAATTTAATTTCAACCTATAATCATTTTACTTCCGATAACTATCAACTTCAGCTTATATTCATATTGCTACTATTTGGTATATCTATGACAAAACAAGTCATTGACTTATCACACAGAGCACTCATTATCTAATTGATATGACTTCTTAATGAACAAGATAATCAACTTTCACAATACATTATCAGGTGAGTCTACTCATTGGAAAATTTCATATCATCCTATAATCATGTTACTTCCAACTATCAAGTTCAGCTTCATCTTTAATTCCATGATGATAATAATGATTTTCTACCTGAATGATCAAACTGAAAATTATTAAAGTTCAATGTCATCAAATCACATTATAAATTAATGGCCCCTAATGGATACATTGTAGCATGCAATGTCCTCTAAAATATCACATTATAAATTATAATGGTTAGCATTCTTTGATAAGTGGGACTAAATCAACTGTGATTGTGAAAGTGTGAATTGTCATGCGATTCATTATTTCATGCTACAACATTTACTGGTAAAACAAACAAACAAACAAACAAATAGACAAACAAACAAACCAACCAACAAATAAAACATTTTGTATTATGAATTTCACTTATTTCAAGTCTTCTGCAATACTAAATACTTAATAATAAACAGTTTTAGCTAGTTTTGCACGTTTAAAAATATTTTAAAGCAAAACTAGACGAGCAAATAGAGCAAAAATAATGAAACATGTTAATATCCAGGTACAGAATAGGCTCCAGCTCAGTCCAGACACAAGATGCCAATGCTTGCTTTATACACACCTGTGACAAACACACAAATAGATAACGCCTTTGGGTGTGCGCATATATACAAGTCAACACACAATTTATTACAGCGACCATTGGAAATCACACATATAGCTCTGACTGCACACATCAATTTCATTTATCTTGTTAACAATAAAATTCATCATAAAACAATTTTACAATATTGTCACATATTTTTTTCAACTCTTCAATTCATTCCATTTACACAAACAGGTGAAAATCAACCCTAAATGCAAAATTAGTCAAACCATACTTTATTGACCTAGAAAGGAAGAACTCTATCATTAACAGAATAGTACACCTAGCTAATGGAATTATAGTAAATTAGTAATGACATTTTGTTTTACTTAATGGCTATTCCATTCACCTAAATTACCCTTTAATTCACTCGTTTGCTTATAAAATAAAGCAATATTTACAATACAAGTTCAACAGCATCAAAAATGATGTGAATAAATAAGGGGCACTTTATGAAATATTGCGAATAAATATGGTCCGTAACAAAGTTATTACTATTAATGGCAAGTGATTTGTTTCTTGCAACTGTAAAGCAGCACAAAAATTACTTGCTCAAAAAGTAAATATATATGAAGATGCTCTATAAATCTGCACTAAGCAAATATTTTGTGCTAGGAAATGCCAAACTTATGTATTCTGCTTCAGAGTCCACATGTTACAGCTTGTTTTTGTTTTTTTCGTACATTAGATTTAGGTGTATCAATAAAAAGTGTACATGTTTGTAAATGTAAAGTCAATATATGTGGCGATATTACTCTTTTTGGAAACTGGTCTAATTTTACCAGGCCATAGAGCAGTGATGTCTACTTAATTGGCATTTGAATGAGAGGCTAATCAGATATTTCCTGGCTGACTTGTGGGTATGTCGGCCGGACAGCCTCCTGTTTACTCATATCACAACATCATGCCTGAATGCTTCTATAACCTGTAGACATGAACAGTAGGATATAACCTACAACGACAGTCATTCATTATATAATATATATAACAAATTGAATTGTATTCATTCGCCAATGTTCAATATTTGCTGTTGATATTAATAAACTGATCAGTTATAGTAGTATAATAATTATGTAAATTTGTGTAATGAAAGTATGTATTAAAACATCACATTGGGGGAAGAGTGTTAAACTCTGCTTTTGTACTAGGGTACCTGCTCTTGATAAAGATAATACATTATAATATTTGTACAAATCTCCAAGAAACTGACTACAGACTAATGCAGGTTTCCAATCCATGGGGATTAAAAAAATAAAACAAAAAAGCAAACAAACATGCACACGTAAATGTTGATTGTTGAAGGTACCGCATATAGCTAGTCATATGACTTCAAAGTTCTAATTCGACATTGTGAGGCAAAAATAATAAAGCAAGCAAGACATAAAATGTTCCTGTCACATAATTTCCACAAAGTTGATCCATCAATCCTAGTAATGTGGTATCATCATCAAATTTGGCACACTTCAATCTCACCTTTGCTGTCAGTACCACACTCACATGGTCATTAACAGATAACTATTAACAACAGGCCTGACCAGAATGTACCATAAAGACATCATTAACCAGATGCTTCAGTCAACTGGTCCAATAACTGACAACATAAAAAGGTCCTTAACATGGCTATTGAACATTAAAAGGGTATTTAAGGACATAGAGGAACCTGGACTCTGACCTGTGTAATGTTTGTTGTTATACCCCTATGACCAATTGCAGTCAGGAAACACACATTATAGCTATGTCTGTAACCTAAACATTACAAAGTACAGGGGCTTTGAGATAACATCTTTCCATACTTTCCTTTTATATTAACAGAAAACCTCAAAAGCACATTCACTCCTTCAAATCTAGGACAATGTTATGGCAATAAATGCACAGTCACAATTGGATAAAAAACAGAATGGGGAAAATGGCTGGATAAAATTGGAATAGTGGGTTGCAGAAGTTCATGCAGAGCGATGTTTAAATCCACAGATATGTATAAACATTTCTCTGTTGGTTTACTTTTGATTGAAAGTAAATTTCTTGAAATTAGGAAATGCTCTTAGTTAATTTGTGATGCGTCATAATCAAAGGTCCATTATACTGTGTATTATCGGAAAAATGACAAAAAGCATTTTTTTTGCAAGAATGCAATTTATTTAGTAAAATACGAACATTCTGGATGGAAATGTATGTTAGCATAAAGGATTCATCCATGCATTTCACAATCTGCATGACATGTCAGTTTTAAGCTCCATGCTTACATGCAATGGCATGGGAATTTCTGCATTTTGGTCACTTCTACTTTGAAAAAAGATGGGGGGATGAATATCTTTTTCAAGAATAAAGATATAATTCTTACATGGACGTATTTGTTGGTAACAATTTTATGCATGTTGTTGACCAGTCTTTTTAATTTTGGATTGGATTCAACATATGCACTGAAGTACAGAGGACATTTGATGCCATATGATTGGACCCCTGAGAAACTCATTTCTTCATGGATAGTAGATAAAATGCAAATTTGGAGTAGCTTTAAATCTCACTGTTTTGCTAAGCCGGAGCTAGACAACTATTCTAGCTTTTAACACTGAGCTATTTCCACATTGGACCGAGACATATCAGCGATCATATCACATCTTGCAACCTGCGTCCTATATCTGAAATTGAATTGTGGTCAGTTGAATGTGGACAATGATCACTTCCCACCTTCATTGATCAAATTTAAAAGGCACAGAACCAATAGCTAGACTAATTTGTCTATTTTGTTTGGCCATGGATGGAATTGGAATTGCATGGCGTAAAAATGCCCTGCCTACTTGTAGCTGTCAGACAAAAAGTGACATCATACAATACTTATTACAATATAATAGAGTGATTAATCTAGTGGCAAATTTAGTCCATAATTGATTAATTACACGTTGCTGCTACATAACATAGTTATTATTTTGGTTATTTTTAGTTGTAAGCATCCTGATAGACTAGTATCAGTACACTGCACTAGTGTAAATTGTTCATAATGATATGGTGAAATTTTGAACAGATTTTAATTTTTCAAAGGTCTCTCAGCATCACTAACATTCAACTTATTAGTATACAAGCAATGCCTTTACGCTATGAGCAATGAGCCATAATATCATTCAAATTCCCAATGGCAAAGCTCAAAAACCTTAATTAACAAGCATGGATCAAATTTTGACCTAATATTGTGGAGTATGAGTTTTTGTACACAACTCATCTAAACTTCATTCTATGAGCATATCAGCATATTGGGGTTATAAAACTTTGTCCTGTCAGATGAGGATGTATGATATCCTCAAGTGTTACCTGTTGGTATATGTATATCACTTGGTCAGCATAGTATTAAGTTAACACCCATCACGCCTTGTAATGCTTGCTGCTGAATTCTTTATTTGATGCTCCAATGTCTAATCACTGTCTGACTTTTTGACCACATGAACTACTTTTTTGTTGGTGACCCAGAAACACTCTAGGCCTATTTCCACATCAAAATATTTCACACCAGTTCAAAATTCATGATAAAATGTGAGCCAAGGCAAAGATCTGAAATATTAAAATCTTTTGCTAGAATTGACTAGTAAAATACTTATTTTAATAGCCGACATGCAAAGATTGTTGAACTTTTCAACAACAAACATGGAATTTTACATAAACAACTATATTTCCCTATAATTAGACCTACCCTTTGACAGCTATAATTATGCGGTTCCACCTCAGCATCACTCCAGTGGTTTACATACAACCACAGCCGTTTCTATGATATTTGGCTATGCCATTGACTTATGCATGGTGTGACCTAATATGTGACCTTTGTAATATACCTTATCTGAATCATATTTGATTATGAATCATCAAAACAAACATTCGTCAGCCAACATTAGTCAAATACCATAAGAAGTTTGTCAACTTCTGGTATAAACAAGCCAAAGTGTTGCTACAGATACCGAAAAAATATAAATAGTCCTGCCCATTACATGCAGAGTCATGATATGTTAATATCCCCATTGCACCTTTCACAAGTTAAGTACCATGATGCTTGAGTTCATGCAATTTAAAACAAAATAAAAAGTTTCCTCCATGTTCTGTCAGTGAATAAGATATGATCAATAATTTCCAAAAGTTTAAACTGACTTTCAGCACAAAAATTCACTAACCTTGAATTTTCAATGTGTGATATGATACACATCTTCATCAGAAGAAGTCCTGAGATGTTGTGATGGAATTGCCCTTTTGTTGACCATTGGCAACTTTTGGTTGAATGAGGGCATTGTATAAGGTTGAATGAGGGTGTTGATTAAGGTTGGCAATTCCAATGTTTTGTATACAAGTTTTTTTTCATATGGTCTATTTGAAGACTGTTCTGATATTGCCAGACAAATTTTGTTCGCTTGTGAGCTTTTGTAGCGTGCAAATGTGCAAAACTGTTGAACCACACTATGTTTCAGAGAAGGACGGCACTCCCTTGCTCAGGTTGACGTGAGCGCCCTGTTAATGAGCGACATACGCGGAGCTTTGTGTTCACTTTAAGGGCGCAGTCTGCGCCGACCAACGATTTCATGCAAAATCGGCCAATCTGATTATTGGTCTGTTGCTATGATTGTCAGACAATTGATTCAGCCAATCAGAACCCCACTTCCATGTTTACGCTCTGCATGCTCTCAAAATGTAAACTAGTGCCGTTCTTCACTGACAAAAACTTGAAAATCTTCCACACAAGTACTGACAACCGCTTTTGCTCAAAATGCACAAAGTCATTGCTTTTTGATGTGCATTTGCAATGCATGTTAGCTGTCAATGCATCGCATTCAACATGCAACATCAAACTCAACAGGCTTTTGACAAATACTTAGTATCCTTGCTAAAATATGTGTCTAGTCATGTTTCATTCACACTTGAACTTGAACAAAATGTTAATACCTGTCAGAGCGCCACCTTTAACATCCAAAGTACATAAAGCATGCGCAGTAGTACGATTGTTCACCTTTTAGGCCTTTCAATAGGTCTTATGGGAAAGAACTCCTTAAAAATGCATTAATGTCTGCCACATTGATAATGTATCAACATTTGTTGCGCACTTGACTGAAGTTGACTCTATGTTGATGAGTGAAAGCGCCACCTTTGGCATACAATGTAAAGGTTACGTGCAGCAGACATATATCAGTGCACCTTTAGGCCTTTCATTCCTTTTAATGAGATAGAAATCATGAAAATGCATTTAACGTCTGCTCGTGTGTTGTGTTGTGTCAATATTTGTTGCACACTTGACTCAATTATGTTAATATCTGTCAGAGCGCCACACTATGTAAAGGTTACATGTGCAGCAGACATGCATTATTATAGTACACGTTTAGGCCTTCCAATATATGAAATGGGTCATTTGGAATGTGTCTGCAAACAATTACAAAGATGTATAAAGGTGGGCGATGGTTTTTACTTCACATTGAGGCCCATCGCCCAAACATTTGTATCTCAAGTTTTTAGTTAAATTGCTCCAGCGGTTTAGATGCTAGGAGTAAAATAATGTGTATCACAGTGTCCCATAGAACAATACATAACTTCAGGGTTGGCATACCTCCAAACTTCCATGTTTTCGTTTATACCGCCTAAACAAAACATATTCCAGGTCTAAACATTTCACTGTGGTATTAGACTTTCACCTGATACAGAAATCTGCATTTTGACGGGGTTAAGTGGGGTATGAGGCTGTCAATCGGGTCACATACCTTTAATGCTTAATTTGGTCAAATTGATAACTTAGTTGACTTCCAAATTTCTGGGGCATATGATAGGCTACATCACACAATGAAAACATCACCCACCTGCAGCGCCATGATATATATCCACCTAAAGGTTACTATGTGATGGGTGAACGGAAGTCTAACACATACTATTTTCTTTTTGTTATCAAAATACTACTTCAGGCGAGTATTTTTCAACAATTCTGGCCTAATTTGATATTGACTTGCACACCCACATAAAGAACGACTGTAGACATCAGTAATTTCCCAACCAATAGGTTCTCATTATGCATTAACATATAAAGAAGGCCAAATGAAAGGAATTGGAAAAAAAACCGAAACCACAATAAAGGGCTATAAAATAAAGCGATCGATTGTTGAACAAGAATAAAATTATTGGATTTTCCATACTTATCAATTCAGCAGGTTATATACAATGCGCTGAATAATTAATCTAAATTGGACTTGGAGTTCCCAATATACATCATAAAAACTTGAAATAAAGAAACTAGTTCAGGTCTCATGATCCTGTCCATAGATTAATAACACATAGTTTAGAATATTCCATGTCTGTGCCCACTAATGCCTGTACAGTGTTCGGACCTGGCGACATCACCCATCTGAGTGTACACAGAGCGCTCAATTTGTCAGCGCTTACGCGTGAACTCTCTTATGTTTGCGCTCATGCTATTTGCGAGTTCACTCACACACCCCTTACTTATCGTCGACTCCCATAGGCAACATGCCCGCCTTCCGCAGTTTGATAGTGTCAATCAAATGGCCCTGATTTACACGATACTAACCAATCACAGGCTGTGCTGGAGTTCGATTGACATAATCACCAGACGCGAACTATTTTTCAAACATTTTGACTTTTATCATAGCCTGGCACACATTACTCTGCAGGTAACATGACTTATATATCATACCTGTCTGATATAAATTCATGTAATGAATCAGAAATCCTATAAAACATAGTAACTATGATAACATAGAGGCATGTAAACATTATAAGTCTGT